>NC_139557.1:9693189-10293189 GCF_965112155.1 Podarcis liolepis
ATTTCTAAGCCCCGGGGTCACAACTTCAGCAAAAATCTGAAATTATCCAATTCACTCAAAAATGCTGCCAAACTGTTGCAAATTCACCTCTGAAAGGTTTCGTGGTGGAAATAGAAGGCTTTTTATCATAGGACAAGAAATCAGCCTTTGACAACTTAACCTGTGAAAAAAAATTTTTCTAAGCCCCGGGGTCACAACTTCAGCAAAAATCTGAAATTCTCCAATTCACTCAAAAATGCTGCCAAACTGTTGCAAATTCACCCCTGAAAGGTTTGGTGGTGGACATAGAAGGCTTTTTATCATAGGACAAGAAATCAGCCTTCGACAACTTAACCTGTGAAAAAAAAAATTTCTAAGCCCCGGGGTCACAACTTCAGCAAAAATCTGAAATTCTCCAATTCACTCAAAAATGCTGCCAAACTGTTGCAAATTCACCCCTGAAAGGTTTCGTGGTGGAAATAGAAGGCTTTTTATCATAGGACAAGAAATCAGCCTTCGACAACTTAACCTGTGAAAAAAATTTTTTCTAAGCCCGGGGGTCACAACTTCAGCAAAAATCTGAAATTCTCCAATTCACTCAAAAATGCTGCCAAACTGTTGCAAATTGAGCCCTGAAAGGTTTCGTGGTGGAAATAGAAGGGTTTTTATCATAGGACAAGAAATCAGCCTTCGACAACTTAACCTGTGAAAAAAAAAATTTCTAAGCTCCGGGGTCACAACTTCAGCAAAAATCTGAAATTCTCCAATTCACTCAAAAATGCTGCCAAACTGTTGCAAATTGACCCCTGAAAGGTTTGGTGGTGGAAATAGAAGGCTTTTTATCATAGGACAAGAAATCAGCCTTCGACAACTTAACCTGTGAAAAAAAAAATTTCTAAGCCCCGGGGTCACAACTTCAGCAAAAATCTGAAATTCTCCAATTCACTCAAAAATGCTGCCAAACTGTTGCAAATTCACCCCTGAAAGGTTTGGTGGTGGAAATAGAAGGCTTTTTATCATAGGACAAGAAATCAGCCTTTGACAACTTAACGTGTAAAAAATTTTTTTCTAAGCCCCGGGGTCACAACTTCAGCAAAAATCTGAAATTCTCCAATTCACTCAAAAAGGCTGCCAAACTGTTGCAAATTCACCCCTGAAAGGTTTCGTGGTGGAAATAGAAGGCTTTTTATCATAGGACAAGAAATCAGCCTTCGACAACTTAACCTGTGGGGAAAAAAATTTCTAAGCCCCGGGGTCACAACTTCAGCAAAAATCTGAAATTCTCCAATTCACTCAAAAATGCTGCCAAACTGTTGCAAATTGACCCCTGAAAGGTTTGGTGGTGGACATAGAAGGCTTTTTATCATAGGACAAGAAATCAGCCTTCGACAACTTAACCTATGAAAAAAAAAATTTCTAAGCCCCGGGGTCACAACTTCAGCAAAAATCTGAAATTCTCCAATTCACTCAAAAATGCTGCCAAACTGTTGCAAATTCACCCCTGAAAGGTTTCGTGGTGGAAATAGATGGCTTTTTATCATAGGACAAGAAATCAGCCTTTGACAACTTAACCTGTGAAAAAAATTTTTTCTAAGCCCCGGGGTCACAACTTCAGCAAAAATCTGAAATTCTCCAATTCACTCAAAAAGGCTGCCAAACTGTTGCAAATTCACCCCTGAAAGGTTTCGTGGTGGAAATAGAAGGCTTTTTATCATAGGACAAGAAATCAGCCTTCGACAACTTAACCTGTGGGGAAAAAAATTTCTAAGCCCCGGGGTCACAACTTCAGCAAAAATCTGAAATTCTCCAATTCACTCAAAAATGCTGCCAAACTGTTGCAAATTGACCCCTGAAAGGTTTGGTGGTGGACATAGAAGGCTTTTTATCATAGGACAAGAAATCAGCCTTCGACAACTTAACCTATGAAAAAAAAAATTTCTAAGCCCCGGGGTCACAACTTCAGCAAAAATCTGAAATTCTCCAATTCACTCAAAAATGCTGCCAAACTGTTGCAAATTCACCCCTGAAAGGTTTCGTGGTGGAAATAGATGGCTTTTTATCATAGGACAAGAAATCAGCCTTTGACAACTTAACCTGTGAAAAAAATTTTTTCTAAGCCCCGGGGTCACAACTTCAGCAAAAATCTGAAATTCTCCAATTCACTCAAAAATGCTGCCAAACTGTTGCAAATTCACCCCTGAAAGGTTTGGTGGTGGAAATAGAAGGCTTTTTATCATAGGACAAGAAATCAGCCTTCGACAACTTAACCTGTGAAAAAAAAAATTTCTAAGCCCCGGGGTCACAACTTCAGCAAAAATCTGAAATTCTCCAATTCTCTCAAAAATGCTGCCAAATTGTTTCAAATTCACCCCTGAAAGGTTTGGTGGTGGAAATAGAAGGCTTTTTATCATAGGACAAGAAATCAGCCTTCGACAACTTAACCTGTGAAAAAAAATTTTTCTAAGCCCCGGGGTCACAACTTCAGCAAAAATCTGAAATTCTCCAATTCACTCAAAAATGCTGCCAAACTGTTGCAAATTCACCCCTGAATGGTTTCGTGGTGGAAATAAAAGGCTTTTTATCATAGGACAAGAAATCAGCCTTCGACAACTTAACCTGTGAAAAAAAAAATTTCTAAGCCCCGGGGTCACAACTTCAGCAAAAATCTGAAATTCTCCAATTCACTCAAAAATGCTGCCAAACTGTTGCAAATTCACCCCTGAAAGGTTTGGTGGTGGAAATAGAAGGCTTTTTATCATAGGACAAGAAATCAGCCTTTGACAACTTAACGTGTAAAAAAAATTTTTCTAAGCCCCGGGGTCACAACTTCAGCAAAAATCTGAAATTCTCCAATTCACTCAAAAAGGCTGCCAAACTGTTGCAAATTCACCCCTGAAAGGTTTGGTGGTGGAAATAGAAGGCTTTTTATCATAGGACAAGAAATCAGCCTTCGACAACTTAACCTGTGAAAAAAATTTTTTCTAAGCCCCGGGGTCACAACTTCAGCAAAAATCTGAAATTCTCCAATTCACTCAAAAATGCTGCCAAACTGTTGCAAATTCACCCCTGAATGGTTTCGTGGTGGAAATAAAAGGCTTTTTATCATAGGACAAGAAATCAGCCTTCGACAACTTAACCTGTGAAAAAAAAAAATTCTAAGCCCCGGGGTCACAACTTCAGCAAAAATCTGAAATTCTCCAATTCACTCAAAAATGCTGCCAAATTGTTTCAAATTCACCCCTGAAAGGTTTGGTGGTGGAAATAGAAGGCTTTTTATCATAGGACAAGAAATCAGCCTTAGACAACTTAACCTGTGAAAAAAAAAATTCTAAGCCCCGGGGTCACAACTTCAGCAAAAATCTGCAATTCTCGAATTCACTCAAAAATGCTGCCAAACTGTTGCAAATTCACCCCTGAAAGGTTTGGTGGTGGAAATAGAAGGCTTTTTATCATAGGACAAGAAATCAGCCTTTGACAACTTAACGTGTAAAAAAAATTTTTCTAAGCCCCGGGGTCACAACTTCAGCAAAAATCTGAAATTCTCCAATTCACTCAAAAAGGCTGCCAAACTGTTGCAAATTCACCCCTGAAAGGTTTCGTGGTGGAAATAGAAGGCTTTTTATCATAGGACAAGAAATCAGCCTTCGAAAACTTAACCTGTGAAAAAAAATTTTTCTAAGCCCCCGGGGTCACAACTTCAGCAAAAATCTGAAATTCTCCAATTCACTCAAAAATGCTGCCAAATTGTTGCAAATTCACCCCTGAAAGGTTTGGTGGTGGAAATAGAAGGCTTTTTATCATAGTACAAGAAATTAGCCTTCGACAACTTAACCTGTGAAAAAAAAAATTTCTAAGCCCCGGGGTCACAACTTCAGCAAAAATCTGAAATTCTCCAATTCACTCAAAAATGCTGCCAAACTGTTGCAAATTCACCCCTGAAAGGTTTGGTGGTGGAAATAGAAGGCTTTTTATCATAGGACAAGAAATCAGCCTTTGACAACTTAACGTGTAAAAAATTTTTTTCTAAGCCCCGGGGTCACAACTTCAGCAAAAATCTGAAATTCTCCAATTCACTCAAAAAGGCTGCCAAACTGTTGCAAATTCACCCCTGAAAGGTTTCGTGGTGGAAATAGAAGGCTTTTTATCATAGGACAAGAAATCAGCCTTCGACAACTTAACCTGTGAAAAAAAATTTTTCTAAGCCCCCGGGGTCACAACTTCAGCAAAAATCTGAAATTCTCCAATTCACTCAAAAATGCTGCCAAACTGTTGCAAATTCACCCCTGAAAGGTTTGGTGGTGGAAATAGAAGGCTTTTTATCATAGGACAAGAAATCAGCCTTCGACAACTTAACCTGTGAAAAAAAAAATTTCTAAGCCCCGGGGTCACAACTTCAGCAAAAATCTGAAATTATCCAATTCACTCAAAAATGCTGCCAAACTGTTGCAAATTCACCCCCGAAAGGTTTCGTGGTGGAAATAGAAGGCTTTTTATCATAGGGCAAGAAATCAGCCTTCGACAACTTAACCTGTGAAAAAAAAATTTTCTAAGCCCCGGGGTCACAACTTCAGCAAAAATCTGAAATTCTCCAATTCACTCAAAAATGCTGCCAAACTGTTGAAAATTCACCCCTGAAAGGTTTGGTGGTGGACATAGAAGGCTTTTTATCATAGGACAAGAAATCAGCCTTCGACAACTTAACCTGTGAAAAAAAAAATTTCTAAGCTCCGGGGTCACAACTTCAGCAAAAATCTGAAATTCTCCAATTCACTCAAAAATGCTGCCAAACTGTTGCAAATTGACCCCTGAAAGGTTTGGTGGTGGAAATAGAAGGCTTTTTATCATAGGACAAGAAATCAGCCTTCGACAACTTAACCTGTGAAAAAAAAAATTTCTAAGCCCCGGGGTCACAACTTCAGCAAAAATCTGAAATTCTCCAATTCACTCAAAAATGCTGCCAAACTGTTGCAAATTCACCCCTGAAAGGTTTGGTGGTGGAAATAGAAGGCTTTTTATCATAGGACAAGAAATCAGCTTTTGACAACTTAACGTGTAAAAAATTTTTTTCTAAGCCCCGGGGTCACAACTTCAGCAAAAATCTGAAATTCTCCAATTCACTCAAAAAGGCTGCCAAACTGTTGCAAATTCACCCCTGAAAGGTTTCGTGGTGGAAATAGAAGGCTTTTTATCATAGGACAAGAAATCAGCCTTCGACAACTTAACCTGTGGGGAAAAAAAATTCTAAGCCCCGGGGTCACAACTTCAGCAAAAATCTGAAATTCTCCAATTCACTCAAAAATGCTGCCAAACTGTTGCAAATTGACCCCTGAAAGGTTTGGTGGTGGACATAGAAGGCTTTTTATCATAGGACAAGAAATCAGCCTTCGACAACTTAACCTATGAAAAAAAAAATTTCTAAGCCCCGGGGTCACAACTTCAGCAAAAATCTGAAATTCTCCAATTCACTCAAAAATGCTGCCAAACTGTTGCAAATTCACCCCTGAAAGGTTTCGTGGTGGAAATAGATGGCTTTTTATCATAGGACAAGAAATCAGCCTTTGACAACTTAACCTGTGAAAAAAATTTTTTCTAAGCCCCGGGGTCACAACTTCAGCAAAAATCTGAAATTCTCCAATTCACTCAAAAAGGCTGCCAAACTGTTGCAAATTCACCCCTGAAAGGTTTCGTGGTGGAAATAGAAGGCTTTTTATCATAGGACAAGAAATCAGCCTTCGACAACTTAACCTGTGGGGAAAAAAATTTCTAAGCCCCGGGGTCACAACTTCAGCAAAAATCTGAAATTCTCCAATTCACTCAAAAATGCTGCCAAACTGTTGCAAATTGACCCCTGAAAGGTTTGGTGGTGGACATAGAAGGCTTTTTATCATAGGACAAGAAATCAGCCTTCGACAACTTAACCTATGAAAAAAAAAATTTCTAAGCCCCGGGGTCACAACTTCAGCAAAAATCTGAAATTCTCCAATTCACTCAAAAATGCTGCCAAACTGTTGCAAATTCACCCCTGAAAGGTTTCGTGGTGGAAATAGATGGCTTTTTATCATAGGACAAGAAATCAGCCTTTGACAACTTAACCTGTGAAAAAAATTTTTTCTAAGCCCCGGGGTCACAACTTCAGCAAAAATCTGAAATTCTCCAATTCACTCAAAAATGCTGCCAAACTGTTGCAAATTCACCCGTGAAAGGTTTGGTGGTGGAAATAGAAGGCTTTTTATCATAGGACAAGAAATCAGCCTTCGACAACTTAACCTGTGAAAAAAAAAATTTCTAAGCCCCGGGGTCACAACTTCAGCAAAAATCTGAAATTCTCCAATTCTCTCAAAAATGCTGCCAAATTGTTTCAAATTCACCCCTGAAAGGTTTGGTGGTGGAAATAGAAGGCTTTTTATCATAGGACAAGAAATCAGCCTTCGACAACTTAACCTGTGAAAAAAAATTTTTCTAAGCCCCGGGGTCACAACTTCAGCAAAAATCTGAAATTCTCCAATTCACTCAAAAATGCTGCCAAACTGTTGCAAATTCACCCCTGAATGGTTTCGTGGTGGAAATAAAAGGCTTTTTATCATAGGACAAGAAATCAGCCTTCGACAACTTAACCTGTGAAAAAAAAAATTTCTAAGCCCCGGGGTCACAACTTCAGCAAAAATCTGAAATTCTCCAATTCACTCAAAAATGCTGCCAAACTGTTGCAAATTCACCCCTGAAAGGTTTGGTGGTGGAAATAGAAGGCTTTTTATCATAGGACAAGAAATCAGCCTTTGACAACTTAACGTGTAAAAAAATTTTTTCTAAGCCCCGGGGTCACAACTTCAGCAAAAATCTGAAATTCTCCAATTCACTCAAAAAGGCTGCCAAACTGTTGCAAATTCACCCCTGAAAGGTTTGGTGGTGGAAATAGAAGGCTTTTTATCATAGGACAAGAAATCAGCCTTCGACAACTTAACCTGTGAAAAAAATTTTTTCTAAGCCCCGGGGTCACAACTTCAGCAAAAATCTGAAATTCTCCAATTCACTCAAAAATGCTGCCAAACTGTTGCAAATTCACCCCTGAATGGTTTCGTGGTGGAAATAAAAGGCTTTTTATCATAGGACAAGAAATCAGCCTTCGACAACTTAACCTGTGAAAAAAAAAAATTCTAAGCCCCGGGGTCACAACTTCAGCAAAAATCTGAAATTCTCCAATTCACTCAAAAATGCTGCCAAATTGTTTCAAATTCACCCCTGAAAGGTTTGGTGGTGGAAATAGAAGGCTTTTTATCATAGGACAAGAAATCAGCCTTAGACAACTTAACCTGTGAAAAAAAAAATTCTAAGCCCCGGGGTCACAACTTCAGCAAAAATCTGCAATTCTCGAATTCACTCAAAAATGCTGCCAAACTGTTGCAAATTCACCCCTGAAAGGTTTGGTGGTGGAAATAGAAGGCTTTTTATCATAGGACAAGAAATCAGCCTTTGACAACTTAACGTGTAAAAAAAATTTTTCTAAGCCCCGGGGTCACAACTTCAGCAAAAATCTGAAATTCTCCAATTCACTCAAAAAGGCTGCCAAACTGTTGCAAATTCACCCCTGAAAGGTTTCGTGGTGGAAATAGAAGGCTTTTTATCATAGGACAAGAAATCAGCCTTCGACAACTTAACCTGTGAAAAAAAATTTTTCTAAGCCCCCGGGGTCACAACTTCAGCAAAAATCTGAAATTCTCCAATTCACTCAAAAATGCTGCCAAACTGTTGCAAATTCACCCCTGAAAGGTTTCGTGGTGGAAATAGAAGGCTTTTTATCATAGGACAAGAAATCAGCCTTCGACAACTTAACCTGTGGGGGAAAAAATTTCTAAGCCCCGGGGTCACAACTTCAGCAAAAATCTGAAATTCTCCAATTCACTCAAAAATGCTGCCAAACTGTTGCAAATTCACCCCTGAAAGGTTTGGTGGTGGAAATAGAAGGCTTTTTATCATAGGACAAGAAATCAGCCTTTGACAATTTAACGTGTAAAAAAATTTTTTCTAAGCCCCGGGGTCGCAACTTCAGCAAAAATCTGAAATTCTCCAATTCACTCAAAAATGCTGCCAAACTGTTGCAAATTCACCCCTGAAAGGTTTCGTGGTGGAAATAGAAGGCTTTTTATCATAGGACAAGAAATCAGCCTTAGACAACTTAACCTGTGAAAAAAAATTTTTCTAAGCCCCGGGGTCACAACTTCAGCAAAAATGTGCAATTCTCCAATTCACTCAAAAATGCTGCCAAACTGTTGCAAATTGAGCCATGAAAGGTTTCGTGGTGGAAATAGAAGGCTTTTTATCATAGGACAAGAAATCAGCCTTCGACAACTTAACTTGTGAAAAAAAAAATTTCTAAGCCCCAGGGTCACAACTTCAGCAAAAATCTGAAATTCTCCAATTCACTCAAAAATGCTGCCAAACTGTTGCAAATTGACCCCTGAAAGGTTTGGTGGTGGAAATAGAAGGCTTTTTATCATAGGACAAGAAATCAGCCTTCGACAACTTAACCTGTGAAAAAAAAATTTTCTAAGCCCCGGGGTCACAACTTCAGCAAAAATCTGAAATTCTCCAATTCACTCAAAAATGCTGCCAAACTGTTGCAAATTCACCCCTGAAAGGTTTGGTGGTGGAAATAGAAGGCTTTTTATCATAGGACAAGAAATCAGCCTTCGACAACTTAACCTGTGAAAAAAAAAATTTCTAAGCCCCGGGGTCACAACTTCAGCAAAAATCTGAAATTCTCCAATTCTCTCAAAAATGCTGCCAAATTGTTTCAAATTCACCCCTGAAAGGTTTGGTGGTGGAAATAGAAGGCTTTTTACCATAGGACAAGAAATCAGCCTTAGACAACTTAACCTGTGAAAAAAAAAATTCTAAGCCCCGGGGTCACAACTTCAGCAAAAATCTGAAATTCTCCAATTCACTCAAAAATGCTGCCAAACTGTTGCAAATTCACCCCTGAAAGGTTTGGTGGTGGAAATAGAAGGCTTTTTATCATAGGACAAGAAATCAGCCTTTGACAACTTAACGTGTAAAAAAAATTTTTCTAAGCCCCGGGGTCACAACTTCAGCAAAAATCTGAAATTCTCCAATTCACTCAAAAAGGCTGCCAAACTGTTGCAAATTCACCCCTGAAAGGTTTCGTGGTGGAAATAGAAGGCTTTTTATCATAGGACGAGAAATCAGCCTTTGACAACTTAACCTGTGAAAAAAAATTTTTCTAAGCCCCCGGGGTCACAACTTCAGCAAAAATCTGAAATTCTCCAATTCACTCAAAAATGCTGCCAAACTGTTGCAAATTCACCCCTGAAAGGTTTCGTGGTGGAAATAGAAGGCTTTTTATCATAGGACAAGAAATCAGCCTTCGACAACTTAACCTGTGGGGAAAAAAAATTTCTAAGCCCCGGGGTCACAACTTCAGCAAAAATCTGAAATTATCCAATTCACTCAAAAATGCTGCCAGATTGTTGCAAATTCACCCCTGAAAGGTTTGGTGGTGGAAATAGAAGGCTTTTTATCATAGGACAAGATATCAGCCTTCGACAACTTAACCTATGAAACAAAAAATTTCTAAGCCCCGGGGTCACAACTTCAGCAAAAATCTGAAATTCTCCAATTCACTCAAAAATGCTGCCAAACTGTTGCAAATTCACCCCTGAAAGGTTTCGTGGTGGAAATAGATGGCTTTTTATCATAGGACAAGAAATCAGCCTTTGACAGCTTAACCTGTGAAAAAAAATTTTTCTAAGCCCCGGGGTCACAACTTCAGCAAAAATCTGAAATTCTCCAATTCACTCAAAAATGCTGCCAAACTGTTGCAAATTCACCCCTGAAAGGTTTGGTGGTGGAAATAGAAGGCTTTTTATCATAGGACAAGAAATCAGCCTTCGACAACTTAACCTGTGAAAAAAAAAATTTCTAAGCCCCGGGGTCACAACTTCAGCAAAAATCTGAAATTCTCCAATTCTCTCAAAAATGCTGCCAAATTGTTTCAAATTCACCCCTGAAAGGTTTGGTGGTGGAAATAGAAGGCTTTTTATCATAGGACAAGAAATCAGCCTTCGACAACTTAACCTGTGAAAAAAAAATTTTCTAAGCCCCGGGGTCACAACTTCAGCAAAAATCTGAAATTCTCCAATTCACTCAAAAATGCTGCCAAACTGTTGCAAATTCACCCCTGAATGGTTTCGTGGTGGAAATAGAAGGCTTTTTATCATAGGACAAGAAATCAGCCTTAGACAACTTAACCTGTGAAAAAAAAATTTCTAAGCCCCGGGGTCACAACTTCAGCAAAAATCTGAAATTCTCCAATTCACTCAAAAATGCTGCCAAACTGTTGCAAATTCACCCCTGAAAGGTTTGGTGGTGGAAATAGAAGGCTTTTTATCATAGGACAAGAAATCAGCCTTTGACAACTTAACGTGTAAAAAAAATTTTTCTAAGCCCCGGGGTCACAACTTCAGCAAAAATCTGAAATTCTCCAATTCACTCAAAAAGGCTGCCAAACTGTTGCAAATTCACCCCTGAAAGGTTTCGTGGTGGAAATAGAAGGCTTTTTATCATAGGACAAGAAATCAGCCTTTGACAACTTAACCTGTGAAAAAAAAATTTTCTAAGCCCCCGGGGTCACAACTTCAGCAAAAATCTGAAATTCTCCAATTCACTCAAAAATGCTGCCAAACTGTTGCAAATTCACCCCTGAAAGGTTTCGTGGTGGAAATAGAAGGCTTTTTATCATAGGACAAGAAATCAGCCTTCGACAACTTAACCTGTGGGGAAAAAAAATTTCTAAGCCCCGGGGTCACAACTTCAGCAAAAATCTGAAATTATCCAATTCACTCAAAAATGCTGCCAGATTGTTGCAAATTCACCCCTGAAAGGTTTGGTGGTGGAAATAGAAGGCTTTTTATCATAGGACAAGATATCAGCCTTCGACAACTTAACCTATGAAACAAAAAATTTCTAAGCCCCGGGGTCACAACTTCAGCAAAAATCTGAAATTCTCCAATTCACTCAAAAATGCTGCCAAACTGTTGCAAATTCACCCCTGAAAGGTTTCGTGGTGGAAATAGATGGCTTTTTATCATAGGACAAGAAATCAGCCTTTGACAACTTAACCTGTGAAAAAAATTTTTTCTAAGCCCCGGGGTCACAACTTCAGCAAAAATCTGAAATTCTCCAATTCACTCAAAAATGCTGCCAAACTGTTGCAAATTCACCCCTGAAAGGTTTGGTGGTGGAAATAGAAGGCTTTTTATCATAGGACAAGAAATCAGCCTTCGACAACTTAACCTGTGAAAAAAAAAATTTCTAAGCCCCGGGGTCACAACTTCAGCAAAAATCTGAAATTCTCCAATTCTCTCAAAAATGCTGCCAAATTGTTTCAAATTCACCCCTGAAAGGTTTGGTGGTGGAAATAGAAGGCTTTTTATCATAGGACAAGAAATCAGCCTTCGACAACTTAACCTGTGAAAAAAAAATTTTCTAAGCCCCGGGGTCACAACTTCAGCAAAAATCTGAAATTCTCCAATTCACTCAAAAATGCTGCCAAACTGTTGCAAATTCACCCCTGAATGGTTTCGTGGTGGAAATAGAAGGCTTTTTATCATAGGACAAGAAATCAGCCTTAGACAACTTAACCTGTGAAAAAAAAAATTTCTAAGCCCCGGGGTCACAACTTCAGCAAAAATCTGAAATTCTCCAATTCACTCAAAAATGCTGCCAAACTGTTGCAAATTCACCCCTGAAAGGTTTGGTGGTGGAAATAGAAGGCTTTTTATCATAGGACAAGAAATCAGCCTTTGACAACTTAACGTGTAAAAAAATTTTTTCTAAGCCCCGGGGTCGCAACTTCAGCAAAAATCTGAAATTCTCCAATTCACTCAAAAATGCTGCCAAAGTGTTGCAAATTCACCCCTGAAAGGTTTCGTGGTGGAAATAGAAGGCTTTTTATCATAGGACAAGAAATCAGCCTTTGACAACTTAACCTGTGAAAAAAAATTTTTCTAAGCCCCGGGGTCACAACTTCAGCAAAAATGTGCAATTCTCCAATTCACTCAAAAATGCTGCCAAACTGTTGCAAATTGACCCCTGAAAGGTTTCGTGGTGGAAATAGAAGGCTTTTTATCATAGGACAAGAAATCAGCCTTCGACAACTTAACCTGTGAAAAAAAAAATTTCTAAGCCCCGGGGTCACAACTTCAGCAACAATCTGAAATTCTCCAATTCACTCAAAAATGCTGCCAAACTGTTGCAAATTCACCCCTGAAAGGTTTGGTGGTGGACATAGAAGGCTTTTTATCATAGGACAAGAAATCAGCCTTCGACAACTTAACCTGTGAAAAAAAAAATTTCTAAGCCCCGGGGTCACAACTTCAGCAAAAATCTGAAATTCTCCAATTCACTCAAAAATGCTGCCAAACTGTTGCAAATTCACCCCTGAAAGGTTTCGTGGTGGAAATAGAAGGCTTTTTATTATAGGACAAGAAATCAGCCTTCGACAACTTAACCTGTGAAAAAAAATTTTTCTAAGCCCGGGGGTCACAACTTCAGCAAAAATCTGAAATTCTCCAATTCACTCAAAAATGCTGCCAAACTGTTGCAAATTGAGCCCTGAAAGGTTTCGTGGTGGAAATAGAAGGCTTTTTATCATAGGACAAGAAATCAGCCTTCGACAACTTAACTTGTGAAAAAAAAAATTTCTAAGCCCCAGGGTCACAACTTCAGCAAAAATCTGAAATTCTCCAATTCACTCAAAAATGCTGCCAAACTGTTGCAAATTGACCCCTGAAAGGTTTGGTGGTGGAAATAGAAGGCTTTTTATCATAGGACAAGAAATCAGCCTTCGACAACTTAACCTGTGAAAAAAAAATTTTCTAAGCCCCGGGGTCACAACTTCAGGAAAAATCTGAAATTATCCAATTCACTCAAAAATGCTGCCAAACTGTTGCAAATTCACCCCTGAAAGGTTTGGTGGTGGAAATAGAAGGCTTTTTATCATAGGACAAGAAATCAGCCTTCGACAACTTAACCTGTGAAAAAAAAAAATTCTAAGCCCCGGGGTCACAACTTCAGCAAAAATCTGAAATTCTCCAATTCTCTCAAAAATGCTGCCAAATTGTTTCAAATTCACCCCTGAAAGGTTTGGTGGTGGAAATAGAAGGCTTTTTACCATAGGACAAGAAATCAGCCTTAGACAACTTAACCTGTGAAAAAAAAAATTCTAAGCCCCGGGGTCACAACTTCAGCAAAAATCTGAAATTCTCCAATTCACTCAAAAAGGCTGCCAAACTGTTGCAAATTCACCCCTGAAAGGTTTGGTGGTGGAAATAGAAGGCTTTTTATCATAGGACAAGAAATCAGCCTTTGACAACTTAACCTGTGAAAAAAAATTTTTCTAGGCCCCCGGGGTCACAACTTCAGCAAAAATCTGAAATTCTCCAATTCAATCAAAAAAGCTGCCAAACTGTTGCAAATTCACCCCTGAAAGGTTTCGTGGTGGAAATAGAAGGCTTTTTATCATAGGACAAGAAATCAGCCTTCGACAACTTAACCTGTGGGGAAAAAAATTTCTAAGCCCCGGGGTCACAACTTCAGCAAAAATCTGAAATTCTCCAATTCACTCAAAAATGCTGCCAAACTGTTGCAAATTCACCCCTGAAAGGTTTGGTGGTGGACATAGAAGGCTTTTTATCATAGGACAAGAAATCAGCCTTCGACAACTTAACCTGTGGGAAAAAAAAATTTCTAAGCCCCGGGGTCACAACTTCAGCAAAAATCTGAAATTATCCAATTCACTCAAAAATGCTGCCAGATTGTTGCAAATTCACCCCTGAAAGGTTTGGTGGTGGAAATAGAAGGCTTTTTATCATAGGACAAGAAATCAGCCTTCGACAACTTAACCTATGAAAAAAAAAATTTCTAAGCCCCGGGGTCACAACTTCAGCAAAAATCTGAAATTCTCCAATTCACTCAAAAATGCTGCCAAACTGTTGCAAATTCACCCCTGAAAGGTTTCGTGGTGGAAATAGATGGCTTTTTATCATAGGACAAGAAATCAGCCTTTGACAACTTAACCTGTGAAAAAAAAATTTTCTAAGCCCTGGGGTCACAACTTCAGCAAAAATCTGAAATTCTCCAATTCACTCAAAAATGCTGCCAAACTGTTGCAAATTCACCCCTGAAAGGTTTGGTGGTGGAAATAGAAGGCTTTTTATCATAGGACAAGAAATCAGCCTTCGACAACTTAACCTGTGAAAAAAAAAATTTCTAAGCCCCGGGGTCACAACTTCAGCAAAAATCTGAAATTCTCCAATTCTCTCAAAAATGCTGCCAAATTGTTTCAAATTCACCCCTGAAAGGTTTGGTGGTGGAAATAGAAGGCTTTTTATCATAGGACAAGAAATCAGCCTTCGACAACTTAACCTGTGAAAAAAAATTTTTCTAAGCCCCGGGGTCACAACTTCAGCAAAAATCTGAAATTCTCCAATTCACTCAAAAATGCTGCCAAACTGTTGCAAATTCACCCCTGAATGGTTTCGTGGTGGAAATAGAAGGTTTTTTATCATAGGACAAGAAATCAGCCTTCGACAACTTAACCTGTGAAAAAAAAAATTTCTAAGCCCCGGGGTCACAACTTCAGCAAAAATCTGAAATTCTCCAATTCACTCAAAAATGCTGCCAAACTGTTGCAAATTCACCCCTGAAAGGTTTGGTGGTGGAAATAGAAGGCTTTTTATCATAGGACAAGAAATCAGCCTTCGACAACTTAACCTGTGAAAAAAAATTTTTCTAAGCCCGGGGGTCACAACTTCAGCAAAAATCTGAAATTCTCCAATTCACTCAAAAATGCTGCCAAACTGTTGCAAATTGAGCCCTGAAAGGTTTCGTGGTGGAAATAGAAGGCTTTTTATCATAGGACAAGAAATCAGCCTTCGACAACTTAACTTGTGAAAAAAAAAAATTCTAAGCCCCAGGGTCACAACTTCAGCAAAAATCTGAAATTCTCCAATTCACTCAAAAATGCTGCCAAACTGTTGCAAATTGACCCCTGAAAGGTTTGGTGGTGGAAATAGAAGGCTTTTTATCATAGGACAAGAAATCAGCCTTCGACAACTTAACCTGTGAAAAAAAAATTTCTAAGCCCCGGGGTCACAACTTCAGCAAAAATCTGAAATTCTCCAATTCTCTCAAAAATGCTGCCAAATTGTTTCAAATTCACCCCTGAAAGGTTTGGTGGTGGAAATAGAAGGCTTTTTATCATAGGACAAGAAATCAGCCTTCGACAACTTAACCTGTGAAAAAAAATTTTTCTAAGCCCCGGGGTCACAAATTCAGCAAAAATCTGAAATTCTCCAATTCACTCAAAAATGCTGCCAAACTGTTGCAAATTCACCCCTGAATGGTTTCGTGGTGGAAATAGAAGGCTTTTTATCATAGGACAAGAAATCAGCCTTTGACAACTTAACGTGTAAAAAATTTTTTTCTAAGCCCCGGGGTCGCAACTTCAGCAAAAATCTGAAATTCTCCAATTCACTCAAAAATGCTGCCAAACTGTTGCAAATTCACCCCTGAAAGGTTTGGTGGTGGAAATAGAAGGCTTTTTATCATAGGACAAGAAATCAGCCTTCGACAACTTAACCTGTGAAAAAAAAAATTTCTAAGCCCCGGGGTCACAACTTCAGCAAAAATCTGAAATTCTCCAATTCACTCAAAAATGCTGCCAAACTGTTGCAAATTCACCTCTGAATGGTTTCGTGGTGGAAATAGAAGGCTTTTTATCATAGGACAAGAAATCAGCCTTAGACAACTTAACCTGTGAAAAAAAAAATTTCTAAGCCCCGGGGTCACAACTTCAGCAAAAATCTGAAATTCTCCAATTCACTCAAAAATGCTGCCAAACTGTTGCAAATTCACCCCTGAATGGTTTCGTGGTGGAAATAGATGGCTTTTTATCATAGGACAAGAAATCAGCCTTCGACAACTTAACCTGTGGGGAAAAAAATTTCTAAGCCCCGGGGTCACAACTTCAGCAAAAATCTGAAATTCTCCAATTCACTCAAAAATGCTGCCAAACTGTTGCAAATTCACCCCTGAAAGGTTTGGTGGTGGACATAGAAGGCTTTTTATCATAGGACAAGAAATCAGCCTTTGACAACTTAACCTGTGAAAAAAAATTTTTCTAGGCCCCCGGGGTCACAACTTCAGCAAAAATCTGAAATTCTCCAATTCAATCAAAAAAGCTGCCAAACTGTTGCAAATTCACCCCTGAAAGGTTTCGTGGTGGAAATAGAAGGCTTTTTATCATAGGACAAGAAATCAGCCTTCGACAACTTAACCTGTGGGGAAAAAAATTTCTAAGCCCCGGGGTCACAACTTCAGCAAAAATCTGAAATTCTCCAATTCACTCAAAAATGCTGCCAAACTGTTGCAAATTCACCCCTGAAAGGTTTGGTGGTGGACATAGAAGGCTTTTTATCATAGGACAAGAAATCAGCCTTCGACAACTTAACCTGTGGGAAAAAAAAATTTCTAAGCCCCGGGGTCACAACTTCAGCAAAAATCTGAAATTATCCAATTCACTCAAAAATGCTGCCAGATTGTTGCAAATTCACCCCTGAAAGGTTTGGTGGTGGAAATAGAAGGCTTTTTATCATAGGACAAGAAATCAGCCTTCGACAACTTAACCTATGAAAAAAAAAATTTCTAAGCCCCGGGGTCACAACTTCAGCAAAAATCTGAAATTCTCCAATTCACTCAAAAATGCTGCCAAACTGTTGCAAATTCACCCCTGAAAGGTTTCGTGGTGGAAATAGATGGCTTTTTATCATAGGACAAGAAATCAGCCTTTGACAACTTAACCTGTGAAAAAAAATTTTTCTAAGCCCTGGGGTCACAACTTCAGCAAAAATCTGAAATTCTCCAATTCACTCAAAAATGCTGCCAAACTGTTGCAAATTCACCCCTGAAAGGTTTGGTGGTGGAAATAGAAGGCTTTTTATCATAGGACAAGAAATCAGCCTTCGACAACTTAACCTGTGAAAAAAAAAATTTATAAGCCCCGGGGTCACAACTTCAGCAAAAATCTGAAATTCTCCAATTCTCTCAAAAATGCTGCCAAATTGTTTCAAATTCACCCCTGAAAGGTTTGGTGGTGGAAATAGAAGGCTTTTTATCATAGGACAAGAAATCAGCCTTCGACAACTTAACCTGTGAAAAAAATTTTTTCTAAGCCCCGGGGTCACAACTTCAGCAAAAATCTGAAATTCTCCAATTCACTCAAAAATGCTGCCAAACTGTTGCAAATTCACCCCTGAATGGTTTCGTGGTGGAAATAGAAGGTTTTTTATCATAGGACAAGAAATCAGCCTTCGACAACTTAACCTGTGGAAAAAAAAATTTCTAAGCCCCGGGGTCACAACTTCAGCAAAAATCTGAAATTCTCCAATTCACTCAAAAATGCTGCCAAACTGTTGCAAATTCACCCCTGAAAGGTTTGGTGGTGGAAATAGAAGGCTTTTTATCATAGGACAAGAAATCAGCCTTCGACAACTTAACCTGTGAAAAAAAATTTTTCTAAGCCCGGGGGTCACAACTTCAGCAAAAATCTGAAATTCTCCAATTCACTCAAAAATGCTGCCAAACTGTTGCAAATTGAGCCCTGAAAGGTTTCGTGGTGGAAATAGAAGGCTTTTTATCATAGGACAAGAAATCAGCCTTCGACAACTTAACTTGTGAAAAAAAAAATTTCTAAGCCCCAGGGTCACAACTTCAGCAAAAATCTGAAATTCTCCAATTCACTCAAAAATGCTGCCAAACTGTTGCAAATTGACCCCTGAAAGGTTTGGTGGTGGAAATAGAAGGCTTTTTATCATAGGACAAGAAATCAGCCTTCGACAACTTAACCTGTGAAAAAAAAATTTCTAAGCCCCGGGGTCACAACTTCAGCAAAAATCTGAAATTCTCCAATTCTCTCAAAAATGCTGCCAAATTGTTTCAAATTCACCCCTGAAAGGTTTGGTGGTGGAAATAGAAGGCTTTTTATCATAGGACAAGAAATCAGCCTTCGACAACTTAACCTGTGAAAAAAAATTTTTCTAAGCCCCGGGGTCACAAATTCAGCAAAAATCTGAAATTCTCCAATTCACTCAAAAATGCTGCCAAACTGTTGCAAATTCACCCCTGAATGGTTTCGTGGTGGAAATAGAAGGCTTTTTATCATAGGACAAGAAATCAGCCTTTGACAACTTAACGTGTAAAAAATTTTTTTCTAAGCCCCGGGGTCGCAACTTCAGCAAAAATCTGAAATTCTCCAATTCACTCAAAAATGCTGCCAAACTGTTGCAAATTCACCCCTGAAAGGTTTGGTGGTGGAAATAGAAGGCTTTTTATCATAGGACAAGAAATCAGCCTTCGACAACTTAACCTGTGAAAAAAAAAATTTCTAAGCCCCGGGGTCACAACTTCAGCAAAAATCTGAAATTCTCCAATTCACTCAAAAATGCTGCCAAACTGTTGCAAATTCACCTCTGAATGGTTTCGTGGTGGAAATAGAAGGCTTTTTATCATAGGACAAGAAATCAGCCTTAGACAACTTAACCTGTGAAAAAAAAAATTTCTAAGCCCCGGGGTCACAACTTCAGCAAAAATCTGAAATTCTCCAATTCACTCAAAAATGCTGCCAAACTGTTGCAAATTCACCCCTCAAAGGTTTGGTGGTGGAAATAGAAGGCTTTTTATCATAGGACAAGAAATCAGCCTTTGACAACTTAACGTGTAAAAAAATTTTTTCTAAGCCCCGGGGTCGCAACTTCAGCAAAAATCTGAAATTCTCCAATTCACTCAAAAATGCTGCCAAAGTGTTGCAAATTCACCCCTGAAAGGTTTCGTGGTGGAAATAGAAGGCTTTTTATCATAGGACAAGAAATCAGCCTTTGACAACTTAACCTGTGAAAAAATTTTTTTCTAAGCCCCGGGGTCACAACTTCAGCAAAAATGTGCAATTCTCCAATTCACTCAAAAATGCTGCCAAACTGTTGCAAATTGACCCCTGAAAGGTTTCGTGGTGGAAATAGAAGGCTTTTTATCATAGGACAAGAAATCAGCCTTCGACAACTTAACCTGTGAAAAAAAAATTTTCTAAGCCCCGGGGTCACAACTTCAGCAAAAATCTGAAATTCTCCAATTCACTCAAAAATGCTGCCAAACTGTTGCAAATTCACCCCTGAAAGGTTTGGTGGTGGACATAGAAGGCTTTTTATCATAGGACAAGAAATCAGCCTTCGACAACTTAACCTGTGAAAAAAAAAATTTCTAAGCCCCGGGGTCACAACTTCAGCAAAAATCTGAAATTCTCCAATTCACTCAAAAATGCTGCCAAACTGTTGCAAATTCACCCCTGAAAGGTTTCGTGGTGGAAATAGAAGGCTTTTTATTATAGGACAAGAAATCAGCCTTCGACAACTTAACCTGTGAAAAAAAATTTTTCTAAGCCCGGGGGTCACAACTTCAGCAAAAATCTGAAATTCTCCAATTCACTCAAAAATGCTGCCAAACTGTTGCAAATTGAGCCCTGAAAGGTTTCGTGGTGGAAATAGAAGGCTTTTTATCATAGGACAAGAAATCAGCCTTCGACAACTTAACTTGTGAAAAAAAAAATTTCTAAGCCCCAGGGTCACAACTTCAGCAAAAATCTGAAATTCTCCAATTCACTCAAAAATGCTGCCAAACTGTTGCAAATTGACCCCTGAAAGGTTTGGTGGTGGAAATAGAAGGCTTTTTATCATAGGACAAGAAATCAGCCTTCGACAACTTAACCTGTGAAAAAAAAATTTTCTAAGCCCCGGGGTCACAACTTCAGCAAAAATCTGAAATTCTCCAATTCACTCAAAAATGCTGCCAAACTGTTGCAAATTCACCCCTGAAAGGTTTGGTGGTGGAAATAGAAGGCTTTTTATCATAGGACAAGAAATCAGCCTTCGACAACTTAACCTGTGGAAAAAAAAAATTCTAAGCCCCGGGGTCACAACTTCAGCAAAAATCTGAAATTCTCCAATTCTCTCAAAAATGCTGCCAAATTGTTTCAAATTCACCCCTGAAAGGTTTGGTGGTGGAAATAGAAGGCTTTTTACCATAGGACAAGAAATCAGCCTTAGACAACTTAACCTGTGAAAAAAAAAATTCTAAGCCCCGGGGTCACAACTTCAGCAAAAATCTGAAATTCTCCAATTCACTCAAAAATGCTGCCAAACTGTTGCAAATTCACCCCTGAAAGGTTTGGTGGTGGAAATAGAAGGCTTTTTATCATAGGACAAGAAATCAGCCTTTGACAACTTAACGTGTAAAAAATTTTTTTCTAAGCCCCGGGGTCACAACTTCAGCAAAAATCTGAAATTCTCCAATTCACTCAAAAAGGCTGCCAAACTGTTGCAAATTCACCCCTGAAAGGTTTCGTAGTGGAAATAGAAGGCTTTTTATCATAGGACAAGAAATCAGCCTTTGACAACTTAACCTGTGAAAAAAAAATTTTCTAAGCCCCCGGGGTCACAACTTCAGCAAAAATCTGAAATTCTCCAATTCACTCAAAAATGCTGCCAAACTGTTGCAAATTCACCCCTGAAAGGTTTCGTGGTGGAAATAGAAGGCTTTTTATCATAGGACAAGAAATCAGCCTTCGACAACTTAACCTGTGGGGAAAAAAATTTCTAAGCCCCGGGGTCACAACTTCAGCAAAAATCTGAAATTCTCCAATTCACTCAAAAATGCTGCCAAACTGTTGCAAATTCACCCCTGAAAGGTTTGGTGGTGGACATAGAAGGCTTTTTATCATAGGACAAGAAATCAGCCTTCGACAACTTAACCTGTGGGGAAAAAAAATTTCTAAGCCCCGGGGTCACAACTTCAGCAAAAATCTGAAATTATCCAATTCACTCAAAAATGCTGCCAGATTGTTGCAAATTCACCCCTGAAAGGTTTGGTGGTGGAAATAGAAGGCTTTTTATCATAGGACAAGAAATCAGCCTTCGACAACTTAACCTATGAAAAAAAAAATTTCTAAGCCCCGGGGTCACAACTTCAGCAAAAATCTGAAATTCTCCAATTCACTCAAAAATGCTGCCAAACTGTTGCAAATTCACCCCTGAAAGGTTTCGTGGTGGAAATAGATGGCTTTTTATCATAGGACAAGAAATCAGCCTTTGACAACTTAACCTGTGAAAAAAAATTTTTCTAAGCCCGGGGGTCACAACTTCAGCAAAAATCTGAAATTCTCCAATTCACTCAAAAATGCTGCCAAACTGTTGCAAATTGAGCCCTGAAAGGTTTCGTGGTGGAAATAGAAGGCTTTTTATCATAGGACAAGAAATCAGCCTTCGACAACTTAACTTGTGAAAAAAAAAATTTCTAAGCCCCAGGGTCACAACTTCAGCAAAAATCTGAAATTCTCCAATTCACTCAAAAATGCTGCCAAACTGTTGCAAATTGACCCCTGAAAGGTTTGGTGGTGGAAATAGAAGGCTTTTTATCATAGGACAAGAAATCAGCCTTCGACAACTTAACCTGTGAAAAAAAAATTTTCTAAGCCCCGGGGTCACAACTTCAGGAAAAATCTGAAATTCTCCAATTCACTCAAAAATGCTGCCAAACTGTTGCAAATTCACCCCTGAAAGGTTTGGTGGTGGAAATAGAAGGCTTTTTATCATAGGACAAGAAATCAGCCTTCGACAACTTAACCTGTGAAAAAAAAAAATTCTAAGCCCCGGGGTCACAACTTCAGCAAAAATCTGAAATTCTCCAATTCTCTCAAAAATGCTGCCAAATTGTTTCAAATTCACCCCTGAAAGGTTTGGTGGTGGAAATAGAAGGCTTTTTACCATAGGACAAGAAATCAGCCTTAGACAACTTAACCTGTGAAAAAAAAAATTCTAAGCCCCGGGGTCACAACTTCAGCAAAAATCTGAAATTCTCCAATTCACTCAAAAATGCTGCCAAACTGTTGCAAATTCACCCCTGAAAGGTTTGGTGGTGGAAATAGAAGGCTTTTTATCATAGGACAAGAAATCAGCCTTTGACAACTTAACGTGTAAAAAAATTTTTTCTAAGCCCCGGGGTCACAACTTCAGCAAAAATCTGAAATTCTCCAATTCACTCAAAAAGGCTGCCAAACTGTTGCAAATTCACCCCTGAAAGGTTTGGTGGTGGAAATAGAAGGCTTTTTATCATAGGACAAGAAATCAGCCTTTGACAACTTAACCTGTGAAAAAAAATTTTTCTAAGCCCCCGGGGTCACAACTTCAGCAAAAATCTGAAATTCTCCAATTCACTCAAAAATGCTGCCAAACTGTTGCAAATTCACCCCTGAAAGGTTTCGTGGTGGAAATAGAAGGCTTTTTATCATAGGACAAGAAATCAGCCTTCGACAACTTAACCTGTGGGGAAAAAAATTTCTAAGCCCCGGGGTCACAACTTCAGCAAAAATCTGAAATTCTCCAATTCACTCGAAAATGCTGCCAAACTGTTGCAAATTCACCCCTGAAAGGTTTGGTGGTGGACATAGAAGGCTTTTTATCATAGGACAAGAAATCAGCCTTCGACAACTTAACCTGTGGGGAAAAAAAATTTCTAAGCCCCGGGGTCACAACTTCAGCAAAAATCTGAAATTATCCAATTCACTCAAAAATGCTGCCAGATTGTTGCAAATTCACCCCCGAAAGGTTTGGTGGTGGAAATAGAAGGCTTTTTATCATAGGACAAGAAATCAGCCTTCGACAACTTAACCTATGAAAAAAAAAATTTCTAAGCCCCGGGGTCACAACTTCAGCAAAAATCTGAAATTCTCCAATTCACTCAAAAATGCTGCCAAACTGTTGCAAATTCACCCCTGAAAGGTTTCGTGGTGGAAATAGATGGCTTTTTATCATAGGACAAGAAATCAGCCTTTGACAACTTAACCTGTGAAAAAAAATTTTTCTAAGCCCCGGGGTCACAACTTCAGCAAAAATCTGAAATTCTCCAATTCACTCAAAAATGCTGCCAAACTGTTGCAAATTCACCCCTGAAAGGTTTGGTGGTGGAAATAGAAGGCTTTTTATCATAGGACAAGAAATCAGCCTTCGACAACTTAACCTGTGAAAAAAAAAATTTCTAAGCCCCGGGGTCACAACTTCAGCAAAAATCTGAAATTCTTCAATTCTCTCAAAAATGCTGCCAAATTGTTTCAAATTCACCCCTGAAAGGTTTGGTGGTGGAAATAGAAGGCTTTTTATCATAGGACAAGAAATCAGCCTTCGACAACTTAACCTGTGAAAAAAAATTTTTCTAAGCCCCGGGGTCACAACTTCAGCAAAAATCTGAAATTCTCCAATTCACTCAAAAATGCTGCCAAACTGTTGCAAATTCACCCCTGAATGGTTTCGTGGTGGAAATAGAAGGTTTTTTATCATAGGACAAGAAATCAGCCTTCGACAACTTAACCTGTGAAAAAAAAAATTTCTAAGCCCCGGGGTCACAACTTCAGCAAAAATCTGAAATTCTCCAATTCACTCAAAAATGCTGCCAAACTGTTGCAAATTCACCCCTGAAAGGTTTGGTGGTGGAAATAGAAGGCTTTTTATCATAGGACAAGAAATCAGCCTTCGACAACTTAACCTGTGAAAAAAATTTTTTCTAAGCCCGGGGGTCACAACTTCAGCAAAAATCTGAAATTCTCCAATTCACTCAAAAATGCTGCCAAACTGTTGCAAATTGAGCCCTGAAAGGTTTCGTGGTGGAAATAGAAGGCTTTTTATCATAGGACAAGAAATCAGCCTTCGACAACTTAACTTGTGAAAAAAAAAATTTCTAAGCCCCAGGGTCACAACTTCAGCAAAAATCTGAAATTCTCCAATTCACTCAAAAATGCTGCCAAACTGTTGCAAATTGACCCCTGAAAGGTTTGGTGGTGGAAATAGAAGGCTTTTTATCATAGGACAAGAAATCAGCCTTCGACAACTTAACCTGTGAAAAAAAAATTTCTAAGCCCCGGGGTCACAACTTCAGCAAAAATCTGAAATTCTCCAATTCTCTCAAAAATGCTGCCAAATTGTTTCAAATTCACCCCTGAAAGGTTTGGTGGTGGAAATAGAAGGCTTTTTATCATAGGACAAGAAATCAGCCTTCGACAACTTAACCTGTGAAAAATTTTTTTTCTAAGCCCCGGGGTCACAACTTCAGCAAAAATCTGAAATTCTCCAATTCACTCAAAAATGCTGCCAAACTGTTGCAAATTCACCCCTGAATGGTTTCGTGGTGGAAATAGAAGGTTTTTTATCATAGGACAAGAAATCAGCCTTCGACAACTTAACCTGTGGAAAAAAAAAATTCTAAGCCCCGGGGTCACAACTTCAGCAAAAATCTGAAATTCTCCAATTCACTCAAAAATGCTGCCAAACTGTTGCAAATTCACCCCTGAAAGGTTTGGTGGTGGAAATAGAAGGCTTTTTATCATAGGACAAGAAATCAGCCTTTGACAACTTAACGTGTAAAAAATTTTTTTCTAAGCCCCGGGGTCGCAACTTCAGCAAAAATCTGAAATTCTCCAATTCACTCAAAAATGCTGCCAAACTGTTGCAAATTCACCCCTGAAAGGTTTGGTGGTGGAAATAGAAGGCTTTTTATCATAGGACAAGAAATCAGCCTTCGACAACTTAACCTGTGAAAAAAAAAATTTCTAAGCCCCGGGGTCACAACTTCAGCAAAAATCTGAAATTCTCCAATTCACTCAAAAATGCTGCCAAACTGTTGCAAATTCACCCCTGAATGGTTTCGTGGTGGAAATAGAAGGCTTTTTATCATAGGACAAGAAATCAGCCTTAGACAACTTAACCTGTGAAAAAAAAAATTTCTAAGCCCCGGGGTCACAACTTCAGCAAAAATCTGAAATTCTCCAATTCACTCAAAAATGCTGCCAAAGTGTTGCAAATTCACCCCTGAAAGGTTTCGTGGTGGAAATAGAAGGCTTTTTATCATAGGACAAGAAATCAGCCTTTGACAACTTAACCTGTGAAAAAAATTTTTTCTAAGCCCCGGGGTCACAACTTCAGCAAAAATGTGCAATTCTCCAATTCACTCAAAAATGCTGCCAAACTGTTGCAAATTGACCCCTGAAAGGTTTCGTGGTGGAAATAGAAGGCTTTTTATCATAGGACAAGAAATCAGCCTTCGACAACTTAACCTGTGAAAAAAAAATTTTCTAAGCCCCGGGGTCACAACTTCAGCAAAAATCTGAAATTCTCCAATTCACTCAAAAATGCTGCCAAACTGTTGCAAATTCACCCCTGAAAGGTTTGGTGGTGGACATAGAAGGCTTTTTATCATAGGACAAGAAATCAGCCTTCGACAACTTAACCTGTGAAAAAAAAAATTTCTAAGCCCCGGGGTCACAACTTCAGCAAAAATCTGAAATTCTCCAATTCACTCAAAAATGCTGCCAAACTGTTGCAAATTCACCCCTGAAAGGTTTCGTGGTGGAAATAGAAGGCTTTTTATTATAGGACAAGAAATCAGCCTTCGACAACTTAACCTGTGAAAAAAAATTTTTCTAAGCCCGGGGGTCACAACTTCAGCAAAAATCTGAAATTCTCCAATTCACTCAAAAATGCTGCCAAACTGTTGCAAATTGAGCCCTGAAAGGTTTCGTGGTGGAAATAGAAGGCTTTTTATCATAGGACAAGAAATCAGCCTTCAACAACTTAACTTGTGAAAAAAAAAATTTCTAAGCCCCAGGGTCACAACTTCAGCAAAAATCTGAAATTCTCCAATTCACACAAAAATGCTGCCAAACTGTTGCAAATTGACCCCTGAAAGGTTTGGTGGTGGAAATAGAAGGCTTTTTATCATAGGACAAGAAATCAGCCTTCGACAACTTAACCTGTGAAAAAAAAATTTTCTAAGCCCCGGGGTCACAACTTCAGCAAAAATCTGAAATTCTCCAATTCACTCAAAAATGCTGCCAAACTGTTGCAAATTCACCCCTGAAAGGTTTGGTGGTGGAAATAGAAGGCTTTTTATCATAGGACAAGAAATCAGCCTTCGACAACTTAACCTGTGGAAAAAAAAAATTCTAAGCCCCGGGGTCACAACTTCAGCAAAAATCTGAAATTCTCCAATTCTCTCAAAAATGCTGCCAAATTGTTTCAAATTCACCCCTGAAAGGTTTGGTGGTGGAAATAGAAGGCTTTTTACCATAGGACAAGAAATCAGCCTTAGACAACTTAACCTGTGAAAAAAAAAATTCTAAGCCCCGGGGTCACAACTTCAGCAAAAATCTGAAATTCTCCAATTCACTCAAAAATGCTGCCAAACTGTTGCAAATTCACCCCTGAAAGGTTTGGTGGTGGAAATAGAAGGCTTTTTATCATAGGACAAGAAATCAGCCTTCGACAACTTAACGTGTAAAAAATTTTTTTCTAAGCCCCGGGGTCACAACTTCAGCAAAAATCTGAAATTCTCCAATTCACTCAAAAAGGCTGCCAAACTGTTGCAAATTCACCCCTGAAAGGTTTCGTGGTGGAAATAGAAGGCTTTTTATCATAGGACAAGAAATCAGCCTTTGACAACTTAACCTGTGAAAAAAAAATTTTCTAAGCCCCCGGGGTCACAACTTCAGCAAAAATCTGAAATTCTCCAATTCACTCAAAAATGCTGCCAAACTGTTGCAAATTCACCCCTGAAAGGTTTCGTGGTGGAAATAGAAGGCTTTTTATCATAGGACAAGAAATCAGCCTTCGACAACTTAACCTGTGGGGAAAAAAATTTCTAAGCCCCGGGGTCACAACTTCAGCAAAAATCTGAAATTCTCCAATTCACTCAAAAATGCTGCCAAACTGTTGCAAATTCACCCCTGAAAGGTTTGGTGGTGGACATAGAAGGCTTTTTATCATAGGACAAGAAATCAGCCTTCGACAACTTAACCTGTGGGGAAAAAAAATTTCTAAGCCCCGGGGTCACAACTTCAGCAAAAATCTGAAATTATCCAATTCACTCAAAAATGCTGCCAGATTGTTGCAAATTCACCCCTGAAAGGTTTGGTGGTGGAAATAGAAGGCTTTTTATCATAGGACAAGAAATCAGCCTTCGACAACTTAACCTATGAAAAAAAAAATTTCTAAGCCCCGGGGTCACAACTTCAGCAAAAATCTGAAATTCTCCAATTCACTCAAAAATGCTGCCAAACTGTTGCAAATTCACCCCTGAAAGGTTTCGTGGTGGAAATAGATGGCTTTTTATCATAGGACAAGAAATCAGCCTTTGACAACTTAACCTGTGAAAAAAAATTTTTCTAAGCCCCGGGGTCACAACTTCAGCAAAAATCTGAAATTCTCCAATTCACTCAAAAATGCTGCCAAACTGTTGCAAATTCACCCCTGAAAGGTTTGGTGGTGGAAATAGAAGGCTTTTTATCATAGGACAAGAAATCAGCCTTCGACAACTTAACCTGTGAAAAAAAAAATTTCTAAGCCCCGGGGTCACAACTTCAGCAAAAATCTGAAATTCTCCAATTCTCTCAAAAATGCTGCCAAATTGTTTCAAATTCACCCCTGAAAGGTTTGGTGGTGGAAATAGAAGGCTTTTTATCATAGGACAAGAAATCAGCCTTCGACAACTTAACCTGTGAAAAAAAATTTTTCTAAGCCCCGGGGTCACAACTTCAGCAAAAATCTGAAATTCTCCAATTCACTCAAAAATGCTGCCAAACTGTTGCAAATTCACCCCTGAAAGGTTTGGTGGTGGAAATAGAAGGCTTTTTATCATAGGACAAGAAATCAGC
This sequence comes from Podarcis liolepis, assembly GCF_965112155.1. Lineage (NCBI taxonomy): Eukaryota > Metazoa > Chordata > Lepidosauria > Squamata > Lacertidae > Podarcis > Podarcis liolepis. Next base: position 9,720,989 of record NC_139557.1, read on the forward strand.
CTTCGACAACTTAACCTGTGGAAAAAAAAAATTCTAAGACCCGGGGTCACAACTTCAGCAAAAATCTGAAATTCTCCAATTCTCTCAAAAATGCTGCCAAATTGTTTCAAATTCACCCCTGAAAGGTTTCGTGGTGGAAATAGAAGGCTTTTTATCATAGGACAAGAAATCAGCCTTTGACAACTTAACCTGTGAAAAAATTTTTTTCTAAGCCCCCGGGGTCACAACTTCAGCAAAAATCTGAAATTCTCCAATTCACTCAAAAATGCTGCCAAACTGTTGCAAATTCACCCCTGAAAGGTTTCGTGGTGGAAATAGAAGGCTTTTTATCATAGGACAATAAATCAGCCTTCGACAACTTAACCTGTGGGGAAAAAAATTTCTAAGCCCCGGGGTCACAACTTCAGCAAAAATCTGAAATTCTCCAATTCACTCAAAAATGCTGCCAAACTGTTGCAAATTCACCCCTGAAAGGTTTGGTGGTGGACATAGAAGGCTTTTTATCATAGGACAAGAAATCAGCCTTCGACAACTTAACCTGTGGGAAAAAAAAAATTCTAAGCCCCGGGGTCACAACTTCAGCAAAAATCTGAAATTATCCAATTCACTCAAAAATGCTGCCAGATTGTTGCAAATTCACCCCTGAAAGGTTTGGTGGTGGAAATAGAAGGCTTTTTATCATAGGACAAGAAATCAGCCTTCGACAACTTAACCTATGAAAAAAAAAATTTCTAAGCCCCGGGGTCACAACTTCAGCAAAAATCTGAAATTCTCCAATTCACTCAAAAATGCTGCCAAACTGTTGCAAATTCACCCCTGAAAGGTTTCGTGGTGGAAATAGATGGCTTTTTATCATAGGACAAGAAATCAGCCTTTGACAACTTAACCTGTGAAAAAAAATTTTTCTAAGCCCCGGGGTCACAACTTCAGCAAAAATCTGAAATTCTCCAATTCACTCAAAAATGCTGCCAAACTGTTGCAAATTCACCCCTGAAAGGTTTGGTGGTGGAAATAGAAGGCTTTTTATCATAGGACAAGAAATCAGCCTTCGACAACTTAACCTGTGAAAAAAAAAATTTCTAAGCCCCGGGGTCACAACTTCAGCAAAAATCTGAAATTCTCCAATTCTCTCAAAAATGCTGCCAAATTGTTTCAAATTTACCCCTGAAAGGTTTGGTGGTGGAAATAGAAGGCTTTTTATCATAGGACAAGAAATCAGCCTTCGACAACTTAACCTGTGAAAAAAATTTTTTCTAAGCCCCGGGGTCACAACTTCAGCAAAAATCTGAAATTCTCCAATTCACTCAAAAATGCTGCCAAACTGTTGCAAATTCACCCCTGAATGGTTTCGTGGTGGAAATAGAAGGTTTTTTATCATAGGACAAGAAATCAGCCTTCGACAACTTAACCTGTGAAAAAAAAAATTTCTAAGCCCCGGGGTCACAACTTCAGCAAAAATCTGAAATTCTCCAATTCACTCAAAAATGCTGCCAAACTGTTGCAAATTCACCCCTGAAAGGTTTGGTGGTGGAAATAGAAGGCTTTTTATCATAGGACAAGAAATCAGCCTTTGACAACTTAACGTGTAAAAAATTTTTTTCTAAGCCCCGGGGTCGCAACTTCAGCAAAAATCTGAAATTCTCCAATTCACTCAAAAATGCTGCCAAACTGTTGCAAATTCACCCCTGAAAGGTTTCGTGGTGGAAATAGAAGGCTTTTTATCATAGGACAAGAAATCAGCCTTCGACAACTTAACCTGTGAAAAAAAAATTTTCTAAGCCCCGGGGTCACAACTTCAGCAAAAATCTGAAATTCTCCAATTCACTCAAAAATGCTGCCAAACTGTTGCAAATTGAGCCCTGAAAGGTTTCGTGGTGGAAATAGAAGGCTTTTTATCATAGGACAAGAAATCAGCCTTCGACAAGTTAACCTGTGAAAAAAAAAATTTCTAAGCCCCGGGGTCACAACTTCAACAAAAATCTGAAATTCTCCAATTCACTCAAAAATGCTGCCAAACTGTTGCAAATTGACCCCTGAAAGGTTTGGTGGTGGAAATAGAAGGCTTTTTATCATAGGACAAGAAATCAGCCTTTGACAACTTAACCTGTGAAAAAAAAAATTTCTAAGCCCCGGGGTCACAACTTCAGCAAAAATCTGAAATTCTCCAATTCACTCAAAAATGCTGCCAAATTGTTGCAAATTCACCCCTGAAAGGTTTGGTGGTGGAAATAGAAGGCTTTTTATCATAGGACAAGAAATCAGCCTTCGACAACTTAACCTGTGAAAAAAAAAATTTCTAAGCCCCGGGGTCACAACTTCAGCAAAAATCTGAAATTCTCCAATTCACTCAAAAATGCTGCCAAACTGTTGCAAATTCACCCCTGAAAGGTTTCATGGTGGAAATAGAAGGCCTTTTATCATAGGACAAGAAATCAGCCTTCGACAACTTAACCTGTGAAAAAAATTTTTTCTAAGCCCGGGGGTCACAACTTCAGCAAAAATCTGAAATTCTCCAAGGACAAGAAATCAGCCTTCGACAACTTAACCTGTGAAAAAATTTTTTTCTAAGCCCCGGGGTCACAACTTCAGCAAAAATCTGAAATTCTCCAATTCACTCAAAAATGCTGCCAAACTGTTTCAAATTCACCCCTGAAAGGTTTGGTGGTGGAAATAGAAGGCTTTTTATCATAGGACAAGAAATCAGCCTTCGACAACTTAACCTGTGAAAAATTTTTTTTCTAACCCCCGGGGTCACAACTTCAGCAAAAATCTGAAATTCTCCAATTCACTCAAAAATGCTGCCAAACTGTTGCAAATTGAGCCCTGAAAGGTTTCGTGGTGGAAATAGAAGGCTTTTTATCATAGGACAAGAAATCAGCCTTCGACAACTTAACCTGTGAAAAAAAAAAATTCTAAGCCCTGGGGTCACAACTTCAGCAAAAATCTGAAATTCTACAATTCTCTCAAAAATGCTGCCAAACTGTTGCAAATTGAGCCCTGAAAGGTTTGGTGGTGGAAATAGAAGGCTTTTTATCATAGGACAAGAAATCAGCCTTCGACAACTTAACCTGTGAAAAAAAAAATTTCTAAGCCCCGGGGTCACAACTTCAGCAAAAATCTGAAATTCTCCAATTCACTCAAAAATGCTGCCAAATTGTTGCAAATTCACCCCTGAAAGGTTTGGTGGTGGAAATAGAAGGCTTTTTATCATAGGACAAGAAATCAGCCTTCGACAACTTAACCTGTGGAAAAAAAAATTTCTAAGCCCCGGGGTCACAACTTCAGCAAAAATCTGAAATTCTCCAATTCACTCAAAAATGCTGCCAAACTGTTGCAAATTCACCCCTGAAAGGTTTGGTGGTGGAAACAGAAGGCTTTTTACCATAGGACAAGAAATCAGCCTTCGACAACATAACCTGTGGGGAAAAAAAATTCTAAGCCCCGGGGTCACAACTTCAGCAAAAATCTGAAATTCTCCAATTCACTCAAAAAGGCTGCCAAACTGTTGCAAATTCACCCCTGAAAGGTTTGGTGGTGGACATAGAAGGCTTTTTATCATAGGACAAGAAATCAGCCTTCGACAACTTAACCTGTGAAAAATTTTTTTTCTAAGCCCCGGGGTCACAACTTCAGCAAAAATCTGAAATTCTCCAATTCACTCAAAAATGCTGCCAAACTGTTGCAAATTGAGCCCTGAAAGGTTTCGTGGTGGAAATAGAAGGCTTTTTATCATAGGACAAGAAATCAGCCTTCGACAACTTAACCTGTGAAAAAAAAAATTTCTAAGCCCTGGGGTCACAACTTCAGCAAAAATCTGAAATTCTCCAATTCTCTCAAAAATGCTGCCAAACTGTTGCAAATTGACCCCTGAAAGGTTTGGTGGTGGAAATAGAAGGCTTTTTATCATAGGACAAGAAATCAGCCTTCGACAACTTAACCTGTGAAAAAAAAAATTTCTAAGCCCCGGGGTCACAACTTCAGCAAAAATCTGAAATTATCCAATTCACTCAAAAATGCTGCCAAATTGTTGCAAATTCACCCCTGAAAGGTTTGGTGGTGGAAATAGAAGGCTTTTTATCATAGGACAAGAAATCAGCCTTCGACAACTTAACCTGTGGGGAAAAAAAATTCTAAGCCCCGGGGTCACAACTTCAGCAAAAATCTGAAATTCTCCAATTCACTCAAAAATGCTGCCAAACTGTTGCAAATTGAGCCCTGAAAGGTTTCGTGGTGGAAATAGAAGGCTTTTTATCATAGGACAAGAAATCAGCCTTCGACAACTTAACTTGTGAAAAAAAAAAATTCTAAGCCCCGGGGTCACAACTTCAGCAAAAATCTGAAATTCTCCAATTCACTCAAAAATGCTGCCAAACTGTTGCAAATTGACCCCTGAAAGGTTTGGTGGTGGAAATAGAAGGCTTTTTATCATAGGACAAGAAATCAGGACTTCCGGAGGCGGCGCGAAACTGTAATGGCGGTCCTCTTCGTTCTCTGAAGAGGGGCTCCGCGGAAAAGGGTCGTTCGCTGCGGCATAGCGACGACCCATTAAGATAAACCACGGGTAGAGTGAGCCCGTGGCCGTGGGACTCGGCGGGCACCAGAAGCTGCTCTGAAAACACAGAAGGGACCCCGTAAGGAGACCCGGAGTGAAGGAGGGGTAGCGGTGCTGTGAGTTCATCGCTCTTTCCGCGGAAGTGAAGCCGCGCAGCTGTTGCAGATGAGCGCTGACCTTTCTTCCTAAAATCAACACTAAACTGCAAGCAACATACCCGTGAGTAAAGGGATTTAAACTTGGTAAAGAATTTGCTGGACTTGGTTGAAATCGGGAGACGAGAAAAGGGAAGTCCGTCTCCCGACATTGCTAACAAGATCAAAGCAAAGTCTTAAGAAGCGGAAAGCGCTTGAAACGGGACTGTGGGAAGCTTTAACTTTCTTGCGCTACTAGATCTATTTTCTATCAAACGGAAGGTAGGAAAGGATATTGATTAAATCAAGTTGTAAACGTGGACTTTCCTCCTATTTCTTTCCCCTTTTGGGCTGTATTTCTAAAGAGCCAGATCGTCGGGCTGCCGGGGAGAGAGGCTGTGTTAACTGCGGAAACAGTTGCAAAAACTTTTTTTGGAGTGTAATTGATACATTTGAGCAGGAAAGACTGGATGAGATACTGTTGCAAGCACCGTTGATGAAACTTTGTTGAACTTTAAGAGGTGCTTTGGGGAACTTTTTGGCCGCTGAAGGGACTGTTGGATTATTGGATTTATTGAGCTGAAACAACTTGGAATTTTAATGGCGGAACACTTCCTTCTTTGTCTTTGAAACTTGGTGGCACTCCCCCTACAGGGCTTTCGGATTACAAAATCCTGGGAACTGATTTTTGTTTTGACTTTCATCCTACTGGTTGTTTATAACTGGTCCTGTCTTTCCCATGGAATAATAGACAATCTGACCTTGAACACTGACAGATGTGTAATGAGTGGTGCAGGGAGAACAAGAGCATCTAAAGCTAAGGAAACTAAAGAGGCTAAGGAAAAAGAAAAAGAAAAGGAAAGAAAACCAGCACAATTTGTACAAACAACACTGACCCAAGGACGTCGATCGTCGGTCCCAGCTGTACTAGTGACACAGAGGGAGCAAGCTGAAATAACCGAGAAGTCCACTGAGGAAGATATGGCAGCAGGTGGGTCAGATGCACTATTAAAACAAATATTGGAGCAATTATCAAGCTTAAACCAGAAGGTGGATGATCAGTCTTTGAAAATAGACAAAGCGACTTCCTCGATACAAAAACTGACTGATCAAGTTTCCCAGCACACGCAAGCAATAGAGAACTTGCAAGGAGCAACAGCGGAAAACCGGGAACTAGCTGGAGAAGCAATCCAAAAAGTGGGAGCTTTACAAAAAGAAGTTGAAGAAATAAAAGGAGAAGTTAAGCCTCTGCACAAACAGGTGGGTGAACAACAAACCTATCTGTCAATGGTGGAATTGAAAAATCGTGAGAACAACATTAAATTGAGAGGTATTCCAGAACTTGAGCAAGGAGACCTGATTGGATATCTGACACAAGAATTTTCAAAGTTCTGGGGCATAACAGAAGATACAGATTTCAGAATTGTCTCGGCATATAGACTGGGAAGATTGGTAAGGAAAGACAGATCCAGGGATTGCTTGATAATTCTAAGATCAAGGGAAGAGAGAGATAAGATCCTAGGCCTTCATTTCAAAAAAGCAATTGAAATACAAGACAAAAGGGTGGAAATTTACAGAGATATCCCGAGACAGCTGTTGGACCTTAGAGCCACCTATACAGAACTAGCAAAATTACTGAGACACAACGCAATTCCCTACAGGTGGGAGTTCCCACAAGGACTATCTTTTACCTACAAAGAAAGGAAGGTTAAAATTAGAACACCTGAAGACAACCAAAAGTTCCTTCACGAACACGGTGAAGATCTCCAAAAAGGAGTAGATTGGCTTCCATCTTTACCAACACCAATACTGCCTGGAAGCGGGCCAACGCCTGCACCCTCGGGATCTGAGCAAAAGGAAGACACCTCATCTTGAGAACATTTTAATTAGAACAGGATGTCTCTGCAGCTACTTAGTTGGAATATAAATGGCGGGAATTCTCCGGAAAAAAGAAGGAGGATATTTCATATCCTAAAAAAAGAACAATTGGACTTAATATGTCTTCAAGAAACACATGTGACCAGGCTCCACAGGAAAGTATTAATCAACAAAAGACTAGGCCAAGAATTTATCTCTTCAGACAATGTTAAAAAAAGAGGCGTTGTAATATATGCAAAGGAGAACCTGACACCAAAATTCTTATTCAAAGATGACCATGGAAGAATTCTCGCAATTGAAATTCAAACACAAGGGGAGAAGATTTTGATATTAGGAATTTATGCGCCAAATGATGGAAAATCAGAATTCTACAAGAAGCTGCACGAGACAATGCTGGACTACCTGGACTATTCTAATATTATCGTGATGGGAGACATGAATGGGGTGGTCTCAACAAACATGGATAAATCCCAAAATCAAAACTTAACAACAGACGGCAGACTTCCTAAAACGTTTTTTGAAATGACAGACAATATGGACTTAATTGACATTTGGAGGACAAGGAACCCCTTGGGTAAAGAAGGAACTTTCTTTTCTGAGGCCCATCTGTCATGGACACGAATCGACCAAATTTGGATATCTAGAGGGCTGGCACCTAAAACAAGAAAAGTGGAAATCTGCCCAAAAACCTGCTCCGACCACAATGCTTTAAAATTGGAACTGAGACTTATCCCAACCGGATCCTTCAGATGGAGGATGAATGACACCTTGTTAAGAGATCAAGAGATTGTTAAGAAGGCCCAAAAAACGTTAAAGGATTATTTTGAAATAAATTTGAATACCACGGTCGAGAAAAGAACAGTCTGGGACGCAAGCAAAGCTGTAATGAGAGGGTTTCTGATACAACAGAACACAATAAAAAGAAAATTTTGGAATGGGAAAAAGGAAAAAATCCTAGAGAAAATAAGTGAAGGAGAGAAAAAGTTGAGGACCAAACCAAAATCAAAAGAGGTGCTAAGAGAAATCAAATTCCACCAAGCACAATATTCGAAATTGATTAATCAAGAGATTGAATGGAAAATTAAACAAATGAAGCAGAGATCGTTTGAATCAGCAAATAAATGTGGAAAGTTGTTAGCTTGGCAGTTGAAAAAAAGACAAAAGTTAAACACAGTTACAAATTTAGAGATTCAAGGAAAAACAGTGCAGAAACCAGAAGAAATAAGGAAGTGCTTCCACAGATATTTTAAAGATCTTTATGCACAGGGGCCTCAGAAAGAATCGGAAATAGACCAATTTTTGAGGACAAATGGACTATCTAAAATAAGTCAAGACCAAAGATTAATTCTCAATAGTAAAATAACTCAACAGGAAATTGAAGGTGCCATTCAAAATATGCAACTCGGCAAATCTCCAGGCCCGGATGGACTCACCTCCAAATATTATAAGACTTTGAAGGACTTTTTGATACAACCGTTGTTGGAGGTTTGCAATCAGATTATGGAGGGGAAGAGGGCACCGGAAACGTGGAAAGAAGCATTCATCACATTGATTCCAAAGTCGGAAATGGAAAAGACTCAGCTTAAGAACTACCGTCCCATCTCACTCCTGAATGTGGATTACAAAATATTTGCAGACATTCTAGCAAATAGATTTAAAAAAGTTTTAAATGAAGTAATTCACAAGGACCAAGCAGGCTTTCTCCCTGGTAGACATATGTCGGACAATACCAGGAATATTATTGACATATTGGAGCTTCTGCGAATCAGGAATACAAGGGCGGCTTTAATTTTTATTGATGCGGAGAAAGCATTTGATAACATTTCTTGGAGGTTTATGAAGAAAAACTTGAAAGGGATGGGAGTGGGACGGGGGTTTGAAAATGGAGTAGAAGCAATCTACTCAGAACAAAAAGCCAAATTGATAGTGAACAATGTGGTGTCGGAAGAACTCAAAATTGAAAAAGGGACTCGACAGGGGTGCCCCCTATCTCCTCTGTTATTTATTTCTGTCCTGGAGGTATTGCTGAACATGATCAGAGAGGACCGGTTGGTGCAGGGTATAGTGGTCGGAGCGAAACAATACAAACTGAAAGCTTTCGCAGATGACCTAGTCTTGACATTACAGGAGCCAGAATCTAGCACAAAAAGAGTTCTTGAACTTATCTCGGAGTTTGGTCGGGTGGCGGGATTTAAGCTAAATAAACAAAAAACCAAGGTTTTGGTCAAAAATCTGACACCTACAGAGACAGAGGAGTATCAGAAAGAAACAGAGTTAAGTGTGGTAAAAAAAGTGAAGTACCTGGGGGTATTTTTGTCCACCAAAAACTTAAATTTATTTAAAGATAACTATGAAAAATGTTGGTTGGAAATTAAAAAGGATCTGGATATATGGTCAAGATTGAAACTTACCTTGTCAGGCCGAATTGCAGCTATAAAGATGTGTGTCTTGCCAAAAATGTTATTTTTATTTCAGACCCTACAGGTCGTGGACAGAATGGAATGCTTCGGAAAGTGGCAGAAGGATATATCTAAGTTTGTCTGGCAGGGCAAAAAGCCCCGAATAAAATTTAAAATACTAACTGACTCAAAAGAAAGAGGGGGGTTTGCCCTGCCGGATTTAAGGTTGTACTATGAAGCTGCAGCCTTCTGCTGGTTGAAGGATTGGTTTTTGTTGGAAAACACTGATGTCCTAGACCTGGAAGGGTTTGATAATGTTTACGGCTGGCATGCATACTTGTGGTATGACAAGGCGAAGGTTCACAAATTGTTTAAAAACCATATTGTCAGAAAATCAATTTTTGCTGTCTGGATGAAGTATAAGGATTTACTAGAAAGTAAAACCCCGAGGTGGCTATCACCAGTGGAAGCCAAGGTTTCAAAAAAAAGGCCCAATATGGAGGCCTATTGGCCAAAATATTGGGAATTAATTGAAAGAGTTGGAGACAACTGGAAGCTCCAAAGCCAAGACAAATTAAAAAACAAGGTGCGAGACTGGTTACATTATGCTCAAATTCAAGAGGTCTTTAAAACGGATAAAAAAGTTGGTTTCCAGGTGGAGAAATCGAAACTAGAGACGGAGTTATTAGAACCTAAAACTAAGGTACTTTCAAGAATGTATAACTTGCTGCTTAAATGGAATACACAGGATGAGACAGTTAAATCTGCTATGATAAAATGGGCACAGGATGTAGGACATAATATTATGTCTGTGGACTGGGACAGGTTATGGAACACCGGTATGAAATTTACGGCATGTAGTGCCCTGAAAGAGAACATTATGAAAATGGTATACCGGTGGTACATGACCCCAGTCAAGTTGGCTAAAATATACCACCTGTCTGATAATAAGTGTTGGAAATGTAAGGAGGCAGAAGGGACATTCTTTCACCTCTGGTGGACCTGCCCGAAAGTAAAGGCCTTCTGGGAAATGATATACAATGAGTTGAAAAAGGTATTTAAATATACCTTCCTTAAGAAACCAGAGGCCTTTCTTCTGGGCATGGTGGACCGGAAGGTGCCAAAGAAGGACAGAACTTTGTTCATGTATGCAACAACGGCAGCAAGGATCCTTATCGCCAAGTACTGGAAGACACCAGATTTACCCACACTGGAGGACTGGCAGACACAGTTGCTGGACTACATGGAGTTGGCAGAAATGACTGGCAGAATTCGAGATCTGACCGAAGAAACAATAGAGGAGGACTGGAAAAAATTCAAGGACTATTTGCAAAAATACTATAAGCTGTTTGAATGTTAAGATTGTGCATGATTAGGAAACGTTATGCTTCCGCAACCTATTTAAGCAAATGATAAAGTAAGTTCAGATAAAAATGAAAAGGAAACAAATTTGAAACAATATATTATGTTTATTGGGAAGGTATTAAAACTAAACTACAAACTTTTGAAATTGGTAACATAATAAATTCAAAGATACAATAAGTGGTGAAACAAGTTAACAAATTGCTGATCAAGCTAGAACAATGAATGCAATGTTGGGAAGATGTGGGGAGGTCCAAAAGAAAGTAAGATTATGAAAGATGATGTGAAACACATTTAACTTTTTCTTCTTTTTTTTTATTTTTCTTTATATATATATAAAAAAATGTTTCTTGCATGTTGCTATGTAAATTAACTTGTGAATCTATGAAAAGAAATGCAATAAAAATTTTTATAAAAAAAAAAAATATCATAGGACAAGAAATCAGCCTTCGACAACCTGTGAAAAAAAAAATTTCTAAGCCCCGGGGTCACAACTTCAGCAAAAATCTGAAATTCTCCAATTCACTCAAAAATGCTGCCAAATTGTTGCAAATTCACCCCTGAAAGGTTTGGTGGTGGAAATAGAAGGCTTTTTATCATAGGACAAGAAATCAGCCTTCGACAACTTAACCTGTGAAAAAAAAAATTTCTAAGCCCCGGGGTCACAACTTCAGCAAAAATCTGAAATTCTCCAATTCACTCAAAAATGCTGCCAAACTGTTGCAAATTCACCCCTGAAAGGTTTGGTGGTGGAAATAGAAGGCTTTTTACCATAGGACAAGAAATCAGCCTTCGACAACATAACCTGTGGGGGAAAAAAATTCTAAGCCCCGGGGTCACAACTTCAGCAAAAATCTGAAATTCTCCAATTCACTCAAAAATGCTGCCAAACTGTTGCAAATTCACCCCTGAAAGGTTTGGTGGTGGACATAGAAGGCTTTTTATCATAGGACAAGAAATCAGCCTTCGACAACTTAACCTGTGAAAAATTTTTTTTCTAAGCCCCGGGGTCACAACTTCAGCAAAAATCTGAAATTCTCCAATTCACTCAAAAATGCTGCCAAACTGTTGCAAATTGAGCCCTGAAAGGTTTCGTGGTGGAAATAGAAGGCTTTTTATCATAGGACAAGAAATCAGCCTTGGACAACTTAACCTGTGAAAAAAAAAATTTCTAAGCCCTGGGGTCACAACTTCAGCAAAAATCTGAAATTCTCCAATTCTCTCAAAAATGCTGCCAAACTGTTGCAAATTGACCCCTGAAAGGTTTGGTGGTGGAAATAGAAGGCTTTTTATCATAGGACAAGAAATCAGCCTTCGACAACTTAACCTGTGAAAAAAATTTTTTCTAAGCCCCGGGGTCACAACTTCAGCAAAAATCTGAAATTCTCCAATTCACTCAAAAATGCTGCCAAACTGTTGCAAATTCACCCCTGAAAGGTTTCGTGGTGGAAATAGAAGGCTTTTTATCATAGGACAAGAAATCAGCCTTAGACAACTTAACCTGTGAAAAAAAAAATTTCTAAGCCCCGGGGTCACAACTTCAGCAAAAATCTGAAATTCTCCAATTCACTCGAAAATGCTGCCAAACTGTTGCAAATTCACCCCTGAACGGTTTGGTGGTGGAAATAGAAGGCTCTTTATCATAGGACAAGAAATCAGCCTTCGACAACTTAACCTGTGGAAAAAAAAATTTCTAAGCCCCGGGGTCACAACTTCAGCAAAAATCTGAAATTCTCCAATTCACTCAAAAATGCTGCCAAACTGTTGCAAATTCACCCCTGAATGGTTTGGTGGTGGAAATAGAAGGCTTTTTATCATAGGACAAGAAATCAGCCTTCGACAACTTAACCTGTGAAAAAAAAAAAATTCTAAGCCCCGGGGTCACAACTTCAGCAAAAATCTGAAATTATCCAATTCACTCAAAAATGCTGCCAAACTGTTGCAAATTCACCCCTGAGAGGTTTGGTGGTGGAAATAGAAGGCTTTTTATCATAGGACAAGAAATCAGCCTTTGACAACTTAACCTGTGAAAAAAAATTTTTCTAAGCCCCGGGGTCACAACTTCAGCAAAAATCTGAAATTCTCCAATTCACTCAAAAATGCTGCCAAACTGTTGCAAATTCACCCCTGAAAGGTTTGGTGGTGGAAATAGAAGGCTTTTTACCATAGGACAAGAAATCAGCCTTCGACAACATAACCTGTGGGGAAAAAAAATTCTAAGCCCCGGGGTCACAACTTCAGCAAAAATCTGAAATTCTCCAATTCACTCAAAAATGCTGCCAAACTGTTGCAAATTCACCCCTGAAAGGTTTGGTGGTGGACATAGAAGGCTTTTTATCATAGGACAAGAAATCAGCCTTTGACAACTTAACCTGTGAAAAAAATTTTTTCTAAGCCCCGGGGTCACAACTGCAGCAAAAATCTGAAATTCTCCAATTCACTCAAAAATGCTGCCAAACTGTTGCAAATTGAGCCCTGAAAGGTTTCGTGGTGGAAATAGAAGGCTTTTTATCATAGGACAAGAAATCAGCCTTCGGCAACTTAACCTGTGAAAAAAAAAAATTCTAAGCCCTGGGGTCACAACTTCAGCAAAAATCTGCAATTCTCCAATTCACTCAAAAATGCTGCCAAACTGTTGCAAATTCACCCCTGAAAGGTTTCGTGGTGGAAATAGAAGGCTTTTTATCATAGGACAAGAAATCAGCCTTCGACAACTTAACCTGTGGGAAAAAAAAGTTCTAAGCCCCGGGGTCACAACTTCAGCAAAAATCTGAAATTCTCCAATTCACTCAAAAATGCTGCCAAACTGTTGCAAATTCACCCCTGAAAGGTTTGGTGGTGGACATAGAAGGCTTTTTATCATAGGACAAGAAATCAGCCTTCGACAACTTAACCTGTGAAAAAAAAAATTTCTAAGCCCCGGGGTCACAACTTCAGCAAAAATCTGAAATTCTCCAATTCACTCAAAAATGCTGCCAAACTGTTGCAAATTGACCCCTGAAAGGTTTGGTGGTGGAAATAGAAGGCTTTTTATCATAGGACAAGAAATCAGCCTTCGACAACTTAACCTGTGGGAAAAAAAATTCTAAGCCCCGGGGTTACAACTTCAGCAAAAATCTGAAATTCTCCAATTCACTCAAAAATGCTGCCAAACTGTTGCAAATTCACCCCTGAACGGTTTGGTGGTGGACATAGAAGGCTTTTTATCATAGGACAAGAAATCAGCCTTCGACAACTTAACCTGTGAAAAAAAAAATTTCTAAGCCCCGGGGTCACAACTTCAGCAAAAATCTGAAATTCTCCAATTCACTCAAAAATGCTGCCAAACTGTTGCAAATTCACCCCTGAAAGGTTTCGTGGTGGAAATAGAAGGCTTTTTATCATAGGACAAGAAATCTGCCTTCGACAACTTAACCTGTGAAAAAAAAAATTTCTAAGCCCCGGGGTCACAACTTCAGCAAAAATCTGAAATTATCCAATTCACTCAAAAATGCTGCCAAACTGTTGCAAATTCACCCCTGAAAGGTTTGGTGGTGGAAATAGAAGGCTTTTTATCATAGGACAAGAAATCAGCCTTCGACAACTTAACCTGTGAAAAAAAAATTTCTAAGCCCCGGGGTCACAACTTCAGCAAAAATCTGAAATTCTCCAATTCACTCAAAAATGCTGCCAAACTGTTGCAAATTGACCCCTGAAAGGTTTGGTGGTGGAAATAGAAGGCTTTTTATCATAGGACAAGAAATCAGCCTTCGACAACTTAACCCGTGGAAAAAAAAAAATTCTAAGCCCCGGGGTCACAACTTCAGCAAAAATCTGAAATTCTCCAATTCATTCAAAAATGCTGCCAAACTGTTGCAAATTCACCCCTGAAAGGTTTGGTGGTGGAAATAGAAGGCTTTTTATCATAGGACAAGAAATCAGCCTTCGACAACTTAACCTGTGAAAAAAAAAATTTCTAAGCCCCGGGGTCACAACTTCAGCAAAAATCTGAAATTCTCCAATTCTCTCAAAAATGCTGCCAAATTGTTTCAAATTCACCCCTGAAAGGTTTCGTGGTGGAAATAGAAGGCTTTTTATCATAGGACAAGAAATCAGCCTTAGACAACTTAACCTGTGGAAAAAAAAATTTCTAAGCCCCGGGGTCACAACTTCAGCAAAAATCTGAAATTCTCCAATTCACTCAAAAATGCTGCCAAACTGTTGCAAATTCACCCCTGAAAGGTTTGGTGGTGGATATAGAAGGCTTTTTATCATAGGACAAGAAATCAGCCTTCGACAACTTAACCTGTGGAAAAAAAAAATTTTCTAAGCCCCGGGGTCACAACTTCAGCAAAAATCTGAAATTCTCCAATTCACTCAAAAATGCTGCCAAACTGTTGCAAATTCACCCCTGAAAGGTTTGGTGGTGGAAATAGAAGGCTTTTTATCATAGGACAAGAAATCAGCCTTCGACAACTTAACCTGTGAAAAAAAAATTTTCTAAGCCCCGGGGTCACAACTTCAGCAAAAATCTGAAATTCTCCAATTCACTCAAAAATGCTGCCAAACTGTTGCAAATTCACCCCTGAAAGGTTTCGTGGTGGAAATAGAAGGCTTTTTATCAAAGGACAAGAAATCAGCCTTCGACAACTTAACCTGTGAAAAAAAAAATTTTCTAAGCCCCGGGGTCACAACTTCAGCAAAAATCTGAAATTCTCCAATTCACTCAAAAATGCTGCCAAACTGTTGCAAATTCACCCCTGAAAGGTTTGGTGGTGGAAATAGAAGGCTTTTTATCATAGGACAAGAAATCAGCCTTCGACAACTTAACCTGTGAAAAAAAAATTTTCTAAGCCCCGGGGTCACAACTTCAGCAAAAATCTGAAATTCTCCAACTCACTCGAAAATGCTGCCAAATTGTTGCAAATTCACCCCTGAAAGGTTTGGTGGTGGAAATAGAAGGCTTTTTATCATAGGACAATAAATCAGCCTTCGACAACTTAACCTGTGAAAAAAAAATTTCTAAGCCCCGGGGTCACAACTTCAGCAAAAATCTGAAATTCGCCAATTCACTCAAAAATGCTGCCAAACTGTTGCAAATTGACCCCTGAAAGGTTTGGTGGTGGAAATAGAAGGCTTTTTATCATAGGACAAGAAATCAGCCTTCGACAACTTAACTTGTGAAAAAAAATATTTCTAAGCCCCGGGGTCACAACTTCAGCAAAAATCTGAAATTCTCCAATTCTCTCAAAAATGCTGCCAAATTGTTTCAAATTCACCCCTGAAAGGTTTGGTGGTGGAAATAGAAGGCTTTTTATCATAGGACAAGAAATCAGCCTTCGACAACTTAACCTGTGAAAAAAAAATTTTCTAAGCCCCGGGGTCACAACTTCAGCAAAAATCTGAAATTCTCCAATTCACTCAAAAATGCTGCCAAACTGTTGCAAATTCACCCCTGAAAGGTTTCGTGGTGGAAATAGAAGGCTTTTTATCATAGGACAAGAAATCAGCCTTAGACAACTTAACCTGTGAAAAAAAAATTTCTAAGCCCCGGGGTCACAACTTCAGCAAAAATCTGAAATTCTCCAATTCACTCAAAAATGCTGCCAAACTGTTGCAAATTCACCCCTGAAAGGTTTGGTGGTGGAAATAGAAGGCTTTTTATCATAGGACAAGAAATCAGCCTTCGACAACTTAACCTGTGAAAAAAAAATTTTCTAAGCCCCGGGGTCACAACTTCAGCAAAAATCTGAAATTATCCAATTCACTCAAAAATGCTGCCAAACTGTTGCAAATTCACCCCTGAGAGGTTTGGTGGTGGAAATAGAAGGCTTTTTATCATAGGACAAGAAATCAGCCTTTGACAACTTAACCTGTGAAAAAAATTTTTTCTAAGCCCCGGGGTCACAACTTCAGCAAAAATCTGAAATTCTCCAATTCACTCAAAAATGCTGCCAAACTGTTGCAAATTCACCCCTGAAAGGTTTGGTGGTGGAAATAGAAGGCTTTTTACCATAGGACAAGAAATCAGCCTTCGACAACATAACCTGTGGGGAAAAAAAATTCTAAGCCCCGGGGTCACAACTTCAGCAAAAATCTGAAATTTTCCAATTCACTCAAAAATGCTGCCAAACTGTTGCAAATTCACCCCTGAGAGGTTTGGTGGTGGAAATAGAAGGCTTTTTATCATAGGACAAGAAATCAGCCTTTGACAACTTAACCTGTGAAAAAAATTTTTTCTAAGCCCCGGGGTCACAACTTCAGCAAAAATCTGCAATTCTCCAATTCACTCAAAAATGCTGCCAAACTGTTGCAAATTCACCCCTGAAAGGTTTCGTGGTGGAAATAGAAGGCTTTTTATCATAGGACAAGAAATCAGCCTTCGACAACTTAACCTGTGGGGAAAAAAATTTCTAAGCCCCGGGGTCACAACTTCAGCAAAAATCTGAAATTCTCCAATTCACTCAAAAATGCTGCCAAACTGTTGCAAATTCACCCCTGAAAGGTTTGGTGGTGGACATAGAAGGCTTTTTATCATAGGACAAGAAATCAGCCTTCGACAACTTAACCTGTGAAAAAAAAAATTTCTAAGCCCCGGGGTCACAACTTCAGCAAAAATCTGAAATTCTCCAATTCACTCAAAAATGCTGCCAAACTGTTGCAAATTGACCCCTGAAAGGTTTGGTGGTGGAAATAGAAGGCTTTTTATCATAGGACAAGAAATCAGCCTTCGACAACTTAACCTGTGGGAAAAAAAATTCTAAGCCCCGGGGTTACAACTTCAGCAAAAATCTGAAATTCTCCAATTCACTCAAAAATGCTGCCAAACTGTTGCAAATTCACCCCTGAACGGTTTGGTGGTGGACATAGAAGGCTTTTTATCATAGGACAAGAAATCAGCCTTCGACAACTTAACCTGTGAAAAAAAAAATTTCTAAGCCCCGGGGTCACAACTTCAGCAAAAATCTGAAATTCTCCAATTCACTCAAAAATGCTGCCAAACTGTTGCAAATTCACCCCTGAAAGGTTTCGTGGTGGAAATAGAAGGCTTTTTATCATAGGACAAGAAATCTGCCTTCGACAACTTAACCTGTGAAAAAAAAAATTTCTAAGCCCCGGGGTCACAACTTCAGCAAAAATCTGAAATTATCCAATTCACTCAAAAATGCTGCCAAACTGTTGCAAATTCACCCCTGAAAGGTTTGGTGGTGGAAATAGAAGGCTTTTTATCATAGGACAAGAAATCAGCCTTCGACAACTTAACCTGTGAAAAAAAAATTTCTAAGCCCCGGGGTCACAACTTCAGCAAAAATCTGAAATTCTCCAATTCACTCAAAAATGCTGCCAAACTGTTGCAAATTGACCCCTGAAAGGTTTGGTGGTGGAAATAGAAGGCTTTTTATCATAGGACAAGAAATCAGCCTTCGACAACTTAACCCGTGGAAAAAAAAAATTTCTAAGCCCCGGGGTCACAACTTCAGCAAAAATCTGAAATTCTCCAATTCATTCAAAAATGCTGCCAAACTGTTGCAAATTCACCCCTGAAAGGTTTGGTGGTGGAAATAGAAGGCTTTTTATCATAGGACAAGAAATCAGCCTTCGACAACTTAACCTGTGAAAAAAAAAATTTCTAAGCCCCGGGGTCACAACTTCAGCAAAAATCTGAAATTCTCCAATTCTCTCAAAAATGCTGCCAAATTGTTTCAAATTCACCCCTGAAAGGTTTCGTGGTGGAAATAGAAGGCTTTTTATCATAGGACAAGAAATCAGCCTTAGACAACTTAACCTGTGGAAAAAAAAATTTCTAAGCCCCGGGGTCACAACTTCAGCAAAAATCTGAAATTCTCCAATTCACTCAAAAATGCTGCCAAACTGTTGCAAATTCACCCCTGAAAGGTTTGGTGGTGGATATAGAAGGCTTTTTATCATAGGACAAGAAATCAGCCTTCGACAACTTAACCTGTGGAAAAAAAAAATTTTCTAAGCCCCGGGGTCACAACTTCAGCAAAAATCTGAAATTCTCCAATTCACTCAAAAATGCTGCCAAACTGTTGCAAATTCACCCCTGAAAGGTTTGGTGGTGGAAATAGAAGGCTTTTTATCATAGGACAAGAAATCAGCCTTCGACAACTTAACCTGTGAAAAAAAAATTTTCTAAGCCCCGGGGTCACAACTTCAGCAAAAATCTGAAATTCTCCAATTCACTCAAAAATGCTGCCAAACTGTTGCAAATTCACCCCTGAAAAGTTTCGTGGTGGAAATAGAAGGCTTTTTATCAAAGGACAAGAAATCAGCCTTCGACAACTTAACCTGTGAAAAAAAAAATTTTCTAAGCCCCGGGGTCACAACTTCAGCAAAAATCTGAAATTCTCCAATTCACTCAAAAATGCTGCCAAACTGTTGCAAATTCACCCCTGAAAGGTTTGGTGGTGGAAATAGAAGGCTTTTTATCATAGGACAAGAAATCAGCCTTCGACAACTTAACCTGTGAAAAAAAAATTTTCTAAGCCCCGGGGTCACAACTTCAGCAAAAATCTGAAATTCTCCAACTCACTCGAAAATGCTGCCAAATTGTTGCAAATTCACCCCTGAAAGGTTTGGTGGTGGAAATAGAAGGCTTTTTATCATAGGACAATAAATCAGCCTTCGACAACTTAACCTGTGAAAAAAAAAATTCTAAGCCCCGGGGTCACAACTTCAGCAAAAATCTGCAATTCTCGAATTCACTCAAAAATGCTGCCAAACTGTTGCAAATTGACCCCTGAAAGGTTTGGTGGTGGAAATAGAAGGCTTTTTATCATAGGACAAGAAATCAGCCTTCGACAACTTAACTTGTGAAAAAAAATATTTCTAAGCCCCGGGGTCACAACTTCAGCAAAAATCTGAAATTCTCCAATTCATTCAAAAATGCTGCCAAACTGTTGCAAATTCACCCCTGAAAGGTTTGGTGGTGGAAATAGAAGGCTTTTTATCATAGGACAAGAAATCAGCCTTCGACAACTTAACCTGTGAAAAAAAAAATTTCTAAGCCCCGGGGTCACAACTTCAGCAAAAATCTGAAATTCTCCAATTCTCTCAAAAATGCTGCCAAATTGTTTCAAATTCACCCCTGAAAGGTTTCGTGGTGGAAATAGAAGGCTTTTTATCATAGGACAAGAAATCAGCCTTAGACAACTTAACCTGTGGAAAAAAAAATTTCTAAGCCCCGGGGTCACAACTTCAGCAAAAATCTGAAATTCTCCAATTCACTCAAAAATGCTGCCAAACTGTTGCAAATTCACCCCTGAAAGGTTTGGTGGTGGATATAGAAGGCTTTTTATCATAGGACAAGAAATCAGCCTTCGACAACTTAACCTGTGGAAAAAAAAAATTTTCTAAGCCCCGGGGTCACAACTTCAGCAAAAATCTGAAATTCTCCAATTCACTCAAAAATGCTGCCAAACTGTTGCAAATTCACCCCTGAAAGGTTTGGTGGTGGAAATAGAAGGCTTTTTATCATAGGACAAGAAATCAGCCTTCGACAACTTAACCTGTGAAAAAAAAATTTTCTAAGCCCCGGGGTCACAACTTCAGCAAAAATCTGAAATTCTCCAATTCACTCAAAAATGCTGCCAAACTGTTGCAAATTCACCCCTGAAAAGTTTCGTGGTGGAAATAGAAGGCTTTTTATCAAAGGACAAGAAATCAGCCTTCGACAACTTAACCTGTGAAAAAAAAAATTTTCTAAGCCCCGGGGTCACAACTTCAGCAAAAATCTGAAATTCTCCAATTCACTCAAAAATGCTGCCAAACTGTTGCAAATTCACCCCTGAAAGGTTTGGTGGTGGAAATAGAAGGCTTTTTATCATAGGACAAGAAATCAGCCTTCGACAACTTAACCTGTGAAAAAAAAATTTTCTAAGCCCCGGGGTCACAACTTCAGCAAAAATCTGAAATTCTCCAACTCACTCGAAAATGCTGCCAAATTGTTGCAAATTCACCCCTGAAAGGTTTGGTGGTGGAAATAGAAGGCTTTTTATCATAGGACAATAAATCAGCCTTCGACAACTTAACCTGTGAAAAAAAAAATTCTAAGCCCCGGGGTCACAACTTCAGCAAAAATCTGCAATTCTCGAATTCACTCAAAAATGCTGCCAAACTGTTGCAAATTGACCCCTGAAAGGTTTGGTGGTGGAAATAGAAGGCTTTTTATCATAGGACAAGAAATCAGCCTTCGACAACTTAACTTGTGAAAAAAAATATTTCTAAGCCCCGGGGTCACAACTTCAGCAAAAATCTGAAATTCTCCAATTCTCTCAAAAATGCTGCCAAATTGTTTCAAATTCACCCCTGAAAGGTTTGGTGGTGGAAATAGAAGGCTTTTTATCATAGGACAAGAAATCAGCCTTCGACAACTTAACCTGTGAAAAAAAATTTTTCTAAGCCCCGGGGTCACAACTTCAGCAAAAATCTGAAATTCTCCAATTCACTCAAAAATGCTGCCAAACTGTTGCAAATTCACCCCTGAAAGGTTTCGTGGTGGAAATAGAAGGCTTTTTATCATAGGACAAGAAATCAGCCTTAGACAACTTAACCTGTGAAAAAAAAATTTCTAAGCCCCGGGGTCACAACTTCAGCAAAAATCTGAAATTCTCCAATTCACTCAAAAATGCTGCCAAACTGTTGCAAATTCACCCCTGAAAGGTTTGGTGGTGGAAATAGAAGGCTTTTTATCATAGGACAAGAAATCAGCCTTCGACAACTTAACCTGTGAAAAAAAAATTTTCTAAGCCCCGGGGTCACAACTTCAGCAAAAATCTGAAATTCTCCAACTCACTCGAAAATGCTGCCAAATTGTTGCAAATTCACGCCTGAAAGGTTTGGTGGTGGAAATAGAAGGGTCTTTATCATAGGACAAGAAATCAGCCTTCGACAACTTAACCTGTGGGAAAAAAAATTTCTAAGCCCCGGGGTCACAACTTCAGCAAAAATCTGAAATTCTCCAATTCACTCAAAAATGCTGCCAAACTGTTGCAAATTCACCCATGAAAGGTTTGGTGGTGGACATAGAAGGCTTTTTATCATAGGACAAGAAATCAGCCTTCGGCAACTTAACCTGTGAAAAAAAAATATTTCTAAGCCCCGGGGTCACAACTTCAGCAAAAATCTGAAATTCTCCAATTCACTCAAAAATGCTGCCAAACTGTTGCAAATTCACCCCTGAATGGTTTGGTGGTGGAAATAGAAGGCTTTTTATCATAGGACAAGAAATCAGCCTTCGACAACTTAACCTGTGAAACAAAAAAAATTTCTAAGCCCCGGGGTCACAACTTCAGCAAAAATCTGAAATTATCCAATTCACTCAAAAATGCTGCCAAATTGTTGCAAATTCACCCCTGAAAGGTTTGGTGGTGGATATAGAAGGCTTTTTATCATAGGACAAGAAATCAGCCTTCGACAACTTAACCTGTGAAAAAAAAATTTTCTAAGCCCCGGGGTCACAACTTCAGCAAAAATCTGAAATTCTCCAATTCACTCAAAAATGCTGCCAAACTGTTGCAAATTGACCCCTGAAAGGTTTGGTGATGGAAATAGAAGGCTTTTTATCATAGGACAAGAAATCAGCCTTCGACAACTTAACCTGTGAAAAAAAATTTTTCTAAGCCCCGGGGTCACAACTTCAGCAAAAATCTGAAATTCTCCAATTCACTCAAAAATGCTGCCAAACTGTTGCAAATTCACCCCTGAAAGGTTTCGTGGTGGAAATAGAAGGCTTTTTATCATAGGACAAGAAATCAGCCTTAGACAACTTAACCTGTGAAAAAAAAAATTTCTAAGCCCCGGGGTCACAACTTCAGCAAAAATCTGAAATTCTCCAATTCACTCGAAAATGCTGCCAAACTGTTGCAAATTCACCCCTGAAAGGTTTGGTGGTGGATATAGAAGGCTTTTTATCATAGGACAAGAAATCAGCCTTCGACAACTTAACCTGTGGAAAAAAAAAATTTTCTAAGCCCCGGGGTCACAACTTCAGCAAAAATCTGAAATTCTCCAATTCACTCAAAAATGCTGCCAAACTGTTGCAAATTCACCCCTGAAAGGTTTGGTGGTGGAAATAGAAGGCTTTTTATCATAGGACAAGAAATCAGCCTTCGACAACTTAACCTGTGAAAAAAAAATTTTCTAAGCCCCGGGGTCACAACTTCAGCAAAAATCTGAAATTCTCCAATTCACTCAAAAATGCTGCCAAACTGTTGCAAATTCACCCCTGAAAGGTTTCGTGGTGGAAATAGAAGGCTTTTTATCAAAGGACAAGAAATCAGCCTTCGACAACTTAACCTGTGAAAAAAAAAATTTTCTAAGCCCCGGGGTCACAACTTCAGCAAAAATCTGAAATTCTCCAATTCACTCAAAAATGCTGCCAAACTGTTGCAAATTCACCCCTGAAAGGTTTGGTGGTGGAAATAGAAGGCTTTTTATCATAGGACAAGAAATCAGCCTTCGACAACTTAACCTGTGAAAAAAAAATTTTCTAAGCCCCGGGGTCACAACTTCAGCAAAAATCTGAAATTCTCCAACTCACTCGAAAATGCTGCCAAATTGTTGCAAATTCACCCCTGAAAGGTTTGGTGGTGGAAATAGAAGGCTTTTTATCATAGGACAAGAAATCAGCCTTCGACAACTTAACTTGTGAAAAAAAATATTTCTAAGCCCCGGGGTCACAACTTCAGCAAAAATCTGAAATTCTCCAATTCATTCAAAAATGCTGCCAAACTGTTGCAAATTCACCCCTGAAAGGTTTGGTGGTGGAAATAGAAGGCTTTTTATCATAGGACAAGAAATCAGCCTTCGACAACTTAACCTGTGAAAAAAAAAATTTCTAAGCCCCGGGGTCACAACTTCAGCAAAAATCTGAAATTCTCCAATTCTCTCAAAAATGCTGCCAAATTGTTTCAAATTCACCCCTGAAAGGTTTGGTGGTGGAAATAGAAGGCTTTTTATCATAGGACAAGAAATCAGCCTTCGACAACTTAACCTGTGAAAAAAAAATTTTCTAAGCCCCGGGGTCACAACTTCAGCAAAAATCTGAAATTCTCCAATTCACTCAAAAATGCTGCCAAACTGTTGCAAATTCACCCCTGAAAGGTTTCGTGGTGGAAATAGAAGGCTTTTTATCATAGGACAAGAAATCAGCCTTAGACAACTTAACCTGTGAAAAAAAAATTTCTAAGCCCCGGGGTCACAACTTCAGCAAAAATCTGAAATTCTCCAATTCACTCAAAAATGCTGCCAAACTGTTGCAAATTCACCCCTGAAAGGTTTGGTGGTGGAAATAGAAGGCTTTTTATCATAGGACAAGAAATCAGCCTTCGACAACTTAACCTGTGAAAAAAAAATTTTCTAAGCCCCGGGGTCACAACTTCAGCAAAAATCTGAAATTCTCCAACTCACTCGAAAATGCTGCCAAATTGTTGCAAATTCACGCCTGAAAGGTTTGGTGGTGGAAATAGAAGGGTCTTTATCATAGGACAAGAAATCAGCCTTCGACAACTTAACCTGTGGGAAAAAAAATTTCTAAGCCCCGGGGTCACAACTTCAGCAAAAATCTGAAATTCTCCAATTCACTCAAAAATGCTGCCAAACTGTTGCAAATTCACCCATGAAAGGTTTGGTGGTGGACATAGAAGGCTTTTTATCATAGGACAAGAAATCAGCCTTCGGCAACTTAACCTGTGAAAAAAAAATATTTCTAAGCCCCGGGGTCACAACTTCAGCAAAAATCTGAAATTCTCCAATTCACTCAAAAATGCTGCCAAACTGTTGCAAATTCACCCCTGAATGGTTTGGTGGTGGAAATAGAAGGCTTTTTATCATAGGACAAGAAATCAGCCTTCGACAACTTAACCTGTGAAACAAAAAAAATT
This sequence comes from Podarcis liolepis, assembly GCF_965112155.1. NCBI lineage: Eukaryota > Metazoa > Chordata > Lepidosauria > Squamata > Lacertidae > Podarcis > Podarcis liolepis. The sequence continues at coordinate 9,745,197 of NC_139557.1, forward strand.
TCTAAGCCCCGGGGTCACAACTTCAGCAAAAATCTGAAATTATCCAATTCACTCAAAAATGCTGCCAAATTGTTGCAAATTCACCCCTGAAAGGTTTGGTGGTGGATATAGAAGGCTTTTTATCATAGGACAAGAAATCAGCCTTCGACAACTTAACCTGTGAAAAAAAAATTTTCTAAGCCCCGGGGTCACAACTTCAGCAAAAATCTGAAATTCTCCAATTCACTCAAAAATGCTGCCAAACTGTTGCAAATTGACCCCTGAAAGGTTTGGTGATGGAAATAGAAGGCTTTTTATCATAGGACAAGAAATCAGCCTTCGACAACTTAACCTGTGAAAAAAAATTTTTCTAAGCCCCGGGGTCACAACTTCAGCAAAAATCTGAAATTCTCCAATTCACTCAAAAATGCTGCCAAACTGTTGCAAATTCACCCCTGAAAGGTTTCGTGGTGGAAATAGAAGGCTTTTTATCATAGGACAAGAAATCAGCCTTAGACAACTTAACCTGTGAAAAAAAAAATTTCTAAGCCCCGGGGTCACAACTTCAGCAAAAATCTGAAATTCTCCAATTCACTCGAAAATGCTGCCAAACTGTTGCAAATTCACCCCTGAACGGTTTGGTGGTGGAAATAGAAGGCTCTTTATCATAGGACAAGAAATCAGCCTTCGACAACTTAACCTGTGGGAAAAAAAATTTCTAAGCCCCGGGGTCACAACTTCAGCAAAAATCTGAAATTCTCCAATTCACTCAAAAATGCTGCCAAACTGTTGCAAATTCACCCATGAAAGGTTTGGTGGTGGACATAGAAGGCTTTTTATCATAGGACAAGAAATCAGCCTTCGGCAACTTAACCTGTGAAAAAAAAATATTTCTAAGCCCCAGGGTCACAACTTCAGCAAAAATCTGAAATTCTCCAATTCACTCAAAAATGCTGCCAAACTGTTGCAAATTCACCCCTGAATGGTTTGGTGGTGGAAATAGAAGGCTTTTTATCATAGGACAAGAAATCAGCCTTCGACAACTTAACCTGTGAAAAAAAAAAATTTCTAAGCCCCGGGGTCACAACTTCAGCAAAAATCTGAAATTATCCAATTCACTCAAAAATGCTGCCAAACTGTTGAAAATTCACCCCTGAGAGGTTTGGTGGAGGAAATAGAAGGCTTTTTATCATAGGACAAGAAATCAGCCTTTGACAACTTAACCTGTGAAAAAAAATTTTTCTAAGCCCCGGGGTCACAACTTCAGCAAAAATCTGAAATTCTCCAATTCACTCAAAAATGCTGCCAAACTGTTGCAAATTCACCCCTGAAAGGTTTGGTGGTGGAAATAGAAGGCTTTTTACCATAGGACAAGAAATCAGCCTTCGACAACATAACCTGTGGGGAAAAAAAATTCTAAGCCCCGGGGTCACAACTTCAGCAAAAATCTGAAATTCTCCAATTCACTCAAAAATGCTGCCAAACTGTTGCAAATTCACCCCTGAAAGGTTTGGTGGTGGACATAGAAGGCTTTTTATCATAGGACAAGAAATCAGCCTTCGACAACTTAACCTGTGAAAAAAATTTTTTCTAAGCCCCGGGGTCACAACTGCAGCAAAAATCTGAAATTCTCCAATTCACTCAAAAATGCTGCCAAACTGTTGTAAATTGAGCCCTGAAAGGTTTCGTGGTGGAAATAGAAGGCTTTTTATCATAGGACAAGAAATCAGCCTTCGGCAACTTAACCTGTGAAAAAAAAAATTTCTAAGCCCTGGGGTCACAACTTCAGCAAAAATCTGAAATTATCCAATTCACTCAAAAATGCTGCCAAACTGTTGCAAATTCACCCCTGAGAGGTTTGGTGGTGGAAATAGAAGGCTTTTTATCATAGGACAAGAAATCAGCCTTTGACAACTTAACCTGTGAAAAAAAATTTTTCTAAGCCCCGGGGTCACAACTTCAGCAAAAATCTGCAATTCTCCAATTCACTCAAAAATGCTGCCAAACTGTTGCAAATTCACCCCTGAAAGGTTTCGTGGTGGAAATAGAAGGCTTTTTATCATAGGACAAGAAATCAGCCTTCGACAACTTAACCTGTGGGAAAAAAAATTTCTAAGCCCCGGGGTCACAACTTCAGCAAAAATCTGAAATTCTCCAATTCACTCAAAAATGCTGCCAAACTGTTGCAAATTCACCCCTGAAAGGTTTGGTGGTGGACATAGAAGGCTTTTTATCATAGGACAAGAAATCAGCCTTCGACAACTTAACCTGTGAAAAAAAAAATTTCTAAGCCCCGGGGTCACAACTTCAGCAAAAATCTGAAATTCTCCAATTCACTCAAAAATGCTGCCAAACTGTTGCAAATTGACCCCTGAAAGGTTTGGTGGTGGAAATAGAAGGCTTTTTATCATAGGACAAGAAATCAGCCTTCGACAACTTAACTTGTGAAAAAAAAATTTTCTAAGCCCCGGGGTCACAACTTCAGCAAAAATCTGAAATTCTCCAATTCACTCAAAAATGCTGCCAAACTGTTGCAAATTGAGCCCTGAAAGGTTTCGTGGTGGAAATAGAAGGCTTTTTATCATAGGACAAGAAATCAGCCTTCGACAACTTAACCTGTGAAAAAAAAAATTTCTAAGCCCCGGGGTCACAACTTCAGCAAAAATCTGAAATTCTCCAATTCACTCAAAAATGCTGCCAAACTGTTGCAAATTCACCCCTGAAAGGTTTCGTGGTGGAAATAGAAGGCTTTTTATCATAGGACAAGAAATCTGCCTTCGACAACTTAACCTGTGAAAAAAAAATTTTCTAAGCCCCGGGGTCACAACTTCAGCAAAAATCTGAAATTCTCCAATTCACTCAAAAATGCTGCCAAACTGTTGCAAATTCACCCCTGAAAGGTTTGGTGGTGGAAATAGAAGGCTTTTTATCATAGGACAAGAAATCAGCCTTCGACAACTTAACCTGTGAAAAAAAAATTTTCTAAGCCCCGGGGTCACAACTTCAGCAAAAATCTGAAATTCTCCAACTCACTCGAAAATGCTGCCAAATTGTTGCAAATTCACCCCCGAAAGGTTTGGTGGTGGAAATAGAAGGCTTTTTATCATAGGACAATAAATCAGCCTTCGACAACTTAACCTGTGAAAAAAAAATTTCTAAGCCCCGGGGTCACAACTTCAGCAAAAATCTGAAATTCTCCAATTCACTCAAAAATGCTGCCAAACTGTTGCAAATTGACCCCTGAAAGGTTTGGTGGTGGAAATAGAAGGCTTTTTATCATAGGACAAGAAATCAGCCTTCGACAACTTAACTTGTGAAAAAAAATATTTCTAAGCCCCGGGGTCACAACTTCAGCAAAAATCTGAAATTCTCCAATTCATTCAAAAATGCTGCCAAACTGTTGCAAATTCACCCCTGAAAGGTTTGGTGGTGGAAATAGAAGGCTTTTTATCATAGGACAAGAAATCAGCCTTTGACAACTTAACCTGTGAAAAAAAATTTTTCTAAGCCCCGGGGTCACAACTTCAGCAAAAATCTGCAATTCTCCAATTCACTCAAAAATGCTGCCAAACTGTTGCAAATTCACCCCTGAAAGGTTTCGTGGTGGAAATAGAAGGCTTTTTATCATAGGACAAGAAATCAGCCTTCGACAACTTAACCTGTGGGAAAAAAAATTTCTAAGCCCCGGGGTCACAACTTCAGCAAAAATCTGAAATTCTCCAATTCACTCAAAAATGCTGCCAAACTGTTGCAAATTCACCCCTGAAAGGTTTGGTGGTGGACATAGAAGGCTTTTTATCATAGGACAAGAAATCAGCCTTCGACAACTTAACCTGTGAAAAAAAAAATTTCTAAGCCCCGGGGTCACAACTTCAGCAAAAATCTGAAATTCTCCAATTCACTCAAAAATGCTGCCAAACTGTTGCAAATTGACCCCTGAAAGGTTTGGTGGTGGAAATAGAAGGCTTTTTATCATAGGACAAGAAATCAGCCTTCGACAACTTAACTTGTGAAAAAAAAATTTTCTAAGCCCCGGGGTCACAACTTCAGCAAAAATCTGAAATTCTCCAATTCACTCAAAAATGCTGCCAAACTGTTGCAAATTGAGCCCTGAAAGGTTTCGTGGTGGAAATAGAAGGCTTTTTATCATAGGACAAGAAATCAGCCTTCGACAACTTAACCTGTGAAAAAAAAAATTTCTAAGCCCCGGGGTCACAACTTCAGCAAAAATCTGAAATTCTCCAATTCACTCAAAAATGCTGCCAAACTGTTGCAAATTCACCCCTGAAAGGTTTCGTGGTGGAAATAGAAGGCTTTTTATCATAGGACAAGAAATCTGCCTTCGACAACTTAACCTGTGAAAAAAAAATTTTCTAAGCCCCGGGGTCACAACTTCAGCAAAAATCTGAAATTCTCCAATTCACTCAAAAATGCTGCCAAACTGTTGCAAATTCACCCCTGAAAGGTTTGGTGGTGGAAATAGAAGGCTTTTTATCATAGGACAAGAAATCAGCCTTCGACAACTTAACCTGTGAAAAAAAAATTTTCTAAGCCCCGGGGTCACAACTTCAGCAAAAATCTGAAATTCTCCAACTCACTCGAAAATGCTGCCAAATTGTTGCAAATTCACCCCCGAAAGGTTTGGTGGTGGAAATAGAAGGCTTTTTATCATAGGACAATAAATCAGCCTTCGACAACTTAACCTGTGAAAAAAAAATTTCTAAGCCCCGGGGTCACAACTTCAGCAAAAATCTGAAATTCTCCAATTCACTCAAAAATGCTGCCAAACTGTTGCAAATTGACCCCTGAAAGGTTTGGTGGTGGAAATAGAAGGCTTTTTATCATAGGACAAGAAATCAGCCTTCGACAACTTAACTTGTGAAAAAAAATATTTCTAAGCCCCGGGGTCACAACTTCAGCAAAAATCTGAAATTCTCCAATTCATTCAAAAATGCTGCCAAACTGTTGCAAATTCACCCCTGAAAGGTTTGGTGGTGGAAATAGAAGGCTTTTTATCATAGGACAAGAAATCAGCCTTCGACAACTTAACCTGTGAAAAAAAAAATTTCTAAGCCCCGGGGTCACAACTTCAGCAAAAATCTGAAATTCTCCAATTCACTCAAAAATGCTGCCAAACTGTTGCAAATTCACCCCTGAAAGGTTTGGTGGTGGAAATAGAAGGCTTTTTATCATAGGACAAGAAATCAGCCTTCGACAACTTAACCTGTGAAAAAAAAATTTTCTAAGCCCCGGGGTCACAACTTCAGCAAAAATCTGAAATTCTCCAATTCTCTCAAAAATGCTGCCAAATTGTTTCAAATTCACCCCTGAAAGGTTTGGTGGTGGAAATAGAAGGCTTTTTATCATAGGACAAGAAATCAGCCTTCGACAACTTAACCTGTGAAAAAAAAATTTTCTAAGCCCCGGGGTCACAACTTCAGCAAAAATCTGAAATTCTCCAATTCACTCAAAAATGCTGCCAAACTGTTGCAAATTCACCCCTGAAAGGTTTGGTGGTGGAAATAGAAGGCTTTTTATCATAGGACAAGAAATCAGCCTTCGACAACTTAACCTGTGAAAAAAAAGATTTCTAAGCCCCGGGGTCACAACTTCAGCAAAAATCTGAAATTCTCCAATTCACTCAAAAATGCTGCCAAACTGTTGCAAATTCACCCCTGAAAGGTTTGGTGGTGGAAATAGAAGGCTTTTTATCATAGGACAAGAAATCAGCCTTTGACAACTTAACCTGTGAAAAAAAAATTTTCTAAGCCCCGGGGTCACAACTTCAGCAAAAATCTGAAATTCTCCAACTCACTCGAAAATGCTGCCAAATTGTTGCAAATTCACCCCTGAAAGGTTTGGTGGTGGAAATAGAAGGCTCTTTATCATAGGACAAGAAATCAGCCTTCGACAACTTAACCTGTGAAATAAAAATTTCTAAGCCCCGGGGTCACAACTTCAGCAAAAATCTGAAATTCTCCAATTCACTCAAAAATGCTGCCAAACTGTTGCAAATTCACCCCTGAAAGGTTTGGTGGTGGAAATAGAAGGCTTTTTATCATAGGACAAGAAATCAGCCTTTGACAACTTAACCTGTGAAAAAAAAATTTTCTAAGCCCCGGGGTCACAACTTCAGCAAAAATCTGAAATTCTCCAATTCACTCAAAAATGCTGCCAAACTGTTGCAAATTCACCCCTGAAAGGTTTGGTGGTGGAAATAGAAGGGTCTTTATCATAGGACAAGAAATCAGCCTTCGACAACTTAACCTGTGGGAAAAAAAATTTCTAAGCCCCGGGGTCACAACTTCAGCAAAAATCTGAAATTCTCCAATTCACTCAAAAATGCTGCCAAACTGTTGCAAATTCACCCATGAAAGGTTTGGTGGTGGACATAGAAGGCTTTTTATCATAGGACAAGAAATCAGCCTTCGGCAACTTAACCTGTGAAAAAAAAATATTTCTAAGCCCCGGGGTCACAACTTCAGCAAAAATCTGAAATTCTCCAATTCACTCAAAAATGCTGCCAAACTGTTGCAAATTCACCCCTGAATGGTTTGGTGGTGGAAATAGAAGGCTTTTTATCATAGGACAAGAAATCAGCCTTCGACAACTTAACCTGTGAAACAAAAAAAATTTCTAAGCCCCGGGGTCACAACTTCAGCAAAAATCTGAAATTATCCAATTCACTCAAAAATGCTGCCAAATTGTTGCAAATTCACCCCTGAAAGGTTTGGTGGTGGATATAGAAGGCTTTTTATCATAGGACAAGAAATCAGCCTTCGACAACTTAACCTGTGAAAAAAAAATTTTCTAAGCCCCGGGGTCACAACTTCAGCAAAAATCTGAAATTCTCCAATTCACTCAAAAATGCTGCCAAACTGTTGCAAATTGACCCCTGAAAGGTTTGGTGATGGAAATAGAAGGCTTTTTATCATAGGACAAGAAATCAGCCTTCGACAACTTAACCTGTGAAAAAAAATTTTTCTAAGCCCCGGGGTCACAGCTTCAGCAAAAATCTGAAATTCTCCAATTCACTCAAAAATGCTGCCAAACTGTTGCAAATTCACCCCTGAAAGGTTTCGTGGTGGAAATAGAAGGCTTTTTATCATAGGACAAGAAATCAGCCTTAGACAACTTAACCTGTGAAAAAAAAAATTTCTAAGCCCCGGGGTCACAACTTCAGCAAAAATCTGAAATTCTCCAATTCACTCGAAAATGCTGCCAAACTGTTGCAAATTCACCCCTGAAAGGTTTGGTGGTGGATATAGAAGGCTTTTTATCATAGGACAAGAAATCAGCCTTCGACAACTTAACCTGTGGAAAAAAAAAATTTTCTAAGCCCCGGGGTCACAACTTCAGCAAAAATCTGAAATTCTCCAATTCACTCAAAAATGCTGCCAAACTGTTGCAAATTCACCCCTGAAAGGTTTGGTGGTGGAAATAGAAGGCTTTTTATCATAGGACAAGAAATCAGCCTTCGACAACTTAACCTGTGAAAAAAAAATTTTCTAAGCCCCGGGGTCACAACTTCAGCAAAAATCTGAAATTCTCCAATTCACTCAAAAATGCTGCCAAACTGTTGCAAATTCACCCCTGAAAGGTTTCGTGGTGGAAATAGAAGGCTTTTTATCAAAGGACAAGAAATCAGCCTTCGACAACTTAACCTGTGAAAAAAAAAATTTTCTAAGCCCCGGGGTCACAACTTCAGCAAAAATCTGAAATTCTCCAATTCACTCAAAAATGCTGCCAAACTGTTGCAAATTCACCCCTGAAAGGTTTGGTGGTGGAAATAGAAGGCTTTTTATCATAGGACAAGAAATCAGCCTTCGACAACTTAACCTGTGAAAAAAAAATTTTCTAAGCCCCGGGGTCACAACTTCAGCAAAAATCTGAAATTCTCCAACTCACTCGAAAATGCTGCCAAATTGTTGCAAATTCACCCCTGAAAGGTTTGGTGGTGGAAATAGAAGGCTTTTTATCATAGGACAATAAATCAGCCTTCGACAACTTAACCTGTGAAAAAAAAATTTCTAAGCCCCGGGGTCACAACTTCAGCAAAAATCTGAAATTCTCCAATTCACTCAAAAATGCTGCCAAACTGTTGCAAATTGACCCCTGAAAGGTTTGGTGGTGGAAATAGAAGGCTTTTTATCATAGGACAAGAAATCAGCCTTCGACAACTTAACTTGTGAAAAAAAATATTTCTAAGCCCCGGGGTCACAACTTCAGCAAAAATCTGAAATTCTCCAATTCATTCAAAAATGCTGCCAAACTGTTGCAAATTCACCCCTGAAAGGTTTGGTGGTGGAAATAGAAGGCTTTTTATCATAGGACAAGAAATCAGCCTTCGACAACTTAACCTGTGAAAAAAAAAATTTCTAAGCCCCGGGGTCACAACTTCAGCAAAAATCTGAAATTCTCCAATTCTCTCAAAAATGCTGCCAAATTGTTTCAAATTCACCCCTGAAAGGTTTGGTGGTGGAAATAGAAGGCTTTTTATCATAGGACAAGAAATCAGCCTTCGACAACTTAACCTGTGAAAAAAAAATTTTCTAAGCCCCGGGGTCACAACTTCAGCAAAAATCTGAAATTCTCCAATTCACTCAAAAATGCTGCCAAACTGTTGCAAATTCACCCCTGAAAGGTTTCGTGGTGGAAATAGAAGGCTTTTTATCATAGGACAAGAAATCAGCCTTAGACAACTTAACCTGTGAAAAAAAAATTTCTAAGCCCCGGGGTCACAACTTCAGCAAAAATCTGAAATTCTCCAATTCACTCAAAAATGCTGCCAAACTGTTGCAAATTCACCCCTGAAAGGTTTGGTGGTGGAAATAGAAGGCTTTTTATCATAGGACAAGAAATCAGCCTTCGACAACTTAACCTGAGAAAAAAAAAATTTCTAAGCCCCGGGGTCACAACTTCAGCAAAAATCTGAAATTCTCCAACTCACTCGAAAATGCTGCCAAATTGTTGCAAATTCACGCCTGAAAGGTTTGGTGGTGGAAATAGAAGGGTCTTTATCATAGGACAAGAAATCAGCCTTCGACAACTTAACCTGTGGGAAAAAAAATTTCTAAGCCCCGGGGTCACAACTTCAGCAAAAATCTGAAATTCTCCAATTCACTCAAAAATGCTGCCAAACTGTTGCAAATTCACCCATGAAAGGTTTGGTGGTGGACATAGAAGGCTTTTTATCATAGGACAAGAAATCAGCCTTCGGCAACTTAACCTGTGAAAAAAAAATATTTCTAAGCCCCGGGGTCACAACTTCAGCAAAAATCTGAAATTCTCCAATTCACTCAAAAATGCTGCCAAACTGTTGCAAATTCACCCCTGAATGGTTTGGTGGTGGAAATAGAAGGCTTTTTATCATAGGACAAGAAATCAGCCTTCGACAACTTAACCTGTGAAACAAAAAAAATTTCTAAGCCCCGGGGTCACAACTTCAGCAAAAATCTGAAATTATCCAATTCACTCAAAAATGCTGCCAAATTGTTGCAAATTCACCCCTGAAAGGTTTGGTGGTGGATATAGAAGGCTTTTTATCATAGGACAAGAAATCAGCCTTCGACAACTTAACCTGTGAAAAAAAAATTTTCTAAGCCCCGGGGTCACAACTTCAGCAAAAATCTGAAATTCTCCAATTCACTCAAAAATGCTGCCAAACTGTTGCAAATTGACCCCTGAAAGGTTTGGTGATGGAAATAGAAGGCTTTTTATCATAGGACAAGAAATCAGCCTTCGACAACTTAACCTGTGAAAAAAAATTTTTCTAAGCCCCGGGGTCACAACTTCAGCAAAAATCTGAAATTCTCCAATTCACTCAAAAATGCTGCCAAACTGTTGCAAATTCACCCCTGAAAGGTTTCGTGGTGGAAATAGAAGGCTTTTTATCATAGGACAAGAAATCAGCCTTAGACAACTTAACCTGTGAAAAAAAAAATTTCTAAGCCCCGGGGTCACAACTTCAGCAAAAATCTGAAATTCTCCAATTCACTCGAAAATGCTGCCAAACTGTTGCAAATTCACCCCTGAACGGTTTGGTGGTGGAAATAGAAGGCTCTTTATCATAGGACAAGAAATCAGCCTTCGACAACTTAACCTGTGGGAAAAAAAAATTCTAAGCCCCGGGGTCACAACTTCAGCAAAAATCTGAAATTCTCCAATTCACTCAAAAATGCTGCCAAACTGTTGCAAATTCACCCATGAAAGGTTTGGTGGTGGACATAGAAGGCTTTTTATCATAGGACAAGAAATCAGCCTTCGGCAACTTAACCTGTGAAAAAAAAATATTTCTAAGCCCCAGGGTCACAACTTCAGCAAAAATCTGAAATTCTCCAATTCACTCAAAAATGCTGCCAAACTGTTGCAAATTCACCCCTGAATGGTTTGGTGGTGGAAATAGAAGGCTTTTTATCATAGGACAAGAAATCAGCCTTCGACAACTTAACCTGTGAAAAAAAAAAATTTCTAAGCCCCGGGGTCACAACTTCAGCAAAAATCTGAAATTATCCAATTCACTCAAAAATGCTGCCAAACTGTTGAAAATTCACCCCTGAGAGGTTTGGTGGAGGAAATAGAAGGCTTTTTATCATAGGACAAGAAATCAGCCTTTGACAACTTAACCTGTGAAAAAAAATTTTTCTAAGCCCCGGGGTCACAACTTCAGCAAAAATCTGAAATTCTCCAATTCACTCAAAAATGCTGCCAAACTGTTGCAAATTCACCCCTGAAAGGTTTGGTGGTGGAAATAGAAGGCTTTTTACCATAGGACAAGAAATCAGCCTTCGACAACATAACCTGTGGGGAAAAAAAATTCTAAGCCCCGGGGTCACAACTTCAGCAAAAATCTGAAATTCTCCAATTCACTCAAAAATGCTGCCAAACTGTTGCAAATTCACCCCTGAAAGGTTTGGTGGTGGACATAGAAGGCTTTTTATCATAGGACAAGAAATCAGCCTTCGACAACTTAACCTGTGAAAAAAATTTTTTCTAAGCCCCGGGGTCACAACTGCAGCAAAAATCTGAAATTCTCCAATTCACTCAAAAATGCTGCCAAACTGTTGCAAATTGAGCCCTGAAAGGTTTCGTGGTGGAAATAGAAGGCTTTTTATCATAGGACAAGAAATCAGCCTTCGGCAACTTAACCTGTGAAAAAAAAAATTTCTAAGCCCTGGGGTCACAACTTCAGCAAAAATCTGAAATTATCCAATTCACTCAAAAATGCTGCCAAACTGTTGCAAATTCACCCCTGAGAGGTTTGGTGGTGGAAATAGAAGGCTTTTTATCATAGGACAAGAAATCAGCCTTTGACAACTTAACCTGTGAAAAAAAATTTTTCTAAGCCCCGGGGTCACAACTTCAGCAAAAATCTGCAATTCTCCAATTCACTCAAAAATGCTGCCAAACTGTTGCAAATTCACCCCTGAAAGGTTTCGTGGTGGAAATAGAAGGCTTTTTATCATAGGACAAGAAATCAGCCTTCGACAACTTAACCTGTGGGAAAAAAAATTTCTAAGCCCCGGGGTCACAACTTCAGCAAAAATCTGAAATTCTCCAATTCACTCAAAAATGCTGCCAAACTGTTGCAAATTCACCCCTGAAAGGTTTGGTGGTGGACATAGAAGGCTTTTTATCATAGGACAAGAAATCAGCCTTCGACAACTTAACCTGTGAAAAAAAAAATTTCTAAGCCCCGGGGTCACAACTTCAGCAAAAATCTGAAATTCTCCAATTCACTCAAAAATGCTGCCAAACTGTTGCAAATTGACCCCTGAAAGGTTTGGTGGTGGAAATAGAAGGCTTTTTATCATAGGACAAGAAATCAGCCTTCGACAACTTAACTTGTGAAAAAAAAATTTTCTAAGCCCCGGGGTCACAACTTCAGCAAAAATCTGAAATTCTCCAATTCACTCAAAAATGCTGCCAAACTGTTGCAAATTGAGCCCTGAAAGGTTTCGTGGTGGAAATAGAAGGCTTTTTATCATAGGACAAGAAATCAGCCTTCGACAACTTAACCTGTGAAAAAAAAAATTTCTAAGCCCCGGGGTCACAACTTCAGCAAAAATCTGAAATTCTCCAATTCACTCAAAAATGCTGCCAAACTGTTGCAAATTCACCCCTGAAAGGTTTCGTGGTGGAAATAGAAGGCTTTTTATCATAGGACAAGAAATCTGCCTTCGACAACTTAACCTGTGAAAAAAAAATTTTCTAAGCCCCGGGGTCACAACTTCAGCAAAAATCTGAAATTCTCCAATTCACTCAAAAATGCTGCCAAACTGTTGCAAATTCACCCCTGAAAGGTTTGGTGGTGGAAATAGAAGGCTTTTTATCATAGGACAAGAAATCAGCCTTCGACAACTTAACCTGTGAAAAAAAAATTTTCTAAGCCCCGGGGTCACAACTTCAGCAAAAATCTGAAATTCTCCAACTCACTCGAAAATGCTGCCAAATTGTTGCAAATTCACCCCTGAAAGGTTTGGTGGTGGAAATAGAAGGCTTTTTATCATAGGACAATAAATCAGCCTTTGACAACTTAACCTGTGAAAAAAAAATTTCTAAGCCCCGGGGTCACAACTTCAGCAAAAATCTGAAATTCTCCAATTCACTCAAAAATGCTGCCAAACTGTTGCAAATTGACCCCTGAAAGGTTTGGTGGTGGAAATAGAAGGCTTTTTATCATAGGACAAGAAATCAGCCTTCGACAACTTAACTTGTGAAAAAAAATATTTCTAAGCCCCGGGGTCACAACTTCAGCAAAAATCTGAAATTCTCCAATTCATTCAAAAATGCTGCCAAACTGTTGCAAATTCACCCCTGAAAGGTTTGGTGGTGGAAATAGAAGGCTTTTTATCATAGGACAAGAAATCAGCCTTCGACAACTTAACCTGTGAAAAAAAAAATTTCTAAGCCCCGGGGTCACAACTTCAGCAAAAATCTGAAATTCTCCAATTCACTCAAAAATGCTGCCAAACTGTTGCAAATTCACCCCTGAAAGGTTTGGTGGTGGAAATAGAAGGCTTTTTATCATAGGACAAGAAATCAGCCTTCGACAACTTAACCTGTGAAAAAAAAATTTTCTAAGCCCCGGGGTCACAACTTCAGCAAAAATCTGAAATTCTCCAATTCTCTCAAAAATGCTGCCAAATTGTTTCAAATTCACCCCTGAAAGGTTTGGTGGTGGAAATAGAAGGCTTTTTATCATAGGACAAGAAATCAGCCTTCGACAACTTAACCTGTGAAAAAAAAAATTTCTAAGCCCCGGGGTCACAACTTCAGCAAAAATCTGAAATTCTCCAATTCACTCAAAAATGCTGCCAAACTGTTGCAAATTCACCCCTGAAAGGTTTGGTGGTGGAAATAGAAGGCTTTTTATCATAGGACAAGAAATCAGCCTTCGACAACTTAACCTGTGAAAAAAAAATTTTCTAAGCCCCGGGGTCACAACTTCAGCAAAAATCTGAAATTCTCCAATTCTCTCAAAAATGCTGCCAAATTGTTTCAAATTCACCCCTGAAAGGTTTGGTGGTGGAAATAGAAGGCTTTTTATCATAGGACAAGAAATCAGCCTTCGACAACTTAACCTGTGAAAAAAAAATTTTCTAAGCCCCGGGGTCACAACTTCAGCAAAAATCTGAAATTCTCCAATTCACTCAAAAATGCTGCCAAACTGTTGCAAATTCACCCCTGAAAGGTTTGGTGGTGGAAATAGAAGGCTTTTTATCATAGGACAAGAAATCAGCCTTCGACAACTTAACCTGTGAAAAAAAAGATTTCTAAGCCCCGGGGTCACAACTTCAGCAAAAATCTGAAATTCTCCAATTCACTCAAAAATGCTGCCAAACTGTTGCAAATTCACCCCTGAAAGGTTTGGTGGTGGAAATAGAAGGCTTTTTATCATAGGACAAGAAATCAGCCTTTGACAACTTAACCTGTGAAAAAAAAATTTTCTAAGCCCCGGGGTCACAACTTCAGCAAAAATCTGAAATTCTCCAACTCACTCGAAAATGCTGCCAAATTGTTGCAAATTCACCCCTGAAAGGTTTGGTGGTGGAAATAGAAGGCTCTTTATCATAGGACAAGAAATCAGCCTTCGACAACTTAACCTGTGAAATAAAAATTTCTAAGCCCCGGGGTCACAACTTCAGCAAAAATCTGAAATTCTCCAATTCACTCAAAAATGCTGCCAAACTGTTGCAAATTCACCCCTGAAAGGTTTGGTGGTGGAAATAGAAGGCTTTTTATCATAGGACAAGAAATCAGCCTTTGACAACTTAACCTGTGAAAAAAAAATTTTCTAAGCCCCGGGGTCACAACTTCAGCAAAAATCTGAAATTCTCCAATTCACTCAAAATTGCTGCCAAACTGTTGCAAATTCACCCCTGAAAGGTTTCGTGGTGGAAATAGAAGGCTTTTTATCAAAGGACAAGAAATCAGCCTTCGACAACTTAACCTGTGAAAAAAAAAATTTTCTAAGCCCCGGGGTCACAACTTCAGCAAAAATCTGAAATTCTCCAATTCACTCAAAAATGCTGCCAAACTGTTGCAAATTCACCCCTGAAAGGTTTGGTGGTGGAAATAGAAGGCTTTTTATCATAGGACAAGAAATCAGCCTTCGACAACTTAACCTGTGAAAAAAAAATTTTCTAAGCCCCGGGGTCACAACTTCAGCAAAAATCTGAAATTCTCCAACTCACTCGAAAATGCTGCCAAATTGTTGCAAATTCACCCCTGAAAGGTTTGGTGGTGGAAATAGAAGGCTTTTTATCATAGGACAATAAATCAGCCTTCGACAACTTAACCTGTGAAAAAAAAATTTCTAAGCCCCGGGGTCACAACTTCAGCAAAAATCTGAAATTCTCCAATTCACTCAAAAATGCTGCCAAACTGTTGCAAATTCACCCCTGAAAGGTTTGGTGGTGGAAATAGAAGGCTTTTTATCATAGGACAAGAAATCAGCCTTCGACAACTTAACTTGTGAAAAAAAAAATTTCTAAGCCCCGGGGTCACAACTTCAGCAAAAATCTGAAAATCTCCAATTCATTCAAAAATGCTGCCAAACTGTTGCAAATTCACCCCTGAAAGGTTTGGTGGTGGAAATAGAAGGCTTTTTATCATAGGACAAGAAATCAGCCTTCGACAACTTAACCTGTGAAAAAAAAAATTTCTAAGCCCCGGGGTCACAACTTCAGCAAAAATCTGAAATTCTCCAATTCACTCAAAAATGCTGCCAAACTGTTGCAAATTCACCCCTGAAAGGTTTCGTGGTGGAAATAGAAGGCTTTTTATCATAGGACAAGAAATCAGCCTTAGACAACTTAACCTGTGAAAAAAAAATTTCTAAGCCCCGGGGTCACAACTTCAGCAAAAATCTGAAATTCTCCAATTCACTCAAAAATGCTGCCAAACTGTTGCAAATTCACCCCTGAAAGGTTTGGTGGTGGAAATAGAAGGCTTTTTATCATAGGACAAGAAATCAGCCTTCGACAACTTAACCTGTGAAAAAAAAATTTTCTAAGCCCCGGGGTCACAACTTCAGCAAAAATCTGAAATTCTCCAACTCACTTGAAAATGCTGCCAAATTGTTGCAAATTCACGCCTGAAAGGTTTGGTGGTGGAAATAGAAGGGTCTTTATCATAGGACAAGAAATCAGCCTTCGACAACTTAACCAGTGGAAAAAAAAATTTCTAAGCCCCGGGGTCACAACTTCAGCAAAAATCTGAAATTCTCCAATTCACTCAAAAATGCTGCCAAACTGTTGCAAATTCACCCATGAAAGGTTTGGTGGTGGACATAGAAGGCTTTTTATCATAGGACAAGAAATCAGCCTTCGGCAACTTAACCTGTGAAAAAAATATATTTCTAAGCCCCGGGGTCACAACTTCAGCAAAAATCTGAAATTCTCCAATTCACTCAAAAATGCTGCCAAACTGTTGCAAATTCACCCCTGAATGGTTTGGTGGTGGAAATAGAAGGCTTTTTATCATAGGACAAGAAATCAGCCTTCGACAACTTAACCTGTGAAACAAAAAAAATTTCTAAGCCCCGGGGTCACAACTTCAGCAAAAATCTGAAATTATCCAATTCACTCAAAAATGCTGCCAAACTGTTGCAAATTCACCCCTGAAAGGTTTGGTGGTGGAAATAGAAGGCTTTTTATCATAGGACAAGAAATCAGCCTTCGACAACTTAACCTGTGAAAAAAAAATTTTCTAAGCCCCGGGGTCACAACTTCAGCAAAAATCTGAAATTCTCCAATTCACTCAAAAATGCTGCCAAACTGTTGCAAATTGACCCCTGAAAGGTTTGGTGGTGGAAATAGAAGGCTTTTTATCATAGGACAAGAAATCAGCCTTCGACAACTTAACTTGTGAAAAAAAAAATTTCTAAGCCCCGGGGTCACAACTTCAGCAAAAATCTGAAATTCTCCAATTCATTCAAAAATGCTGCCAAACTGTTGCAAATTCACCCCTGAAAGGTTTGGTGGTGGAAATAGAAGGCTTTTTATCATAGGACAAGAAATCAGCCTTCGACAACTTAACCTGTGAAAAAAAAAATTTCTAAGCCCCGGGGTCACAACTTCAGCAAAAATCTGAAATTCTCCAATTCACTCAAAAATGCTGCCAAACTGTTGCAAATTCACCCCTGAAAGGTTTGGTGGTGGAAATAGAAGGCTTTTTATCATAGGACAAGAAATCAGCCTTCGACAACTTAACCTGTGAAAAAAAAATTTTCTAAGCCCCGGGGTCACAACTTCAGCAAAAATCTGAAATTCTCCAACTCACTCGAAAATGCTGCCAAATTGTTGCAAATTCACGCCTGAAAGGTTTGGTGGTGGAAATAGAAGGGTCTTTATCATAGGACAAGAAATCAGCCTTCGACAACTTAACCTGTGGAAAAAAAAATTTCTAAGCCCCGGGGTCACAACTTCAGCAAAAATCTGAAATTCTCCAATTCACTCAAAAATGCTGCCAAACTGTTGCAAATTCACCCCTGAAAGGTTTGGTGGTGGAAATAGAAGGCTTTTTATCATAGGACAAGAAATCAGCCTTCGACAACTTAACCTGTGAAAAAAAAAATTTTCTAAGCCCCGGGGTCACAACTTCAGCAAAAATCTGAAATTCTCCAATTCACTCAAAAATGCTGCCAAACTGTTGCAAATTCACCCCTGAAAGGTTTGGTGGTGGAAATAGAAGGCTTTTTATCATAGGACAAGAAATCAGCCTTCGACAACTTAACCTGTGAAAAAAAAATTTTCTAAGCCCCGGGGTCACAACTTCAGCAAAAATCTGAAATTCTCCAACTCACTCGAAAATGCTGCCAAACTGTTGCAAATTCACCCCTGAAAGGTTTGGTGGTGGAAATAGAAGGCTTTTTATCATAGGACAAGAAATCAGCCTTCGACAACTTAACCTGTGAAAAAAAAAATTTCTAAGCCCCGGGGTCACAACTTCAGCAAAAATCTGAAATTCTCCAATTCACTCAAAAATGCTGCCAAACTGTTGCAAATTCACCCCTGAAAGGTTTGGTGGTGGAAATAGAAGGCTTTTTATCATAGGACAAGAAATCAGCCTTAGACAACTTAACCTGTGAAAAAAAAATTTCTAAGCCCCGGGGTCACAACTTCAGCAAAAATCTGAAATTCTCCAATTCACTCAAAAATGCTGCCAAACTGTTGCAAATTCACCCCTGAAAGGTTTGGTGGTGGAAATAGAAGGCTTTTTATCATAGGACAAGAAATCAGCCTTCGACAACTTAACCTGTGAAAAAAAAATTTTCTAAGCCCCGGGGTCACAACTTCAGCAAAAATCTGAAATTCTCCAACTCACTCGAAAATGCTGCCAAATTGTTGCAAATTCACGCCTGAAAGGTTTGGTGGTGGAAATAGAAGGGTCTTTATCATAGGACAAGAAATCACCCTTCGACAACTTAACCAGTGGAAAAAAAAATTTCTAAGCCCCGGGGTCACAACTTCAGCAAAAATCTGAAATTCTCCAATTCACTCAAAAATGCTGCCAAACTGTTGCAAATTCACCCATGAAAGGTTTCGTGGTGGACATAGAAGGCTTTTTATCATAGGACAAGAAATCAGCCTTCGACAACTTAACCTGTGAAAAAAAAAATTTCTAAGCCCCGGGGTCACAACTTCAGCAAAAATCTGAAATTCTCCAATTCACTCAAAAATGCTGCCAAACTGTTGCAAATTCACCCCTGAAAGGTTTGGTGGTGGAAATAGAAGGCTTTTTATCATAGGACAAGAAATCAGCCTTCGACAACTTAACCTGTGAAAAAAAAATTTTCTAAGCCCCGGGGTCACAACTTCAGCAAAAATCTGAAATTCTCCAACTCACTCGAAAATGCTGCCAAATTGTTGCAAATTCACGCCTGAAAGGTTTGGTGGTGGAAATAGAAGGGTCTTTATCATAGGACAAGAAATCAGCCTTCGACAACTTAACCTGTGGAAAAAAAAATTTCTAAGCCCCGGGGTCACAACTTCAGCAAAAATCTGAAATTCTCCAATTCACTCAAAAATGCTGCCAAACTGTTGCAAATTCACCCCTGAAAGGTTTGGTGGTGGAAATAGAAGGCTTTTTATCATAGGACAAGAAATCAGCCTTCGACAACTTAACCTGTGAAAAAAAAAATTTTCTAAGCCCCGGGGTCACAACTTCAGCAAAAATCTGAAATTCTCCAATTCACTCAAAAATGCTGCCAAACTGTTGCAAATTCACCCCTGAAAGGTTTGGTGGTGGAAATAGAAGGCTTTTTATCATAGGACAAGAAATCAGCCTTCGACAACTTAACCTGTGAAAAAAAAAATTTCTAAGCCCCGGGGTCACAACTTCAGCAAAAATCTGAAATTCTCCAATTCACTCAAAAATGCTGCCAAACTGTTGCAAATTCACCCCTGAAAGGTTTGGTGGTGGAAATAGAAGGCTTTTTATCATAGGACAAGAAATCAGCCTTAGACAACTTAACCTGTGAAAAAAAAATTTCTAAGCCCCGGGGTCACAACTTCAGCAAAAATCTGAAATTCTCCAATTCACTCAAAAATGCTGCCAAACTGTTGCAAATTCACCCCTGAAAGGTTTGGTGGTGGAAATAGAAGGCTTTTTATCATAGGACAAGAAATCAGCCTTCGACAACTTAACCTGTGAAAAAAAAATTTTCTAAGCCCCGGGGTCACAACTTCAGCAAAAATCTGAAATTCTCCAACTCACTCGAAAATGCTGCCAAATTGTTGCAAATTCACGCCTGAAAGGTTTGGTGGTGGAAATAGAAGGGTCTTTATCATAGGACAAGAAATCACCCTTCGACAACTTAACCAGTGGAAAAAAAAATTTCTAAGCCCCGGGGTCACAACTTCAGCAAAAATCTGAAATTCTCCAATTCACTCAAAAATGCTGCCAAACTGTTGCAAATTCACCCATGAAAGGTTTCGTGGTGGACATAGAAGGCTTTTTATCATAGGACAAGAAATCAGCCTTCGGCAACTTAACCTGTGAAAAAAAAAATTTCTAAGCCCCGGGGTCACAACTTCAGCAAAAATCTGAAATTCTCCAATTCACTCAAAAATGCTGCCAAACTGTTGCAAATTCACCCCTGAATGGTTTCGTGGTGGAAATAGAAGGCTTTTTATCATAGGACAAGAAATCAGCCTTCGACAACTTAACCTGTGAAACAAAAAAAATTTCTAAGCCCCGGGGTCACAACTTCAGCAAAAATCTGAAATTATCCAATTCACTCAAAAATGCTGCCAAACTGTTGCAAATTCACCCCTGAAAGGTTTGGTGGTGGAAATAGAAGGCTTTTTATCATAGGACAAGAAATCAGCCTTCGACAACTTAACCTGTGAAAAAAAAAATTTCTAAGCCCCGGGGTCACAACTTCAGCAAAAATCTGAAATTCTCCAATTCACTCAAAAATGCTGCCAAACTGTTGCAAATTCACCCCTGAAAGGTTTGGTGGTGGAAATAGAAGGCTTTTTATCATAGGACAAGAAATCAGCCTTCGACAACTTAACCTGTGAAAAAAAAATTTTCTAAGCCCCGGGGTCACAACTTCAGCAAAAATCTGAAATTCTCCAACTCACTCGAAAATGCTGCCAAATTGTTGCAAATTCACCCCTGAAAGGTTTGGTGGTGGAAATAGAAGGCTCTTTATCATAGGACAAGAAATCAGCCTTCGACAACTTAACCTGTGAAAAAAAAATTTCTAAGCCCCGGGGTCACAACTTCAGCAAAAATCTGAAATTCTCCAATTCACTCAAAAATGCTGCCAAACTGTTGCAAATTCACCCCTGAAAGGTTTCGTGGTGGAAATAGAAGGCTTTTTATCATAGGACAAGAAATCAGCCTTCGACAACTTAACCTGTGAAAAAAAAAATTTCTAAGCCCCGGGGTCACAACTTCAGCAAAAATCTGAAATTCTCCAATTCACTCAAAAATGCTGCCAAACTGTTGCAAATTCACCCCTGAAAGGTTTGGTGGTGGAAATAGAAGGCTTTTTATCATAGGACAAGAAATCAGCCTTCGACAACTTAACCTGTGAAAAAATTTTTTTCTAAGCCCCGGGGTCACAACTTCAGCAAAAATCTGAAATTCTCCAACTCACTCGAAAATGCTGCCAAATTGTTGCAAATTCACCCCTGAAAGGTTTGGTGGTGGAAATAGAAGGCTTTTTATCATAGGACAATAAATCAGCATTCGACAACTTAACCTGTGAAAAAAAAATTTCTAAGCCCCGGGGTCACAACTTCAGCAAAAATCTGAAATTCTCCAATTCACTCAAAAATGCTGCCAAACTGTTGCAAATTGACCCCTGAAAGGTTTGGTGGTGGAAATAGAAGGCTTTTTATCATAGGACAAGAAATCAGCCTTCGACAACTTAACTTGTGAAAAAAAAAATTTCTAAGCCCCGGGGTCACAACTTCAGCAAAAATCTGAAATTCTCCAATTCATTCAAAAATGCTGCCAAACTGTTGCAAATTCACCCCTGAAAGGTTTGGTGGTGGAAATAGAAGGCTTTTTATCATAGGACAAGAAATCAGCCTTCGACAACTTAACCTGTGAAAAAAAAAATTTCTAAGCCCCGGGGTCACAACTTCAGCAAAAATCTGAAATTCTCCAATTCACTCAAAAATGCTGCCAAACTGTTGCAAATTCACCCCTGAAAGGTTTGGTGGTGGAAATAGAAGGCTTTTTATCATAGGACAAGAAATCAGCCTTCGACAACTTAACCTGTGAAAAAAAAATTTTCTAAGCCCCGGGGTCACAACTTCAGCAAAAATCTGAAATTCTCCAACTCACTCGAAAATGCTGCCAAATTGTTGCAAATTCACGCCTGAAAGGTTTGGTGGTGGAAATAGAAGGGTCTTTATCATAGGACAAGAAATCAGCCTTCGACAACTTAACCTGTGGAAAAAAAAATTTCTAAGCCCCGGGGTCACAACTTCAGCAAAAATCTGAAATTCTCCAATTCACTCAAAAATGCTGCCAAACTGTTGCAAATTCACCCATGAAAGGTTTGGTGGTGGACATAGAAGTCTTTTTATCATAGGACAAGAAATCAGCCTTCGGCAACTTAACCTGTGAAAAAAAAATATTTCTAAGCCCCGGGGTCACAACTTCAGCAAAAATCTGAAATTCTCCAATTCACTCAAAAATGCTGCCAAACTGTTGCAAATTCACCCCTGAATGGTTTGGTGGTGGAAATAGAAGGCTTTTTATCATAGGACAATAAATCAGCCTTCGACAACTTAACCTGTGAAACAAAAAAAATTTCTAAGCCCCGGGGTCACAACTTCAGCAAAAATCTGAAATTATCCAATTCACTCAAAAATGCTGCCAAATTGTTGCAAATTCACCCCTGAAAGGTTTGGTGGTGGATATAGAAGGCTTTTTATCATAGGACAAGAAATCAGCCTTCGACAACTTAACCTGTGAAAAAAAAATTTTCTAAGCCCCGGGGTCACAACTTCAGCAAAAATCTGAAATTCTCCAATTCACTCAAAAATGCTGCCAAACTGTTGCAAATTCACCCCTGAAAGGTTTGGTGGTGGAAATAGAAGGCTTTTTATCATAGGACAAGAAATCAGCCTTCGGCAACTTAACCTGTGAAAAAAAAAAATTTCTAAGCCCCGGGGTCACAACTTCAGCAAAAATCTGAAATTCTCCAATTCTCTCAAAAATGCTGCAAATTGTTTCAAATTCACCCCTGAAAGGTTTGGTGGTGGAAATAGAAGGCTTTTTATCATAGGACAAGAAATCAGCCTTCGACAACTTAACCTGTGAAAAAAAAATATTTCTAAGCCCCGGGGTCACAACTTCAGCAAAAATCTGAAATTCTCCAATTCACTCAAAAATGCTGCCAAACTGTTGCAAATTCACCCCTGAATGGTTTGGTGGTGGAAATAGAAGGCTTTTTATCATAGGACAAGAAATCAGCCTTCGACAACTTAACCTGTGAAAAAAAAAAATTTCTAAGCCCCGGGGTCACAACTTCAGCAAAAATCTGAAATTATCCAATTCACTCAAAAATGCTGCCAAATTGTTGCAAATTCACCCCTGAAAGGTTTGGTGGTGGATATAGAAGGCTTTTTATCATAGGACAAGAAATCAGCCTTCGACAACTTAACCTGTGGAAAAAAAAATTTTCTAAGCCCCGGGGTCACAACTTCAGCAAAAATCTGAAATTCTCCAATTCACTCAAAAATGCTGCCAAACAGTTGCAAATTCACCCCTGAAAGGTTTCGTGGTGGAAATAGAAGGCTTTTTATCATAGGACAAGAAATCAGCCTTCGGCAACTTAACCTGTGAAAAAAAAAATTTCTAAGCCCCGGGGTCACAACTTCAGCAAAAATCTGAAATTCTCCAATTCTCTCAAAAATGCTGCCAAATTGTTTCAAATTAACCCCTGAAAGGTTTGGTGGTGGAAATAGAAGGCTTTTTATCATAGGACAAGAAATCAGCCTTCGACAACTTAACCTGTGAAAAAAAAATTTTCTAAGCCCCGGGGTCACAACTTCAGCAAAAATCTGAAATTCTCCAATTCACTCAAAAATGCTGCCAAACTGTTGCAAATTCACCCCTGAAAGGTTTGGTGGTGGAAATAGAAGGCTTTTTATCATAGGACAAGAAATCAGCCTTCAACAACTTAACCTGTGAAAAAAAAATTTTCTAAGCCCCGGGGTCACAACTTCAGCAAAAATCTGAAATTCTCCAATTCACTCAAAAATGCTGCCAAACTGTTGCAAATTCACCCCTGAAAGGTTTGGTGGTGGAAATAGAAGGCTTTTTATCATAGGACAAGAAATCAGCCTTCGACAACTTAACCTGTGAAAAAAAAATTTTCTAAGCCCCGGGGTCACAACTTCAGCAAAAATCTGAAATTCTCCAACTCACTCGAAAATGCTGCCAAATTGTTTCAAATTCACCCCTGAAAGGTTTGGTGGTGGAAATAGAAGGCTTTTTATCATAGGACAAGAAATCAGCCTTCGACAACTTAACCTGTG
This sequence comes from Podarcis liolepis, assembly GCF_965112155.1. NCBI lineage: Eukaryota > Metazoa > Chordata > Lepidosauria > Squamata > Lacertidae > Podarcis > Podarcis liolepis. Next base: position 9,768,689 of record NC_139557.1, read on the forward strand.
AAAAAAAAATTTTCTAAGCCCCGGGGTGACAACTTCAGCAAAAATCTGAAATTCTCCAATTCACTCAAAAATGCTGCCAAACTGTTGCAAATTGACCCCTGAAAGGTTTGGTGGTGGAAATAGAAGGCTTTTTATCATAGGACAAGAAATCAGCCTTCGACAACTTAACTTGTGAAAAAAAAAATTTCTAAGCCCCGGGGTCACAACTTCAGCAAAAATCTGAATTTCTCCAATTCATTCAAAAATGCTGCCAAACTGTTGCAAATTCACCCCTGAAAGGTTTCGTGGTGGAAATAGAAGGCTTTTTATCATAGGACAAGAAATCAGCCTTCGACAACTTAACCTGTGAAAAAAAAAATTTCTAAGCCCCGGGGTCACAACTTCAGCAAAAATCTGAAATTCTCCAATTCTCTTAAAAATGCTGCCAAATTGTTTCAAATTCACCCCTGAAAGGTTTGGTGGTGGAAATAGAAGGCTTTTTATCATAGGACAAGAAATCAGCCTTCGACAACTTAACCTGTGAAAAAAAAATTTTCTAAGCCCCGGGGTCACAACTTCAGCAAAAATCTGAAATTCTCCAATTCACTCAAAAATGCTGCCAAACTGTTGCAAATTCACCCCTGAAAGGTTTCGTGGTGGAAATAGAAGGCTTTTTATCATAGGACAAGAAATCAGCCTTCGACAACTTAACCTGTGAAAAAAAAAATTTCTAAGCCCCGGGGTCACAACTTCAGCAAAAATCTGAAATTCTCCAATTCACTCAAAAATGCTGCCAAACTGTTGCAAATTCACCCCTGAAAGGTTTGGTGGTGGAAATAGAAGGCTTTTTATCATAGGACAAGAAATCAGCCTTCGACAACTTAACCTGTGAAAAAAAATTTTTCTAAGCCCCGGGGTCACAACTTCAGCAAAAATCTGAAATTCTCCAACTCACTCGAAAATGCTGCCAAATTGTTGCAAATTCACGCCTGAAAGGTTTGGTGGTGGAAATAGAAGGGTCTTTATCATAGGACAAGAAATCAGCCTTCGGCAACTTAACCTGTGAAAAAAAAATATTTCTAAGCCCCGGGGTCACAACTTCAGCAAAAATCTGAAATTCTCCAATTCACTCAAAAATGCTGCCAAACTGTTGCAAATTCACCCCTGAATGGTTTGGTGGTGGAAATAGAAGGCTTTTTATCATAGGACAAGAAATCAGCCTTCGACAACTTAACCTGTGAAAAAAAAAAATTTCTAAGCCCCGGGGTCACAACTTCAGCAAAAATCTGAAATTCTCCAATTCACTCAAAAATGCTGCCAAATTGTTGCAAATTCACCCCTGAAAGGTTTGGTGGTGGATATAGAAGGCTTTTTATCATAGGACAAGAAATCAGCCTTCGACAACTTAACCTGTGAAAAAAAAATTTTCTAAGCCCCGGGGTCACAACTTCAGCAAAAATCTGAAATTCTCCAATTCACTCAAAAATGCTGCCAAACTGTTGCAAATTCACCCCTGAAAGGTTTGGTGGTGGAAATAGAAGGCTTTTTATCATAGGACAAGAAATCAGCCTTCGGCAACTTAACCTGTGAAAAAAAAAAATTTCTGAGCCCCGGGGTCACAACTTCAGCAAAAATCTGAAATTCTCCAATTCTCTCAAAAATGCTGCCAAATTGTTTCAAATTCACCCCTGAAAGGTTTGGTGGTGGAAATAGAAGGCTTTTTATCATAGGACAAGAAATCAGCCTTCGACAACTTAACCTGTGAAAAAAAAATTTTCTAAGCCCCGGGGTCACAACTTCAGCAAAAATCTGAAATTCTCCAATTCACTCAAAAATGCTGCCAAACTGTTGCAAATTCACCCCTGAAAGGTTTGGTGGTGGAAATAGAAGGCTTTTTATCATAGGACAAGAAATCAGCCTTCGACAACTTAACCTGTGAAAAAAAAATTTTCTAAGCCCCGGGGTCACAACTTCAGCAAAAATCTGAAATTCTCCAATTCACTCAAAAATGCTGCCAAACTGTTGCAAATTCACCCCTGAAAGGTTTCGTGGTGGAAATAGAAGGCTTTTTATCAAAGGACAAGAAATCAGCCTTCGACAACTTAACCTGTGAAAAAAAAAATTTTCTAAGCCCCGGGGTCACAAATTCAGCAAAAATCTGAAATTCTCCAATTCACTCAAAAATGCTGCCAAACTGTTGCAAATTCACCCCTGAAAGGTTTGGTGGTGGAAATAGAAGGCTTTTTATCATAGGACAAGAAATCAGCCTTCGACAACTTAACCTGTGAAAAAAATTTTTTCTAAGCCCCGGGGTCACAACTTCAGCAAAAATCTGAAATTCTCCAATTCACTCAAAAATGCTGCCAAACTGTTGCAAATTCACCCATGAAAGGTTTGGTGGTGGACATAGAAGGCTTTTTATCATAGGACAAGAAATCAGCCTTCGGCAACTTAACCTGTGGAAAAAAAAAAATTTCTAAGCCCCGGGGTCACAACTTCAGCAAAAATCTGAAATTCTCCAATTCACTCAAAAATGCTGCCAAACTGTTGCAAATTCACCCCTGAAAGGTTTGGTGGTGGAAATAGAAGGCTTTTTATCATAGGACAAGAAATCAGCCTTCGACAACTTAACCTGTGAAAAAAAAAAATTTCTAAGCCCCGGGGTCACAACTTCAGCAAAAATCTGAAATTCTCCAATTCACTCAAAAATGCTGCCAAATTGTTGCAAATTCACCCCTTAAAGGTTTGGTGGTGGAAATAGAAGGCTTTTTATCATAGGACAAGAAATCAGCCTTCGACAACTTAACCTGTGAAAAAAAAAATTTCTAAGCCCCGGGGTCACAACTTCAGCAAAAATCTGAAATTCTCCAATTCACTCAAAAATGCTGCCAAACTGTTGCAAATTCACCCCTGAAAGGTTTGGTGGTGGAAATAGAAGGCTTTTTATCATAGGACAAGAAATCAGCCTTCGACAACTTAACCTGTGAAAAAAAAAATTTTCTAAGCCCCGGGGTCACAACTTCAGCAAAAATCTGAAATTCTCCAATTCACTCAAAAATGCTGCCAAACTGTTGCAAATTCACCCCTGAAAGGTTTGGTGGTGGAAATTGAAGGCTTTTTACCATAGGACAAGAAATCAGCCTTCGACAACATAACCTGTGGGGAAAAAAAATTCTAAGCCCCGGGGTCACAACTTCAGCAAAAATCTGAAATTATCCAATTCACTCAAAAATGCTGCCAAACTGTTGCAAATTCACCCCTGAAAGGTTTGGTGGTGGACATAGAAGGCTTTTTATCATAGGACAAGAAATCAGCCTTCGACAACTTAACCTGTGAAAAAAATTTTTTCTAAGCCCCGGGGTCACAACTTCAGCAAAAATCTGAAATTCTCCAATTCACTCAAAAATGCTGCCAAACTGTTGCAAATTGAGCCCTGAAAGGTTTCGTGGTGGAAATAGAAGGCTTTTTATCATAGGACAAGAAATCAGCCTTCGACAACTTAACCTGTGAAAAAAAAAATTTCTAAGCCCCGGGGTCACAACTTCAGCAAAAATCTGAAATTCTCCAATTCTCTCAAAAATGCTGCCAAACTGTTGCAAATTGACCCCTGAAAGGTTTGGTGGTGGAAATAGAAGGCTGTTTATCATAGGACAAGAAATCAGCCTTCGACAACTTAACCTGTGGAAAAAAAAAATTCTAAGCCCCGGGGTCACAACTTCAGCAAAAATCTGAAATTATCCAATTCACTCAAAAATGCTGCCAAATTGTTGCAAATTCACCCCTGAAAGGTTTGGTGGTGGAAATAGAAGGCTTTTTATCATAGGACAAGAAATCAGCCTTCGACAACTTAACCTGTGGGAAAAAAAATTTCTAAGCCCCGGGGTCACAACTTCAGCAAAAATCTGAAATTCTCCAATTCACTCAAAAATGCTGCCAAACTGTTGCAAATTCACCCCTGAAAGGTTTCGTTGTGGAAATAGAAGGCTTTTTATCATAGGACAAGAAATCAGCCTTTGACAACTTAACCTGTGAAAAAAAATTTTTCTAAGCCCCGGGGTCACAACTTCAGCAAAAATCTGAAATTCTCCAATTCACTCAAAAATGCTGCCAAACTGTTGCAAATTGAGCCCTGAAAGGTTTCGTGGTGGAAATAGAAGGCTTTTTATCATAGGACAAGAAATCAGCCTTCGACAACTTAACCTGTGAAAAAAAAAATTTCTAAGCCCCGGGGTCACAACTTCAGCAAAAATCTGAAATTCTCCAATTCACTCAAAAATGCTGCCAAACTGTTGCAAATTCACCCCTGAAAGGTTTGGTGGTGGAAATAGAAGGCTTTTTATCATAGGACAAGAAATCAGCCTTAGACAACTTAACCTGTGAAAAAAAAAAATTCTAAGCCCCGGGGTCACAACTTCAGCAAAAATCTGAAATTCTCCAATTCACTCAAAAATGCTGCCAAATTGTTGCAAATTCACCCCTGAAAGGTTTGGTGGTTGAAATAGAAGGCTTTTTATCATAGAACAAGAAATCAGCCTTCGACAACTTAACCTGTGAAAAAAAAAATTTCTAAGCCCCGGGGTCACAACTTCAGCAAAAATCTGAAATTCTCCAATTCTCTCAAAAATGCTGCCAAACTGTTGCAAATTGACCCCTGAAAGGTTTGGTGGTGGAAATAGAAGGCTTTTTATCATAGGACAAGAAATCAGCCTTCGACAACTTAACCTGTGGAAAAAAAAAATTCTAAGCCCCGGGGTCACAACTTCAGCAAAAATCTGAAATTATCCAATTCACTCAAAAATGCTGCCAAATTGTTGCAAATTCACCCCTGAAAGGTTTGGTGGTGGAAATAGAAGGCTTTTTATCATAGGACAAGAAATCAGCCTTCGACAACTTAACCTGTGGGGAAAAAAATTTCTAAGCCCCGGGGTCACAACTTCAGCAAAAATCTGAAATTCTCCAATTCACTCAAAAATGCTGCCAAACTGTTGCAAATTGAGCCCTGAAAGGTTTCGTGGTGGAAATAGAAGGCTTTTTATCATAGGACAAGAAATCAGCCTTCGACAACTTAACCTGTGAAAAAAAAAATTCTAAGCCCTGGGGCCACAACTTCAGCAAAAATCTGAAATTCTCCAATTCTCTCAAAAATGCTGCCAAACTGTTGCAAATTGACCCCTGAAAGGTTTGGTGGTGGAAATAGAAGGCTTTTTATCATAGGACAAGAAATCAGCCTTCGACAACTTAATCTGTGAAAAAAAATTTTTCTAAGCCCCGGGGTCACAACTTCAGCAAAAATCTGAAATTCTCCAATTCACTCAAAAATGCTGCCAAACTGTTGCAAATTGGCCCCTGAAAGGTTTCGTGGTGGAAATAGAAGGCTTTTTATCATAGGACAAGAAATCAGCCTTCGACAACTTAACCTGTGAAAAAAAAAATTTTCTAAGCCCCGGGGTCACAACTTCAGCAAAAATCTGAAATTCTCCAATTCACTCAAAAATGCTGCCAAACTGTTGCAAATTCACCCCTGAAAGGTTTGGTGGTGGAAATTGAAGGCTTTTTACCATAGGACAAGAAATCAGCCTTCGACAACATAACCTGTGGGGAAAAAAAATTCTAAGCCCCGGGGTCACAACTTCAGCAAAAATCTGAAATTATCCAATTCACTCAAAAATGCTGCCAAACTGTTGCAAATTCACCCCTGAAAGGTTTGGTGGTGGACATAGAAGGCTTTTTATCATAGGACAAGAAATCAGCCTTCGACAACTTAACCTGTGAAAAAATTTTTTTCTAAGCCCCGGGGTCACAACTTCAGCAAAAATCTGAAATTCTCCAATTCTCTCAAAAATGCTGCCAAACTGTTGCAAATTCACCCCTGAAAGGTTTGGTGGTGGACATAGAAGGCTTTTTATCATAGGACAAGAAATCAGCCTTCGACAACTTAACCTGTGCAAAAAAAAATTTCTAAGCCCCGGGGTCACAACTTCAGCAAAAATCTGAAATTCTCCAATTCACTCAAAAATGCTGCCAAACTGTTGCAAATTGAGCCCTGAAAGGTTTCGTGGTGGAAATAGAAGGCTTTTTATCATAGGACAAGAAATCAGCCTTCGACAACTTAACCTGTGAAAAAAAAAATTTCTAAGCCCCGGGGTCACAACTTCAGCAAAAATCTGAAATTCTCCAATTCTCTCAAAAATGCTGCCAAACTGTTGCAAATTGACCCCTGAAAGGTTTGGTGGTGGAAATAGAAGGCTTTTTATCATAGGACAAGAAATCAGCCTTCGACAACTTAACCTGTGGAAAAAAAAAATTCTAAGCCCCGGGGTCACAACTTCAGCAAAAATCTGAAATTATCCAATTCACTCAAAAATGCTGCCAAATTGTTGCAAATTCACCCCTGAAAGGTTTGGTGGTGGAAATAGAAGGCTTTTTATCATAGGACAAGAAATCAGCCTTCGACAACTTAACCTGTGGGAAAAAAAATTTCTAAGCCCCGGGGTCACAACTTCAGCAAAAATCTGAAATTCTCCAATTCACTCAAAAATGCTGCCAAACTGTTGCAAATTGACCCCTGAAAGGTTTGGTGGTGGAAATAGAAGGCTTTTTATCATAGGACAAGAAATCAGCCGTCGACAACTTAACCTGTGAAAAAAAAAATTTCTAAGCCCCGGGGTCACAACTTCAGCAAAAATCTGAAATTCTCCAATTCACTCAAAAATGCTGCCAAATTGTTGCAAATTCACCCCTGAAAGGTTTGGTGGTTGAAATAGAAGGCTTTTTATCATAGGACAAGAAATCAGCCTTCGACAACTTAACCTGTGAAAAAAAAAATTTCTAAGCCCCGGGGTCACAACTTCAGCAAAAATCTGAAATTCTCCAATTCACTCAAAAATGCTGCCAAACTGTTGCAAATTCACCCCTGAAAGGTTTGGTGGTGGAAATAGAAGGCTTTTTACCATAGGACAAGAAATCAGCCTTCGACAACATAACCTGTGGGGAAAAAAAATTCTAAGCCCCGGGGTCACAACTTCAGCAAAAATCTGAAATTCTCCAATTCACTCAAAAATGCTGCCAAACTGTTGCAAATTCACCCCTGAAAGGTTTGGTGGTGGACATAGAAGGCTTTTTATCATAGGACAAGAAATCAGCCTTCGACAACTTAACCTGTGAAAAATTTTTTTTCTAAGCCCCGGGGTCACAACTTCAGCAAAAATCTGAAATTCTCCAATTCACTCAAAAATGCTGCCAAACTGTTGCAAATTGAGCCCTGAAAGGTTTCGTGGTGGAAATAGAAGGCTTTTTATCATAGGACAAGAAATCAGCCTTCGACAACTTAACCTGTGAAAAAAAAAATTTCTAAGCCCTGGGGCCACAACTTCAGCAAAAATCTGAAATTCTCCAATTCTCTCAAAAATGCTGCCAAACTGTTGCAAATTGACCCCTGAAAGGTTTGGTGGTTGAAATAGAAGGCTTTTTATCATAGGACAAGAAATCAGCCTTCGACAACTTAATCTGTGAAAAAAAAATTTTCTAAGCCCCGGGGTCACAACTTCAGCAAAAATCTGAAATTCTCCAATTCACTCAAAAATGCTGCCAAACTGTTGCAAATTGGCCCCTGAAAGGTTTCGTGGTGGAAATAGAAGGCTTTTTATCATAGGACAAGAAATCAGCCTTAGACAACTTAACCTGTGAAAAAAAAAATTTCTAAGCCCCGGAGTCACAACTTCAGCAAAAATCTGAAATTATCCAATTCACTCAAAAATGCTGCCAAACTGTTGCAAATTCACCCCTGAGAGGTTTGGTGGTGGAAATAGAAGGCTTTTTATCATAGGACAAGAAATCAGCCTTTGACAACTTAACCTGTGAAAAAAATTTTTTCTAAGCCCCGGGTCACAACTTCAGCAAAAATCTGCAATTCTCCAATTCACTCAAAAATGCTGCCAAAATGTTGCAAATTCACCCCTGAAAGGTTTCGTGGTGGAAATAGAAGGCTTTTTATCCTAGGACAAGAAATCAGCCTTCGACAACTTAACCTGTGGGAAATAAAATTTCTAAGCCCCGGGGTCACAACTTCAGCAAAAATCTGAAATTCTCCAATTCACTCAAAAATGCTGCCAAAGTGTTGCAAATTCACCCCTGAAAGGTTTGGTGGTGGACATAGAAGGCTTTTTATCATAGGACAAGAAATCAGCCTTCGACAACTTAACCTGTGAAAAAAAAAATTTCTAAGCCCCGGGGTCACAACTTCAGCAAAAATCTGAAATTCTCCAATTCACTCAAAAATGCTGCCAAACTGTTGCAAATTCACCCCTGAAAGGTTTCGTGGTGGAAATAGAAGGCTTTTTATCATAGGACAAGAAATCAGCCTTCGACAACTTAACCTGTGAAAAAAAAAATTTCTAAGCCCCGGGGTCACAACTTCAGCAAAAATCTGAAATTATCCAATTCACTCAAAAATGCTGCCAAATTGTTGCAAATTCACCCCTGAATGGTTTGGTGGTGGAAATAGAAGGCTTTTTATCATAGGACAAGAAATCAGCCTTCGACAACTTAACCTGTGAAACAAAAAAAATTTCTAAGCCCCGGGGTCACAACTTCAGCAAAAATCTGAAATTCTCCAATTCACTCAAAAATGCTGCCAAATTGTTGCAAATTCACCCCTGAAAGGTTTGGTGGTGGATATAGAAGGCTTTTTATCATAGGACAAGAAATCAGCCTTCGACAACTTAACCTGTGGGAAAAAAAATTTCTAAGCCCCGGGGTCACAACTTCAGCAAAAATCTGAAATTCTCCAATTCATTCAAAAATGCTGCCAAACTGTTGCAAATTCACCCCTGAAAGGTTTGGTGGTGGAAATAGAAGGCTTTTTATCATAGGACAAGAAATCAGCCTTCGACAACTTAACCTGTGAAAAAAAAAAATTTCTAAGCCCCGGGGTCACAACTTCAGCAAAAATCTGAAATTATCCAATTCACTCAAAAATGCTGCCAAATTGCTGCAAATTCACCCATGAAAGGTTTGGTGGTGGAAATAGAAGGCTTTTTATCATAGGACAAGAAATCAGCCTTCGACAACTTAACCTGTGAAAAAAAAATTTTCTAAGCCCCGGGGTCACAACTTCAGCAAAAATCTGAAATTCTCCAATTCACTCAAAAATGCTGCCAAACTGTTGCAAATTCACCCCTGAAAGGTTTCGTGGTGGAAATAGAAGGCTTTTTATCATAGGACAAGAAATCAGCCTTAGACAACTTAACCTGTGAAAAAAAAAATTTCTAAGCCCCGGGGTCACAACTTCAGCAAAAATCTGAAATTCTCCAATTCACTCAAAAATGCTGCCAAACTGTTGCAAATTCACCCCTGAAAGGTTTGGTGGTGGAAATAGAAGGCTTTTTATCATAGGACAAGAAATCAGCCTTCGACAACTTAACCTGTGAAAAAAAAATTTTCTAAGCCCCGGGGTCACAACTTCAGCAAAAATCTGAAATTCTCCAACTCACTCGAAAATGCTGCCAAATTGTTGCAAATTCACCCCTGAAAGGTTTGGTGGTGGAAATAGAAGGCTCTTTATCATAGGACAAGAAATCAGCCTTCGACAACTTAACCTGTGGAAAAAAAAATTTCTAAGCCCCGGGGTCACAACTTCAGCAAAAATCTGAAATTCTCCAATTCACTCAAAAATGCTGCCAAACTGTTGGAAATTCACCCATGAAAGGTTTGGTGGTGGACATAGAAGTCTTTTTATCATAGGACAAGAAATCAGCCTTCGGCAACTTAACCTGTGAAAAAAAAAAAATTCTAAGCCCCGGGGTCACAACTTCAGCAAAAATCTGAAATTCTCCAATTCACTCAAAAATGCTGCCAAATTGTTGCAAATTAACCCCTGAAAGGTTTGGTGGTTGAAATAGAAGGCTTTTTATCATAGGACAAGAAATCAGCCTTCGACAACTTAACCTGTGAAAAAAAAAATTTCTAAGCCCCGGGGTCACAACTTCAGCAAAAATCTGAAATTCTCCAATTCACTCAAAAATGCTGCCAAACTGTTGCAAATTCACCCCTGAAAGGTTTGGTGGTGGAAATAGAAGGCTTTTTACCATAGGACAAGAAATCAGCCTTCGACAACATAACCTGTGGGAAAAAAAAATTCTAAGCCCCGGGGTCACAACTTCAGCAAAAATCTGAAATTCTCCAATTCACTCAAAAATGCTGCCAAACTGTTGCAAATTCACCCCTGAAAGGTTTGGTGGTGGAAATAGAAGGCTTTTTATCATAGGACAAGAAATCAGCCTTCGACAACTTAACCTGTGAAAAAAAAATTTTCTAAGCCCCGGGGTCACAACTTCAGCAAAAATCTGAAATTCTCCAACTCACTCGAAAATGCTGCCAAATTGTTGCAAATTCACCCCTGAAAGGTTTGGTGGTGGAAATAGAAGGCTCTTTATCATAGGACAAGAAATCAGCCTTCGACAACTTAACCTGTGGAAAAAAAAATTTCTAAGCCCCGGGGTCACAACTTCAGCAAAAATCTGAAATTCTCCAATTCACTCAAAAATGCTGCCAAACTGTTGGAAATTCACCCATGAAAGGTTTGGTGGTGGACATAGAAGGCTTTTTATCATAGGACAAGAAATCAGCCTTCGGCAACTTAACCTGTGAAAAAAAAATATTTCTAAGCCCTTGGGTCACAACTTCAGCAAAAATCTGAAATTCTCCAATTCACTCAAAAATGCTGCCAAACTGTTGCAAATTCACCCCTGAAAGGTTTCGTGGTGGAAATAGAAGGCTTTTTATCATAGGACAAGAAATCAGCCTTCGACAACTTAACCTGTGAAAAAAAAAAATTTCTAAGCCCCGGGGTCACAACTTCAGCAAAAATCTGAAATTATCCAATTCACTCAAAAATGCTGCCAAATTGCTGCAAATTCACCCCTGAAAGGTTTGGTGGTGGAAATAGAAGGCTTTTTATCATAGGACAAGAAATCAGCCTTCGACAACTTAACCTGTGAAAAAAAAATTTTCTAAGCCCCGGGGTCACAACTTCAGCAAAAATCTGAAATTCTCCAATTCACTCAAAAATGCTGCCAAACTGTTGCAAATTCACCCCTGAAAGGTTTGGTGGTGGAAATAGAAGGCTTTTTATCATAGGACAAGAAATCAGCCTTTGAAAACTTAACGTGTAAAAAAATTTTTTCTAAGCCCCGGGGTCACAACTTCAGCAAAAATCTGAAATTCTCCAATTCACTCAAAAATGCTGCCAAACTGTTGCAAATTCACCCCTGAAAGGTTTCTTGGTGGAAATAGAAGGCTTTTTATCATAGGACAAGAAATCAGCCTTCGACAACTTAACCTGTGAAAAAAAAAATTTCTAAGCCCCCGGGGTCACAACTTCAGCAAAAATCTGAAATTCTCCAATTCACTCAAAAATGCTGCCAAACTGTTGCAAATTCACCCCTGAAAGGTTTCGTGGTGGAAATAGAAGGCTTTTTATCATAGGACAAGAAATCAGCCTTCGACAACTTAACCTGTGAAAAAAAAATTTCTAAGCCCCGGGGTCACAACTTCAGCAAAAATCTGAAATTCTCCAATTCACTCAAAAATGCTGCCAAATTGTTGCAAATTCACCCCTGAAAGGTTTGGTGGTGGACATAGAAGGCTTTTTATCATAGGACAAGAAATCAGCCTTCGACAACTTAACCTGTGAAAAATTTTTTTTCTAAGCCCTGGGGCCACAACTTCAGCAAAAATCTGAAATTCTCCAATTCACTCAAAAATGCTGCCAAACTGTTGCAAATTCACCCCTGAAAGGTTTGGTGGTGGACATAGAAGGCTTTTTATCATAGGACAAGAAATCAGCCTTCGTTAACTTAACCTGTGAAAAATTTTTTTTCTAAGCCCCGGGGTCACAACTTCAGCAAAAATCTGAAATTCTCCAATTCACTCAAAAATGCTGCCAAACTGTTGCAAATTGAGCCCTGAAAGGTTTCGTGGTGGAAATAGAAGGCTTTTTATCATAGGACAAGAAATCAGCCTTCGACAACTTAACCTGTGAAAAAAAAAATTTCTAAGCCCTGGGGCCACAACTTCAGCAAAAATCTGAAATTCTCCAATTCTCTCAAAAATGCTGCCAAACTGTTGCAAATTGACCCCTGAAAGGTTTGGTGGTGGAAATAGAAGGCTTTTTATCATAGGACAAGAAATCAGCCTTCGACAACTTAATCTGTGAAAAAAAAAATTTCTAAGCCCCGGGCTCACAACTTCAGCAAAAATCTGAAATTCTCCAATTCACTCAAAAATGCTGCCAAACTGTTGCAAATTGGCCCCTGAAAGGTTTCGTGGTGGAAATAGAAGGCTTTTTATCATAGGACAAGAAATCAGCCTTAGACAACTTAACCTGTGGAAAAAAAAATTTCTAAGCCCCGGGGTCACAACTTCAGCAAAAATCTGAAATTATCCAATTCACTCAAAAATGCTGCCAAACTGTTGCAAATTCACCCCTGAGAGGTTTGGTGGTGGAAATAGAAGGCTTTTTATCATAGGACAAGAAATCAGCCTTAGACAACTTAACCTGTGGAAAAAAAAATTTCTAAGCCCCGGGGTCACAACTTCAGCAAAAATCTGAAATTATCCAATTCACTCAAAAATGCTGCCAAACTGTTGCAAATTCACCCCTGAGAGGTTTGGTGGTGGAAATAGAAGGCTTTTTATCATAGGACAAGAAATCAGCCTTTGACAACTTAACCTGTGAAAAAAATTATTTCTAAGCCCCGGGTCACAACTTCAGCAAAAATCTGCAATTCTCCAATTCACTCAAAAATGCTGCCAAACTGTTGCAAATTGACCCCTGAAAGGTTTCGTGGTGGAAATAGAAGGCTTTTTATCATAGGACAAGAAATCAGCCTTCGACAACTTAACCTGTGGGAAATAAAATTTCTAAGCCCCGGGGTCACAACTTCAGAAAATCTGAAATTCTCCAATTCATTCAAAAATGCTGCCAAACTGTTGCAAATTCACCCCTGAAAGGTTTGGTGGTGGAAATAGAAGGCTTTTTATCATAGGACAAGAAATCAGCCTTCGACAACTTAACCTGTGAAAAAAAAAAATTTCTAAGCCCCGGGGTCACAACTTCAGCAAAAATCTGAAATTATCCAATTCACTCAAAAATGCTGCCAAATTGCTGCAAATTCACCCCTGAAAGGTTTGGTGGTGGAAATAGAAGGCTTTTTATCATAGGACAAGAAATCAGCCTTCGACAACTTAACCTGTGAAAAAAAAAAATTTCTAAGCCCCGGGGTCACAACTTCAGCAAAAATCTGAAATTATCCAATTCACTCAAAAATGCTGCCAAACTGTTGCAAATTCACCCCTGAAAGGTTTCGTGGTGGAAATAGAAGGCTTTTTATCATAGGACAAGAAATCAGCCTTAGACAACTTAACCTGTGAAAAAAAAAATTTCTAAGCCCCGGGGTCACAACTTCAGCAAAAATCTGAAATTCTCCAATTCACTCAAAAATGCTGCCAAACTGTTGCAAATTCACCCCTGAAAGGTTTGGTGGTGGAAATAGAAGGCTTTTTATCATAGGACAAGAAATCAGCCTTCGACAACTTAACCTGTGAAAAAAAAATTTTCTAAGCCCCGGGGTCACAACTTCAGCAAAAATCTGAAATTCTCCAACTCACTCGAAAATGCTGCCAAATTGTTGCAAATTCACCCCTGAAAGGTTTGGTGGTGGAAATAGAAGGCTCTTTATCATAGGACAAGAAATCAGCCTTCGACAACTTAACCTGTGGAAAAAAAAATTTCTAAGCCCCGGGGTCACAACTTCAGCAAAAATCTGAAATTCTCCAATTCACTCAAAAATGCTGCCAAACTGTTGGAAATTCACCCATGAAAGGTTTGGTGGTGGACGTAGAAGGCTTTTTATCATAGGACAAGAAATCAGCCTTCGGCAACTTAACCTGTGAAAAAAAAAAATTTCTAAGCCCCGGGGTCACAACTTCAGCAAAAATCTGAAATTCTCCAATTCACTCAAAAATGCTGCCAAACTGTTGCAAATTCACCCCTGAAAGGTTTCGTGGTGGAAATAGAAGGCTTTTTATCATAGGACAAGAAATCAGCCTTCGACAACTTAACCTGTGGAAAAAAAAAATTTCTAAGCCCCGGGGTCACAACTTCAGCAAAAATCTGAAATTATCCAATTCACTCAAAAATGCTGCCAAATTGCTGCAAATTCACCCCTGAAAGGTTTGGTGGTGGAAATAGAAGGCTTTTTATCATAGGACAAGAAATCAGCCTTCGACAACTTAACCTGTGAAAAAAAAATTTTCTAAGCCCCGGGGTCACAACTTCAGCAAAAATCTGAAATTCTCCAATTCACTCAAAAATGCTGCCAAACTGTTGCAAATTCACCCCTGAAAGGTTTGGTGGTGGAAATAGAAGGCTTTTTATCATAGGACAAGAAATCAGCCTTTGAAAACTTAACGTGTAAAAAAATTTTTTCTAAGCCCCGGGGTCACAACTTCAGCAAAAATCTGAAATTCTCCAATTCACTCAAAAATGCTGCCAAACTGTTGCAAATTCACCCCTGAAAGGTTTCTTGGTGGAAATAGAAGGCTTTTTATCATAGGACAAGAAATCAGCCTTCGACAACTTAACCTGTGAAAAAAAAATTTTCTAAGCCCCCGGGGTCACAACTTCAGCAAAAATCTGAAATTCTCCAATTCACTCAAAAATGCTGCCAAACTGTTGCAAATTCACCCCTGAAAGGTTTCGTGGTGGAAATAGAAGGCTTTTTATCATAGGACAAGAAATCAGCCTTCGACAACTTAACCTGTGGGAAAAAAAATTTCTAAGCCCCGGGGTCACAACTTCAGCAAAAATCTGAAATTCTCCAATTCACTCAAAAATGCTGCCAAACTGTTGCAAATTCACCCCTGAAAGGTTTGGTGGTGGAAATAGAAGGCTTTTTATCATAGGACAAGAAATCAGCCTTTGACAACTTAACCTGTGAAAAAAAAAATTTCTAAGCCCCGGGGTCACAACTTCAGCAAAAATCTGAAATTCTCCAATTCACTCAAAAATGCTGCCAAACTGTTGAAAATTCACCCCTGAAAGGTTTGGTGGTGGAAATAGAAGGCTCTTTATCATAGGACAAGAAATCAGCCTTCGACAACTTAACCTGTGGAAAAAAAAATTTCTAAGCCCCGGGGTCACAACTTCAGCAAAAATCTGAAATTCTCCAATTCACTCAAAAATGCTGCCAAACTGTTGCAAATTCACCCATGAAAGGTTTGGTGGTGGACATAGAAGGGTCTTTATCATAGGACAAGAAATCAGCCTTCGGCAACTTAACCTGTGAAAAAAAAAAATTTCTAAGCCCCGGGGTCACAAGTTCAGCAAAAATCTGAAATTCTCCAATTCACTCAAAAATGCTGCCAAACTGTTGCAAATTCACCCCTGAAAGGTTTCGTGGTGGAAATAGAAGGCTTTTTATCATAGGACAAGAAATCAGCCTTCGACAACTTAACCTGTGAAAAAAAAAAATTTCTAAGCCCCGGGGTCACAACTTCAGCAAAAATCTGAAATTCTCCAATTCACTCAAAAATGCTGCCAAATTGTTGCAAATTCACCCCTGAAAGGTTTGGTGGTGGAAATAGAAGGCTTTTTATCATAGGACAAGAAATCAGCCTTCGACAACTTAACCTGTGAAAAAAAAAATTTCTAAGCCCTGGGGTCACAACTTCAGCAAAAATCTGAAATTCTCCAATTCACTCAAAAATGCTGCCAAACTGTTGCAAATTCACCCCTGAAAGGTTTGGTGGTGGAAATAGAAGGCTTTTTATCATAGGACAAGAAATCAGCCTTCGACAACTTAACCTGTGAAAAAAAAAATTTCTAAGCCCCGGGGTCACAACTTCAGCAAAAATCTGAAATTCTCCAATTCACTCAAAAATGCTGCCAAACTGTTGCAAATTCACCCCTGAAAGGTTTCGTGGTGGAAATAGAAGGCTTTTTATCATAGGACAAGAAATCAGCCTTCGACAACTTAACCTGTGAAAAAAAATTTTTCTAAGCCCCCGGGGTCACAACTTCAGCAAAAATCTGAAATTCTCCAATTCACTCAAAAATGCTGCCAAACTGTTGCAAATTCACCCCTGAAAGGTTTCATGGTGGAAATAGAAGGCTTTTTATCATAGGACAAGAAATCAGCCTTCAACAACTTAACCTGTGGAAAAAAAAATTTCTAAGCCCCGGGGTCACAACTTCAGCAAAAATCTGAAATTCTCCAATTCACTCAAAAATGCTGCCAAAGTGTTGCAAATTCACCCCTGAAAGGTTTGGTGGTGGAAATAGAAGGCTTTTTATCATAGGACAAGAAATCAGCCTTCGACAACTTAACCTGTGAAAAAAAAAATTTCTAAGCCCTGGGGTCACAACTTCAGCAAAAATCTGAAATTCTCCAATTCACTCAAAAATGCTGCCAAACTGTTGCAAATTCACCCCTGAAAGGTTTGGTGGTGGAAATAGAAGGCTTTTTATCACAGGACAAGAAATCAGCCTTTGACAACTTAACGTGTAAAAAATTTTTTTCTAAGCCCCGGGGTCACAACTTCAGCAAAAATCTGAAATTCTCCAATTCACTCAAAAATGCTGCCAAACTGTTGCAAATTCACCCCTGAAAGGTTTCGTGGTGGAAATAGAAGGCTTTTTATCATAGGACAAGAAATCAGCCTTCGACAACTTAACCTGTGAAAAAAAAATTTTCTAAGCCCCCGGGGTCACAACTTCAGCAAAAATCTGAAATTCTCCAATTCACTCAAAAATGCTGCCAAACTGTTGCAAATTCACCCCTGAAAGGTTTCGTGGTGGAAATAGAAGGCTTTTTATCATAGGACAAGAAATCAGCCTTCGACAACTTAACCTGTGGGAAAAAAAATTTCTAAGCCCCGGGGTCATAACTTCAGCAAAAATCTGAAATTCTCCAATTCACTCAAAAATGCTGCCAAATTGTTGCAAATTCACCCCTGAAAGGTTTGGTGGTGGAAATAGAAGGCTCTTTATCATAGGACAAGAAATCAGCCTTCGACAACTTAACCTGTGAAAAAAAATTTTTCTAAGCCCCGGGGTCACAACTTCAGCAAAAATCTGAAATTCTCCAATTCACTCAAAAATGCTGCCAAACTGTTGCAAATTCACCCCTGAAAGGTTTGGTGGTGGAAATAGAAGGCTTTTTATCATAGGACAAGAAATCAGCCTTAGACAACTTAACCTGTGAAAAAAAAAATTTATAAGCCCCGGGGTCACAACTTCAGCAAAAATCTGAAATTCTCCAATTCACTCAAAAATGCTGCCAAACTGTTGCAAATTCACCCCTGAAAGGTTTGGTGGTGGAAATAGAAGGCTTTTTATCATAGGACAAGAAATCAGCCTTCGACAACTTAACCTGTGAAAAAAAAAATTTCTAAGCCCCGGGGTCACAACTTCAGCAAAAATCTGAAATTCTCCAATTCACTCAAAAATGCTGCCAAACTGTTGCAAATTCACCCCTGAAAGGTTTCGTGGTGGAAATAGAAGGCTTTTTATCATAGGACAAGAAATCAGCCTTCGACAACTTAACCTGTGAAAAAAAATTTTTCTAAGCCCCCGGGGTCACAACTTCAGCAAAAATCTGAAATTCTCCAATTCACTCAAAAATGCTGCCAAACTGTTGCAAATTCACCCCTGAAAGGTTTCATGGTGGAAATAGAAGGCTTTTTATCATAGGACAAGAAATCAGCCTTCAACAACTTAACCTGTGGAAAAAAAAATTTCTAAGCCCCGGGGTCACAACTTCAGCAAAAATCTGAAATTCTCCAATTCACTCAAAAATGCTGCCAAAGTGTTGCAAATTCACCCCTGAAAGGTTTGGTGGTGGAAATAGAAGGCTTTTTATCATAGGACAAGAAATCAGCCTTCGACAACTTAACCTGTGAAAAAAAAAATTTCTAAGCCCTGGGGTCACAACTTCAGCAAAAATCTGAAATTCTCCAATTCACTCAAAAATGCTGCCAAACTGTTGCAAATTCACCCCTGAAAGGTTTGGTGGTGGAAATAGAAGGCTTTTTATCACAGGACAAGAAATCAGCCTTTGACAACTTAACGTGTAAAAAATTTTTTTCTAAGCCCCGGGGTCACAACTTCAGCAAAAATCTGAAATTCTCCAATTCACTCAAAAATGCTGCCAAACTGTTGCAAATTCACCCCTGAAAGGTTTCGTGGTGGAAATAGAAGGCTTTTTATCATAGGACAAGAAATCAGCCTTCGACAACTTAACCTGTGAAAAAAAAATTTTCTAAGCCCCCGGGGTCACAACTTCAGCAAAAATCTGAAATTCTCCAATTCACTCAAAAATGCTGCCAAACTGTTGCAAATTCACCCCTGAAAGGTTTCGTGGTGGAAATAGAAGGCTTTTTATCATAGGACAAGAAATCAGCCTTCGACAACTTAACCTGTGGGAAAAAAAATTTCTAAGCCCCGGGGTCATAACTTCAGCAAAAATCTGAAATTCTCCAATTCACTCAAAAATGCTGCCAAATTGTTGCAAATTCACCCCTGAAAGGTTTGGTGGTGGAAATAGAAGGCTCTTTATCATAGGACAAGAAATCAGCCTTCGACAACTTAACCTGTGAAAAAAAATTTTTCTAAGCCCCGGGGTCACAACTTCAGCAAAAATCTGAAATTCTCCAATTCACTCAAAAATGCTGCCAAACTGTTGCAAATTCACCCCTGAAAGGTTTGGTGGTGGAAATAGAAGGCTTTTTATCATAGGACAAGAAATCAGCCTTAGACAACTTAACCTGTGAAAAAAAAAATTTATAAGCCCCGGGGTCACAACTTCAGCAAAAATCTGAAATTCTCCAATTCACTCAAAAATGCTGCCAAACTGTTGCAAATTCACCCCTGAAAGGTTTGGTGGTGGAAATAGAAGGCTTTTTATCATAGGACAAGAAATCAGCCTTCGACAACTTAACCTGTGAAAAAAAAAATTTCTAAGCCCCGGGGTCACAACTTCAGCAAAAATCTGAAATTCTCCAATTCACTCAAAAATGCTGCCAAACTGTTGCAAATTCACCCCTGAAAGGTTTCTTGGTGGAAATAGAAGGCTTTTTATCATAGGACAAGAAATCAGCCTTTGACAACTTAACCTGTGAAAAAAAAATTTTCTAAGCCCCGGGGTCACAACTTCAGCAAAAATCTGCAATTCTCCAATTCACTCAAAAATGCTGCCAAACTGTTGCAAATTCACCCCTGAAAGGTTTCGTGGTGGAAATAGAAGGCTTTTTATCATAGGACAAGAAATCAGCCTTTGACAACTTAACCTGTGGAAAAAAAAATTTCTAAGCCCCGGGGTCACAACTTCAGCAAAAATCTGCAATTCTCCAATTCACTCTAAAATGCTGCCAAAGTGTTGCAAATTCACCCCAGAAAGGTTTGGTGGTGGAAATAGAAGGCTTTTTATCATAGGACAAGAAATCAGCCTTCGACAACTTAACCTGTGAAAAAAAAAATTTCTAAGCCCCGGGGTCACAACTTCAGCAAAAATCTGAAATTCTCCAATTCACTCAAAAATGCTGCCAAACTGTTGCAAATTCACCCCTGAAAGGTTTCGTGGTGGAAATAGAAGGCTTTTTATCATAGGACAAGAAATCAGCCTTACACAACTTAACCTGTGAAAAAAAAAATTTCTAAGCCCCGGGGTCACAACTTCAGCAAAAATCTGAAATTATCCAATTCACTCAAAAATGCTGCCAAACTGTTGCAAATTCACCCCTGAAAGGTTTGGTGGTGGAAATAGAAGGCTTTTTATCATAGGACAAGAAATCAGCCTTTGACAACTTAACCTGTGAAAAAAATTTTTTCTAAGCCCCGGGGTCACAACTTCAGCAAAAATCTGAAATTCTCCAACTCACTCGAAAATGCTGCCAAATTGTTGCAAATTCACCCCTGAAAGGTTTGGTGGTGGAAATAGAAGGCTTTTAATCATAGGACAAGAAAACAGCCTTCGACAACTAAACCTGTGAAAAAAAAATTTTCTAAGCCCCGGGGTCACAACTTCAGCAAAAATCTGAAATTCTCCAGTTCATTCAAAAATGCTGCCAAACTGTTGCAAATTCACCCCTGAAAGGTTTGGTGGTGGAAATAGAAGGCTTTTTATCATAGGACAAGAAATCAGCCTTCGACAACTTAACCTGTGAAAAAAAAAAATTTCTAAGCCCCGGGGTCACAACTTCAGCAAAAATCTGAAATTCTCCAATTCACTCAAAAATGCTGCCAAACTGTTGCAAATTCACCCCAGAAAGGTTTCGTGGTGGAAATAGAAGGCTTTTTATCATAGGACAAGAAATCAGCCTTCGACAACTTAACCTGTGAAAAAAATAATTTCTAAGCCCCGGGGTCACAACTTCAGCAAAAATCTGAAATTCTCCAATTCACTCAAAAATGCTGCCAAATTGTTGCAAATTCACCCCTGAAAGGTTTCGTGGTGGAAATAGAAGGCTTTTTATCATAGGACAAGAAATCAGCCTTAGACAACTTAACCTGTGAAAAAAAAAATTTCTAAGCCCCGGGGTCACAACTTCAGCAAAAATCTGAAATTATCCAATTCACTCAAAAATGCTGCCAAACTGTTGCAAATTCACCCCTGAAAGGTTTGGTGGTGGAAATAGAAGGCTTTTTATCATAGGACAAGAAATCAGCCTTTGACAACTTAACCTGTGAAAAGAATTTTTTCTAAGCCCCGGGGTCACAACTTCAGCAAAAATCTGAAATTCTCCAACTCACTCGAAAATGCTGCCAAATTGTTGCAAATTCATCCCTGAAAGGTTTGGTGGTGGAAATAGAAGGCTTTTTATCATAGGACAAGAAATCAGCCTTCGACAACTTAACCTGTGAAAAAAAAATTTTCTAAGCCCCGGGGTCACAACTTCAGCAAAAATCTGAAATTCTCCAGTTCATTCAAAAATGCTGCCAAACGGTTGCAAATTCACCCCTGAAAGGTTTGGTGGTGGAAATAGAAGGCTTTTTATCATAGGACAAGAAATCAGCCTTCGACAACTTAACCTGTGAAAAAAAAATTTTCTAAGCCCCGGGGTCACAACTTCAGCAAAAATCTGAAATTCTCCAGTTCATTCAAAAATGCTGCCAAACTGTTGCAAATTCACCCCTGAAAGGTTTGGTGGTGGAAATAGAAGGCTTTTTATCATAGGACAAGAAATCAGCCTTCGACAACTTAACCTGTGAAAAAAAAAATTTCTAAGCCCCGGGGTCACAACTTCAGCAAAAATCTGAAATTCTCCAATTCACTCAAAAATGCTGCCAAATTGTTGCAAATTCACCCCTGAAAGGTTTGGTGGTGGAAATAGAAGGCTTTTTATCATAGGACAAGAAATCAGCCTTCAACAACTTAACCTGTGAAAAAAAAAAATTCTAAGCCCCGGGGTCACAACTTCAGCAAAAATCTGAAATTCTCCAATTCACTCAAAAATGCTGCCAAACTGTTGCAAATTCACCCCTGAAAGGTTTCGTGGTGGAAATAGAAGGCTTTTTATCATAGGACAGGAAATCAGCCTTTGACAACTTAACGTGTAAAAAAATTTTTTCTAAGCCCCGGGGTCACAACTTCAGCAAAAATCTGAAATTCTCCAATTCACTCAAAAATGCTGCCAAACTGTTGCAAATTCACCCCTGAAAGGTTTCGTGGTGGAAATAGAAGGCTTTTTATCATAGGACAAGAAATCAGCCTTCGACAACTTAACCTGTGGAAAAAAAAAATTTCTAAGCCCCGGGGTCACAACTTCAGCAAAAATCTGAAATTATCCAATTCACTCAAAAATGCTGCCAAATTGTTGCAAATTCACCCCTGAAAGGTTTGGTGGTGGAAATAGAAGGCTTTTTATCATAGGACAAGAAATCAGCCTTCGACAATTTAACCTGTGAAAAAAAAAATTTCTAAGCCTCGGGGTCACAACTTCAGCAAAAATCTGAAATTCTCCAATTCACTCAAAAATGCTGCCAAACTGTTGCAAATTCACCCCTGAAAGGTTTCGTGGTGGAAATAGAAGGCTTTTTATCATAGGACAAGAAATCAGCCTTCGACAACTTAACCTGTGAAAAAAAATTTTTCTAAGCCCCGGGGTCACAACTTCAGCAAAAATCTGAAATTCTCCAATTCACTCAAAAATGCTGCCAAACTGTTGCAAATTGACCCCTGAAAGGTTTGGTGGTGGAAATAGAAGGCTTTTTATCATAGGACAAGAAATCAGCCTTCGACAACTTAACCTGTGAAAAAAAAATTTTCTAAGCCCCGGGGTCACAACTTCAGCAAAAATCTGAAATTCTCCAGTTCATTCAAAAATGCTGCCAAACGGTTGCAAATTCACCCCTGAAAGGTTTGGTGGTGGAAATAGAAGGCTTTTTATCATAGGACAAGAAATCAGCCTTCGACAACTTAACCTGTGAAAAAAAAATTTTCTAAGCCCCGGGGTCACAACTTCAGCAAAAATCTGAAATTCTCCAGTTCATTCAAAAATGCTGCCAAACTGTTGCAAATTCACCCCTGAAAGGTTTGGTGGTGGAAATAGAAGGCTTTTTATCATAGGACAAGAAATCAGCCTTCGACAACTTAACCTGTGAAAAAAAAAATTTCTAAGCCCCGGGGTCACAACTTCAGCAAAAATCTGAAATTCTCCAATTCACTCAAAAATGCTGCCAAATTGTTGCAAATTCACCCCTGAAAGGTTTGGTGGTGGAAATAGAAGGCTTTTTATCATAGGACAAGAAATCAGCCTTCAACAACTTAACCTGTGAAAAAAAAAAATTCTAAGCCCCGGGGTCACAACTTCAGCAAAAATCTGAAATTCTCCAATTCACTCAAAAATGCTGCCAAACTGTTGCAAATTCACCCCTGAAAGGTTTCGTGGTGGAAATAGAAGGCTTTTTATCATAGGACAGGAAATCAGCCTTTGACAACTTAACGTGTAAAAAAATTTTTTCTAAGCCCCGGGGTCACAACTTCAGCAAAAATCTGAAATTCTCCAATTCACTCAAAAATGCTGCCAAACTGTTGCAAATTCACCCCTGAAAGGTTTCGTGGTGGAAATAGAAGGCTTTTTATCATAGGACAAGAAATCAGCCTTCGACAACTTAACCTGTGGAAAAAAAAAATTTCTAAGCCCCGGGGTCACAACTTCAGCAAAAATCTGAAATTATCCAATTCACTCAAAAATGCTGCCAAATTGTTGCAAATTCACCCCTGAAAGGTTTGGTGGTGGAAATAGAAGGCTTTTTATCATAGGACAAGAAATCAGCCTTCGACAATTTAACCTGTGAAAAAAAAAATTTCTAAGCCTCGGGGTCACAACTTCAGCAAAAATCTGAAATTCTCCAATTCACTCAAAAATGCTGCCAAACTGTTGCAAATTCACCCCTGAAAGGTTTCGTGGTGGAAATAGAAGGCTTTTTATCATAGGACAAGAAATCAGCCTTCGACAACTTAACCTGTGAAAAAAAATTTTTCTAAGCCCCGGGGTCACAACTTCAGCAAAAATCTGAAATTCTCCAATTCACTCAAAAATGCTGCCAAACTGTTGCAAATTGACCCCTGAAAGGTTTGGTGGTGGAAATAGAAGGCTTTTTATCATAGGACAAGAAATCAGCCTTCGACAACTTAACCTGTGAAAAAAAAAAATTTCTAAGCCCCGGGGTCACAACTTCAGCAAAAATCTGAAATTATCCAATTCACTCAAAAATGCTGCCAAATTGTTGCAAATTCACCCCTGAAAGGTTTGGTGGTGGAAATAGAAGGCTTTTTATCATAGGACAAGAAATCAGCCTTTGACAACTTAACCTGTGAAAAAAAATTTTTCTAAGCCCCGGGGTCACAACTTCAGCAAATATCTGAAATTCTCCAATTCACTCAAAAATGCTGCCAAACTGTTGCAAATTCACCCCTGAAAGGTTTGGTGGTGGAAATAGAAGGCTTTTTATCATAGGACAAGAAATCAGCCTTCGACAACTTAACCTGTGAAAAAAAAAATTTCTAAGCCCCGGGGTCACAACTTCAGCAAAAATCTGAAATTCTCCAATTCACTCAAAAATGCTGCCAAACTGTTGCAAATTCACCCCAGAAAGGTTTCGTGGTGGAAATAGAAGGCTTTTTATCATAGGACAAGAAATCAGCCTTCGACAACTTAACCTGTGAAAAAAAAAATTTCTAAGCCCCGGGGTCACAACTTCAGCAAAAATCTGAAATTATCCAATTCACTCAAAAATGTTGCCAAATTGTTGCAAATTCACCCCTGAAAGGTTTGGTGGTGGAAATAGAAGGCTTTTTATCATAGGACAAGAAATCAGCCTTCAACAACTTAACCTGCGGAAAAAAAAATTTCTAAGCCCCGGGGTCACAACTTCAGCAAAAATCTGAAATTCTCCAATTCACTCAAAAATGCTGCCAAACTGTTGCAAATTCACCCCTGAAAGGCTTCGTGGTGGAAATAGAAGGCTTTTTATCATAGGACAAGAAATCAGCCTTCGACAACTTAACCTGTGGGAAAAAAAATTTCTAAGCCCCGGGGTCACAACTTCAGCAAAAATCTGAAATTATCCAATTCACTCAAAAATGCTGCCAAACTGTTGCAAATTGACCCCTGAAAGGTTTGGTGGTGGAAATAGAAGGCTGTTTATCATAGGACAAGAAATCAGCCTTCGATAACTTAACCTGTGGGAAAAAAAATTTCTAAGCCTCGGGGTCACAACTTCAGCAAAAATCTGAAATTCTCCAATTCACTCAAAAATGCTGCCAAACTGTTGCAAATTCACCCCTGAAAGGTTTGGTGGTGGACATAGAAGGCTTTTTATCATAGGACAAGAAATCAGCCTTCGACAACTTAACCTGTGGAAAAAAAATATTTCTAAGCCCCGGGGTCATAACTTCAGCAAAAATCTGAAATCATCCAATTCACTCAAAAATGCTGCCAAATTGTTGCAAATTCACCCCTGAAAGGTTTGGTGGTGGAAATAGAAGGCTTTTTATCATAGGACAAGAAATCAGCCTTCGACAACTTAACCTGTGAAAAAAAAAAATTCTAAGCCTCGGGGTCACAACTTCAGCAAAAATCTGAAATTCTCCAATTCACTCAAAAATGCTGCCAAACTGTTGCAAATTGAGCCCTGAAAGGTTTCGTGGTGGAAATAGAAGGCTTTTTATCATAGGACAAGAAATCAGCCTTCGACAACTTAACCTGTGAAAAAAAAAAATTCTAAGCCCCGGGGTCACAACTTCTGCAAAAATCTGAAATTCTCCAATTCACTCAAAAATGCTGCCAAACTGTTGCAAATTGAGCCCTGAAAGGTTTTGTGGTGGAAATAGAAGGCTTTTTATCATAGGACAAGAAATCAGCCTTCGACAACTTAACCTGTGAAAAAAAAAATTTCTAAGCCCCGGGGTCACAACTTCAGCAAAAATCTGAAATTCTCCAATTCACTCAAAAATGCTGCCAAACTGTTGCAAATTGACCCCTGAAAGGTTTGGTGGTGGAAATAGAAGGCTTTTTATCATAGGACAAGAAATCAGCCTTCGACAACTTAACCTGTGAAAAAAAAATTTTCTAAGCCCCGGGGTCACAACTTCAGCAAAAATCTGAAATTCTCCAGTTCATTCAAAAATGCTGCCAAACTGTTGCAAATTCACCCCTGAAAGGTTTGGTGGTGGAAATAGAAGGCTTTTTATCATAGGACAAGAAATCAGCCTTCGACAACTTAACCTGTGAAAAAAAAAATTTCTAAGCCCCGGGGTCACAACTTCAGCAAAAATCTGAAATTCTCCAATTCACTCAAAAATGCTGCCAAACTGTTGCAAATTCACCCCAGAAAGGTTTTGTGGTGGAAATAGAAGGCTTTTTATCATAGGACAAGAAATCAGCCTTCGACAACTTAACCTGTGAAAAAAATAATTTCTAAGCCCCGGGGTCACAACTTCAGCAAAAATCTGAAATTCTCCAATTCACTCAAAAATGCTGCCAAACTGATGCAAATTCACCCCTGAAAGGTTTGGTGGTGGACATAGAAGGCTTTTTATCATAGGACAAGAAATCAGGCTTCGACAACTTAACCTGTGAAAAAAAAAATTTCTAAGCCCCGGGGTCACAACTTCAGCAAAAATCTGAAATTCTCCAATTCACTCAAAAATGCTGCCAAACTGTTGTAAATTCACCCCTGAAAGGTTTCGTGGTGGAAATAGAAGGCTTTTTATCATAGGACAAGAAATCAGCCTTCGACAACTTAACCTGTGAAAAAAAAAAATTTCTAAGCCCCGGGGTCACAACTTCAGCAAAAATCTGAAATTATCCAATTCACTCAAAAATGCTGCCAAATTGTTGCAAATTCACCCCTGAAAGGTTTGGTGGTGGAAATAGAAGGCTTTTTATCATAGGACAAGAAATCAGCCTTTGACAACTTAACCTGTGAAAAAAAATTTTTCTAAGCCCCGGGGTCACAACTTCAGCAAAAATCTGAAATTCTCCAATTCACTCAAAAATGCTGCCAAACTGTTGCAAATTCACCCCAGAAAGGTTTCGTGGTGGAAATAGAAGGATTTTTATCATAGGACAAGAAATCAGCCTTCGACAACTTAACCTGTGAAAAAAAAAATTTCTAAGCCCCGGGGTCACAACTTCAGCAAAAATCTGAAATTATCCAATTCACTCAAAAATGTTGCCAAATTGTTGCAAATTCACCCCTGAAAGGTTTGGTGGTGGAAATAGAAGGCTTTTTATCATAGGACAAGAAATCAGCCTTCAACAACTTAACCTGCGGAAAAAAAAATTTCTAAGCCCCGGGGTCACAACTTCAGCAAAAATCTGAAATTCTCCAATTCACTCAAAAATGCTGCCAAACTGTTGCAAATTCACCCCTGAAAGGCTTCGTGGTGGAAATAGAAGGCTTTTTATCATAGGACAAGAAATCAGCCTTCGACAACTTAACCTGTGAAAAAAAAAATTTCTAAGCCCCGGGGTCACAACTTCAGCAAAAATCTGAAATTATCCAATTCACTCAAAAATGCTGCCAAACTGTTGCAAATTGACCCCTGAAAGGTTTGGTGGTGGAAATAGAAGGCTGTTTATCATAGGACAAGAAATCAGCCTTCGATAACTTAACCTGTGGGAAAAAAAATTTCTAAGCCTCGGGGTCACAACTTCAGCAAAAATCTGAAATTCTCCAATTCACTCAAAAATGCTGCCAAACTGTTGCAAATTCACCCCTGAAAGGTTTGGTGGTGGACATAGAAGGCTTTTTATCATAGGACAAGAAATCAGCCTTCGACAACTTAACCTGTGGAAAAAAAATATTTCTAAGCCCCGGGGTCATAACTTCAGCAAAAATCTGAAATTATCCAATTCACTCAAAAATGCTGCCAAATTGTTGCAAATTGACCCCTGAAAGGTTTGGTGGTGGAAATAGAAGGCTTTTTATCATAGGACAAGAAATCAGCCTTCGACAACTTAACCTGTGAAAAAAAAAATTTCTAAGCCTCGGGGTCACAACTTCAGCAAAAATCTGAAATTCTCCAATTCACTCAAAAATGCTGCCAAACTGTTGCAAATTCACCCCTGAAAGGTTTCGTGGTGGAAATAGAAGGCTTTTTATCATAGGACAAGAAATCAGCCTTCGACAACTTAACCTGTGAAAAAAAAAATTTCTAAGCCCCGGGGTCACAACTTCAGCAAAAATCTGAAATTATCCAATTCACTCAAAAATGTTGCCAAATTGTTGCAAATTCACCCCTGAAAGGTTTGGTGGTGGAAATAGAAGGCTTTTTATCATAGGACAAGAAATCAGCCTTCAACAACTTAACCTGCGGAAAAAAAAATTTCTAAGCCCCGGGGTCACAACTTCAGCAAAAATCTGAAATTCTCCAATTCACTCAAAAATGCTGCCAAACTGTTGCAAATTCACCCCTGAAAGGCTTCGTGGTGGAAATAGAAGGCTTTTTATCATAGGACAAGAAATCAGCCTTCGACAACTTAACCTGTGAAAAAAAAAATTTCTAAGCCCCGGGGTCACAACTTCAGCAAAAATCTGAAATTATCCAATTCACTCAAAAATGCTGCCAAACTGTTGCAAATTGACCCCTGAAAGGTTTGGTGGTGGAAATAGAAGGCTGTTTATCATAGGACAAGAAATCAGCCTTCGATAACTTAACCTGTGGGAAAAAAAATTTCTAAGCCTCGGGGTCACAACTTCAGCAAAAATCTGAAATTCTCCAATTCACTCAAAAATGCTGCCAAACTGTTGCAAATTCACCCCTGAAAGGTTTGGTGGTGGACATAGAAGGCTTTTTATCATAGGACAAGAAATCAGCCTTCGACAACTTAACCTGTGGAAAAAAAATATTTCTAAGCCCCGGGGTCATAACTTCAGCAAAAATCTGAAATTATCCAAT
Organism: Podarcis liolepis; assembly: GCF_965112155.1. Taxonomy (NCBI): domain Eukaryota; kingdom Metazoa; phylum Chordata; class Lepidosauria; order Squamata; family Lacertidae; genus Podarcis; species Podarcis liolepis. The sequence continues at coordinate 9,797,134 of NC_139557.1, forward strand.
TCACTCAAAAATGCTGCCAAATTGTTGCAAATTGACCCCTGAAAGGTTTGGTGGTGGAAATAGAAGGCTTTTTATCATAGGACAAGAAATCAGCCTTCGACAACTTAACCTGTGAAAAAAAAAATTTCTAAGCCTCGGGGTCACAACTTCAGCAAAAATCTGAAATTCTCCAATTCACTCAAAAATGCTGCCAAACTGTTGCAAATTCACCCCTGAAAGGTTTCGTGGTGGAAATAGAAGGCTTTTTATCATAGGACAAGAAATCAGCCTTCGACAACTTAACCTGTGAAAAAAAAAAATTCTAAGCCCCGGGGTCACAACTTCAGCAAAAATCAGAAATTCTCCAATTCACTCAAAAATGCTGCCAAATTGTTGCAAATTCACCCCTGAAAGGTTTGGTGGTGGAAATAGAAGGCTTTTTATCATAGGATAAGAAATCAGCCTTCGACAACTTAACCTGTGAAAAAAAAAATTCTAAGCCCCGGGGTCACAACTTCAGCAAAAATCTGAAATTCTCCAATTCACTCAAAAATGCTGCCAAACTGTTGCAAATTCACCCCTGAAAGGCTTCGTGGTGGAAATAGAAGGCTTTTTATCTTAGGACAAGAAATCAGCCTTCGACAACTTAACCTGTGAAAAAAAAAAATTCTAAGCCCCGGGGTCACAACTTCAGCAAAAATCTGAAATTCTCCAATTCACTCAAAAATGCTGCCAAACTGTTGCAAATTGAGCCCTGAAAGGTTTTGTGGTGGAAATAGAAGGCTTTTTATCATAGGACAAGAAATCAGCCTTCGACAACTTAACCTGTGAAAAAAAAAATTTCTAAGCCCCGGGGTCACAACTTCAGCAAAAATCTGAAATTCTCCAATTCACTCAAAAATGCTGCCAAACTGTTGCAAATTCACCCCTGAAAGGTTTGGTGGTGGACATAGAAGGCTTTTTATCATAGGACAAGAAATCAGCCTTCGACAACTTAACCTGTGGAAAAAAAATATTTCTAAGCCCCGGGGTCATAACTTCAGCAAAAATCTGAAATTATCCAATTCACTCAAAAATGCTGCCAAATTGTTGCAAATTGACCCCTGAAAGGTTTGGTGGTGGAAATAGAAGGCTTTTTATCATAGGACAAGAAATCAGCCTTCGAAAACTTAACCTGTGAAAAAAAAAATTTCTAAGCCTCGGGGTCACAACTTCAGCAAAAATCTGAAATTCTCCAATTCACTCAAAAATGCTGCCAAACTGTTGCAAATTCACCCCTGAAAGGTTTCGTGGTGGAAATAGAAGGCTTTTTATCATAGGACAAGAAATCAGCCTTCGACAACTTAACCTGTGAAAAAAAAAAATTCTAAGCCCCGGGGTCACAACTTCAGCAAAAATCAGAAATTCTCCAATTCACTCAAAAATGCTGCCAAATTGTTGCAAATTCACCCCTGAAAGGTTTGGTGGTGGAAATAGAAGGCTTTTTATCATAGGATAAGAAATCAGCCTTCGACAACTTAACCTGTGAAAAAAAAAATTCTAAGCCCCGGGGTCACAACTTCAGCAAAAATCTGAAATTCTCCAATTCACTCAAAAATGCTGCCAAACTGTTGCAAATTCACCCCTGAAAGGCTTCGTGGTGGAAATAGAAGGCTTTTTATCTTAGGACAAGAAATCAGCCTTCGACAACTTAACCTGTGAAAAAAAAAAATTCTAAGCCCCGGGGTCACAACTTCAGCAAAAATCTGAAATTCTCCAATTCACTCAAAAATGCTGCCAAACTGTTGCAAATTGAGCCCTGAAAGGTTTTGTGGTGGAAATAGAAGGCTTTTTATCATAGGACAAGAAATCAGCCTTCGACAACTTAACCTGTGAAAAAAAAAATTTCTAAGCCCCGGGGTCACAACTTCAGCAAAAATCTGAAATTCTCCAATTCACTCAAAAATGCTGCCAAACTGTTGCAAATTGACCCCTGAAAGGTTTGGTGGTGGAAATAGAAGGCTTTTTATCATAGGACAAGAAATCAGCCTTCGACAACTTAACCTGTGAAAAAAAAAAATTCTAAGCCCCGGGGTCACAACTTCAGCAAAAATCTGAAATTATCCAATTCACTCAAAAATGCTGCCAAACTGTTGCAAATTGACCCCTGAAAGGTTTGGTGGTGGAAATAGAAGGCTTTTTATCATAGGACAAGAAATCAGCCTTCGACAACTTAACCTGTGAAAAAAAAAATATCTAAGCCCCGGGGTCACAACTTCAGCAAAAATCTGAAATTCTCCAATTCACTCAAAAATGCTGCCAAACTGTTGCAAATTCACCCCTGAAAGATTTCGTGGTGGAAATAGAAGGCTTTTTATCATAGGACAAGAAATCAGCCTTTGACAACTTAACCTGTGAAAAAAATTTTTTCTAAGCCCCCGGGGTCACAACTTCAGCAAAAATCTGCAATTCTCCAATTCACTCAAAAATGCTGCCAAACTGTTGCAAATTCACCCCTGAAAGGTTTCGTGGTGGAAATAGAAGGCTTTTTATCATAGGACAAGAAATCAGCCTTCGACAACTTAACCTGTGGAAAAAAAAATTTCTAAGCCCCGGGGTCACAACTTCAGCAAGAATCTGAAATTCTCCAATTCACTCAAAAATGCTGCCAAAGTGTTGCAAATTCACCCCTGAAAGGTTTGGTGGTGGACATAGAAGGCTTTTTATCATAGGACAAGAAATCAGCCTTCGACAACTTAACCTGTGAAAAAAAAAATTTCTAAGCCCCGGGGTCACAACTTCAGCAAAAATCTGAAATTCTCCAATTCACTCAAAAATGCTGCCAAACTGTTGCAAATTCACCCCTGAAAGGTTTGGTGGTGGACATAGAAGGCTTTTTATCATAGGACAAGAAATCAGCCTTCGACAACTTAACCTGTGAAAAAAAAAATTTCTAAGCCCCGGGGTCACAACTTCAGCAAAAATCTGAAATTCTCCAATTCACTCAAAAATGCTGCCAAACTGTTGCAAATTCACCCCTGAAAGGTTTGGTGGTGGACATAGAAGGCTTTTTATCATAGGACAAGAAATCAGCCTTTGACAACTTAACCTGTGAAAAAAAAAAATTCTAAGTCCGGGGGTCACAACTTCAGCAAAAATCTGAAATTCTCCAATTCACTCAAAAATGCTGCCAAACTGTTGCAAATTGAGCCCTGAAAGGTTTCGTGGTGGAAATAGAAGGCTTTTTATCATAGGACAAGAAATCAGCCTTCGACAACTTAACCTGTGAAAAAAAAAAAATTCTAAGCCCCGGGGTCACAACTTCAGCAAAAATCTGAAATTCTCCAATTCACTCAAAAATGCTGCCAAACTGTTGCAAATTGACCCCTGAAAGGTTTGGTGGTGGAAATAGAAGGCTTTTTATCATAGGACAAGAAATCAGCCTTCGACAACTTAACCTGTGAAAAAAAAAAATTCTAAGCCCCGGGGTCACAACTTCAGCAAAAATCTGAAATTCTCCAATTCACTCAAAAATGCTGCCAAACTGTTGCAAATTCACCCCTGAAAGGTTTGGTGGTGGACATAGAAGGCTTTTTATCATAGGACAAGAAATCAGCCTTCGACAACTTAACCTGTGAAAAAAAAAATTTCTAAGCCCGGGGGTCACAACTTCAGCAAAAATCTGAAATTCTCCAATTCACTCAAAAATGCTGCCAAACTGTTGCAAATTGAGCCCTGAAAGGTTTCGTGGTGGAAATAGAAGGCTTTTTATCATAGGACAAGAAATCAGCCTTCGACAACTTAACCTGTGAAAAAAAAAAAATTCTAAGCCCCGGGGTCACAACTTCAGCAAAAATCTGAAATTCTCCAATTCACTCAAAAATGCTGCCAAACTGTTGCAAATTGACCCCTGAAAGGTTTGGTGGTGGAAATAGAAGGCTTTTTATCATAGGACAAGAAATCAGCCTTCGACAACTTAACCTGTGAAAAAAAAAAATTTCTAAGCCCCGGGGTCACAACTTCAGCAAAAATCTGAAATTCTCCAATTCACTCAAAAATGTTGCCAAATTGTTTCAAATTCACCCCTGAAAGGTTTGGTGGTGGAAATAGAAGGCTTTTTATCATAGGACAAGAAATCAGCCTTCGACAACTTAACCTGTGAAAAAAATTTTTTCTAAGCCCCGGGGTCACAACTTCAGCAAAAATCTGAAATTCTCCAATTCACTCAAAAATGCTGCCAAACTGTTGCAAATTGAGCCCTGAAAGGTTTCATGGTGGAAATAGAAGGCTTTTTATCATAGGACAAGAAATCAGCCTTCGACAACTTAACCTGTGAAAAAAAAAATTTCTAAGCCCCGGGGTCACAACTTCAGCAAAAATCTGAAATTCTCCAATTCACTCAAAAATGCTGCCAAACTGTTGCAAATTGACCCCTGAAAGGTTTGGTGGTGGAAATAGAAGGCTTTTTATCATAGGACAAGAAATAAGCCTTCGACAACTTAACCTGTGGAAAAAAAAATTTCTAAGCCCCGGGGTCACAACTTCAGCAAAAATCTGAAATTCTCCAATTCACTCAAAAATGCTGCCAAATTGTTGCAAATTCACCCCTGAAAGGTTTGGTGGTGGAAATAGAAGGCTTTTTATCATAGGACAAGAAATCAGCCTTCGACAACTTAACCTGTGAAAAAAAATTTTTCTAAGCCCCGGGGTCACAACTTCAGCAAAAATCTGAAATTCTCCAATTCACTCAAAAATGCTGCCAAACTGTTGCAAATTCACCCCTGAAAGGTTTCGTGGTGGAAATAGAAGGCTTTTTATCATAGGACAAGAAATCAGCCTTAGACAACTTAACCTGTGAAAAAAAAAATTTCTAAGCCCCGGGGTCACAACTTCAGCAAAAATCTGAAATTCTCCAATTCACTCAAAAATGCTGCCAAACTGTTGCAAATTCACCCCTGAAAGATTTGGTGGTGGAAATAGAAGGCTTTTTATCATAGGACAAGAAATCAGCCTTTGACAACTTAACCTGTGAAAAAAAAAATTTCTAAGTCCGGGGGTCACAACTTCAGCAAAAATCTGAAATTCTCCAATTCACTCAAAAATGCTGCCAAACTGTTGCAAATTGAGCCCTGAAAGGTTTCGTGGTGGAAATAGAAGGCTTTTTATCATAGGACAAGAAATCAGCCTTCGACAACTTAACCTGTGAAAAAAAAAAAATTCTAAGCCCCGGGGTCACAACTTCAGCAAAAATCTGAAATTCTCCAATTCACTCAAAAATGCTGCCAAACTGTTGCAAATTGACCCCTGAAAGGTTTGGTGGTGGAAATAGAAGGCTTTTTATCATAGGACAAGAAATCAGCCTTCGACAACTTAACCTGTGAAAAAAAAAAATTCTAAGCCCCGGGGTCACAACTTCAGCAAAAATCTGAAATTCTCCAATTCACTCAAAAATGCTGCCAAACTGTTGCAAATTCACCCCTGAAAGGTTTGGTGGTGGACATAGAAGGCTTTTTATCATAGGACAAGAAATCAGGCTTCGACAACTTAACCTGTGAAAAAAAAAATTTCTAAGTCCGGGGGTCACAACTTCAGCAAAAATCTGAAATTCTCCAATTCACTCAAAAATGCTGCCAAACTGTTGCAAATTGAGCCCTGAAAGGTTTCGTGGTGGAAATAGAAGGCTTTTTATCATAGGACAAGAAATCAGCCTTCGACAACTTAACCTGTGAAAAAAAAAAAATTCTAAGCCCCGGGGTCACAACTTCAGCAAAAATCTGAAATTCTCCAATTCACTCAAAAATGCTGCCAAACTGTTGCAAATTGACCCCTGAAAGGTTTGGTGGTGGAAATAGAAGGCTTTTTATCATAGGACAAGAAATCAGCCTTCGACAACTTAACCTGTGAAAAAAAAAAATTCTAAGCCCCGGGGTCACAACTTCAGCAAAAATCTGAAATTCTCCAATTCACTCAAAAATGCTGCCAAACTGTTGCAAATTCACCCCTGAAAGGTTTGGTGGTGGACATAGAAGGCTTTTTATCATAGGACAAGAAATCAGCCTTCGACAACTTAACCTGTGAAAAAAAAAATTTCTAAGCCCGGGGGTCACAACTTCAGCAAAAATCTGAAATTCTCCAATTCACTCAAAAATGCTGCCAAACTGTTGCAAATTGAGCCCTGAAAGGTTTCGTGGTGGAAATAGAAGGCTTTTTATCATAGGACAAGAAATCAGCCTTCGACAACTTAACCTGTGAAAAAAAAAAAATTCTAAGCCCCGGGGTCACAACTTCAGCAAAAATCTGAAATTCTCCAATTCACTCAAAAATGCTGCCAAACTGTTGCAAATTGACCCCTGAAAGGTTTGGTGGTGGAAATAGAAGGCTTTTTATCATAGGACAAGAAATCAGCCTTCGACAACTTAACCTGTGAAAAAAAAAAAATTTCTAAGCCCCGGGGTCACAACTTCAGCAAAAATCTGAAATTCTCCAATTCACTCAAAAATGTTGCCAAATTGTTTCAAATTCACCCCTGAAAGGTTTGGTGGTGGAAATAGAAGGCTTTTTATCATAGGACAAGAAATCAGCCTTCGACAACTTAACCTGTGAAAAATTTTTTTTCTAAGCCCCGGGGTCACAACTTCAGCAAAAATCTGAAATTCTCCAATTCACTCAAAAATGCTGCCAAACTGTTGCAAATTGAGCCCTGAAAGGTTTCATGGTGGAAATAGAAGGCTTTTTATCATAGGACAAGAAATCAGCCTTCGACAACTTAACCTGTGAAAAAAAAAATTTCTAAGCCCCGGGGTCACAACTTCAGCAAAAATCTGAAATTCTCCAATTCACTCAAAAATGCTGCCAAACTGTTGCAAATTGACCCCTGAAAGGTTTGGTGGTGGAAATAGAAGGCTTTTTATCATAGGACAAGAAATAAGCCTTCGACAACTTAACCTGTGGAAAAAAAAATTTCTAAGCCCCGGGGTCACAACTTCAGCAAAAATCTGAAATTCTCCAATTCACTCAAAAATGCTGCCAAATTGTTGCAAATTCACCCCTGAAAGGTTTGGTGGTGGAAATAGAAGGCTTTTTATCATAGGACAAGAAATCAGCCTTCGACAACTTAACCTGTGAAAAAAAATTTTTCTAAGCCCCGGGGTCACAACTTCAGCAAAAATCTGAAATTCTCCAATTCACTCAAAAATGCTGCCAAACTGTTGCAAATTCACCCCTGAAAGGTTTCGTGGTGGAAATAGAAGGCTTTTTATCATAGGACAAGAAATCAGCCTTAGACAACTTAACCTGTGAAAAAAAAATTTTCTAAGCCCCGGGGTCACAACTTCAGCAAAAATCTGAAATTCTCCAATTCACTCAAAAATGCTGCCAAACTGTTGCAAATTCACCCCTGAAAGATTTGGTGGTGGAAATAGAAGGCTTTTTATCATAGGACAAGAAATCAGCCTTTGACAACTTAACCTGTGAAAAAAATTTTTTCTAAGCCCCGGGGTCACAACTTCAGCAAAAATCTGAAATTCTCCAATTCTCTCAAAAATGCTGCCAAACTGTTGCAAATTCACCCCTGAAAGGTTTGGTGGTGGAAATAGAAGGCTTTTTATCATAGGACAAGAAATCAGCCTTTGACAACTTAACCTGTGAAAAAAAATTTTTCTAAGCCCCGGGGTCACAACTTCAGCAAAAATCTGAAATTCTCCAATTCACTCAAAAATGCTGCCAAACTGTTGCAAATTCACCCCTGAAAGGTTTGGTGGTGGAAATAGAAGGCTTTTTATCATAGGACAAGAAATCAGCCTTCGACAACTTAACCTGTGAAAAAAAAATTTTCTAAGCCCCGGGGTCACAACTTCAGCAAAAATCTGAAATTCTCCAACTCACTCGAAAATGCTGCCAAATTGTTGCAAATTCACCCCTGAAAGGTTTGGTGGTGGAAATAGAAGGCTTTTTATCATAGGACAAGAAATCAGCCTTCGACAACTTAACCTGTGGGAAAAAAAATTTCTAAGCCCCGGGGTCACAACTTCAGCAAAAATCTGAAATTCTCCAATTCACTCAAAAATGCTGCCAAACTGTTGCAAATTGACCCCTGAAAGGTTTGGTGGTGGAAATAGAAGGCTTTTTATCATAGGACAAGAAATCAGCCTTCGACAACTTAACCTGTGAAAAAAAAATTTTCTAAGCCCCGGGGTCACAACTTCAGCAAAAATCTGAAATTCTCCAATTCACTCAAAAATGCTGCCAAACTGTTGCAAATTCACCCCTGAAAGGTTTCGTGGTCGAAATAGAAGGCTTTTTATCATAGATCAAGAAATCAGCCTTTGACAACTTAACCTGTGAAAAAAATTTTTTCTAAGCCCCGGGGTCACAACTTCAGCAAAAATCTGAAATTCTCCAATTCACTCAAAAATGCTGCCAAACTGTTGCAAATTGAGCCCTGAAAGGTTTCATGGTGGAAATAGAAGGCTTTTTATCATAGGACAAGAAATCAGCCTTCGACAACTTAACCTGTGAAAAAAAAAATTTCTAAGCCCCGGGGTTACAACTTCAGCAAAAATCTGAAATTCTCCAATTCACTCAAAAATGCTGCCAAACTGTTGCAAATTCACCCCTGAAAGGTTTGGTGGTGGAAATAGAAGGCTTTTTATCATAGGACAAGAAATCAGCCTTCGACAACTTAACCTGTGGGAAAAAAAATTTCTAAGCCCCGGGGTCACAACTTCAGCAAAAATCTGAAATTCTCCAATTCACTCAAAAATGCTGCCAAACTGTTGCAAATTCACCCCTGAAAGGTTTGGTGGTGGACATAGAAGGCTTTTTATCATAGGACAAGAAATCAGCCTTCGACAACTTAACCTGTGAAAAAAATTTTTTCTAAGCCCCGGGGTCACAACTTCAGCAAAAATCTGAAATTCTCCAATTCACTCAAAAATGCTGCCAAACTGTTGCAAATTCACCCCTGAAAGGTTTCGTGGTGGAAATAGAAGGCTTTTTATCATAGGACAAGAAATCAGCCTTCGACAACTTAACCTGTGAAAAAAAAAATTTCTAAGCCCCGGGGTCACAACTTCAGCAAAAATCTGAAATTCTCCAATTCACTCAAAAATGCTGCCAAACTGTTGCAAATTGACCCCTGAAAGGTTTGGTGGTGGAAATAGAAGGCTTTTTATCATAGGACAAGAAATCAGCCTTCGACAACTTAACCTGTGAAAAAAAAAATTTCTAAGCCCCGGGGTCACAACTTCAGCAAAAATCTGAAATTCTCCAATTCACTCAAAAATGCTGCCAAACTGTTGCAAATTCACCCCTGAAAGGTTTCGTGGTCGAAATAGAAGGCTTTTTATCATAGATCAAGAAATCAGCCTTTGACAACTTAACCTGTGAAAAAAATTTTTTCTAAGCCCCGGGGTCACAACTTCAGCAAAAATCTGAAATTCTCCAATTCACTCAAAAATGCTGCCAAACTGTTGCAAATTGAGCCCTGAAAGGTTTCATGGTGGAAATAGAAGGCTTTTTATCATAGGACAAGAAATAAGCCTTCGACAACTTAACCTGTGAAAAAAAAAATTTCTAAGCCCCGGGGTTACAACTTCAGCAAAAATCTGAAATTCTCCAATTCACTCAAAAATGCTGCCAAACTGTTGCAAATTGACCCCTGAAAGGTTTGGTGGTGGAAATAGAAGGCTTTTTATCATAGGACAAGAAATCAGCCTTCGACAACTTAACCTGTGAAAAAAAATTTTTCTAAGCCCCGGGGTCACAACTTCAGCAAAAATCTGAAATTCTCCAACTCACTCGAAAATGCTGCAAAATTGTTGCAAATTCACCCCTGAAAGGTTTGGTGGTGGAAATAGAAGGCTTTTTATCATAGGACAAGAAATCAGCCTTCGACAACTTAACCTGTGGGAAAAAAAATTTCTAAGCCTTGGGGTCACAACTTCAGCAAAAATCTGAAATTCTCCAATTCACTCAAAAATGCTGCCAAACTGTTGCAAATTCACCCCTGAAAGGTTTGGTGGTGGACATAGAAGGCTTTTTATCATAGGACAAGAAATCAGCCTTCGACAACTTAACCTGTGAAAAAAAATTTTTCTAAGCCCCGGGGTCACAACTTCAGCAAAAATCTGAAATTCTCCAATTCACTCAAAAATGCTGCCAAACTGTTGCAAATTCACCCCTGAAAGGTTTCGTGGTGGAAATAGAAGGCTTTTTATCATAGGACAAGAAATCAGCCTTCGACAACTTAACCTGTGGAAAAAAAAATTTCTAAGCCCCGGGGTCACAACTTCAGCAAAAATCTGAAATTCTCCAATTCACTCAAAAATGCTGCCAAACTGTTGCAAATTGACCCCTGAAAGGTTTGGTGGTGGAAATAGAAGGCTTTTTATCATAGGACAAGAAATCAGCCTTCGACAACTTAACCTGTGAAAAAAAAAAATTTCTAAGCCCCGGGGTCACAACTTCAGCAAAAATCTGAAATTCTCCAATTCACTCAAAAATGCTGCCAAACTGTTGCAAATTCACCCCTGAAAGGTTTCGTGGTGGAAATAGAAGGCTTTTTATCATAGATCAAGAAATCAGCCTTTGACAACTTAACCTGTGAAAAAAAATTTTTCTAAGCCCCGGGGTCACAACTTCAGCAAAAATCTGAAATTCTCCAATTCACTCAAAAATGCTGCCAAACTGTTGCAAATTGAGCCCTGAAAGGTTTCATGGTGGAAATAGAAGGCTTTTTATCATAGGACAAGAAATCAGCCTTCGACAACTTAACCTGTGAAAAAAAAAATTTCTAAGCCCCGGGGTTACAACTTCAGCAAAAATCTGAAATTCTCCAATTCACTCAAAAATGCTGCCAAACTGTTGCAAATTGACCCCTGAAAGGTTTGGTGGTGGAAATAGAAGGCTTTTTATCATAGGACAAGAAATCAGGCTTCGACAACTTAACCTGTGAAAAAAAAAATTTCTAAGCCCCGGGGTCACAACTTCAGCAAAAATCTGAAATTCTCCAATTCACTCAAAAATACTGCCAAACTGTTGCAAATTCACCCCTGAAAGGTTTGGTGGTGGAAATAGAAGGCTTTTTATTATAGGACAAGAAATCAGCCTTCGACAACTTAACCTGTGAAAAAAAAAATTTCTAAGCCCCGGGGTCACAACTTCAGCAAAAATCTGAAATTATCCAATTCACTCAAAAATGCTGCCAAATTGTTGCAAATTCACCCCTGAAAGGTTTGGTGGTGGAAATAGAAGGCTTTTTATCATAGGACAAGAAATCAGCCTTCGACAACTTAACCTGTGAAAAAATTTTTTTCTAATCCCCGGGGTCACAACTTCAGCAAAAATCTGAAATTCTCCAATTCATTCAAAAATGCTGCCAAACTGTTGCAAATTCACCCCTGAAAGGTTTCGTGGTGGAAATAGAAGGCTTTTTATCATAGGACAAGAAATCAGCCTTCGACAACTTAACCTGTGAAAAAAAAAATTTCTAAGCCCCGGGGTCACAACTTCAGCAAAAATCTGAAATTCTCCAATTCACTCAAAAATGCTGCCAAACTGTTGCAAATTCACCCCTGAAAGGTTTGGTGGTGGAAATAGAAGGCTTTTTATCATAGGACAAGAAATCAGCCTTCGACAACTTAACCTGTGAAAAAAAATTTTTCTAAGCCCCGGGGTCACAATTTCAGCAAAAATCTGAAATTCTCCAACACACTCGAAAATGCTGCAAAATTGTTGCAAATTCACCCCTGAAAGGTTTCGTGGTGGAAATAGAAGGCTTTTTATCATAGGACAAGAAATCAGCCTTCGACAACTTAACCTGTGGGAAAAAAAATTTCTAAGCCCCGGGGTCACAACTTCAGCAAAAATCTGAAATTCTCCAATTCACTCAAAAATGCTGCCAAACTGTTGCAAATTCACCCCTGAAAGGTTTGGTGGTGGACATAGAAGGCTTTTTATCATAGGACAAGAAATCAGCCTTCGACAACTTAACCTGTGAAAAAAAATTTTTCTAAGCCCCGGGGTCACAACTTCAGCAAAAATCTGAAATTCTCCAATTCACTCAAAAATGCTGCCAAACTGTTGCAAATTCACCCCTGAAAGGTTTCGTGGTGGAAATAGAAGGCTTTTTATCATAGGACAAGAAATCAGCCTTCGACAACTTAACCTGTGAAAAAAAATTTTTCTAAGCCCCGGGGTCACAACTTCAGCAAAAATCTGAAATTCTCCAATTCATTCAAAAATGCTGCCAAACTGTTGCAAATTCACCCCTGAAAGGTTTCGTGGTGGAAATAGAAGGCTTTTTATCATAGGACAAGAAATCAGCCTTTGACAACTTAACCTGTGAAAAAAAAAATTTCTAAGCCCCGGGGTCACAACTTCAGCAAAAATCTGAAATTCTCCAATTCACTCAAAAATGCTGCCAAACTGTTGCAAATTCACCCCAGAAAGGTTTCGTGGTGGAAATAGAAGGCTTTTTATCATAGGACAAGAAATCAGCCTTCGACAACTTAACCTGTGAAAAAAAAAATTTCTAAGCCCCGGGGTCACAACTTCAGCAAAAATCTGAAATTATCCAATTCACTCAAAAATGCTGCCAAATTGTTGCAAATTCACCCCTGAAAGGTTTGGTGGTGGAAATAGAAGGCTTTTTATCATAGGACAAGAAGTCAGCCTTCAACAACTTAACCTGTGGAAAAAAAAATTTCTAAGCCCCGGGGTCACAACTTCAGCAAAAATCTGAAATTCTCCAATTCACTCAAAAATGCTGCCAAACTGTTGCAAATTCACCCCTGAAAGGCTTCGTGGTGGAAATAGAAGGCTTTTTATCATAGATCAAGAAATCAGCCTTTGACAACTTAACCTGTGAAAAAAATTTTTTCTAAGCCCCGGGGTCACAACTTCAGCAAAAATCTGAAATTCTCCAATTCACTCAAAAATGCTGCCAAACTGTTGCAAATTGAGCCCTGAAAGGTTTCATGGTGGAAATAGAAGGCTTTTTATCATAGGACAAGAAATCAGCCTTCGACAACTTAACCTGTGAAAAAAAAAATTTCTAAGCCCCGGGGTCACAACTTCAGCAAAAATCTGAAATTCTCCAATTCACTCAAAAATGCTGCCAAACTGTTGCAAATTGACCCCTGAAAGGTTTGGTGGTGGAAATAGAAGGCTTTTTATCATAGGACAAGAAATCAGCCTTCAACAACTAAACCTGTGAAAAAAAAAAAATTTCTAAGCCCCGGGGTCACAACTTCAGCAAAAATCTGAAATTATCCAATTCACTCAAAAATGCTGCCAAATTGTTGCAAATTCACCCCTGAAAGGTTTGGTGGTGGAAATAGAAGGCTTTTTATCATAGGACAAGAAATCAGCCTTCGACAACTTAACCTGTGAAAAAATTTTTTTCTAAGCCCCGGGGTCACAACTTCAGCAAAAATCTGAAATTCTCCAATTCATTCAAAAATGCTGCCAAACTGTTGCAAATTCACCCCTGAAACGTTTCGTGGTGGAAATAGAAGGCTTTTTATCATAGGACAAGAAATCAGCCTTCGACAACTTAACCTGTGAAAAAAAAATTTTCTAAGCCCCGGGGTCACAACTTCAGCAAAAATCTGAAATTCTCCAATTCACTCAAAAGTGCTGCCAAACTGTTGCAAATTCACCCCAGAAAGGTTTCGTGGTGGAAATAGAAGGCTTTTTATCATAGGACAAGAAATCAGCCTTCGACAACTTAACCTGTGAAAAAAAAAATTTCTAAGCCCCGGGGTCACAACTTCAGGAAAAATCTGAAATTATCCAATTCACTCAAAAATGCTGCCAAATTGTTGCAAATTCACCCCTGAAAGGTTTGGTGGTGGAAATAGAAGGCTTTTTATCATAGGACAAGAAATCAGCCTTCAACAACTTAACCTGTGGAAAAAAAAATTTCTAAGCCCCGGGGAAACAACTTCAGCAAAAATCTGAAATTCTCCAATTCACTCAAAAATGCTGCCAAACTGTTGCAAATTCACCCCTGAAAGGCTTTGTGGTGGAAATAGAAGGCTTTTTATCATAGGACAAGAAATCAGCCTTTGACAACTTAACGTGTAAAAAAATTTTTTCTAAGCCCCGGGGTCACAACTTCAGCAAAAATCTGAAATTCTCCAATTCACTCAAAAATGCTGCCAAACTGTTGCAAATTGACCCCTGAAAGGTTTGGTGGTGGAAATAGAAGGCTTTTTATCATAGGACAAGAAATCAGCCTTCGACAACTTAACCTGTGAAAAAAAAAATTTCTAAGCCCCGGGGTCACAACTTCAGCAAAAATCTGAAATTCTCCAATTCACTCAAAAATGCTGCCAAACTGTTGCAAATTCACCCCTGAAAGGTTTCGTGGTGGAAATTGAAGGCTTTTTATCATAGATCAAGAAATCAGCCTTTGACAACTTAACCTGTGAAAAAATTTTTTTCTAAGCCCCGGGGTCACAACTTCAGCAAAAATCTGAAATTATCCAATTCACTCAAAAATGCTGCCAAACTGTTGCAAATTGAGCCCTGAAAGGTTTCATGGTGGAAATAGAAGGCTTTTTATCATAGGACAAGAAATCAGCCTTCGACAACTTAACCTGTGAAAAAAAAAATTTCTAAGCCCCGGGGTCACAACTTCAGCAAAAATCTGAAATTCTCCAATTCACTCAAAAATGCTGCCAAACTGTTGCAAATTGACCCCTGAAAGGTTTGGTGGTGGAAATAGAAGGCTTTTTATCATAGGACAAGAAATCAGGCTTCGACAACTTAACCTGTGAAAAAAAAAATTTCTAAGCCCCGGGGTCACAACTTCAGCAAAAATCTGAAATTCTCCAATTCACTCAAAAATGCTGCCAAACTGTTGTAAATTCACCCCTGAAAGGTTTCGTGGTGGAAATAGAAGGCTTTTTATCATAGATCAAGAAATCAGCCTTTGACAACTTAACCTGTGAAAAAATTTTTTTCTAAGCCCCGGGGTCACAACTTCAGCAAAAATCTGAAATTCTCCAATTCACTCAAAAATGCTGCCAAACTGTTGCAAATTGAGCCCTGAAAGGTTTCATGGTGGAAATAGAAGGCTTTTTATCATAGGACAAGAAATCAGCCTTCAACAACTTAACCTGTGGAAAAAAAAATTTCTAAGCCCCGGGGAAACAACTTCAGCAAAAATCTGAAATTCTCCAATTCACTCAAAAATGCTGCCAAACTGTTGCAAATTCACCCCTGAAAGGCTTTGTGGTGGAAATAGAAGGCTTTTTATCATAGGACAAGAAATCAGCCTTTGACAACTTAACGTGTAAAAAAATTTTTTCTAAGCCCCGGGGTCACAACTTCAGCAAAAATCTGAAATTCTCCAATTCTCTCAAAAATGCTGCCAAACTGTTGCAAATTCACCCCTGAAAGGTTTGGTGGTGGAAATAGAAGGCTTTTTATCATAGGACAAGAAATCAGCCTTCGACAACTTAACCTGTGAAAAAAAAAATTTCTAAGCCCCGGGGTCACAACTTCAGCAAAAATCTGAAATTCTCCAATTCACTCAAAAATGCTGCCAAACTGTTGCAAATTCACCCCTGAAAGGTTTCGTGGTGGAAATAGAAGGCTTTTTATCATAGATCAAGAAATCAGCCTTTGACAACTTAACCTGTGAAAAAATTTTTTTCTAAGCCCCGGGGTCACAACTTCAGCAAAAATCTGAAATTCTCCAATTCACTCAAAAATGCTGCCAAACTGTTGCAAATTGAGCCCTGAAAGGTTTCATGGTGGAAATAGAAGGCTTTTTATCATAGGACAAGAAATCAGCCTTCGACAACTTAACCTGTGAAAAAAAAAATTTCTAAGCCCCGGGGTCACAACTTCAGCAAAAATGTGAAATTCTCCAATTCACTCAAAAATGCTGCCAAACTGTTGCAAATTGACCCCTGAAAGGTTTGGTGGTGGAAATAGAAGGCTTTTTATCATAGGACAAGAAATCAGGCTTCGACAACTTAACCTGTGAAAAAAAAAAATTTCTAAGCCCCGGGGTCACAACTTCAGCAAACATCTGAAATTCTCCAATTCACTCAAAAATGCTGCCAAACTGTTGCAAATTCACCCCTGAAAGGTTTCGTGGTGGAAATAGAAGGCTTTTTATCATAGATCAAGAAATCAGCCTTTGACAACTTAACCTGTGAAAAAAATTTTTTCTAAGCCCCGGGGTCACAACTTCAGCAAAAATCTGAAATTCTCCAATTCACTCAAAAATGCTGCCAAACTGTTGCAAATTGAGCCCTGAAAGGTTTCATGGTGGAAATAGAAGGCTTTTTATCATAGGACAAGAAATCAGCCTTCGACAACTTAACCTGTGAAAAAAAAAATTTCTAAGCCCCGGGGTCACAACTTCAGCAAAAATCTGAAATTCTCCAATTCACTCAAAAATGCTGCCAAACTGTTGCAAATTGAGCCCTGAAAGGTTTCGTGGTGGAAATAGAAGGCTTTTTATCATAGGACAAGAAATCAGCCTTTGACAACTTAACCTGTGAAAAAAAAAAATTCTAAGCCCCGGGGTCACAACTTCAGCAAAAATCTGAAATTCTCCAATTCACTCAAAAATGCTGCCAAATTGTTGCAAATTCACCCCTGAAAGGTTTGGTGGTGGAAATAGAAGGCTTTTTATCATAGGACAAGAAATCAGCCTTTGACAACTTAACGTGTAAAAAAAATTTTTCTAAGCCCCGGGGTCACAACTTCAGCAAAAATCTGAAATTCTCCAATTCACTCAAAAATGCTGCCAAACTGTTGCAAATTGACCCCTGAAAGGTTTGGTGGTGGAAATAGAAGGCTTTTTATCATAGGACAAGAAATCAGCCTTCGACAACTTAACCTGTGAAAAAAAAAATTCTCAGCCCCGGGGTCACAACTTCAGCAAAAATCTGAAATTCTCCAATTCACTCAAAAATGCTGCCAAACTGTTGCAAATTGACCCCTGAAAGGTTTGGTGGTGGAAATAGAAGGCTTTTTATCATAGGACAAGAAATCAGCCTTCGACAACTTAACCTGTGAAAAAAAAAAATTCTAAGCCCCGGGGTCACAACTTCAGCAAAAATCTGAAATTCTCCAATTCACTCAAAAATGCTGCCAAACTGTTGCAAATTCACCCCTGAAAGGTTTCGTGGTGGAAATAGAAGGCTTTTTATCATAGATCAAGAAATCAGCCTTTGACAACTTAACCTGTGAAAATAAATTTTTCTAAGCCCCGGGTTCACAACTTCAGCAAAAATGTGAAATTCTCCAATTCACTCAAAAATGCTGCCAAACTGTTGCAAATTGAGCCCTGAAAGGTTTCATGGTGGAAATAGACGGCTTTTTATCATAGGACAAGAAATCAGCCTTCGACAACTTAACCTGTGAAAAAAAAAATTTCTAAGCCCCGGGTTCACAACTTCAGCAAAAATGTGAAATTCTCCAATTCACTCAAAAATGCTGCCAAACTGTTGCAAATTGAGCCCTGAAAGGTTTCATGGTGGAAATAGAAGGCTTTTTATCATAGGACAAGAAATCAGCCTTCGACAACTTAACCTGTGAAAAAAAAAAATTTCTAAGCCCCGGGGTCACAACTTCAGCAAAAATCTGAAATTCTCCAATTCACTCAAAAATGCTGCCAAACTGTTGCAAATTGACCCCTGAAAGGTTTGGTGGTGGAAATAGAAGGCTTTTTATCATAGGACAAGAAATCAGGCTTCGACAACTTAACCTGTGAAAAAAAAAATTTCTAAGCCCCGGGGTCACAACTTCAGCAAAAATCTGAAATTCTCCAATTCACTCAAAAATGCTGCCAAACTGTTGCAAATTCACCCCTGAAAGGTTTGGTGGTGGAAATAGAAGGCTTTTTATCATAGGACAAGAAATCAGCCTTCGACAACTTAACCTGTGAAAAAAAAAAATTTCTAAGCCCCGGGGTCACAACTTCAGCAAAAATCTGAAATTATCCAATTTCCTCAAAAATGCTGCCAAATTGTTGCAAATTCACCCCTGAAAGGTTTGGTGGTGGAAATAGAAGGCTTTTTATCATAGGACAAGAAATCAGCCTTCGACAACTTAACCTGTGAAAAAAAATTTTTCTAAGCCCCGGGGTCACAACTTCAGCAAAAATCTGAAATTCTCCAATTCATTCAAAAATGCTGCCAAACTGTTGCAAATTCACCCCTGAAAGGTTTCGTGGTGGAAATAGAAGGCTTTTTATCATAGGACAAGAAATCAGCCTTCGACAACTTAACCTGTGAAAAAAAAATTTTCTAAGCCCCGGGGTCACAACTTCAGCAAAAATCTGAAATTCTCCAATTCACTCAAAAATGCTGCCAAACTGTTGCAAATTCACCCCAGAAAGGTTTCGTGGTGGAAATAGAAGGCTTTTTTTTATAGGACAAGAAATCAGCCTTCGACAACTTAACCTGTGAAAAAAAAAATTTCTAAGCCCCGGGGTCACAACTTCAGCAAAAATCTGAAATTATCCAATTCACTCAAAAATGCTGCCAAATTGTTGCAAATTCACCCCTGAAAGGTTTGGTGGTGGAAATAGAAGGCTTTTTATCATAGGACAAGAAATCAGCCTTCCACAACTTAACCTGTGGGGAAAAAAAATTCTAAGCCCCGGGGTCACAACTTCAGCAAAAATCTGAAATTCTCCAATTCACTCAAAAATGCTGCCAAACTGTTGCAAATTCACCCCTGAAAGGCTTCGTGGTGGAAATAGAAGGCTTTTTATCATAGGACAAGAAATCAGCCTTTGACAACTTAACGTGTAAAAAAATTTTTTCTAAGCCCCGGGGTCACAACTTCAGCAAAAATCTGAAATTCTCCCATTCACTCAAAAATGCTGCCAAACTGTTGCAAATTCACCACTGAAAGGTTTCGTGGTGGAAATAGAAGGCTTTTTATCATAGGACAAGAAATCAGCCTTCGATAACTTAACCTGTGGGAAAAAAAATTTCTAAGCCCCGGGGTCATAACTTCAGCAAAAATCTGAAATTCTCCAATTCACTCAAAAATGCTGCCAAAGTGTTGCAAATTCACCCCTGAAAGGTTTGGTGGTGGACATAGAAGGCTTTTTATCATAGGACAAGAAATCAGCCTTCGACAACTTAACCTGTGGGAAAAAAAAATTTCTAAGCCCCGGGGTCACAACTTCAGCAAAAATCTGAAATTATCCAATTCACTCAAAAATGCTGCCAAATTGTTGCAAATTCACCCCTAAAGGTTTGGTGGTGGAAATAGAAGGCTTTTTATCATAGGACAAGAAATCAGCCTTCGACAACTTAACCTGTGAAAAAAAAAATTTCTAAGCCTCGGGGTCACAACTTCAGCAAAAATCTGAAATTCTCCAATTCACTCAAAAATGCTGCCAAACTGTTGCAAATTCACCCCTGAAAGGTTTCGTGGTGGAAATAGAAGGCTTTTTATCTTAGGACAAGAAATCAGCCTTTGACAACTTAACCTGTGAAAAAAATTTTTTCTAAGCCCCGGGGTCACAACTTCAGCAAAAATCTGAAATTCTCCAATTCACTCAAAAATGCTGCCAAACTGTTGCAAATTGAGCCCTGAAAGGTTTTGTGGTGGAAATAGAAGGCTTTTTATCATAGGACCAGAAATCAGCGTTCGACAACTTAAACTGTGGGGAAAAAAAATTGCTAAGCCCCGGGGTCACAAATTTAGCAAAAATCTGAAATTCTCCAATTCACTCAAAAATGCTGCCAAACTGTTGCAAATTGACCCCTGAAAGGTTTGGTGGTGGAAATAGAAGGCTTTTTATCATAGGACAAGAAATCAGCCTTCGACAACTTAACCTGTGAAAAAAAAAATTTCTAAGCCCCGGGGTCACAACTTCAGCAAAAATCTGAAATTATCCAATTCACTCAAAAATGCTGCCAAACTGTTGCAAATTCACCCCTGAAAGATTTCGTGGTGGAAATAGAAGGCTTTTTATCATAGGACAAGAAATCAGCCTTTGACAACTTAACCTGTGAAAAAATTCACAACTTCAGCAAAAATCTGCAATTCTCCAATTCACTCAAAAATGCTGCCAAACTGTTGCAAATTCACCCCTGAAAGGTTTCGTGGTGGAAATAGAAGGCTTTTTATCATAGGACAAGAAATCAGCCTTCGACAACTTAACCTGTGGAAAAAAAAATTTCTAAGCCCCGGGGTCACAACTTCAGCAAAAATCTGAAATTCTCCAATTCACTCAAAAATGCTGCCAAACTGTTGCAAATTCACCCCTGAAAGGTTTCGTGGTGGAAATAGAAGGCTTTTTATCATAGATCAAGAAATCAGCCTTTGACAACTTAACCTGTGAAAAAAATTTTTTCTAAGCCCCGGGGTCACAACTTCAGCAAAAATCTGAAATTCTCCAATTCACTCAAAAATGCTGCCAAACTGTTGCAAATTGAGCCCTGAAAGGTTTCATGGTGGAAATAGAAGGCTTTTTATCATAGGACAAGAAATCAGCCTTCGACAACTTAACCTGTGAAAAAAAAAATTTCTAAGCCCCGGGGTCACAACTTCAGCAAAAATCTGAAATTCTCCAATTCACTCAAAAATGCTGCCAAACTGTTGCAAATTGACCCCTGAAAGGTTTGGTGGTGGAAATAGAAGGCTTTTTATCATAGGACAAGAAATCAGGCTTCGACAACTTAACCTGTGAAAAAAAAAAATTTCTAAGCCCCGGGGTCACAACTTCAGCAAAAATCTGAAATTCTCCAATTCACTCAAAAATGCTGCCAAACTGTTGCAAATTCACCCCTGAAAGGTTTGGTGGTGGAAATAGAAGGCTTTTTATCATAGGACAAGAAATCAGCCTTCGACAACTTAACCTGTGGAAAAAAAAAATTTCTAAGCCCCGGGGTCACAACTTCAGCAAAAATCTGAAATTATCCAATTCACTCAAAAATGCTGCCAAATTGTTGCAAATTCACCCCTGAAAGGTTTGGTGGTGGAAATAGAAGGCTTTTTATCATAGGACAAGAAATCAGCCTTCGACAACTTAACGTGTAAAAAAAATTTTTCTAAGCCCGGGGTCACAACTTCAGCAAAAATCTGAAATTCTCCAATTCACTCAAAAATGCTGCCAAACTGTTGCAAATTGACCCCTGAAAGGTTTGGTGGTGGAAATAGAAGGCTTTTTATCATAGGACAAGAAATCAGCCTTCGACAACTTAACCTGTGAAAAAAAAAATTCTAAGCCCCGGGGTCACAACTTCAGCAAAAATCTGAAATTCTCCAATTCACTCAAAAATGCTGCCAAACTGTTGCAAATTGACCCCTGAAAGGTTTGGTGGTGGAAATAGAAGGCTTTTTATCATAGGACAAGAAATCAGCCTTCGACAACTTAACCTGTGAAAAAAAAAAATTCTAAGCCCCGGGGTCACAACTTCAGCAAAAATCTGAAATTCTCCAATTCACTCAAAAATGCTGCCAAACTGTTGCAAATTGACCCCTGAAAGGTTTGGTGGTGGAAATAGAAGGCTTTTTATCATAGGACAAGAAATCAGGCTTCGACAACTTAACCTGTGAAAAAAAAAATTTCTAAGCCCCGGGGTCACAACTTCAGCAAAAATCTGAAATTCTCCAATTCACTCAAAAATGCTGCCAAACTGTTGCAAATTCACCCCTGAAAGGTTTCGTGGTGGAAATAGAAGGCTTTTTATCATAGATCAAGAAATCAGCCTTTGACAACTTAACCTGTGAAAATAAATTTTTCTAAGCCCCGGGTTCACAACTTCAGCAAAAATGTGAAATTCTCCAATTCACTCAAAAATGCTGCCAAACTGTTGCAAATTGAGCCCTGAAAGGTTTCATGGTGGAAATAGAAGGCTTTTTATCATAGGACAAGAAATCAGCCTTCGACAACTTAACCTGTGAAAAAAAAAAATTCTAAGCCCCGGGTTCACAACTTCAGCAAAAATGTGAAATTCTCCAATTCACTCAAAAATGCTGCCAAACTGTTGCAAATTGAGCCCTGAAAGGTTTCATGGTGGAAATAGAAGGCTTTTTATCATAGGACAAGAAATCAGCCTTCGACAACTTAACCTGTGGGAAAAAAAAATTTCTAAGCCCCGGGGTCACAACTTCAGCAAAAATCTGAAATTATCCAATTCACTCAAAAATGCTGCCAAATTGTTGCAAATTCACCCCTAAAGGTTTGGTGGTGGAAATAGAAGGCTTTTTATCATAGGACAAGAAATCAGCCTTCGACAACTTAACCTGTGAAAAAAAAAATTTCTAAGCCTCGGGGTCACAACTTCAGCAAAAATCTGAAATTCTCCAATTCACTCAAAAATGCTGCCAAACTGTTGCAAATTCACCCCTGAAAGGTTTCGTGGTGGAAATAGAAGGCTTTTTATCTTAGGACAAGAAATCAGCCTTTGACAACTTAACGTGTAAAAAAATTTTTTCTAAGCCCCGGGGTCACAACTTCAGCAAAAATCTGAAATTCTCCCATTCACTCAAAAATGCTGCCAAACTGTTGCAAATTCACCACTGAAAGGTTTCGTGGTGGAAATAGAAGGCTTTTTATCATAGGACAAGAAATCAGCCTTCGATAACTTAACCTGTGGGAAAAAAAATTTCTAAGCCCCGGGGTCATAACTTCAGCAAAAATCTGAAATTCTCCAATTCACTCAAAAATGCTGCCAAAGTGTTGCAAATTCACCCCTGAAAGGTTTGGTGGTGGACATAGAAGGCTTTTTATCATAGGACAAGAAATCAGCCTTCGACAACTTAACCTGTGGGAAAAAAAAATTTCTAAGCCCCGGGGTCACAACTTCAGCAAAAATCTGAAATTATCCAATTCACTCAAAAATGCTGCCAAATTGTTGCAAATTCACCCCTAAAGGTTTGGTGGTGGAAATAGAAGGCTTTTTATCATAGGACAAGAAATCAGCCTTCGACAACTTAACCTGTGAAAAAAAAAATTTCTAAGCCTCGGGGTCACAACTTCAGCAAAAATCTGAAATTCTCCAATTCACTCAAAAATGCTGCCAAACTGTTGCAAATTCACCCCTGAAAGGTTTCGTGGTGGAAATAGAAGGCTTTTTATCTTAGGACAAGAAATCAGCCTTTGACAACTTAACCTGTGAAAAAAATTTTTTCTAAGCCCCGGGGTCACAACTTCAGCAAAAATCTGAAATTCTCCAATTCACTCAAAAATGCTGCCAAACTGTTGCAAATTGAGCCCTGAAAGGTTTTGTGGTGGAAATAGAAGGCTTTTTATCATAGGACCAGAAATCAGCGTTCGACAACTTAAACTGTGGGGAAAAAAAATTGCTAAGCCCCGGGGTCACAAATTTAGCAAAAATCTGAAATTCTCCAATTCACTCAAAAATGCTGCCAAACTGTTGCAAATTGACCCCTGAAAGGTTTGGTGGTGGAAATAGAAGGCTTTTTATCATAGGACAAGAAATCAGCCTTCGACAACTTAACCTGTGAAAAAAAAAATTTCTAAGCCCCGGGGTCACAACTTCAGCAAAAATCTGAAATTATCCAATTCACTCAAAAATGCTGCCAAACTGTTGCAAATTCACCCCTGAAAGATTTCGTGGTGGAAATAGAAGGCTTTTTATCATAGGACAAGAAATCAGCCTTTGACAACTTAACCTGTGAAAAAATTCACAACTTCAGCAAAAATCTGCAATTCTCCAATTCACTCAAAAATGCTGCCAAACTGTTGCAAATTCACCCCTGAAAGGTTTCGTGGTGGAAATAGAAGGCTTTTTATCATAGGACAAGAAATCAGCCTTCGACAACTTAACCTGTGGAAAAAAAAATTTCTAAGCCCCGGGGTCACAACTTCAGCAAAAATCTGAAATTCTCCAATTCACTCAAAAATGCTGCCAAACTGTTGCA
Source organism: Podarcis liolepis (assembly GCF_965112155.1). NCBI lineage: Eukaryota > Metazoa > Chordata > Lepidosauria > Squamata > Lacertidae > Podarcis > Podarcis liolepis. The sequence goes on from NC_139557.1 coordinate 9,820,972, forward strand.
AATTCACCCCTGAAAGGTTTCGTGGTGGAAATAGAAGGCTTTTTATCATAGATCAAGAAATCAGCCTTTGACAACTTAACCTGTGAAAAAAATTTTTTCTAAGCCCCGGGGTCACAACTTCAGCAAAAATCTGAAATTCTCCAATTCACTCAAAAATGCTGCCAAACTGTTGCAAATTGAGCCCTGAAAGGTTTCATGGTGGAAATAGAAGGCTTTTTATCATAGGACAAGAAATCAGCCTTCGACAACTTAACCTGTGAAAAAAAAAATTTCTAAGCCCCGGGGTCACAACTTCAGCAAAAATCTGAAATTCTCCAATTCACTCAAAAATGCTGCCAAACTGTTGCAAATTGACCCCTGAAAGGTTTGGTGGTGGAAATAGAAGGCTTTTTATCATAGGACAAGAAATCAGGCTTCGACAACTTAACCTGTGAAAAAAAAAAATTTCTAAGCCCCGGGGTCACAACTTCAGCAAAAATCTGAAATTCTCCAATTCACTCAAAAATGCTGCCAAACTGTTGCAAATTCACCCCTGAAAGGTTTGGTGGTGGAAATAGAAGGCTTTTTATCATAGGACAAGAAATCAGCCTTCGACAACTTAACCTGTGGAAAAAAAAAATTTCTAAGCCCCGGGGTCACAACTTCAGCAAAAATCTGAAATTATCCAATTCACTCAAAAATGCTGCCAAATTGTTGCAAATTCACCCCTGAAAGGTTTGGTGGTGGAAATAGAAGGCTTTTTATCATAGGACAAGAAATCAGCCTTCGACAACTTAACGTGTAAAAAAAATTTTTCTAAGCCCGGGGTCACAACTTCAGCAAAAATCTGAAATTCTCCAATTCACTCAAAAATGCTGCCAAACTGTTGCAAATTGACCCCTGAAAGGTTTGGTGGTGGAAATAGAAGGCTTTTTATCATAGGACAAGAAATCAGCCTTCGACAACTTAACCTGTGAAAAAAAAAATTCTAAGCCCCGGGGTCACAACTTCAGCAAAAATCTGAAATTCTCCAATTCACTCAAAAATGCTGCCAAACTGTTGCAAATTGACCCCTGAAAGGTTTGGTGGTGGAAATAGAAGGCTTTTTATCATAGGACAAGAAATCAGCCTTCGACAACTTAACCTGTGAAAAAAAAAAATTCTAAGCCCCGGGGTCACAACTTCAGCAAAAATCTGAAATTCTCCAATTCACTCAAAAATGCTGCCAAACTGTTGCAAATTGACCCCTGAAAGGTTTGGTGGTGGAAATAGAAGGCTTTTTATCATAGGACAAGAAATCAGGCTTCGACAACTTAACCTGTGAAAAAAAAAATTTCTAAGCCCCGGGGTCACAACTTCAGCAAAAATCTGAAATTCTCCAATTCACTCAAAAATGCTGCCAAACTGTTGCAAATTCACCCCTGAAAGGTTTCGTGGTGGAAATAGAAGGCTTTTTATCATAGATCAAGAAATCAGCCTTTGACAACTTAACCTGTGAAAATAAATTTTTCTAAGCCCCGGGTTCACAACTTCAGCAAAAATGTGAAATTCTCCAATTCACTCAAAAATGCTGCCAAACTGTTGCAAATTGAGCCCTGAAAGGTTTCATGGTGGAAATAGAAGGCTTTTTATCATAGGACAAGAAATCAGCCTTCGACAACTTAACCTGTGAAAAAAAAAAATTCTAAGCCCCGGGTTCACAACTTCAGCAAAAATGTGAAATTCTCCAATTCACTCAAAAATGCTGCCAAACTGTTGCAAATTGAGCCCTGAAAGGTTTCATGGTGGAAATAGAAGGCTTTTTATCATAGGACAAGAAATCAGCCTTCGACAACTTAACCTGTGGGAAAAAAAAATTTCTAAGCCCCGGGGTCACAACTTCAGCAAAAATCTGAAATTATCCAATTCACTCAAAAATGCTGCCAAATTGTTGCAAATTCACCCCTAAAGGTTTGGTGGTGGAAATAGAAGGCTTTTTATCATAGGACAAGAAATCAGCCTTCGACAACTTAACCTGTGAAAAAAAAAATTTCTAAGCCTCGGGGTCACAACTTCAGCAAAAATCTGAAATTCTCCAATTCACTCAAAAATGCTGCCAAACTGTTGCAAATTCACCCCTGAAAGGTTTCGTGGTGGAAATAGAAGGCTTTTTATCTTAGGACAAGAAATCAGCCTTTGACAACTTAACCTGTGAAAAAAATTTTTTCTAAGCCCCGGGGTCACAACTTCAGCAAAAATCTGAAATTCTCCAATTCACTCAAAAATGCTGCCAAACTGTTGCAAATTGAGCCCTGAAAGGTTTTGTGGTGGAAATAGAAGGCTTTTTATCATAGGACCAGAAATCAGCGTTCGACAACTTAAACTGTGGGGAAAAAAAATTGCTAAGCCCCGGGGTCACAAATTTAGCAAAAATCTGAAATTCTCCAATTCACTCAAAAATGCTGCCAAACTGTTGCAAATTGACCCCTGAAAGGTTTGGTGGTGGAAATAGAAGGCTTTTTATCATAGGACAAGAAATCAGCCTTCGACAACTTAACCTGTGAAAAAAAAAATTTCTAAGCCCCGGGGTCACAACTTCAGCAAAAATCTGAAATTATCCAATTCACTCAAAAATGCTGCCAAACTGTTGCAAATTCACCCCTGAAAGATTTCGTGGTGGAAATAGAAGGCTTTTTATCATAGGACAAGAAATCAGCCTTTGACAACTTAACCTGTGAAAAAATTCACAACTTCAGCAAAAATCTGCAATTCTCCAATTCACTCAAAAATGCTGCCAAACTGTTGCAAATTCACCCCTGAAAGGTTTCGTGGTGGAAATAGAAGGCTTTTTATCATAGGACAAGAAATCAGCCTTCGACAACTTAACCTGTGGAAAAAAAAATTTCTAAGCCCCGGGGTCACAACTTCAGCAAAAATCTGAAATTCTCCAATTCACTCAAAAATGCTGCCAAACTGTTGCAAATTCACCCCTGAAAGGTTTCGTGGTGGAAATAGAAGGCTTTTTATCATAGATCAAGAAATCAGCCTTTGACAACTTAACCTGTGAAAAAAAATTTTTCTAAGCCCCGGGGTCACAACTTCAGCAAAAATCTGAAATTCTCCAATTCACTCAAAAATGCTGCCAAACTGTTGCAAATTGAGCCCTGAAAGGTTTCATGGTGGAAATAGAAGGCTTTTTATCATAGGACAAGAAATCAGCCTTCGACAACTTAACCTGTGAAAAAAAAAATTTCTAAGCCCCGGGGTCACAACTTCAGCAAAAATCTGAAATTCTCCAATTCACTCAAAAATGCTGCCAAACTGTTGCAAATTGACCCCTGAAAGGTTTGGTGGTGGAAATAGAAGGCTTTTTATCATAGGACAAGAAATCAGGCTTCGACAACTTAACCTGTGAAAAAAAAAAATTTCTAAGCCCCGGGGTCACAACTTCAGCAAAAATCTGAAATTCTCCAATTCACTCAAAAATGCTGCCAAACTGTTGCAAATTCACCCCTGAAAGGTTTGGTGGTGGAAATAGAAGGCTTTTTATCATAGGACAAGAAATCAGCCTTCGACAACTTAACCTGTGGAAAAAAAAAATTTCTAAGCCCCGGGGTCACAACTTCAGCAAAAATCTGAAATTATCCAATTCACTCAAAAATGCTGCCAAATTGTTGCAAATTCACCCCTGAAAGGTTTGGTGGTGGAAATAGAAGGCTTTTTATCATAGGACAAGAAATCAGCCTTCGACAACTTAACGTGTAAAAAAAATTTTTCTAAGCCCGGGGTCACAACTTCAGCAAAAATCTGAAATTCTCCAATTCACTCAAAAATGCTGCCAAACTGTTGCAAATTGACCCCTGAAAGGTTTGGTGGTGGAAATAGAAGGCTTTTTATCATAGGACAAGAAATCAGCCTTCGACAACTTAACCTGTGAAAAAAAAAATTCTAAGCCCCGGGGTCACAACTTCAGCAAAAATCTGAAATTCTCCAATTCACTCAAAAATGCTGCCAAACTGTTGCAAATTGACCCCTGAAAGGTTTGGTGGTGGAAATAGAAGGCTTTTTATCATAGGACAAGAAATCAGCCTTCGACAACTTAACCTGTGAAAAAAAAAAATTCTAAGCCCCGGGGTCACAACTTCAGCAAAAATCTGAAATTCTCCAATTCACTCAAAAATGCTGCCAAACTGTTGCAAATTCACCCTTGAAAGGTTTCGTGGTGGAAATAGAAGGCTTTTTATCATAGATCAAGAAATCAGCCTTTGACAACTTAACCTGTGAAAATAAATTTTTCTAAGCCCCGGGTTCACAACTTCAGCAAAAATGTGAAATTCTCCAATTCACTCAAAAATGCTGCCAAACTGTTGCAAATTGAGCCCTGAAAGGTTTCATGGTGGAAATAGAAGGCTTTTTATCATAGGACAAGAAATCAGCCTTCGACAACTTAACCTGTGAAAAAAAAAAATTCTAAGCCCCGGGTTCACAACTTCAGCAAAAATGTGAAATTCTCCAATTCACTCAAAAATGCTGCCAAACTGTTGCAAATTGAGCCCTGAAAGGTTTCATGGTGGAAATAGAAGGCTTTTTATCATAGGACAAGAAATCAGCCTTCGACAACTTAACCTGTGAAAAAAAAAAATTTCTAAGCCCCGGGGTCACAACTTCAGCAAAAATCTGAAATTCTCCAATTCACTCAAAAATGCTGCCAAACTGTTGCAAATTGACCCCTGAAAGGTTTGGTGGTGGAAATAGAAGGCTTTTTATCATAGGACAAGAAATCAGGCTTCGACAACTTAACCTGTGAAAAAAAAAAATTTCTAAGCCCCGGGGTCACAACTTCAGCAAAAATCTGAAATTCTCCAATTCACTCAAAAATGCTGCCAAACTGTTGCAAATTCACCCCTGAAAGGTTTGGTGGTGGAAATATTAGGCTTTTTATCATAGGACAAGAAATCAGCCTTCGACAACTTAACCTGTGAAAAAAAAAAATTTCTAAGCCCCGGGGTCACAACTTCAGCAAAAATCTGAAATTATCCAATTTCCTCAAAAATGCTGCCAAATTGTTGCAAATTCACCCCTGAAAGGTTTGGTGGTGGAAATAGAAGGCTTTTTATCATAGGACAAGAAATCAGCCTTCGACAACTTAACCTGTGAAAAAATTTTTTTCTAAGCCCCGGGGTCACAACTTCAGCAAAAATCTGAAATTCTCCAATTCATTCAAAAATGCTGCCAAACTGTTGCAAATTCACCCCTGAAAGGTTTCGTGGTGGAAATAGAAGGCTTTTTATCATAGGACAAGAAATCAGCCTTCGACAACTTAACCTGTGAAAAAAAAAATTTCTAAGCCCCGGGGTCACAACTTCAGCAAAAATCTGAAATTCTCCAATTCACTCAAAAATGCTGCCAAACTGTTGCAAATTCACCCCAGAAAGGTTTCGTGGTGGAAATAGAAGGCTTTTTTTTATAGGACAAGAAATCAGCCTTCGACAACTTAACCTGTGAAAAAAAAAATTTCTAAGCCCCGGGGTCACAACTTCAGCAAAAATCTGAAATTATCCAATTCACTCAAAAATGCTGCCAAATTGTTGCAAATTCACCCCTGAAAGGTTTGGTGGTGGAAATAGAAGGCTTTTTATCATAGGACAAGAAATCAGCCTTCAACAACTTAACCTGTGGGAAAAAAAAATTCTAAGCCCCGGGGTCACAACTTCAGCAAAAATCTGAAATTCTCCAATTCACTCAAAAATGCTGCCAAACTGTTGCAAATTCACCCCTGAAAGGCTTCGTGGTGGAAATAGAAGGCTTTTTATCATAGGACAAGAAATCAGCCTTTGACAACTTAACGTGTAAAAAAATTTTTTCTAAGCCCCGGGGTCACAACTTCAGCAAAAATCTGAAATTCTCCAATTCACTCAAAAATGCTGCCAAACTGTTGCAAATTCACCCCTGAAAGGTTTCGTGGTGGAAATAGAAGGCTTTTTATCATAGGACAAGAAATCAGCCTTCGACAACTTAACCTGTGAAAAAAAAATTTTCTAAGCCCCCGGGGTCACAACTTCAGCAAAAATCTGAAATTCTCCAATTCACTCAAAAATGCTGCCAAACTGTTGCAAATTCACCCCAGAAAGGTTTCGTGGTGGAAATAGAAGGCTTTTTATCATAGGATAAGAAATCAGCCTTCGATAACTTAACCTGTGGGAAAAAAAATTTCTAAGCCCCGGGGTCACAACTTCAGCAAAAATCTGAAATTCTCCAATTCACTCAAAAAGGCTGCCAAACTGTTGCAAATTCACCCCTGAAAGGTTTGGTGGTGGACATAGAAGGCTTTTTATCATAGGACAAGAAATCAGCCTTCGACAACTTAACCTGTGGGGAAAAAAAATTTCTAAGCCCCGGGGTCACAACTTCAGCAAAAATCTGAAATTCTCCAATTCACTCAAAAATGCTGCCAAACTGTTGCAAATTCACCCCTGAAAGGTTTCGTGGTGGAAATAGAAGGCTTTTTATCATAGGACAAGAAATCAGCCTTTGACAACTTAACCTGTGAAAAAAATTTTTTCTAAGCCCCGGGGTCACAACTTCAGCAAAAATCTGAAATTCTCCAATTCACTCAAAAATGCTGCCAAACTGTTGCAAATTGAGCCCTGAAAGGTTTCCTGGTGGAAATAGAAGGCTTTTTATCATAGGACAAGAAATCAGCCTTCGACAACTTAACGTGTAAAAAAAATTTTTCTAAGCCCCGGGGTCACAACTTCAGCAAAAATCTGAAATTCTCCAATTCACTCAAAAATGCTGCCAAACTGTTGCAAATTGACCCCTGAAAGGTTTGGTGGTGGAAATAGAAGGTTTTTTATCATAGGACAAGAAATCAGCCTTCGACAACTTAACCTGTGAAAAAAAAAAAATTCTAAGCCCCGGGGTCACAACTTCAGCAAAAATCTGAAATTCTCCAATTCACTCAAAAATGCTGCCAAATTGTTGCAAATTCACCCCTGAAAGGTTTGGTGGTGGAAATAGAAGGCTTTTTATCATAGGATAAGTAATCAGCCTTCGACAACTTAACCTGTGGAAAAAAAAAATTCTAAGCCCCGGGGTCACAACTTCAGCAAAAATCTGAAATTCTCCAATTCACTCAAAAATGCTGCCAAACTGTTGCAACTTCACCCCTGAAAAGTTTCGTGGTGGAAATAGAAGGCTTTTTATCTTAGGACAAGAAATCAGCCTTTGACAACTTAACCTGTGAAAAAAAAATTTTCTAAGCCCCGGGGTCACAACTTCAGCAAAAATCTGAAATTCTCCAATTCACTCAAAAATGCTGCCAAACTGTTGCAAATTGAGCCCTGAAAGGTTTTGTGGTGGAAATAGAAGGCTTTTTATCATAGGACCAGAAATCAGCGTTCGACAACTTAAACTGTGGAAAAAAAAAATTGCTAAGCCCCGGGGTCACAAATTTAGCAAAAATCTGAAATTCTCCAATTCACTCAAAAATGCTGCCAAACTGTTGCAAATTGACCCCTGAAAGGTTTGGTGGTGGAAATAGAAGGCTTTTTATCATAGGACAAGAAATCAGCCTTCGACAACTTAACCTGTGAAAAAAAAAATTTCTAAGCCCCGGGGTCACAACTTCAGCAAAAATCTGAAATTATCCAATTCACTCAAAAATGCTGCCAAACTGTTGCAAATTGACCCCTGAAAGATTTCGTGGTGGAAATAGAAGGCTTTTTATCATAGGACAAGAAATCAGCCTTTGACAACTTAACCTGTGAAAAAATTCACAACTTCAGCAAAAATCTGCAATTCTCCAATTCACTCAAAAATGCTGCCAAACTGTTGCAAATTCACCCCTGAAAGGTTTCGTGGTGGAAATAGAAGGCTTTTTATCATAGGACAAGAAATCAGCCTTCGACAACTTAACCTGTGGAAAAAAAAAATTCTAAGCCCCGGGGTCACAACTTCAGCAAGAATCTGAAATTCTCCAATTCACTCAAAAATGCTGCCAAAGTGTTGCAAATTCACCCCTGAAAGGTTTGGTGGTGGACATAGAAGGCTTTTTATCATAGGACAAGAAATCAGCCTTCGACAACTTAACCTGTGAAAAAAAGAATTTCTAAGCCCCGGGGTCACAACTTCAGCAAAAATCTGAAATTCTCCAATTCACTCAAAAATGCTGCCAAACTGTTGCAAATTCACCCCTGAAAGGTTTGGTGGTGGACATAGAAGGCTTTTTATCATAGGACAAGAAATCAGCCTTCGACAACTTAACCTGTGAAAAAAAAAAATTCTAAGCCCCGGGGTCACAACTTCAGCAAAAATCTGAAATTCTCCAATTCACTCAAAAATGCTGCCAAATTGTTGCAAATTCACCCCTGAAAGGTTTGGTGGTGGAAATAGAAGGCTTTTTATCATAGGACAAGAAATCAGCCTTCGACAACTTAACCTGTGGAAAAAAAAAATTCTAAGCCCCGGGGTCACAACTTCAGCAAAAATCTGAAATTCTCCAATTCACTCAAAAATGCTGCCAAACTGTTGGAACTTCACCCCTGAAAAGTTTCGTGGTGGAAATAGAAGGCTTTTTATCTTAGGACAAGAAATCAGCCTTTGACAACTTAACCTGTGAAAAAAAATTTTTCTAAGCCCCGGGGTCACAACTTCAGCAAAAATCTGAAATTCTCCAATTCACTCAAAAATGCTGCCAAACTGTTGCAAATTGACCCCTGAAAGGTTTGGTGGTGGAAATAGAAGGCTTTTTATCATAGGACAAGAAATCAGCCTTCGACAACTTAACCTGTGAAAAAAAAAATTTCTAAGCCCCGGGGTCACAACTTCAGCAAAAATCTGAAATTATCCAATTCACTCAAAAATGCTGCCAAACTGTTGCAAATTCACCCCTGAAAGAATTCGTGGTGGAAATAGAAGGCTTTTTATCATAGGACAAGAAATCAGCCTTTGACAACTTAACCTGTGAAAAAATTCACAACTTCAGCAAAAATCTGCAATTCTCCAATTCACTCAAAAATGCTGCCAAACTGTTGCAAATTCACCCCTGAAAGGTTTCGTGGTGGAAATAGAAGGCTTTTTATCATAGGACAAGAAATCAGCCTTCGACAACTTAACCTGTGGAAAAAAAAATTTCTAAGCCCCGGGGTCACAACTTCAGCAAGAATCTGAAATTCTCCAATTCACTCAAAAATGCTGCCAAAGTGTTGCAAATTCACCCCTGAAAGGTTTGGTGGTGGACATAGAAGGCTTTTTATCATAGAACAAGAAATCAGCCTTCGACAACTTAACCTGTGAAAAAAAGAATTTCTAAGCCCCGGGGTCACAACTTCAGCAAAAATCTGAAATTCTCCAATTCACTCAAAAATGCTGCCAAACTGTTGCAAATTCACCCCTGAAAGGTTTGGTGGTGGACATAGAAGGCTTTTTATCATAGGACAAGAAATCAGCCTTCGACAACTTAACCTGTGAAAAAAAAAAATTCTAAGCCCCGGGGTCACAACTTCAGCAAAAATCTGAAATTCTCCAATTCACTCAAAAATGCTGCCAAATTGTTGCAAATTCACCCCTGAAAGGTTTGGTGGTGGAAATAGAAGGCTTTTTATCATAGGACAAGAAATCAGCCTTCGACAACTTAACCTGTGAAAAAAAAAAAATTCTAAGCCCCGGGGTCACAACTTCAGCAAAAATCTGAAATTCTCCAATTCACTCAAAAATGCTGCCAAACTGTTGCAACTTCACCCCTGAAAAGTTTCGTGGTGGAAATAGAAGGCTTTTTATCTTAGGACAAGAAATCAGCCTTTGACAACTTAACCTGTGAAAAAAATTTTTTCTAAGCCCCGGGGTCACAACTTCAGCAAAAATCTGAAATTCTCCAATTCACTCAAAAATGCTGCCAAACTGTTGCAAATTGAGCCCTGAAAGGTTTTGTGGTGGAAATAGAAGGCTTTTTATCATAGGACAAGAAATCAGCCTTCGACAACTTAACCTGTGAAAAAAAAAAATTGCTAAGCCCCGGGGTCACAACTTCAGCAAAAATCTGAAATTCTCCAATTCACTCAAAAATGCTGCCAAACTGTTGCAAATTGACCCCTGAAAGGTTTGGTGGTGGAAATAGAAGGCTTTTTATCATAGGACAAGAAATCAGCCTTCGACAACTTAACCTGTGAAAAAAAAAATTTCTAAGCCCCGGGGTCACAACTTCAGCAAAAATCTGAAATTATCCAATTCACTCAAAAATGCTGCCAAACTGTTGCAAATTCACCCCTGAAAGATTTCGTGGTGGAAATAGAAGGCTTTTTATCATAGGACAAGAAATCAGCCTTTGACAACTTAACCTGTGAAAAAATTCACAACTTCAGCAAAAATCTGCAATTCTCCAATTCACTCAAAAATGCTGCCAAACTGTTGCAAATTCACCCCTGAAAGGTTTCGTGGTGGAAATAGAAGGCTTTTTATCATAGGACAAGAAATCAGCCTTCGACAACTTAACCTGTGGGAAAAAAAATTTCTAAGCCCCGGGGTCACAACTTCAGCAAGAATCTGAAATTCTCCAATTCACTCAAAAATGCTGCCAAAGTGTTGCAAATTCACCCCTGAAAGGTTTGGTGGTGGACATAGAAGGCTTTTTATCATAGGACAAGAAATCAGCCTTCGACAACTTAACCTGTGAAAAAAAGAATTTCTAAGCCCCGGGGTCACAACTTCAGCAAAAATCTGAAATTCTCCAATTCACTCAAAAATGCTGCCAAACTGTTGCAAATTCACCCCTGAAAGGTTTGGTGGTGGACATAGAAGGCTTTTTATCATAGGACAAGAAATCAGCCTTCGACAACTTAACCTGTGAAAAAAAAAAATTCTAAGCCCCGGGGTCACAACTTCAGCAAAAATCTGAAATTCTCCAATTCACTCAAAAATGCTGCCAAATTGTTGCAAATTCACCCCTGAAAGGTTTTGTGGTGGAAATAGAAGGCTTTTTATCATAGGACAAGAAATCAGCCTTCAACAACTTAACCTGTGAAAAAAAAAAATTCTAAGCCCCGGGGTCACAACTTCAGCAAAAATCTGAAATTCTCCAATTCACTCAAAAATGCTGCCAAACTGTTGCAACTTCACCCCTGAAAAGTTTCGTGGTGGAAATAGAAGGCTTTTTATCTTAGGACAAGAAATCAGCCTTTGACAACTTAACCTGTGAAAAAAAAATTTTCTAAGCCCCGGGGTCACAACTTCAGCAAAAATCTGAAATTCTCCAATTCACTCAAAAATGCTGCCAAACTGTTGCAAATTGAGCCCTGAAAGGTTTTGTGGTGGAAATAGAAGGCTTTTTATCATAGGACCAGAAATCAGCGTTCGACAACTTAAACTGTGGAAAAAAAAAAATTGCTAAGCCCCGGGGTCACAAATTTAGCAAAAATCTGAAATTCTCCAATTCACTCAAAAATGCTGCCAAACTGTTGCAAATTGACCCCTGAAAGGTTTGGTGGTGGAAATAGAAGGCTTTTTATCATAGGACAAGAAATCAGCCTTCGACAACTTAACCTGTGAAAAAAAAAATTTCTAAGCCACGGGGTCACAACTTCAGCAAAAATCTGAAATTATCCAATTCACTCAAAAATGCTGCCAAACTGTTGCAAATTCACCCCTGAAAGATTTCGTGGTGGAAATAGAAGGCTTTTTATCATAGGACAAGAAATCAGCCTTTGACAACTTAACCTGTGAAAAAATTCACAACTTCAGCAAGAATCTGAAATGCTCCAATTCACTCAAAAATGCTGCCAAAGTGTTGCAAATTCACCCCTGAAAGGTTTGGTGGTGGACATAGAAGGCTTTTTATCATAGGACAAGAAATCAGCCTTCGACAACTTAACCTGTGAAAAAAAGAATTTCTAAGCCCCGGGGTCACAACTTCAGCAAAAATCTGAAATTCTCCAATTCACTCAAAAATGCTGCCAAAGTGTTGCAAATTCACCCCTGAAAGGTTTGGTGGTGGACATAGAAGGCTTTTTATCATAGGACAAGAAATCAGCCTTCGACAACTTAACCTGTGAAAAAAAGAATTTCTAAGCCCCGGGGTCACAACTTCAGCAAAAATCTGAAATTCTCCAATTCACTCAAAAATGCTGCCAAACTGTTGCAAATTCACCCCTGAAAGGTTTGGTGGTGGACATAGAAGGCTTTTTATCATAGGACAAGAAATCAGCCTTCGACAACTTAACCTGTGAAAAAAAAAAATTCTAAGCCCCGGGGTCACAACTTCAGCAAAAATCTGAAATTCTCCAATTCACTCAAAAATGCTGCCAAATTGTTGCAACTTCACCCCTGAAAAGTTTCGTGGTGGAAATAGAAGGCTTTTTATCTTAGGACAAGAAATCAGCCTTTGACAACTTAACCTGTGAAAAAAAAATTTTTTCTAAGCCCCGGGGTCACAACTTCAGCAAAAATCTGAAATTCTCCAATTCACTCAAAAATGCTGCCAAACTGTTGCAAATTGAGCCCTGAAAGGTTTTGTGGTGGAAATAGAAGGCTTTTTATCATAGGACCAGAAATCAGCGTTCGACAACTTAAACTGTGAAAAAAAAAAATTGCTAAGCCCCGGGGTCACAAATTTAGCAAAAATCTGAAATTCTCCAATTCACTCAAAAATGCTGCCAAACTGTTGCAAATTGACCCCTGAAAGGTTTGGTGGTGGAAATAGAAGGCTTTTTATCATAGGACAAGAAATCAGCCTTCGACAACTTAACCTGTGAAAAAAAAAATTTCTAAGCCACGGGGTCACAACTTCAGCAAAAATCTGAAATTATCCAATTCACTCAAAAATGCTGCCAAACTGTTGCAAATTCACCCCTGAAAGATTTCGTGGTGGAAATAGAAGGCTTTTTATCATAGGACAAGAAATCAGCCTTTGACAACTTAACCTGTGAAAAAATTCACAACTTCAGCAAGAATCTGAAATTCTCCAATTCACTCAAAAATGCTGCCAAAGTGTTGCAAATTCACCCCTGAAAGGTTTGGTGGTGGACATAGAAGGCTTTTTATCATAGGACAAGAAATCAGCCTTCGACAACTTAACCTGTGAAAAAAAGAATTTCTAAGCCCCGGGGTCACAACTTCAGCAAAAATCTGAAATTCTCCAATTCACTCAAAAATGCTGCCAAAGTGTTGCAAATTCACCCCTGAAAGGTTTGGTGGTGGACATAGAAGGCTTTTTATCATAGGACAAGAAATCAGCCTTCGACAACTTAACCTGTGAAAAAAAGAATTTCTAAGCCCCGGGGTCACAACTTCAGCAAAAATCTGAAATTCTCCAATTCACTCAAAAATGCTGCCAAACTGTTGCAAATTCACCCCTGAAAGGTTTGGTGGTGGACATAGAAGGCTTTTTATCATAGGACAAGAAATCAGCCTTCGACAACTTAACCTGTGAAAAAAAAAAATTCTAAGCCCCGGGGTCACAACTTCAGCAAAAATCTGAAATTCTCCAATTCACTCAAAAATGCTGCCAAATTGTTGCAACTTCACCCCTGAAAAGTTTCGTGGTGGAAATAGAAGGCTTTTTATCTTAGGACAAGAAATCAGCCTTTGACAACTTAACCTGTGAAAAAAAAATTTTTTCTAAGCCCCGGGGTCACAACTTCAGCAAAAATCTGAAATTCTCCAATTCACTCAAAAATGCTGCCAAACTGTTGCAAATTGAGCCCTGAAAGGTTTTGTGGTGGAAATAGAAGGCTTTTTATCATAGGACCAGAAATCAGCGTTCGACAACTTAAACTGTGAAAAAAAAAAATTGCTAAGCCCCGGGGTCACAAATTTAGCAAAAATCTGAAATTCTCCAATTCACTCAAAAATGCTGCCAAACTGTTGCAAATTGACCCCTGAAAGGTTTGGTGGTGGAAATAGAAGGCTTTTTATCATAGGACAAGAAATCAGCCTTCGACAACTTAACCTGTGAAAAAAAAAATTTCTAAGCCACGGGGTCACAACTTCAGCAAAAATCTGAAATTATCCAATTCACTCAAAAATGCTGCCAAACTGTTGCAAATTCACCCCTGAAAGATTTCGTGGTGGAAATAGAAGGCTTTTTATCATAGGACAAGAAATCAGCCTTTGACAACTTAACCTGTGAAAAAATTCACAACTTCAGCAAAAATCTGCAATTCTCCAATTCACTCAAAAATGCTGCCAAACTGTTGCAAATTCACCCCTGAAAGGTTTCGTGGTGGAAATAGAAGGCTTTTTATCATAGGACAAGAAATCAGCCTTCGACAACTTAACCTGTGGGAAAAAAAATTTCTAAGCCCCGGGGTCACAACTTCAGCAAGAATCTGAAATTCTCCAATTCACTCAAAAATGCTGCCAAAGTGTTGCAAATTCACCCCTGAAAGGTTTGGTGGTGGACATAGAAGGCTTTTTATCATAGGACAAGAAATCAGCCTTCGACAACTTAACCTGTGAAAAAAAGAATTTCTAAGCCCCGGGGTCACAACTTCAGCAAAAATCTGAAATTCTCCAATTCACTCAAAAATGCTGCCAAACTGTTGCAAATTCACCCCTGAAAGATTTCGTGGTGGAAATAGAAGGCTTTTTATCATAGGACAAGAAATCAGCCTTTGACAACTTAACCTGTGAAAAAATTCACAACTTCAGCAAAAATCTGCAATTCTCCAATTCACTCAAAAATGCTGCCAAACTGTTGCAAATTCACCCCTGAAAGGTTTCGTGGTGGAAATAGAAGGCTTTTTATCATAGGACAAGAAATCAGCCTTCGACAACTTAACCTGTGGAAAAAAAAATTTCTAAGCCCCGGGGTCACAACTTCAGCAAGAATCTGAAATTCTCCAATTCACTCAAAAATGCTGCCAAAGTGTTGCAAATTCACCCCTGAAAGGTTTGGTGGTGGACATAGAAGGCTTTTTATCATAGGACAAGAAATCAGCCTTCGACAACTTAACCTGTGAAAAAAAGAATTTCTAAGCCCCGGGGTCACAACTTCAGCAAAAATCTGAAATTCTCCAATTCACTCAAAAATGCTGCCAAACTGTTGCAAATTCACCCCTGAAAGGTTTGGTGGTGGACATAGAAGGCTTTTTATCATAGGACAAGAAATCAGCCTTCGACAACTTAACCTGTGAAAAAAAAAAATTCTAAGCCCCGGGGTCACAACTTCAGCAAAAATCTGAAATTCTCCAATTCACTCAAAAATGCTGCCAAATTGTTGCAAATTCACCCCTGAAAGGTTTGGTGGTGGAAATAGAAGGCTTTTTATCATAGGACAAGAAATCAGCCTTCGACAACTTAACCTGTGAAAAAAAAAAATTCTAAGCCCCGGGGTCACAACTTCAGCAAAAATCTGAAATTCTCCAATTCACTCAAAAATGCTGCCAAACTGTTGCAAATTCACCCCTGAAAGGTTTCGTGGTGGAAATAGAAGGCTTTTTATCTTAGGACAAGAAATCAGCCTTTGACAACTTAACCTGTGAAAAAAAAAAATTCTAAGCCCCGGGGTCACAACTTCAGCAAAAATCTGAAATTCTCCAATTCACTCAAAAATGCTGCCAAACTGTTGCAAATTGAGCCCTGAAAGGTTTTGTGGTGGAAATAGAAGGCTTTTTATCATAGGACAAGAAATCAGCCTTTGACAACTTAACCTGTGAAAAAAAAAAATTCTAAGCCCCGGGGTCACAACTTCAGCAAAAATATGAAATTCTCCAATTCACTCAAAAATGCTGCCAAACTGTTGCAAATTCACCCCTGAAAGGTTTGGTGGTGGACATAGAAGGCTTTTTATCATAGGACAAGAAATCAGCCTTTGACAACTTAACCTGTGAAAAAATTCACAACTTCAGCAAAAATCTGCAATTCTCCAATTCACTCAAAAATGCTGCCAAACTGTTGCAAATTCACCCCTGAAAGGTTTCGTGGTGGAAATAGAAGGCTTTTTATCATAGGACAAGAAATCAGCCTTCGACAACTTAACCTGTGGAAAAAAAAATTTCTAAGCCCCGGGGTCACAACTTCAGCAAGAATCTGAAATTCTCCAATTCACTCAAAAATGCTGCCAAAGTGTTGCAAATTCACCCCTGAAAGGTTTGGTGGTGGACATAGAAGGCTTTTTATCATAGGACAAGAAATCAGCCTTCGACAACTTAACCTGTGAAAAAAAGAATTTCTAAGCCCCGGGGTCACAACTTCAGCAAAAATCTGAAATTCTCCAATTCACTCAAAAATGCTGCCAAACTGTTGCAAATTCACCCCTGAAAGGTTTGGTGGTGGACATAGAAGGCTTTTTATCATAGGACAAGAAATCAGCCTTCGACAACTTAACCTGTGAAAAAAAAAAATTCTAAGCCCCGGGGTCACAACTTCAGCAAAAATCTGAAATTCTCCAATTCACTCAAAAATGCTGCCAAATTGTTGCAAATTCACCCCTGAAAGGTTTGGTGGTGGAAATAGAAGGCTTTTTATCATAGGACAAGAAATCAGCCTTCGACAACTTAACCTGTGAAAAAAAAAAATTCTAAGCCCCGGGGTCACAACTTCAGCAAAAATCTGAAATTCTCCAATTCACTCAAAAATGCTGCCAAACTGTTGCAAATTCACCCCTGAAAGGTTTCGTGGTGGAAATAGAAGGCTTTTTATCTTAGGACAAGAAATCAGCCTTTGACAACTTAACCTGTGAAAAAATTTTTTTCTAAGCCCCGGGGTCACAACTTCAGCAAAAATCTGAAATTCTCCAATTCACTCAAAAATGCTGCCAAACTGTTGCAAATTGAGCCCTGAAAGGTTTTGTGGTGGACATAGAAGGCTTTTTATCATAGGACAAGAAATCAGCCTTCGACAACTTAACCTGTGAAAAAAAAAAATTCTAAGCCCCGGGGTCACAACTTCAGCAAAAATATGAAATTCTCCAATTCACTCAAAAATGCTGCCAAACTGTTGCAAATTGACCCCTGAAAGGTTTGGTGGTGGAAATAGAAGGCTTTTTATCATAGGACAAGAAATCAGCCTTCGACAACTTAACCTGTGAAAAAAAAAATTTCTAAGCCCCGGGGTCACAACTTCAGCAAAAATCTGAAATTCTCCAATTCACTCAAAAATGCTGCCAAACTGTTGCAAATTCACCCCTGAAAGGTTTCGTGGTGGAAATAGAAGGCTTTTTATCATAGGACAAGAAATCAGCCTTCGACAACTTAACCTGTGAAAAAAAAAAATTCTAAGCCCCGGGGTCACAACTTCAGCAAAAATCTGAAATTCTCCAATTCACTCAAAAATGCTGCCAAACTGTTGCAAATTCACCCCTGAAAGATTTCGTGGTGGAAATAGAAGGCTTTTTATCATAGGACAAGAAATCAGCCTTTGACAACTTAACCTGTGAAAAAAAAAATTTCTAAGCCCCGGGGTCACAACTTCAGCAAAAATCTGAAATTCTCCAATTCACTCAAAAATGCTGCCAAACTGTTGCAAATTGACCCCTGAAAGGTTTGGTGGTGGAAATAGAAGGTTTTTTATCATAGGACAAGAAATCAGCCTTCGACAACTTAACCTGTGAAAAAAAAAATTTCTAAGCCCCGGGGTCACAACTTCAGCAAAAATCTGAAATTCTCCAATTCACTCAAAAATGCTGCCAAATTGTTGCAAATTCACCCCTGAAAGGTTTGGTGGTGGAAATAGAAGGCTTTTTATCATAGGATAAGAAATCAGCCTTCGACAACTTAACCTGTGAAAAAAGAAAATTCTAAGCCCCGGGGTCACAACTTCAGCAAAAATCTGAAATTCTCCAATTCACTCAAAAATGCTGCCAAACTGTTGCAACTTCACCCCTGAAAAGTTTCGTGGTGGAAATAGAAGGCTTTTTATCTTAGGACAAGAAATCAGCCTTTGACAACTTAACCTGTGAAAAAAATTTTTTCTAAGCCCCGGGGTCACAACTTCAGCAAAAATCTGAAATTCTCCAATTCACTCAAAAATGCTGCCAAACTGTTGCAAATTGACCCCTGAAAGGTTTGGTGGTGGAAATAGAAGGCTTTTTATCATAGGACAAGAAATCAGCCTTCGACAACTTAACCTGTGAAAAAAAAAATTTCTAAGCCCCGGGGTCACAACTTCAGCAAAAATCTGAAATTATCCAATTCACTCAAAAATGCTGCCAAACTGTTGCAAATTCACCCCTGAAAGATTTCGTAGTGGAAATAGAAGGCTTTTTATCATAGGACAAGAAATCAGCCTTTGACAACTTAACCTGTGAAAAAATTCACAACTTCAGCAAAAATCTGCAATTCTCCAATTCACTCAAAAATGCTGCCAAACTGTTGCAAATTCACCCCTGAAAGGTTTCGTGGTGGAAATAGAAGGCTTTTTATCATAGGACAAGAAATCAGCCTTCGACAACTTAACCTGTGGAAAAAAAAATTTCTAAGCCCCGGGGTCACAACTTCCGCAAGAATCTGAAATTCTCCAATTCACTCAAAAATGCTGCCAAAGTGTTGCAAATTCACCCCTGAAAGGTTTGGTGGTGGACCTAGAAGGCTTTTTATCATAGGAAAAGAAATCAGCCTTCGACAACTTAACCTGTGAAAAAAAGAATTTCTAAGCCCCGGGGTCACAACTTCAGCAAAAATCTGAAATTCTCCAATTCACTCAAAAATGCTGCCAAACTGTTGCAAATTCACCCCTGAAAGGTTTGGTGGTGGACATAGAAGGCTTTTTATCATAGGACAAGAAATCAGCCTTCGACAACTTAACCTGTGAAAAAAAAAAATTCTAAGCCCCGGGGTCACAACTTCAGCAAAAATCTGAAATTCTCCAATTCACTCAAAAATGCTGCCAAATTGTTGCAAATTCACCCCTGAAAGGTTTGGTGGTGGAAATAGAAGGCTTTTTATCATAGGACAAGAAATCAGCCTTCGACAACTTAACCTGTGAAAAAAAAAAATTCTAAGCCCCGGGGTCACAACTTCAGCAAAAATCTGAAATTCTCCAATTCACTCAAAAATGCTGCCAAACTGTTGCAAATTCACCCCTGAAAGGTTTCGTGGTGGAAATAGAAGGCTTTTTATCTTAGGACAAGAAATCAGCCTTTGACAACTTAACCTGTGAAAAAATTTTTTTCTAAGCCCCGGGGTCACAACTTCAGCAAAAATCTGAAATTCTCCAATTCACTCAAAAATGCTGCCAAACTGTTGCAAATTGAGCCCTGAAAGGTTTTGTGGTGGAAATAGAAGGCTTTTTATCATAGGACAAGAAATCAGCCTTCGACAACTTAACCTGTGAAAAAAAAAAATTCTAAGCCCCGGGGTCACAACTTCAGCAAAAATATGAAATTCTCCAATTCACTCAAAAATGCTGCCAAACTGTTGCAAATTCACCCCTGAAAGATTTCGTGGTGGAAATAGAAGGCTTTTTATCATAGGACAAGAAATCAGCCTTTGACAACTTAACCTGTGAAAAAATTCACAACTTCAGCAAAAATCTGCAATTCTCCAATTCACTCAAAAATGCTGCCAAACTGTTGCAAATTCACCCCTGAAAGGTTTGGTGGTGGAAATAGAAGGCTTTTTATCATAGGACAAGAAATCAGCCTTCGACAACTTAACCTGTGGAAAAAAAAATTTCTAAGCCCCGGGGTCACAACTTCAGCAAGAATCTGAAATTCTCCAATTCACTCAAAAATGCTGCCAAAGTGTTGCAAATTCACCCCTGAAAGGTTTGGTGGTGGACATAGAAGGCTTTTTATCATAGGACAAGAAATCAGCCTTCGACAACTTAACCTGTGAAAAAAAGAATTTCTAAGCCCCGGGGTCACAACTTCAGCAAAAATCTGAAATTCTCCAATTCACTCAAAAATGCTGCCAAACTGTTGCAAATTCACCCCTGAAAGGTTTGGTGGTGGACATAGAAGGCTTTTTATCATAGGACAAGAAATCAGCCTTCGACAACTTAACCTGTGAAAAAAAAAAATTCTAAGCCCCGGGGTCACAACTTCAGCAAAAATCTGAAATTCTCCAATTCACTCAAAAATGCTGCCAAATTGTTGCAAATTCACCCCTGAAAGGTTTGGTGGTGGAAATAGAAGGCTTTTTATCATAGGACAAGAAATCAGCCTTCGACAACTTAACCTGTGAAAAAAAAAAATTCTAAGCCCCGGGGTCACAACTTCAGCAAAAATCTGAAATTCTCCAATTCACTCAAAAATGCTGCCAAACTGTTGCAAATTCACCCCTGAAAGGTTTCGTGGTGGAAATAGGCTTTTTATCTTAGGACAAGAAATCAGCCTTTGACAACTTAACCTGTGAAAAAAAATTTTTCTAAGCCCCGGGGTCACAACTTCAGCAAAAATCTGAAATTCTCCAATTCACTCAAAAATGCTGCCAAACTGTTGCAAATTGAGCCCTGAAAGGTTTTGTGGTGGAAATAGAAGGCTTTTTATCATAGGACAAGAAATCAGCCTTCAACAACTTAACCTGTGGAAAAAAAAATTTCTAAGCCCCGGGGTCACAACTTCAGCAAGAATCTGAAATTCTCCAATTCACTCAAAAATGCTGCCAAAGTGTTGCAAATTCACCCCTGAAAGGTTTGGTGGTGGACATAGAAGGCTTTTTATCATAGGACAAGAAATCAGCCTTCGACAACTTAACCTGTGAAAAAAAGAATTTCTAAGCCCCGGGGTCACAACTTCAGCAAAAATCTGAAATTCTCCAATTCACTCAAAAATGCTGCCAAACTGTTGCAAATTCACCCCTGAAAGGTTTGGTGGTGGACATAGAAGGCTTTTTATCATAGGACAAGAAATCAGCCTTCGACAACTTAACCTGTGAAAAAAAAAAATTCTAAGCCCCGGGGTCACAACTTCAGCAAAAATCTGAAATTCTCCAATTCACTCAAAAATGCTGCCAAATTGTTGCAAATTCACCCCTGAAAGGTTTGGTGGTGGAAATAGAAGGCTTTTTATCATAGGACAAGAAATCAGCCTTCGACAACTTAACCTGTGAAAAAAAAAAATTCTAAGCCCCGGGGTCACAACTTCAGCAAAAATCTGAAATTCTCCAATTCACTCAAAAATGCTGCCAAACTGTTGCAAATTCACCCCTGAAAGGTTTCGTGGTGGAAATAGAAGGCTTTTTATCTTAGGACAAGAAATCAGCCTTTGACAACTTAACCTGTGAAAAAAATTTTTTCTAAGCCCCGGGGTCACAACTTCAGCAAAAATCTGAAATTCTCCAATTCACTCAAAAATGCTGCCAAACTGTTGCAAATTGAGCCCTGAAAGGTTTGGTGGTGGACCTAGAAGGCTTTTTATCATAGGACAAGAAATCAGCCTTCGACAACTTAACCTGTGAAAAAAAGAATTTCTAAGCCCCGGGGTCACAACTTCAGCAAAAATCTGAAATTCTCCAATTCACTCAAAAATGCTGCCAAACTGTTGCAAATTCACCCCTGAAAGGTTTGGTGGTGGACATAGAAGGCTTTTTATCATAGGACAAGAAATCAGCCTTCGACAACTTAACCTGTGAAAAAAAAAAATTCTAAGCCCCGGGGTCACAACTTCAGCAAAAATCTGAAATTCTCCAATTCACTCAAAAATGCTGCCAAATTGTTGCAAATTCACCCCTGAAAGGTTTGGTGGTGGAAATAGAAGGCTTTTTATCATAGGACAAGAAATCAGCCTTCGACAACTTAACCTGTGAAAAAAAAAAATTCTAAGCCCCGGGGTCACAACTTCAGCAAAAATCTGAAATTCTCCAATTCACTCAAAAATGCTGCCAAACTGTTGCAAATTCACCCCTGAAAGGTTTCGTGGTGGAAATAGAAGGCTTTTTATCTTAGGACAAGAAATCAGCCTTTGACAACTTAACCTGTGAAAAAATTTTTTTCTAAGCCCCGGGGTCACAACTTCAGCAAAAATCTGAAATTCTCCAATTCACTCAAAAATGCTGCCAAACTGTTGCAAATTGAGCCCTGAAACGTTTTGTGGTGGAAATAGAAGGCTTTTTATCATAGGACAAGAAATCAGCCTTCGACAACTTAACCTGTGAAAAAAAAAAATTCTAAGCCCCGGGGTCACAACTTCAGCAAAAATATGAAATTCTCCAATTCACTCAAAAATGCTGCCAAACTGTTGCAAATTCACCCCTGAAAGATTTCGTGGTGGAAATAGAAGGCTTTTTATCATAGGACAAGAAATCAGCCTTTGACAACTTAACCTGTGAAAAAATTCACAACTTCAGCAAAAATCTGCAATTCTCCAATTCACTCAAAAATGCTGCCAAACTGTTGCAAATTCACCCCTGAAAGGTTTGGTGGTGGAAATAGAAGGCTTTTTATCATAGGACAAGAAATCAGCCTTCGACAACTTAACCTGTGGAAAAAAAAATTTCTAAGCCCCGGGGTCACAACTTCAGCAAGAATCTGAAATTCTCCAATTCACTCAAAAATGCTGCCAAAGTGTTGCAAATTCACCCCTGAAAGGTTTGGTGGTGGACATAGAAGGCTTTTTATCATAGGACAAGAAATCAGCCTTCGACAACTTAACCTGTGAAAAAAAGAATTTCTAAGCCCCGGGGTCACAACTTCAGCAAAAATCTGAAATTCTCCAATTCACTCAAAAATGCTGCCAAACTGTTGCAAATTCACCCCTGAAAGGTTTGGTGGTGGACATAGAAGGCTTTTTATCATAGGACAAGAAATCAGCCTTCGACAACTTAACCTGTGAAAAAAAAAAATTCTAAGCCCCGGGGTCACAACTTCAGCAAAAATCTGAAATTCTCCAATTCACTCAAAAATGCTGCCAAATTGTTGCAAATTCACCCCTGAAAGGTTTGGTGGTGGAAATAGAAGGCTTTTTATCATAGGACAAGAAATCAGCCTTCGACAACTTAACCTGTGAAAAAAAAAAATTCTAAGCCCCGGGGTCACAACTTCAGCAAAAATCTGAAATTCTCCAATTCACTCAAAAATGCTGCCAAACTGTTGCAAATTCACCCCTGAAAGGTTTCGTGGTGGAAATAGGCTTTTTATCTTAGGACAAGAAATCAGCCTTTGACAACTTAACCTGTGAAAAAAAATTTTTCTAAGCCCCGGGGTCACAACTTCAGCAAAAATCTGAAATTCTCCAATTCACTCAAAAATGCTGCCAAACTGTTGCAAATTGAGCCCTGAAAGGTTTTGTGGTGGAAATAGAAGGCTTTTTATCATAGGACAAGAAATCAGCCTTCAACAACTTAACCTGTGGAAAAAAAAATTTCTAAGCCCCGGGGTCACAACTTCAGCAAGAATCTGAAATTCTCCAATTCACTCAAAAATGCTGCCAAAGTGTTGCAAATTCACCCCTGAAAGGTTTGGTGGTGGACATAGAAGGCTTTTTATCATAGGACAAGAAATCAGCCTTCGACAACTTAACCTGTGAAAAAAAGAATTTCTAAGCCCCGGGGTCACAACTTCAGCAAAAATCTGAAATTCTCCAATTCACTCAAAAATGCTGCCAAACTGTTGCAAATTCACCCCTGAAAGGTTTGGTGGTGGACATAGAAGGCTTTTTATCATAGGACAAGAAATCAGCCTTCGACAACTTAACCTGTGAAAAAAAAAAATTCTAAGCCCCGGGGTCACAACTTCAGCAAAAATCTGAAATTCTCCAATTCACTCAAAAATGCTGCCAAATTGTTGCAAATTCACCCCTGAAAGGTTTGGTGGTGGAAATAGAAGGCTTTTTATCATAGGACAAGAAATCAGCCTTCGACAACTTAACCTGTGAAAAAAAAAAATTCTAAGCCCCGGGGTCACAACTTCAGCAAAAATCTGAAATTCTCCAATTCACTCAAAAATGCTGCCAAACTGTTGCAAATTCACCCCTGAAAGGTTTCGTGGTGGAAATAGAAGGCTTTTTATCTTAGGACAAGAAATCAGCCTTTGACAACTTAACCTGTGAAAAAAATTTTTTCTAAGCCCCGGGGTCACAACTTCAGCAAAAATCTGAAATTCTCCAATTCACTCAAAAATGCTGCCAAACTGTTGCAAATTGAGCCCTGAAAGGTTTTGTGGTGGAAATAGAAGGCTTTTTATCATAGGACAAGAAATCAGCCTTCGACAACTTAACCTGTGAAAAAAAAAAATTCTAAGCCCCGGGGTCACAACTTCAGCAAAAATCTGAAATTCTCCAATTCACTCAAAAATGCTGCCAAATTGTTGCAAATTCACCCCTGAAAGGTTTGGTGGTGGAAATAGAAGGCTTTTTATCATAGGACAAGAAATCAGCCTTCGACAACTTAACCTGTGAAAAAAAAAAATTCTAAGCCCCGGGGTCACAACTTCAGCAAAAATCTGAAATTCTCCAATTCACTCAAAAATGCTGCCAAACTGTTGCAAATTCACCCCTGAAAGGTTTCGTGGTGGAAATAGAAGGCTTTTTATCTTAGGACAAGAAATCAGCCTTTGACAACTTAACCTGTGAAAAAATTTTTTTCTAAGCCCCGGGGTCACAACTTCAGCAAGAATCTGAAATTCTCCAATTCACTCAAAAATGCTGCCAAACTGTTGCAAATTGAGCCCTGAAAGGTTTTGTGGTGGAAATAGAAGGCTTTTTATCATAGGACAAGAAATCAGCCTTCGACAACTTAACCTGTGAAAAAAAAAAATTCTAAGCCCCGGGGTCACAACTTCAGCAAAAATATGAAATTCTCCAATTCACTCAAAAATGCTGCCAAACTGTTGCAAATTCACCCCTGAAAGATTTCGTGGTGGAAATAGAAGGCTTTTTATCATAGGACAAGAAATCAGCCTTTGACAACTTAACCTGTGAAAAAATTCACAACTTCAGCAAAAATCTGCAATTCTCCAATTCACTCAAAAATGCTGCCAAACTGTTGCAAATTCACCCCTGAAAGGTTTGGTGGTGGAAATAGAAGGCTTTTTATCATAGGACAAGAAATCAGCCTTCGACAACTTAACCTGTGGAAAAAAAAATTTCTAAGCCCCGGGGTCACAACTTCAGCAAGAATCTGAAATTCTCCAATTCACTCAAAAATGCTGCCAAAGTGTTGCAAATTCACCCCTGAAAGGTTTGGTGGTGGACATAGAAGGCTTTTTATCATAGGACAAGAAATCAGCCTTCGACAACTTAACCTGTGAAAAAAAGAATTTCTAAGCCCCGGGGTCACAACTTCAGCAAAAATCTGAAATTCTCCAATTCACTCAAAAATGCTGCCAAACTGTTGCAAATTCACCCCTGAAAGGTTTGGTGGTGGACATAGAAGGCTTTTTATCATAGGACAAGAAATCAGCCTTCGACAACTTAACCTGTGAAAAAAAAAAATTCTAAGCCCCGGGGTCACAACTTCAGCAAAAATCTGAAATTCTCCAATTCACTCAAAAATGCTGCCAAATTGTTGCAAATTCACCCCTGAAAGGTTTGGTGGTGGAAATAGAAGGCTTTTTATCATAGGACAAGAAATCAGCCTTCGACAACTTAACCTGTGAAAAAAAAAAATTCTAAGCCCCGGGGTCACAACTTCAGCAAAAATCTGAAATTCTCCAATTCACTCAAAAATGCTGCCAAACTGTTGCAAATTCACCCCTGAAAGGTTTCGTGGTGGAAATAGGCTTTTTATCTTAGGACAAGAAATCAGCCTTTGACAACTTAACCTGTGAAAAAAAATTTTTCTAAGCCCCGGGGTCACAACTTCAGCAAAAATCTGAAATTCTCCAATTCACTCAAAAATGCTGCCAAACTGTTGCAAATTGAGCCCTGAAAGGTTTTGTGGTGGAAATAGAAGGCTTTTTATCATAGGACAAGAAATCAGCCTTCAACAACTTAACCTGTGGAAAAAAAAATTTCTAAGCCCCGGGGTCACAACTTCAGCAAGAATCTGAAATTCTCCAATTCACTCAAAAATGCTGCCAAAGTGTTGCAAATTCACCCCTGAAAGGTTTGGTGGTGGACATAGAAGGCTTTTTATCATAGGACAAGAAATCAGCCTTCGACAACTTAACCTGTGAAAAAAAGAATTTCTAAGCCCCGGGGTCACAACTTCAGCAAAAATCTGAAATTCTCCAATTCACTCAAAAATGCTGCCAAACTGTTGCAAATTCACCCCTGAAAGGTTTGGTGGTGGACATAGAAGGCTTTTTATCATAGGACAAGAAATCAGCCTTCGACAACTTAACCTGTGAAAAAAAAAAATTCTAAGCCCCGGGGTCACAACTTCAGCAAAAATCTGAAATTCTCCAATTCACTCAAAAATGCTGCCAAATTGTTGCAAATTCACCTCTGAAAGGTTTGGTGGTGGAAATAGAAGGCTTTTTATCATAGGACAAGAAATCAGCCTTCGACAACTTAACCTGTGAAAAAAAAAAATTCTAAGCCCCGGGGTCACAACTTCAGCAAAAATCTGAAATTCTCCAATTCACTCAAAAATGCTGCCAAACTGTTGCAAATTCACCCCTGAAAGGTTTCGTGGTGGAAATAGAAGGCTTTTTATCTTAGGACAAGAAATCAGCCTTTGACAACTTAACCTGTGAAAAAAATTTTTTCTAAGCCCCGGGGTCACAACTTCAGCAAAAATCTGAAATTCTCCAATTCACTCAAAAATGCTGCCAAACTGTTGCAAATTGAGCCCTGAAAGGTTTTGTGGTGGAAATAGAAGGCTTTTTATCATAGGACAAGAAATCAGCCTTCGACAACTTAACCTGTGAAAAAAAAAAATTCTAAGCCCCGGGGTCACAACTTCAGCAAAAATATGAAATTCTCCAATTCACTCAAAAATGCTGCCAAACTGTTGCAAATTGACCCCTGAAAGGTTTGGTGGTGGAAATAGAAGGCTTTTTATCATAGGACAAGAAATCAGCCTTCGACAACTTAACCTGTGAAAAAAAAAAATTCTAAGCCCCGGGGTCACAACTTCAGCAAAAATCTGAAATTATCCAATTCACTCAAAAATGCTGCCAAACTGTTGCAAATTCACCCCTGAAAGGTTTCGTGGTGGAAATAGAAGGCTTTTTATCATAGGACAAGAAATCAGCCTTGGACAACTTAACCTGTGGAAAAAAAAATTTCTAAGCCCCGGGGTCACAACTTCAGCAAGAATCTGAAATTCTCCAATTCACTCAAAAATGCTGCCAAAGTGTTGCAAATTCACCCCTGAAAGGTTTGGTGGTGGACATAGAAGGCTTTTTATCATAGGACAAGAAATCAGCCTTCGACAACTTAACCTGTGAAAAAAAGAATTTCTAAGCCCCGGGGTCACAACTTCAGCAAAAAACTGAAATTCTCCAATTCACTCAAAAATGCTGCCAAACTGTTGCAAATTCACCCCTGAAAGGTTTGGTGGTGGACATAGAAGGCTTTTTATCATAGGACAAGAAATCAGCCTTCGACAACTTAACCTGTGAAAAAAAAAATTTCTAAGCCCCGGGGTCACAACTTCAGCAAAAATCTGAAATTCTCCAATTCACTCAAAAATGCTGCCAAACTGTTGCAAATTCACCCCTGAAAGGTTTCGTGGTGGAAATAGAAGGCTTTTTATCTTAGGACAAGAAATCAGCCTTTGACAACTTAACCTGTGAAAAAAATTTTTTCTAAGCCCCGGGGTCACAACTTCAGCAAAAATCTGAAATTCTTCAATTCACTCAAAAATGCTGCCAAACTGATGCAAATTGAGCCCTGAAAGGTTTTGTGGTGGAAATAGAAGGCTTTTTATCATAGGACAAGAAATCAGCCTTCGACAACTTAACCTGTGAAAAAAAAAAATTCTAAGCCCCGGGGTCACAACTTCAGCAAAAATATGAAATTCTCCAATTCACTCAAAAATGCTGCCAAACTGTTGCAAATTGACCCCTGAAAGGTTTGGTGGTGGAAATAGAAGGCTTTTTATCATAGGACAAGAAATCAGCCTTCGACAACTTAACCTGTGAAAAAAAAAATTTCTAAGCCCCGGGGTCACAACTTCAGCAAAAATCTGAAATTATCCAATTCACTCAAAAAGGCTGCCAAACTGTTGCAAATTCACCCCTGAAAGGTTTGGTGGTGGAAATAGAAGGCTTTTTATCATAGGACAAGAAATCAGCCTTCGACAACTTAACCTGTGAAAAAAAAAATTTCTAAGCCCCGGGGTCACAACTTCAGCAAAAATCTGAAATTCTCCAATTCACTCAAAAATGCTGCCAAACTGTTGCAAATTCACCCCTGAAAGGTTTCGTGGTGGAAATAGAAGGCTTTTTATCATAGGACAAGAAATCAGCCTTGGACAACTTAACCTGTGGAAAAAAAAATTTCTAAGCCCCGGGGTCACAACTTCAGCAAGAATCTGAAATTCTCCAATTCACTCAAAAATGCTGCCAAAGTGTTGCAAATTCACCCCTGAAAGGTTTGGTGGTGGACATAGAAGGCTTTTTATCATAGGACAAGAAATCAGCCTTCGACAACTTAACCTGTGAAAAAAAAAATTTCTAAGCCCCGGGGTCACAACTTCAGCAAAAATCTGAAATTCTCCAATTCACTCAAAAATGCTGCCAAACTGTTGCAAATTCACCCCTGAAAGGTTTGGTGGTGGACATAGAAGGCTTTTTATCATAGGACAAGAAATCAGCCTTCGACAGCTTAACCTGTGAAAAAAAAAATTTCTAAGCCCCGGGGTCACAACTTCAGCAAAAATCTGAAATTATCCAATTCACTCAAAAATGCTGCCAAAGTGTTGCAAATTCACCCCTGAAAGGTTTGGTGGTGGACATAGAAGGCTTTTTATCATAGGACAAGAAATCAGCCTTCGACAACTTAACCTGTGGAAAAAAAAATTTCTAAGCCCCGGGGTCACAACTTCAGCAAAAATCTGAAATTCTCCAATTCACTCAAAAATGCTGCCAAACTGTTGCAAATTCACCCCTGAAAGGTTTCGTGGTGGAAATAGAAGGCTTTTTATCATAGGACAAGAAATCAGCCTTCGACAACTTAACCTGTGAAAAAATTTTTTTCTAAGCCCGGGGGTCACAACTTCAGCAAAAATCTGAAATTCTCCAATTCACTCAAAAATGCTGCCAAACTGTTGCAAATTCACCCCTGTAAGGTTTCGTGGTGGAAATAGAAGGCTTTTTATCATAGGACAAGAAATCAGCCTTCGACAACTTAACCTGTGAAAAAAAAAATTCTAAGCCCCGGGGTCACAACTTCAGCAAAAATCTGAAATTCTCCAATTCACTCAAAAATGCTGCCAAACTGTTGCAAACTGACCCCTGAAAGGTTTGGTGGTGGAAATAGAAGGCTTTATATCATAGGACAAGAAATCAGCCTTCGACAACTTAACCTGTGAAAAAAAAAATTTCTAAGCCCCGGGGTCACAACTTCAGCAAAAATCTGAAATTCTCCAATTCACTCAAAAATGCTGCCAAATTGTTGCAAATTCACCCCTGAAAGGTTTGGTGGTGGAAATAGAAGGCTTTTTATCATAGATCAAGAAATCAGCCTTTGACAACTTAACCTGTGAAAAAAAAATTTTCTAAGCCCCGGGGTCACAACTTCAGCAAAAATCTGAAATTCTCCAATTCACTCAAAAATGCTGCCAAACTGTTGCAAATTCACCCCTGAAAGGTTTCGTGGTGGAAATAGAAGGCTTTTTATCATAGGACAAGAAATCAGCCTTCGACAACTTAACCTGTGAAAAAAAATTTTTCTAAGCCCCCGGGGTCACAACTTCAGCAAAAATCTGAAATTCTCCAATTCACTCAAAAATGCTGCCAAACTGTTGCAAATTCACCCCTGAAAGGTTTCGTGGTGGAAATAGAAGGCTTTTTATCATAGGACAAGAAATGAGCCTTCGATAACTTAACCTGTGGGGAAAAAAATTTCTAAGCCCCGGGGTCACAACTTCAGCAAAAATCTGAAATTATCCAATTCACTCAAAAATGCTGCCAAATTGTTGCAAATTCACCCCTGAAAGATTTGGTGGTGGAAATAGAAGGCTTTTTATCATAGGACAAGAAATCAGCCTTCGACAACTTAACCTGTGAAAAAAAAAAATTTCTAAGCCTCGGGGTCACAACTTCAGCAAAAATCTGAAATTCTCCAATTCACTCAAAAATGCTGCCAAACTGTTGCAAATTCACCCCTGAAGGGTTTCGTGGTGGAAATAGAAGGCTTTTTATCTTAGGACAAGAAATCAGCCTTTGACAACTTAACCTGTGAAAAAATTTTTTTCTAAGCCCCGGGGTCACAACTTCAGCAAAAATCTGAAATTCTCCAATTCACTCAAAAATGCTGCCAAACTGTTGCAAATTGAGCCCTGAAAGGTTTTGTGGTGGAAATAGAAGGCTTTTTATCATAGGACCAGAAATCATCGTTCGACAACTTAACCTGTGGGAAAAAAAAATTGCTAAGCCCCGGGGTCACAACTTCAGCAAAAATCTGAAATTCTCCAATTCACTCAAAAATGCTGCCAAACTGTTGCAAATTGACCCCTGAAAGGTTTGGTGGTGGAAATAGAAGGCTTTTTATCATAGGACAAGAAATCAGCCTTCGTCAACTTAACCTGTGAAAAAAAAAATTTCTAAGCCCCGGGGTCACAACTTCAGCAAAAATCTGAAATTATCCAATTCACTCAAAAATGCTGCCAAACTGTTGCAAATTCACCCCTGAAAGATTTCGTGGTGGAAATAGAAGGCTTTTTATCATAGGACAAGAAATCAGCCTTTGACAACTTAACCTGTGAAAAAATTCACAACTTCAGCAAAAATCTGCAATTCTCCAATTCACTCAAAAATGCTGCCAAACTGTTGCAAATTCACCCCTGAAAGGTTTCGTGGTGGAAATAGAAGGCTTTTTATCATAGGACAAGAAATCAGCCTTCGACAACTTAACCTGTGGAAAAAAAAATTTCTAAGCCCCGGGGTCACAACTTCAGCAAGAATCTGAAATTCTCCAATTCACTCAAAAATGCTGCCAAAGTGTTGCAAATTCACCCCTGAAAGGTTTGGTGGTGGACATAGAAGGCTTTTTATCATAGGACAAGAAATCAGCCTTCGACAACTTAACCTGTGAAAAAAAAATTTTCTAAGCCCCGGGGTCACAACTTCAGCAAAAATCTGAAATTCTCCAATTCACTCAAAAATGCTGCCAAACTGTTGCAAATTGAGCCCTGAAAGGTTTTGTGGTGGAAATAGAAGGCTTTTTATCATAGGACAAGAAATCAGCCTTCGACAACTTAACCTGTGAAAAAAAAAAAATTCTAAGCCCCGGGGTCACAACTTCAGCAAAAATCTGAAATTCTCCAATTCACTCAAAAATGCTGCCAAATTGTTGCAAATTCACCCCTGAAAGGTTTGGTGGTGGAAATAGAAGGCTTTTTATCATAGGACAAGAAATCAGCCTTCGACAACTTAACCTGTGAAAAAAAAAAATTCTAAGCCCCGGGGTCACAACTTCAGCAAAAATCTGAAATTCTCCAATTCACTCAAAAATGCTGCCAAACTGTTGCAAATTCACCCCTGAAAGGTTTCGTGGTGGAAATAGAAGGCTTTTTATCTTAGGACAAGAAATCAGCCTTTGACAACTTAACCTGTGAAAAAAAAATTTTCTAAGCCCCGGGGTCACAACTTCAGCAAAAATCTGAAATTCTCCAATTCACTCAAAAATGCTGCCAAACTGTTGCAAATTGAGCCCTGAAAGGTTTTGTGGTGGAAATAGAAGGCTTTTTATCATAGGACAAGAAATCAGCCTTTGACAACTTAACCTGTGAAAAAAAAAAATTCTAAGCCCCGGGGTCACAACTTCAGCAAAAATATGAAATTCTCCAATTCACTCAAAAATGCTGCCAAACTGTTGCAAATTCACCCCTGAAAGATTTCGTGGTGGAAATAGAAGGCTTTTTATCATAGGACAAGAAATCAGCCTTTGACAACTTAACCTGTGAAAAAATTCACAACTTCAGCAAAAATCTGCAATTCTCCAATTCACTCAAAAATGCTGCCAAACTGTTGCAAATTCACCCCTGAAAGGTTTCGTGGTGGAAATAGAAGGCTTTTTATCATAGGACAAGAAATCAGCCTTCGACAACTTAACCTGTGGGAAAAAAAATTTCTAAGCCCCGGGGTCACAACTTCAGCAAGAATCTGAAATTCTCCAATTCACTCAAAAATGCTGCCAAAGTGTTGCAAATTCACCCCTGAAAGGTTTGGTGGTGGACATAGAAGGCTTTTTATCATAGGACAAGAAATCAGCCTTCGACAACTTAACCTGTGAAAAAAAGAATTTCTAAGCCCCGGGGTCACAACTTCAGCAAAAATCTGAAATTCTCCAATTCACTCAAAAATGCTGCCAAACTGTTGCAAATTCACCCCTGAAAGGTTTGGTGGTGGACATAGAAGGCTTTTTATCATAGGACAAGAAATCAGCCTTCGACAACTTAACCTGTGAAAAAAAAAAATTCTAAGCCCCGGGGTCACAACTTCAGCAAAAATCTGAAATTCTCCAATTCACTCAAAAATGCTGCCAAATTGTTGCAAATTCACCCCTGAAAGGTTTGGTGGTGGAAATAGAAGGCTTTTTATCATAGGACAAGAAATCAGCCTTCGACAACTTAACCTGTGAAAAAAAAAAATTCTAAGCCCCGGGGTCACAACTTCAGCAAAAATCTGAAATTCTCCAATTCACTCAAAAATGCTGCCAAACTGTTGCAAATTCACCCCTGAAAGGTTTCGTGGTGGAAATAGAAGGCTTTTTATCATAGGACAAGAAATCAGCCTTCGACAACTTAACCTGTGAAAAAAAAAATTTCTAAGCCCCGGGGTCACAACTTCAGCAAAAATCTGAAATTCTCCAATTCACTCAAAAATGCTGCCAAACTGTTGCAAATTCACCCCTGAAAGATTTCGTGGTGGAAATAGAAGGCTTTTTATCATAGGACAAGAAATCAGCCTTTGACAACTTAACCTGTGAAAAAAAAAATTTCTAAGCCCCGGGGTCACAACTTCAGCAAAAATCTGAAATTCTCCAATTCACTCAAAAATGCTGCCAAACTGTTGCAAATTGACCCCTGAAAGGTTTGGTGGTGGAAATAGAAGGTTTTTTATCATAGGACAAGAAATCAGCCTTCGACAACTTAACCTGTGAAAAAAAAAAATTCTAAGCCCCGGGGTCACAACTTCAGCAAAAATCTGAAATTCTCCAATTCACTCAAAAATGCTGCCAAATTGTTGCAAATTCACCCCTGAAAGGTTTGGTGGTGGAAATAGAAGGCTTTTTATCATAGGATAAGAAATCAGCCTTCGACAACTTAACCTGTGAAAAAAGAAAATTCTAAGCCCCGGGGTCACAACTTCAGCAAAAATCTGAAATTCTCCAATTCACTCAAAAATGCTGCCAAAC
Organism: Podarcis liolepis; assembly: GCF_965112155.1. Taxonomy (NCBI): domain Eukaryota; kingdom Metazoa; phylum Chordata; class Lepidosauria; order Squamata; family Lacertidae; genus Podarcis; species Podarcis liolepis. The sequence goes on from NC_139557.1 coordinate 9,854,270, forward strand.
TGTTGCAACTTCACCCCTGAAAAGTTTCGTGGTGGAAATAGAAGGCTTTTTATCTTAGGACAAGAAATCAGCCTTTGACAACTTAACCTGTGAAAAAAAATTTTTCTAAGCCCCGGGGTCACAACTTCAGCAAAAATCTGAAATTCTCCAATTCACTCAAAAATGCTGCCAAACTGTTGCAAATTGAGCCCTGAAAGGTTTTGTGGTGGAAATAGAAGGCTTTTTATCATAGGACCAGAAATCAGCGTTCAACAACTTAACCTGTGAAAAAAAAAAATTGCTAAGCCCCGGGGTCACAACTTCAGCAAAAATCTGAAATTCTCCAATTCACTCAAAAATGCTGCCAAACTGTTGCAAATTGACCCCTGAAAGGTTTGGTGGTGGAAATAGAAGGCTTTTTATCATAGGACAAGAAATCAGCCTTCGACAACTTAACCTGTGAAAAAAAAAATTTCTAAGCCCCGGGGTCACAACTTCAGCAAAAATCTGAAATTATCCAATTCACTCAAAAATGCTGCCAAACTGTTGCAAATTCACCCCTGAAAGATTTCGTAGTGGAAATAGAAGGCTTTTTATCATAGGACAAGAAATCAGCCTTTGACAACTTAACCTGTGAAAAAATTCACAACTTCAGCAAAAATCTGCAATTCTCCAATTCACTCAAAAATGCTGCCAAACTGTTGCAAATTCACCCCTGAAAGGTTTCGTGGTGGAAATAGAAGGCTTTTTATCATAGGACAAGAAATCAGCCTTCGACAACTTAACCTGTGGAAAAAAAAATTTCTAAGCCCCGGGGTCACAACTTCAGCAAGAATCTGAAATTCTCCAATTCACTCAAAAATGCTGCCAAAGTGTTGCAAATTCACCCCTGAAAGGTTTGGTGGTGGACCTAGAAGGCTTTTTATCATAGGACAAGAAATCAGCCTTCGACAACTTAACCTGTGAAAAAAAGAATTTCTAAGCCCCGGGGTCACAACTTCAGCAAAAATCTGAAATTCTCCAATTCACTCAAAAATGCTGCCAAACTGTTGCAAATTCACCCCTGAAAGGTTTGGTGGTGGACATAGAAGGCTTTTTATCATAGGACAAGAAATCAGCCTTCGACAACTTAACCTGTGAAAAAAAAAAATTCTAAGCCCCGGGGTCACAACTTCAGCAAAAATCTGAAATTCTCCAATTCACTCAAAAATGCTGCCAAATTGTTGCAAATTCACCCCTGAAAGGTTTGGTGGTGGAAATAGAAGGCTTTTTATCATAGGACAAGAAATCAGCCTTCGACAACTTAACCTGTGGAAAAAAAAAATTCTAAGCCCCGGGGTCACAACTTCAGCAAAAATCTGAAATTCTCCAATTCACTCAAAAATGCTGCCAAACTGTTGCAAATTCACCCCTGAAAGGTTTCGTGGTGGAAATAGAAGGCTTTTTATCTTAGGACAAGAAATCAGCCTTTGACAACTTAACCTGTGAAAAAAATTTTTTCTAAGCCCCGGGGTCACAACTTCAGCAAAAATCTGAAATTCTCCAATTCACTCAAAAATGCTGCCAAACTGTTGCAAATTGAGCCCTGAAAGGTTTTGTGGTGGAAATAGAAGGCTTTTTATCATAGGACAAGAAATCAGCCTTCGACAACTTAACCTGTGAAAAAAAAAAATTCTAAGCCCCGGGGTCACAACTTCAGCAAAAATATGAAATTCTCCAATTCACTCAAAAATGCTGCCAAACTGTTGCAAATTCACCCCTGAAAGATTTCGTGGTGGAAATAGAAGGCTTTTTATCATAGGACAAGAAATCAGCCTTTGACAACTTAACCTGTGAAAAAATTCACAACTTCAGCAAAAATCTGCAATTCTCCAATTCACTCAAAAATGCTGCCAAACTGTTGCAAATTCACCCCTGAAAGGTTTGGTGGTGGAAATAGAAGGCTTTTTATCATAGGACAAGAAATCAGCCTTCGACAACTTAACCTGTGGAAAAAAAAATTTCTAAGCCCCGGGGTCACAACTTCAGCAAGAATCTGAAATTCTCCAATTCACTCAAAAATGCTGCCAAAGTGTTGCAAATTCACCCCTGAAAGGTTTGGTGGTGGACATAGAAGGCTTTTTATCATAGGACAAGAAATCAGCCTTCGACAACTTAACCTGTGAAAAAAAGAATTTCTAAGCCCCGGGGTCACAACTTCAGCAAAAATCTGAAATTCTCCAATTCACTCAAAAATGCTGCCAAACTGTTGCAAATTCACCCCTGAAAGGTTTGGTGGTGGACATAGAAGGCTTTTTATCATAGGACAAGAAATCAGCCTTCGACAACTTAACCTGTGAAAAAAAAAAATTCTAAGCCCCGGGGTCACAACTTCAGCAAAAATCTGAAATTCTCCAATTCACTCAAAAATGCTGCCAAATTGTTGCAAATTCACCCCTGAAAGGTTTGGTGGTGGAAATAGAAGGCTTTTTATCATAGGACAAGAAATCAGCCTTCGACAACTTAACCTGTGAAAAAAAAAAATTCTAAGCCCCGGGGTCACAACTTCAGCAAAAATCTGAAATTCTCCAATTCACTCAAAAATGCTGCCAAACTGTTGCAAATTCACCCCTGAAAGGTTTCGTGGTGGAAATAGGCTTTTTATCTTAGGACAAGAAATCAGCCTTTGACAACTTAACCTGTGAAAAAAAATTTTTCTAAGCCCCGGGGTCACAACTTCAGCAAAAATCTGAAATTCTCCAATTCACTCAAAAATGCTGCCAAACTGTTGCAAATTGAGCCCTGAAAGGTTTTGTGGTGGAAATAGAAGGCTTTTTATCATAGGACAAGAAATCAGCCTTCAACAACTTAACCTGTGGAAAAAAAAATTTCTAAGCCCCGGGGTCACAACTTCAGCAAGAATCTGAAATTCTCCAATTCACTCAAAAATGCTGCCAAAGTGTTGCAAATTCACCCCTGAAAGGTTTGGTGGTGGACATAGAAGGCTTTTTATCATAGGACAAGAAATCAGCCTTCGACAACTTAACCTGTGAAAAAAAGAATTTCTAAGCCCCGGGGTCACAACTTCAGCAAAAATCTGAAATTCTCCAATTCACTCAAAAATGCTGCCAAACTGTTGCAAATTCACCCCTGAAAGGTTTGGTGGTGGACATAGAAGGCTTTTTATCATAGGACAAGAAATCAGCCTTCGACAACTTAACCTGTGAAAAAAAAAAATTCTAAGCCCCGGGGTCACAACTTCAGCAAAAATCTGAAATTCTCCAATTCACTCAAAAATGCTGCCAAATTGTTGCAAATTCACCCCTGAAAGGTTTGGTGGTGGAAATAGAAGGCTTTTTATCATAGGACAAGAAATCAGCCTTCGACAACTTAACCTGTGAAAAAAAAAAATTCTAAGCCCCGGGGTCACAACTTCAGCAAAAATCTGAAATTCTCCAATTCACTCAAAAATGCTGCCAAACTGTTGCAAATTCACCCCTGAAAGGTTTCGTGGTGGAAATAGAAGGCTTTTTATCTTAGGACAAGAAATCAGCCTTTGACAACTTAACCTGTGAAAAAAATTTTTTCTAAGCCCCGGGGTCACAACTTCAGCAAAAATCTGAAATTCTCCAATTCACTCAAAAATGCTGCCAAACTGTTGCAAATTGAGCCCTGAAAGGTTTTGTGGTGGAAATAGAAGGCTTTTTATCATAGGACAAGAAATCAGCCTTCGACAACTTAACCTGTGAAAAAAAAAAATTCTAAGCCCCGGGGTCACAACTTCAGCAAAAATATGAAATTCTCCAATTCACTCAAAAATGCTGCCAAACTGTTGCAAATTGACCCCTGAAAGGTTTGGTGGTGGAAATAGAAGGCTTTTTATCATAGGACAAGAAATCAGCCTTCGACAACTTAACCTGTGAAAAAAAAAAATTCTAAGCCCCGGGGTCACAACTTCAGCAAAAATCTGAAATTATCCAATTCACTCAAAAATGCTGCCAAACTGTTGCAAATTCACCCCTGAAAGGTTTCGTGGTGGAAATAGAAGGCTTTTTATCATAGGACAAGAAATCAGCCTTGGACAACTTAACCTGTGGAAAAAAAAATTTCTAAGCCCCGGGGTCACAACTTCAGCAAGAATCTGAAATTCTCCAATTCACTCAAAAATGCTGCCAAAGTGTTGCAAATTCACCCCTGAAAGGTTTGGTGGTGGACATAGAAGGCTTTTTATCATAGGACAAGAAATCAGCCTTCGACAACTTAACCTGTGAAAAAAAGAATTTCTAAGCCCCGGGGTCACAACTTCAGCAAAAAACTGAAATTCTCCAATTCACTCAAAAATGCTGCCAAACTGTTGCAAATTCACCCCTGAAAGGTTTGGTGGTGGACATAGAAGGCTTTTTATCATAGGACAAGAAATCAGCCTTCGACAACTTAACCTGTGAAAAAAAAAATTTCTAAGCCCCGGGGTCACAACTTCAGCAAAAATCTGAAATTCTCCGATTCACTCAAAAATGCTGCCAAACTGTTGCAAATTCACCCCTGAAAGGTTTCGTGGTGGAAATAGAAGGCTTTTTATCTTAGGACAAGAAATCAGCCTTTGACAACTTAACCTGTGAAAAAAATTTTTTCTAAGCCCCGGGGTCACAACTTCAGCAAAAATCTGAAATTCTCCAATTCACTCAAAAATGCTGCCAAACTGTTGCAAATTGACCCCTGAAAGGTTTGGTGGTGGAAATAGAAGGCTTTTTATCATAGGACAAGAAATCAGCCTTCGACAACTTAACCTGTGAAAAAAAAAATTTCTAAGCCCCGGGGTCACAACTTCAGCAAAAATCTGAAATTATCCAATTCACTCAAAAAGGCTGCCAAACTGTTGCAAATTCACCCCTGAAAGGTTTGGTGGTGGAAATAGAAGGCTTTTTATCATAGGACAAGAAATCAGCCTTCGACAACTTAACCTGTGAAAAAAAAAATTTCTAAGCCCCGGGGTCACAACTTCAGCAAAAATCTGAAATTCTCCAATTCACTCAAAAATGCTGCCAAACTGTTGCAAATTCACCCCTGAAAGATTTCGTGGTGGAAATAGAAGGCTTTTTATCATAGGACAAGAAATCAGCCTTTGACAACTTAACCTGTGAAAAAAATTTTTTCTAAGCCCCCGGGGTCATAACTTCAGCAAAAATCTGCAATTCTCCAATTCACTCAAAAATGCTGCCAAACTGTTGCAAATTCACCCCTGAAAGGTTTCGTGGTGGAAATAGAAGGCTTTTTATCATAGGACAAGAAATCAGCCTTGGACAACTTAACCTGTGGAAAAAAAAATTTCTAAGCCCCGGGGTCACAACTTCAGCAAGAATCTGAAATTCTCCAATTCACTCAAAAATGCTGCCAAAGTGTTGCAAATTCACCCCTGAAAGGTTTCGTGGTGGAAATAGAAGGCTTTTTATCATAGGACAAGAAATCAGCCTTCGACAACTTAACCTGTGAAAAAAAATTTTTCTAAGCCCCCGGGGTCACAACTTCAGCAAAAATCTGAAATTCTCCAATTCACTCAAAAATGCTGCCAAACTGTTGCAAATTCACCCCTGAAAGGTTTCGTGGTGGAAATAGAAGGCTTTTTATCATAGGACAAGAAATGAGCCTTCGATAACTTAACCTGTGGGGAAAAAAATTTCTAAGCCCCGGGGTCACAACTTCAGCAAAAATCTGAAATTATCCAATTCACTCAAAAATGCTGCCAAATTGTTGCAAATTCACCCCTGAAAGATTTGGTGGTGGAAATAGAAGGCTTTTTATCATAGGACAAGAAATCAGCCTTCGACAACTTAACCTGTGAAAAAAAAAATTTCTAAGCCTCGGGGTCACAACTTCAGCAAAAATCTGAAATTCTCCAATTCACTCAAAAATGCTGCCAAACTGTTGCAAATTCACCCCTGAAGGGTTTCGTGGTGGAAATAGAAGGCTTTTTATCTTAGGACAAGAAATCAGCCTTTGACAACTTAACCTGTGAAAAAAATTTTTTCTAAGCCCCGGGGTCACAACTTCAGCAAAAATCTGAAATTCTCCAATTCACTCAAAAATGCTGCCAAACTGTTGCAAATTGAGCCCTGAAAGGTTTTGTGGTGGAAATAGAAGGCTTTTTATCATAGGACCAGAAATCATCGTTCGACAACTTAACCTGTGGGAAAAAAAAATTGCTAAGCCCCAGGGTCACAACTTCAGCAAAAATCTGAAATTCTCCAATTCACTCAAAAATGCTGCCAAACTGTTGCAAATTGACCCCTGAAAGGTTTGGTGGTGGACATAGAAGGCTTTTTATCATAGGACAAGAAATCAGCCTTCGACAACTTAACCTGTGAAAAAAAAAATTTCTAAGCCCCGGGGTCACAACTTCAGCAAAAATCTGAAATTCTCCAATTCACTCAAAAATGCTGCCAAACTGTTGCAAATTCACCCCTGAAAGGTTTCGTGGTGGAAATAGAAGGCTTTTTATCATAGGAGAAGAAATCAGCCTTCGACAACTTAACCTGTGAAAAAATTTTTTTCTAAGCCCGGGGGTCACAACTTCAGCAAAAATCTGAAATTCTCCAATTCACTCAAAAATGCTGCCAAACTGTTGCAAATTCACCCCTGAAAGGTTTCGTGGTGGAAATAGAAGGCTTTTTATCATAGGACAAGAAATCAGCCTTTGACAACTTAACCTGTGAAAAAAAAAAATTCTAAGCCCCGGGGTCACAACTTCAGCAAAAATCTGAAATTCTCCAATTCACTCAAAAATGCTGCCAAACTGTTGCAAACTGACCCCTGAAAGGTTTGGTGGTGGAAATAGAAGGCTTTTTATCATAGGACAAGAAATCAGCCTTCGACAACTTAACCTGTGAAAAAAAGAATTTCTAAGCCCCGGGGTCACAACTTCAGCAAAAATCTGGAATTCTCCAATTCACTCAAAAATGCTGCCAAATTGTTGCAAATTCACCCCTGAAAGGTTTGGTGGTGGAAATAGAAGGCTTTTTATCATAGGACAAGAAATCAGCCTTCGACAACTTAACCTGTGAAAAAAAAAAATTCTAAGCCCCGGGGTCACAACTTCAGCAAAAATATGAAATTCTCCAATTCACTCAAAAATGCTGCCAAACTGTTGCAAATTGACCCCTGAAAGGTTTCATGGTGGAAATAGAAGGCTTTTTATCATAGGACAAGAAATCAGCCTTCGACAACTTAACCTGTGAAAAAAAAAATTTCTAAGCCCCGGGGTCACAACTTCAGCAAAAATCTGAAATTCTCCAATTCACTCAAAAATGCTGCCAAACTGTTGCAAATTGACCCCTGAAAGGTTTCGTGGTGGAAATAGAAGGCTTTTTATCATAGGACAAGAAATAAGCCTTCGACAACTTAACCTGTGAAAAAAAAAAATTCTAAGCCCCGGGGTCACAACTTCAGCAAAAATCTGAAATTCTCCAATTCACTCAAAAATGCTGCCAAATTGTTGCAAATTCACCCCTGAAAGGTTTGGTGGTGGAAATAGAAGGCTTTTTATCATAGGACAAGAAATCAGCCTTCGACAACTTAACCTGTGAAAAAAAAATTTTCTAAGCCCCGGGGTCACAACTTCAGCAAAAATCTGAAATTCTCCAATTCACTCAAAAATGCTGCCAAACTGTTGCAAATTCACCCCTGAAAGGTTTCGTGGTGGAAATAGAAGGCTTTTTATCATAGGACAAGAAATCAGCCTTCGACAACTTAACCTGTGGAAAAAAAAATTTCTAAGCCCCGGGGTCACAACTTCAGCAAAAATCTGAAATTCTCCAATTCACTCAAAAATGCTGCCAAACTGTTGCAAATTCACCCCTGAAAGGTTTGGTGGTGGACATAGAAGGCTTTTTATCATAGGACAAGAAATCAGCCTTCGACAACTTAACCTGTGAAAAAAAAAATTTCTAAGCCCCGGGGTCACAACTTCAGCAAAAATCTGAAATTCTCCAATTCACTCAAAAATGCTGCCAAACTGTTGCAAATTCACCCCTGAAAGGTTTGGTGGTGGAAATAGAAGGCTTTTTATCATAGGACAAGAAATCAGCCTTCGACAACTTAACCTGTGGGAAAAAAAAATTTCTAAGCCCCGGGGTCACAACTTCAGCAAAAATCTGAAATTATCCAATTCACTCAAAAATGCTGCCAAATTGTTGCAAATTCACCCCTGAAAGGTTTGGTTGTGGAAATGGAAGGCTTTTTATCATAGGACAAGAAATCAGCCTTCGACAACTTAACCTGTGAAAAAAAATTTTTCTAAGCCCCGGGGTCACAACTTCAGCAAAAATCTGAAATTCTCCAATTCACTCAAAAATGCTGCCAAACTGTTGCAAATTCACCCCTGAAAGGTTTCGTGGTGGAAATAAAAGGCTTTTTATCATAGGACAAGAAATCAGCCTTCGACAACTTAACCTGTGGAAAAAAAAATTTCTAAGCCCCGGGGTCACAACTTCAGCAAAAATCTGAAATTCTCCAATTCACTCAAAAATGCTGCCAAACTGTTGCAAATTCACCCCTGAAAGGTTTGGTGGTGGAAATAGAAGGCTTTTTATCATAGGACAAGAAATCAGCCTTCGACAACTTAACCTGTGGGAAAAAAAAATTTCTAAGCCCCGGGGTCACAACTTCAGCAAAAATCTGAAATTATCCAATTCACTCAAAAATGCTGCCAAATTGTTGCAAATTCACCCCTGAAAGGTTTGGTTGTGGAAATGGAAGGCTTTTTATCATAGGACAAGAAATCAGCCTTCGACAACTTAACCTGTGAAAAAAATTTTTTCTAAGCCCCGGGGTCACAACTTCAGCAAAAATCTGAAATTCTCCAATTCACTCAAAAATGCTGCCAAACTGTTGCAAATTCACCCCTGAAAGGTTTCGTGGTGGAAATAGAAGGCTTTTTATCATAGGACAAGAAATCAGCCTTCGACAACTTAACCTGTGGAAAAAAAAATTTCTAAGCCCCGGGGTCACAACTTCAGCAAAAATCTGAAATTCTCCAATTCACTCAAAAATGCTGCCAAACTGTTGCAAATTCACCCCTGAAAGGTTTGGTGGTGGACATAGAAGGCTTTTTATCATAGGACAAGAAATCAGCCTTCGACAACTTAACCTGTGAAAAAAAAAATTTCTAAGCCCCGGGGTCACAACTTCAGCAAAAATCTGAAATTCTCCAATTCACTCAAAAATGCTGCCAAACTGTTGCAAATTCACCCCTGAAAGGTTTGGTGGTGGAAATAGAAGGCTTTTTATCATAGGACAAGAAATCAGCCTTCGACAACTTAACCTGTGGGAAAAAAAAATTTCTAAGCCCCGGGGTCACAACTTCAGCAAAAATCTGAAATTATCCAATTCACTCAAAAATGCTGCCAAATTGTTGCAAATTCACCCCTGAAAGGTTTGGTTGTGGAAATGGAAGGCTTTTTATCATAGGACAAGAAATCAGCCTTCGACAACTTAACCTGTGAAAAAATTTTTTTCTAAGCCCCGGGGTCACAACTTCAGCAAAAATCTGAAATTCTCCAATTCACTCAAAAATGCTGCCAAATTGTTGCAAATTCACCCCTGAAAGGTTTCGTGGTGGAAATAAAAGGCTTTTTATCATAGGACAAGAAATCAGCCTTCGACAACTTAACCTGTGAAAAAAAAATTTTCTAAGCCCCGGGGTCACAACTTCAGCAAAAATCTGAAATTCTCCAATTCACTCAAAAATGCTGCCAAACTGTTGCAAATTCACCCCAGAAAGGTTTCGTGGTGGAAATAGAAGGCTTTTTATCATAGGACAAGAAATCAGCCTTCAACAACTTAACCTGTGGAAAAAAAAATTTCTAAGCCCCGGGGTCACAACTTCAGCAAAAATCTGAAATTCTCCAATTCACTCAAAAATGCTGCCAAACTGTTGCAAATTCACCCCTGAAAGGTTTGGTGGTGGACATAGAAGGCTTTTTATCATAGGACAAGAAATCAGCCTTCGACAACTTAACCTGTGAAAAAAAATTTTTCTAAGCCCCGGGGTCACAACTTCAGCAAAAATCTGAAATTCTCCAATTCACTCAAAAATGCTGCCAAACTGTTGCAAATTCACCCCTGAAAGGTTTGGTGGTGGAAATAGAAGGCTTTTTATCATAGGACAAGAAATCAGCCTTCGACAACTTAACCTGTGGAAAAAAAAAATTTCTAAGCCCCGGGGTCACAACTTCAGCAAAAATCTGAAATTATCCAATTCACTCAAAAATGCTGCCAAATTGTTGCAAATTCACCCCTGAAAGGTTTGGTGGTGGAAATAGAAGGCTTTTTATCATAGGACAAGAAATCAGCCTTCGACAACTTAACCTGTGAAAAAAAATTTTTCTAAGCCCCGGGGTCACAACTTCAGCAAAAATCTGAAATTCTCCAATTCACTCAAAAATGCTGCCAAACTGTTGCAAATTCACCCCTGAAAGATTTCGTGGTGGAAATAGAAGGCTTTTTATCATAGGACAAGAAATCAGCCTTCGACAACTTAACCTGTGAAAAAAAAAAATTCTAAGCCCCGGGGTCACAACTTCAGCAAAAATCTGAAATTCTCCAATTCACTCAAAAATGCTGCCAAACTGTTGCAAATTCACCCCAGAAAGGTTTCGTGGTGGAAATAGAAGGCTTTTTATCATAGGACAAGAAATCAGGCTTTGACAACTTAACCTGTGAAAAAAAATTTTTTCTAAGCCCCGGGGTCACAACTTCAGCAAAAATCTGAAATTCTCCAATTCTCTCAAAAATGCTGCCAAACTGTTGCAAATTCACCCCTGAAAGGTTTCGTGGTGGAAATAGAAGGCTTTTTATCATAGGACAAGAAATCAGCCTTCGACAACTTAACCTGTGAAAAAAAAAATTTCTAAGCCCCGGGGTCACAACTTCAGCAAAAATCTGAAATTCTCCAATTCACTCAAAAATGCTGCCAAACTGTTGCAAATTCACCCCTGAAAGGTTTCGTGGTGGAAATAGAAGGCTTTTTATCATAGGACAAGAAATCAGCCTTAGACAACTTAACCTGTGAAAAAAAAAATTTCTAAGCCCCGGGGTCACAACTTCAGCAAAAATCTGAAATTCTCCAATTCACTCAAAAATGCTGCCAAACTGTTGCAAATTCACCCCTGAAAGGTTTCGTGGTGGAAATAGTAGGCTTTTTATCATAGGACAAGAAATCAGCCTTTGACAACTTAACCTGTGAAAAAAAATTTTTCTAAGCCCCGGGGTCACAACTTCAGCAAAAATCTGAAATTCTCCAATTCACTCAAAAATGCTGCCAAACTGTTGCAAATTGACCCCTGAAAGGTTTGGTGGTGGAAATAGAAGGCTTTTTATCATAGGACAAGAAATCAGCCTTCGACAACTTAACCTGTGAAAAAAAAATTTTCTAAGCCCCGGGGTCACAACTTCAGCAAAAATCTGAAATTCTCCAACTCACTCGAAAATGCTGCCAAATTGTTGCAAATTCACCCCTGAAAGGTTTGGTGGTGGAAATAGAAGGCTTTTTATCATAGGACAAGAAATCAGCCTTCGACAACTTAACCTGTGGAAAAAAAAATTTCTAAGCCCCGGGGTCACAACTTCAGCAAAAATCTGAAATTCTCCAATTCACTCAAAAATGCTGCCAAACTGTTGCAAATTCACCCCTGAAAGGTTTGGTGGTGGACATAGAAGGCTTTTTATCATAGGACAAGAAATCAGCCTTCGACAACTTAACCTGTGAAAAAAAAAATTTCTAAGCCCCGGGGTCACAACTTCAGCAAAAATCTGAAATTCTCCAATTCACTCAAAAATGCTGCCAAACTGTTGCAAATTCACCCCTGAAAGGTTTGGTGGTGGAAATAGAAGGCTTTTTATCATAGGACAAGAAATCAGCCTTCGACAACTTAACCTGTGGAAAAAAAAAATTTCTAAGCCCCGGGGTCACAACTTCAGCAAAAATCTGAAATTATCCAATTCACTCAAAAATGCTGCCAAATTGTTGCAAATTCACCCCTGAAAGGTTTGGTTGTGGAAATAGAAGGCTTTTTATCATAGGACAAGAAATCAGCCTTCGACAACTTAACCTGTGAAAAAAATTTTTTCTAAGCCCCGGGGTCACAACTTCAGCAAAAATCTGAAATTCTCCAATTCACTCAAAAATGCTGCCAAATTGTTGCAAATTCACCCCTGAAAGGTTTCGTGGTGGAAATAAAAGGCTTTTCATCATAGGACAAGAAATCAGCCTTCGACAACTTAACCTGTGGAAAAAAAAAATTTCTAAGCCCCGGGGTCACAACTTCAGCAAAAATCTGAAATTCTCCAATTCACTCAAAAATGCTGCCAAACTGTTGCAAATTCACCCCAGAAAGGTTTCGTGGTGGAAATAGAAGGCTTTTTATCATAGGACAAGAAATCAGCCTTCAACAACTTAACCTGTGGAAAAAAAAATTTCTAAGCCCCGGGGGTCACAACTTCAGCAAAAATCTGAAATTCTCCAATTCACTCAAAAATGCTGCCAAACTGTTGCAAATTCACCCCTGAAAGGTTTGGTGGTGGACATAGAAGGCTTTTTATCATAGGACAAGAAATCAGCCTTCGACAACTTAACCTGTGAAAAAAAAAATTTCTAAGCCCCGGGGTCACAACTTCAGCAAAAATCTGAAATTCTCCAATTCACTCAAAAATGCTGCCAAACTGTTGCAAATTCACCCCTGAAAGGTTTGGTGGTGGAAATAGAAGGCTTTTTATCATAGGACAAGAAATCAGCCTTCGACAACTTAACCTGTGGAAAAAAAAAATTTCTAAGCCCCGGGGTCACAACTTCAGCAAAAATCTGAAATTATCCAATTCACTCAAAAATGCTGCCAAATTGTTGCAAATTCACCCCTGAAAGGTTTGGTGGTGGAAATAGAAGGCTTTTTATCATAGGACAAGAAATCAGCCTTCGACAACTTAACCTGTGAAAAAAAATTTTTCTAAGCCCCGGGGTCACAACTTCAGCAAAAATCTGAAATTCTCCAATTCACTCAAAAATGCTGCCAAACTGTTGCAAATTCACCCCTGAAAGGTTTCGTGGTGGAAATAAAAGGCTTTTTATCATAGGACAAGAAATCAGCCTTCGACAACTTAACCTGTGAAAAAAAAATTTTCTAAGCCCCGGGGTCACAACTTCAGCAGAAATCTGAAATTCTCCAATTCACTCAAAAATGCTGCCAAACTGTTGCAAATTCACCCCAGAAAGGTTTCGTGGTGGAAATAGAAGGCTTTTTATCATAGGACAAGAAATCAGCCTTCAACAACTTAACCTGTGGAAAAAAAAATTTCTAAGCCCCGGGGTCACAACTTCAGCAAAAATCTGAAATTCTCCAATTCACTCAAAAATGCTGCCAAACTGTTGCAAATTCACCCCTGAAAGGTTTGGTGGTGGACATAGAAGGCTTTTTATCATAGGACAAGAAATCAGCCTTCGACAACTTAACCTGTGAAAAAAAAAATTTCTAAGCCCCGGGGTCACAACTTCAGCAAAAATCTGAAATTCTCCAATTCACTCAAAAATGCTGCCAAACTGTTGCAAATTCACCCCTGAAAGGTTTGGTGGTGGAAATAGAAGGCTTTTTATCATAGGACAAGAAATCAGCCTTCGACAACTTAACCTGTGGAAAAAAAAAATTTCTAAGCCCCGGGGTCACAACTTCAGCAAAAATCTGAAATTATCCAATTCACTCAAAAATGCTGCCAAATTGTTGCAAATTCACCCCTGAAAGGTTTGGTGGTGGAAATAGAAGGCTTTTTATCATAGGACAAGAAATCAGCCTTCGACAACTTAACCTGTGAAAAAAAATTTTTCTAAGCCCCGGGGTCACAACTTCAGCAAAAATCTGAAATTCTCCAATTCACTCAAAAATGCTGCCAAACTGTTGCAAATTCACCCCTGAAAGATTTCGTGGTGGAAATAGAAGGCTTTTTATCATAGGACAAGAAATCAGCCTTCGACAACTTAACCTGTGAAAAAAAAATTTTCTAAGCCCCGGGGTCACAACTTCAGCAAAAATCTGAAATTCTCCAATTCACTCAAAAATGCTGCCAAACTGTTGCAAATTCACCCCAGAAAGGTTTCGTGGCGGAAATAGAAGGCTTTTTATCATAGGACAAGAAATCAGGCTTTGACAACTTAACCTGTGAAAAAAAATTTTTTCTAAGCCCCGGGGTCACAACTTCAGCAAAAATCTGAAATTCTCCAATTCACTCAAAAATGCTGCCAAACTGTTGCAAATTCACCACTGAAAGGTTTGGTGGTGGACATAGAAGGCTTTTTATCATAGGACAAGAAATCAGCCTTCGACAACTTAACCTGTGAAAAAAAAAATTTCTAAGCCCCGGGGTCACAACTTCAGCAAAAATCTGAAATTCTCCAATTCACTCAAAAATGCTGCCAAACTGTTGCAAATTCACCCCTGAAAGGTTTCGTGGTGGAAATAGAAGGCTTTTTATCATAGGACAAGAAATCAGCCTTAGACAACTTAACCTGTGAAAAAAAAAAATTTCTGAGCCCCGGGGTCACAACTTCAGCAAAAATCTGAAATTATCCAATTCACTCAAAAATGCTGCCAAATTGTTGCAAATTCACCCCTGAAAGGTTTGGTGGTGGAAATAGAAGGCTTTTTATCATAGGACAAGAAATCAGCCTTCGACAACTTAACCTGTGAAAAAAAAATTTTCTAAGCCCCGGGGTCACAACTTCAGCAAAAATCTGAAATTCTCCAATTCACTCAAAAATGCTGCCAAGCTGTTGCAAATTCACCCCTGAAAGATTTCGTGGTGGAAATAGAAGGCTTTTTATCATAGGACAAGAAATCAGCCTTCGACAACTTAACCTGTGAAAAAAAAATTTTCTAAGACCCGGGGTCACAACTTCAGCAAAAATCTGAAATTCTCCAATTCACTCAAAAATGCTGCCAAACTGTTGCAAATTCACCCCAGAAAGGTTTCGTGGTGGAAATAGAAGGCTTTTTATCATAGGACAAGAAATCAGCCTTAGACAACTTAACCTGTGAAAAAAAAAATTTCTAAGCCCCGGGGTCACAACTTCAGCAAAAATCTGAAATTCTCCAATTCACTCAAAAATGCTGCCAAACTGTTGCAAATTCACCCCTGAAAGGTTTGGTGGTGGAAATAGAAGGCTTTTTATCATAGGACAAGAAATCAGCCTTTGACAACTTAACCTGTGAAAAAAAAATTTTCTAAGCCCCGGGGTCACAACTTCAGCAAAAATCTGAAATTCTCCAATTCACTCAAAAATGCTGCCAAACTGTTGCAAATTGACCCCTGAAAGGTTTGGTGGTGGAAATAGAAGGCTTTTTATCATAGGACAAGAAATCAGCCTTCGACAACTTAACCTGTGAAAAAAAATTTTTCTAAGCCCCGGGGTCACAACTTCAGCAAAAATCTGAAATTCTCCAACTCACTCGAAAATGCTGCCAAATTGTTGCAAATTCACCCCTGAAAGGTTTGGTGGTGGAAATAGAAGGCTTTTTATCATAGGACAAGAAATCAGCCTTCGACAACTTAACCTGTGGAAAAAAAAAATTCTAAGCCCCGGGGTCACAACTTCAGCAAAAATCTGAAATTCTCCAATTCACTCAAAAATGCTGCCAAACTGTTGCAAATTCACCCCTGAAAGGTTTGGTGGTGGACATAGAAGGCTTTTTATCATAGGACAAGAAATCAGCCTTCGACAACTTAACCTGTGAAAAAAAAATTTTCTAAGCCCCGGGGTCACAACTTCAGCAAAAATCTGAAATTCTCCAATTCACTCAAAAATGCTGCCAAACTGTTGCAAATTCACCCCTGAAAGGTTTGGTGGTGGAAATAGAAGGTTTTTTATCATAGGACAAGAAATCAGCCTTCGACAACTTAACCTGTGGAAAAAAAAAATTTCTAAGCCCCGGGGTCACAACTTCAGCAAAAATCTGAAATTATCCAATTCACTCAAAAATGCTGCCAAATTGTTGCAAATTCACCCCTGAAAGGTTTGGTGGTGGAAATAGAAGGCTTTTTATCATAGGACAAGAAATCAGCCTTCGACAACTTAACCTGTGAAAAAAATTTTTTCTAAGCCCCGGGGTCACAACTTCAGCAAAAATCTGAAATTCTCCAATTCACTCAAAAATGCTGCCAAACTGTTGCAAATTCACCCCTGAAAGATTTCGTGGTGGAAATAGAAGGCTTTTTATCATAGGACAAGAAAGCAGCCTTCGACAACTTAACCTGTGAAAAAAAAATTTTCTAAGCCCCGGGGTCACAACTTCAGCAAAAATCTGAAATTCTCCAATTCACTCAAAAATGCTGCCAAACTGTTTCAAATTCACCCCAGAAAGGTTTCGTGGTGGAAATAGAAGGCTTTTTATCATAGGACAAGAAATCAGCCTTAGACAACTTAACCTGTGAAAAAAAAAATTTCTAAGCCCCGGGGTCACAACTTCAGCAAAAATCTGAAATTCTCCAATTCACTCAAAAATGCAGCCAAACTGTTGCAAATTCACCCCTGAAAGGTTTGGTGGTGGAAATAGAAGGCTTTTTATCATAGGACAAGAAATCAGCCTTTGACAACTTAACCTGTGAAAAAAAATTTTTCTAAGCCCCGGGGTCACAACTTCAGCAAAAATCTGAAATTCTCCAATTCACTCAAAAATGCTGCCAAGCTGTTGCAAATTCACCCCTGAAAGATTTCGTGGTGGAAATAGAAGGCTTTTTATCATAGGACAAGAAATCAGCCTTAGACAACTTAACCTGTGAAAAAAAAATTTTCTAAGACCCGGGGTCACAACTTCAGCAAAAATCTGAAATTCTCCAATTCACTCAAAAATGCTGCCAAACTGTTGCAAATTCACCCCAGAAAGGTTTCGTGGTGGAAATAGAAGGCTTTTTATCATAGGACAAGAAATCAGCCTTAGACAACTTAACCTGTGAAAAAAAAAATTTCTAAGCCCCGGGGTCACAACTTCAGCAAAAATCTGAAATTCTCCAATTCACTCAAAAATGCTGCCAAACTGTTGCAAATTCACCCCTGAAAGGTTTGGTGGTGGAAATAGAAGGCTTTTTATCATAGGACAAGAAATCAGCCTTTGACAACTTAACCTGTGAAAAAAAAATTTTCTAAGCCCCGGGGTCACAACTTCAGCAAAAATCTGAAATTCTCCAATTCACTCAAAAATGCTGCCAAACTGTTGCAAATTGACCCCTGAAAGGTTTGGTGGTGGAAATAGAAGGCTTTTTATCATAGGACAAGAAATCAGCCTTCGACAACTTAACCTGTGAAAAAAAATTTTTCTAAGCCCCGGGGTCACAACTTCAGCAAAAATCTGAAATTCTCCAACTCACTCGAAAATGCTGCCAAATTGTTGCAAATTCACCCCTGAAAGGTTTGGTGGTGGAAATAGAAGGCTTTTTATCATAGGACAAGAAATCAGCCTTCGACAACTTAACCTGTGGAAAAAAAAAATTCTAAGCCCCGGGGTCACAACTTCAGCAAAAATCTGAAATTCTCCAATTCACTCAAAAATGCTGCCAAACTGTTGCAAATTCACCCCTGAAAGGTTTGGTGGTGGACATAGAAGGCTTTTTATCATAGGACAAGAAATCAGCCTTCGACAACTTAACCTGTGAAAAAAAAATTTTCTAAGCCCCGGGGTCACAACTTCAGCAAAAATCTGAAATTCTCCAATTCACTCAAAAATGCTGCCAAACTGTTGCAAATTCACCCCTGAAAGGTTTGGTGGTGGAAATAGAAGGTTTTTTATCATAGGACAAGAAATCAGCCTTCGACAACTTAACCTGTGGAAAAAAAAAATTTCTAAGCCCCGGGGTCACAACTTCAGCAAAAATCTGAAATTATCCAATTCACTCAAAAATGCTGCCAAATTGTTGCAAATTCACCCCTGAAAGGTTTGGTGGTGGAAATAGAAGGCTTTTTATCATAGGACAAGAAATCAGCCTTCGACAACTTAACCTGTGAAAAAAATTTTTTCTAAGCCCCGGGGTCACAACTTCAGCAAAAATCTGAAATTCTCCAATTCACTCAAAAATGCTGCCAAACTGTTGCAAATTCACCCCTGAAAGATTTCGTGGTGGAAATAGAAGGCTTTTTATCATAGGACAAGAAAGCAGCCTTCGACAACTTAACCTGTGAAAAAAAAATTTTCTAAGCCCCGGGGTCACAACTTCAGCAAAAATCTGAAATTCTCCAATTCACTCAAAAATGCTGCCAAACTGTTTCAAATTCACCCCAGAAAGGTTTCGTGGTGGAAATAGAAGGCTTTTTATCATAGGACAAGAAATCAGCCTTAGACAACTTAACCTGTGAAAAAAAAAATTTCTAAGCCCCGGGGTCACAACTTCAGCAAAAATCTGAAATTCTCCAATTCACTCAAAAATGCAGCCAAACTGTTGCAAATTCACCCCTGAAAGGTTTGGTGGTGGAAATAGAAGGCTTTTTATCATAGGACAAGAAATCAGCCTTTGACAACTTAACCTGTGAAAAAAAATTTTTCTAAGCCCCGGGGTCACAACTTCAGCAAAAATCTGAAATTCTCCAATTCACTCAAAAATGCTGCCAAACTGTTGCAAATTGACCCCTGAAAGGTTTGGTGGTGGAAATAGAAGGCTTTTTATCATAGGACAAGAAATCAGCCTTCGACAACTTAACCTGTGAAAAAAAAATTTTCTAAGCCCCGGGGTCACAACTTCAGCAAAAATCTGAAATTCTCCAACTCACTCGAAAATGCTGCCAAATTGTTGCAAATTCACCCCTGAAAGGTTTGGTGGTGGAAATAGAAGGCTTTTTATCATAGGACAAGAAATCAGCCTTCGACAACTTAACCTGTGAAAAAAAATTTTTCTAAGCCCCGGGGTCACAACTTCAGCAAAAATCTGAAATTCTCCAATTCACTCAAAAATGCTGCCAAACTGTTGCAAATTCACCCCTGAAAGATTTCGTGGTGGAAATAGAAGGCTTTTTATCATAGGACAAGAAAGCAGCCTTCGACAACTTAACCTGTGAAAAAAAAATTTTCTAAGCCCCGGGGTCACAACTTCAGCAAAAATCTGAAATTCTCCAATTCACTCAAAAATGCTGCCAAACTGTTGCAAATTCACCCCAGAAAGGTTTCGTGGTGGAAATAGAAGGCTTTTTATCATAGGACAAGAAATCAGCCTTTGACAACTTAACCTGTGAAAAAAATTTTTTTCTAAGCCCCGGGGTCACAACTTCAGCAAAAATCTGAAATTCTCCAATTCACTCAAAAATGCTGCCAAACTGTTGCAAATTCACCACTGAAAGGTTTGGTGGTGGACATAGAAGGCTTTTTATCATAGGACAAGAAATCAGCCTTCGACAACTTAACCTGTGAAAAAAAAATTTTCTAAGCCCCGGGGTCACAACTTCAGCAAAAATCTGAAATTCTCCAATTCACTCAAAAATGCTGCCAAACTGTTGCAAATTCACCCCTGAAAGGTTTCGTGGTGGAAATAGAAGGCTTTTTATCATAGGACAAGAAATCAGCCTTAGACAACTTAACCTGTGAAAAAAAAAATTTCTAAGCCCCGGGGTCACAACTTCAGCAAAAATCTGAAATTATCCAATTCACTCAAAAATGCTGCCAAATTGTTGCAAATTCACCCCTGAAAGGTTTGGTGGTGGAAATAGAAGGCTTTTTATCATAGGACAAGAAATCAGCCTTCGACAACTTAACCTGTGAAAAAAATTTTTTCTAAGCCCCGGGGTCACAACTTCAGCAAAAATCTGAAATTCTCCAATTCACTCAAAAATGCTGCCAAACTGTTGCAAATTCACCCCTGAAAGATTTCGTGGTGGAAATAGAAGGCTTTATATCATAGGACAAGAAATCAGCCTTCGACAACTTAACCTGTGAAAAAAAAAATTTCTAAGACCCGGGGTCACAACTTCAGCAAAAATCTGAAACTCTCCAATTCACTCAAAAATGCTGCCAAACTGTTGCAAATTCACCCCAGAAAGGTTTCGTGGTGGAAATAGAAGGCTTTTTATCATAGGACAAGAAATCAGCCTTTGACAACTTAACCTGTGAAAAAATTTTTTTCTAAGCCCCCGGGGTCACAACTTCAGCAAAAATCTGCAATTCTCCAATTCACTCAAAAATGCTGCCAAACTGTTGCAAATTCACCACTGAAAGGTTTCGTGGTGGAAATAGAAGGCTTTTTATCATAGGACAAGAAATCAGCCTTAGACAACTTAACCTGTGAAAAAAAAAATTTCTAAGCCCCGGGGTCACAACTTCAGCAAAAATCTGAAATTCTCCAATTCACTCAAAAATGCTGCCAAACTGTTGCAAATTCACCCCTGAAAGGTTTGGTGGTGGAAATAGAAGGCTTTTTATCATAGGACAAGAAATCAGCCTTTGACAACTTAACCTGTGAAAAAAATTTTTTCTAAGCCCCGGGGTCACAACTTCAGCAAAAATCTGAAATTCTCCAATTCACTCAAAAATGCTGCCAAACTGTTGCAAATTGACCCCTGAAAGGTTTGGTGGTGGAAATAGAAGGCTTTTTATCATAGGACAAGAAATCAGCCTTCGACAACTTAACCTGTGAAAAAAAAATTTTCTAAGCCCCGGGGTCACAACTTCAGCAAAAATCTGAAATTCTCCAACTCACT
This sequence comes from Podarcis liolepis, assembly GCF_965112155.1. Taxonomy (NCBI): domain Eukaryota; kingdom Metazoa; phylum Chordata; class Lepidosauria; order Squamata; family Lacertidae; genus Podarcis; species Podarcis liolepis. Next base: position 9,874,938 of record NC_139557.1, read on the forward strand.
CGAAAATGCTGCCAAATTGTTGCAAATTCACCCCTGAAAGGTTTGGTGGTGGAAATAGAAGGCTTTTTATCATAGGACAAGAAATCAGCCTTCGACAACTTAACCTGTGAAAAAAAATTTTCTAAGCCCCGGGGTCACAACTTCAGCAAAAATCTGAAATTCTCCAATTCACTCAAAAATGCTGCCAAACTGTTGCAAATTCACCCCTGAAAGGTTTCGTGGTGGAAATAGAAGGCTTTTTATCATAGGACAAGAAATCAGCCTTAGACAACTTAACCTGTGAAAAAAAAAATTTCTAAGCCCCGGGGTCACAACTTCAGCAAAAATCTGAAATTCTCCAATTCACTCAAAAATGCTGCCAAACTGTTGCAAATTCACCCCTGAAAGGTTTGGTGGTGGAAATAGAAGGCTTTTTATCATAGGACAAGAAATCAGCCTTTGACAACTTAACCTGTGAAAAAAATTTTTTCTAAGCCCCGGGGTCACAACTTCAGCAAAAATCTGAAATTCTCCAATTCACTCAAAAATGCTGCCAAACTGTTGCAAATTGACCCCTGAAAGGTTTGGTGGTGGAAATAGAAGGCTTTTTATCATAGGACAAGAAATCAGCCTTCGACAACTTAACCTGTGAAAAAAAAATTTTCTAAGCCCCGGGGTCACAACTTCAGCAAAAATCTGAAATTCTCCAACTCACTCGAAAATGCTGCCAAATTGTTGCAAATTCACCCCTGAAAGGTTTGGTGGTGGAAATAGAAGGCTTTTTATCATAGGACAAGAAATCAGCCTTCGACAACTTAACCTGTGGAAAAAAAAATTTCTAAGACCCGGGGTCACAACTTCAGCAAAAATCTGAAACTCTCCAATTCACTCAAAAATGCTGCCAAACTGTTGCAAATTCACCCCAGAAAGGTTTCGTGGTGGAAATAGAAGGCTTTTTATCATAGGACAAGAAATCAGCCTTTGACAACTTAACCTGTGAAAAAATTTTTTTCTAAGCCCCCGGGGTCACAACTTCAGCAAAAATCTGCAATTCTCCAATTCACTCAAAAATGCTGCCAAACTGTTGCAAATTCACCACTGAAAGGTTTCGTGGTGGAAATAGAAGGCTTTTTATCATAGGACAAGAAATCAGCCTTAGACAACTTAACCTGTGAAAAAAAAAATTTCTAAGCCCCGGGGTCACAACTTCAGCAAAAATCTGAAATTCTCCAATTCACTCAAAAATGCTGCCAAACTGTTGCAAATTCACCCCTGAAAGGTTTGGTGGTGGAAATAGAAGGCTTTTTATCATAGGACAAGAAATCAGCCTTTGACAACTTAACCTGTGAAAAAATTTTTTTCTAAGCCCCGGGGTCACAACTTCAGCAAAAATCTGAAATTCTCCAATTCACTCAAAAATGCTGCCAAACTGTTGCAAATTGACCCCTGAAAGGTTTGGTGGTGGAAATAGAAGGCTTTTTATCATAGGACAAGAAATCAGCCTTCGACAACTTAACCTGTGAAAAAAAAATTTTCTAAGCCCCGGGGTCACAACTTCAGCAAAAATCTGAAATTCTCCAACTCACTCGAAAATGCTGCCAAATTGTTGCAAATTCACCCCTGAAAGGTTTGGTGGTGGAAATAGAAGGCTTTTTATCATAGGACAAGAAATCAGCCTTCGACAACTTAACCTGTGAAAAAAAATTTTCTAAGCCCCGGGGTCACAACTTCAGCAAAAATCTGAAATTCTCCAATTCACTCAAAAATGCTGCCAAACTGTTGCAAATTGACCCCTGAAAGGTTTCGTGGTGGAAATAGAAGGCTTTTTATCATAGGACAAGAAATCAGCCTTAGACAACTTAACCTGTGAAAAAAAAAATTTCTAAGCCCCGGGGTCACAACTTCAGCAAAAATCTGAAATTCTCCAATTCACTCAAAAATGCTGCCAAACTGTTGCAAATTCACCCCTGAAAGGTTTGGTGGTGGAAATAGAAGGCTTTTTATCATAGGACAAGAAATCAGCCTTTGACAACTTAACCTGTGAAAAATTTTTTTTCTAAGCCCCGGGGTCACAACTTCAGCAAAAATCTGAAATTCTCCAATTCACTCAAAAATGCTGCCAAACTGTTGCAAATTGACCCCTGAAAGGTTTGGTGGTGGAAATAGAAGGCTTTTTATCATAGGACAAGAAATCAGCCTTCGACAACTTAACCTGTGAAAAAAAAATTTTCTAAGCCCCGGGGTCACAACTTCAGCAAAAATCTGAAATTCTCCAACTCACTCGAAAATGCTGCCAAATTGTTGCAAATTCACCCCTGAAAGGTTTGGTGGTGGAAATAGAAGGCTTTTTATCATAGGACAAGAAATCAGCCTTCGACAACTTAACCTGTGGAAAAAAAAAATTTCTAAGCCCCGGGGTCACAACTTCAGCAAAAATCTGAAATTCTCCAATTCACTCAAAAATGCTGCCAAACTGTTGCAAATTCACCCCTGAAAGGTTTGGTGGTGGACATAGAAGGCTTTTTATCATAGGACAAGAAACCAGCCTTCGACAACTTAACCTCTGAAAAAAAAAATTTCTAAGCCCCGGGGTCACAACTTCAGCAAAAATCTGAAATTCTCCAATTCACTCAAAAATGCTGCCAAACTGTTGCAAATTGACCCCTGAAAGGTTTGGTGGTGGAAATAGAAGGCTTTTTATCATAGGACAAGAAATCAGCCTTCGACAACTTAACCTGTGAAAAAAAAAATTTCTAAGCCCCGGGGTCACAACATCAGCAAAAATCTGAAATTCTCCAATTCACTCAAAAATGCTGCCAAACTGTTGCAAATTCACCCCTGAAAGGTTTGGTGGTGGAAATAGAAGGCTTTTTATGATAGGACAAGAAATCAGCCTTCGACAACTTAACCTGTGAAAAAAAATTTTTTTAAGCCCCGGGGTCACAACTTCAGCAAAAATCTGAAATTATCCAATTCACTCAAAAATGCTGCCAAATTGTTGCAAATTCACCCCTGAAAGGTTTGGTGGTGGAAATAGAAGGCTTTTTATCATAGGACAAGAAATCAGCCTTCGACAACTTAACCTGTGAAAAAAAAAATTTCTAAGCCTCGGGGTCACAACTTCAGCAAAAATCTGAAATTCTCCAATTCACTCAAAAATGCTGCCAAACTGTTGCAAATTCACCCCTGAAAGGTTTCGTGGTGGAAATAGAAGGCTTTTTATCATAGATCAAGAAATCAGCCTTTGACAACTTAACCTGTGAAAACAATTTTTTCTAAGCCCCGGGGTCACAACTTCAGCAAAAATCTGAAATTCTCCAATTCACTCAAAAATGCTGCCAAACTGTTGCAAATTGACCCCTGAAAGGTTTCATGGTGGAAATAGAAGGCTTTTTATCATAGGACAAGAAATCAGCCTTCGACAAGTTAACCTGTGAAAAAAAACATTTCTAAGTCCCGGGGTCACAACTTCAGCAAAAATCTGAAATTATCCAATTCACTCAAAAATGCTGCCAGATTGTTGCAAAATCACCCCTGAAAGGTTTGGTGGTGGAAATAGAAGGCTTTTTATCATAGGACAAGAAATCAGCCTTCGAAAACTTAACCTGTGAAAAAAAAAAAATTCTAAGCCCCGGGGTCACAACTTCAGCAAAAATCTGAAATTCTCTAATTCACTCAAAAATGCTGCCAAATTGTTGCAAATTCACCCCTGAAAGGTTTGGTGGTGGAAATAGAAGGCTTTTTATCATAGGATAAGAAATCAGCCTTCGACAACTTAACCTGTGGAAAAAAAAAATTCTAAGCCCCGGGGTCACAACTTCAGCAAAAATCTGAAATTCTCCAATTCACTCAAAAATGCTGCCAAACTGTTGCAAATTCACCCCTGAAAGGTTTGGTGGTGGAAATAGAAGGCTTTTTATCATAGGACAAGAAATCAGCCTTCGACAACTTAACCTGTGAAATTTTTTTTTTCTAAGCCCCGGGGTCACAACTTCAGCAAAAATCTGAAATTCTCCAATTCACTCAAAAATGCTGCCAAACTGTTGCAAATTGAGCCCTGAAAGGTTTTGTGGTGGAAATAGAAGGCTTTTTATCATAGGACAAGAAATCAGCCTTCGACAACTTAACCTGTGAAAAAAAAAAAATTCTAAGCCCCGGGGTCACAACTTCAGCAAAAATCTGAAATTCTCCAATTCACTCAAAAATGCTGCCAAACTGTTGCAAATTGACCCCTGAAAGGTTTCGTGGTGGAAATAGAAGGCTTTTTATCATAGGACAAGAAATCAGCCTTCGACAACTTAACCTGTGAAAAAAAAAAATTTCTAAGCCCCGGGGTCACAACTTCAGCAAAAATCTGAAATTCTCCAATTCACTCAAAAATGCTGCCAAACTGTTGCAAATTCACCCCTGAAAGATTTCGTGGTGGAAATAGAAGGCTTTTTATCATAGGACAAGAAATGAGCCTTTGACAACTTAACCTGTGAAAAAATTTTTTCTAAGCCCCCGGTGTCACAACTTCAGCAAAAATCTGCAATTCTCCAATTCACTCAAAAATGCTGCCAAACTGTTGCAAATTCACCCCTGAAAGGTTTCGTGGTGGAAATAGAAGGCTTTTTATCATAGGACAAGAAATCAGCCTTCGACAACTTAACCTGTGGAAAAAAAAATTTCTAAGCCCCGGGGTCACAACTTCAGCAAGAATCTGAAATTCTCCAATTCACTCAAAAATGCTGCCAAAGTGTTGCAAATTCACCCCTGAAAGGTTTGGTGGTGGACATAGAAGGCTTTTTATCATAGGACAAGAAATCAGCCTTCGACAACTTAACCTGTGAAAAAAAAAATTTCTAAGCCCCGGGGTCACAACTTCAGCAAAAATCTGAAATTCTCCAATTCACTCAAAAATGCTGCCAAACTGTTGCAAATTGACCCCTGAAAGGTTTGGTGGTGGAAATAGAAGGCTTTTTATCATAGGACAAGAAATCAGCCTTCGACAACTTAACCTGTGAAAAAAAAAATTTCTAAGCCCCGGGGTCACAACTTCAGCAAAAATCTGAAATTCTCCAATTCACTCAAAAATGCTGCCAAACTGTTGCAAATTCACCCCTGAAAGGTTTGGTGGTGGACATAGAAGGCTTTTTATCATAGGACAAGAAATCAGCCTTCGACAACTTAACCTGTGAAAAAAAAAATTTCTAAGCCCCCGGGTCACAACTTCAGCAAAAATCTGAAATTCTCCAATTCACTCAAAAATGCTGCCAAACTGTTGCAAATTCACCCGTGAAAGGTTTGGTGGTGGAAATAGAAGTCTTTTTATCATAGGACAAGAAACCAGCCTTCGACAACTTAACCTGTGAAAAAATTTTTTTCTAACCCCGGGGGTCACAACTTCAGCAAAAATCTGAAATTCTCCAATTCACTCAAAAATGCTGCCAAACTGTTGCAAATTGAGCCCTGAAAGGTTTCGTGGTGGAAATAGAAGGCTTTTTATCATAGGACAAGAAATCAGCCTTCGACAACTTAACCTGTGAAAAAAAAAAATTCTAAGCCCCGGGGTCACAACTTCAGCAAAAATCTGAAATTCTCCAATTCACTCAAAAATGCTGCCAAACTGTTGCAAATTCACCCCTGAAAGGTTTGGTGGTGGAAATAGAAGGCTTTTTATCATAGGACAAGAAATCAGCCTTCGACAACTTAACCTGTGAAAAAAAAATTTTTTAAGCCCCGGGGTCACAACTTCAGCAAAAATCTGAAATTATCCAATTCACTCAAAAATGCTGCCAAATTGTTGCAAATTCACCCCTGAAAGGTTTGGTGGTGGAAATAGAAGGCTTTTTATCATAGGACAAGAAATCAGCCTTCGACAACTTAACCTGTGAAAAAAAAAATTTCTAAGCCTCGGGGTCACAACTTCAGCAAAAATCTGAAATTCTCCAATTCACTCAAAAATGCTGCCAAACTGTTGCAAATTCACCCCTGAAAGGTTTCGTGGTGGAAATAGAAGGCTTTTTATCATAGATCAAGAAATCAGCCTTTGACAACTTAACCTGTGAAAACAATTTTTTCTAAGCCCCGGGGTCACAACTTCAGCAAAAATCTGAAATTCTCCAATTCACTCAAAAATGCTGCCAAACTGTTGCAAATTGAGCCCTGAAAGGTTTCATGGTGGAAATAGAAGGCTTTTTATCATAGGACAAGAAATCAGCCTTCGACAACTTAACCTGTGAAAAAAAACATTTCTAAGTCCCGGGGTCACAACTTCAGCAAAAATCTGAAATTATCCAATTCACTCAAAAATGCTGCCAGATTGTTGCAAAATCACCCCTGAAAGGTTTGGTGGTGGAAATAGAAGGCTTTTTATCATAGGACAAGAAATCAGCCTTCGACAACTTAACCTGTGAAAAAAAAAAATTCTAAGCCCCGGGGTCACAACTTCAGCAAAAATCTGAAATTCTCCAATTCACTCAAAAATGCTGCCAAATTGTTGCAAATTCACCCCTGAAAGGTTTGGTGGTGGAAATAGAAGGCTTTTTACCATAGGACAAGAAATCAGCCTTCGACAACATAACCTGGGGGAAAAAAAAATTCTAAGCCCCGGGGTCACAACTTCAGCAAAAATCTGAAATTCTCCAATTCACTCAAAAATGCTGCCAAACTGTTGCAAATTCACCCCTGAAAGGTTTCGTGGTGGAAATAGAAGGCTTTTTATCATAGGACAAGAAATCAGCCTTCGACAACTGAACCTGTGAAAATTTTTTTTTCTAAGCCCCGGGGTCACAACTTCAGCAAAAATCTGAAATTCTCCAATTCACTCAAAAATGCTGCCAAACTGTTGCAAATTGACCCCTGAAAGGTTTGGTGGTGGAAATAGAAGGCTTTTTATCATAGGACAAGAAATCAGCCTTCGACAACTTAACCTGTGAAAAAAAATTTTCTAAGCCCCGGGGTCACAACTTCAGCAAAAATCTGAAATTCTCCAATTCACTCAAAAATGCTGCCAAACTGTTGCAAATTCACCCCTGAAAGGTTTCGTGGTGGAAATAGAAGGCTTTTTATCATAGGACAAGAAATCAGCCTTAGACAACTTAACCTGTGAAAAAAAAAATTTCTAAGCCCCGGGGTCACAACTTCAGCAAAAATCTGAAATTCTCCAATTCACTCAAAAATGCTGCCAAACTGTTGCAAATTCACCCCTGAAAGGTTTGGTGGTGGAAATAGAAGGCTTTTTATCATAGGACAAGAAATCAGCCTTTGACAACTTAACCTGTGAAAAAATTTTTTTCTAAGCCCCGGGGTCACAACTTCAGCAAAAATCTGAAATTCTCCAATTCACTCAAAAATGCTGCCAAACTGTTGCAAATTGACCCCTGAAAGGTTTGGTGGTGGAAATAGAAGGCTTTTTATCATAGGACAAGAAATCAGCCTTCGACAACTTAACCTGTGAAAAAAAAATTTTCTAAGCCCCGGGGTCACAACTTCAGCAAAAATCTGAAATTCTCCAACTCACTCGAAAATGCTGCCAAATTGTTGCAAATTCACCCCTGAAAGGTTTGGTGGTGGAAATAGAAGGCTTTTTATCATAGGACAAGAAATCAGCCTTCGACAACTTAACCTGTGGAAAAAAAAATTTCTAAGACCCGGGGTCACAACTTCAGCAAAAATCTGAAACTCTCCAATTCACTCAAAAATGCTGCCAAACTGTTGCAAATTCACCCCAGAAAGGTTTCGTGGTGGAAATAGAAGGCTTTTTATCATAGGACAAGAAATCAGCCTTTGACAACTTAACCTGTGAAAAAATTTTTTTCTAAGCCCCCGGGGTCACAACTTCAGCAAAAATCTGCAATTCTCCAATTCACTCAAAAATGCTGCCAAACTGTTGCAAATTCACCACTGAAAGGTTTCGTGGTGGAAATAGAAGGCTTTTTATCATAGGACAAGAAATCAGCCTTAGACAACTTAACCTGTGAAAAAAAAAATTTCTAAGCCCCGGGGTCACAACTTCAGCAAAAATCTGAAATTCTCCAATTCACTCAAAAATGCTGCCAAACTGTTGCAAATTCACCCCTGAAAGGTTTGGTGGTGGAAATAGAAGGCTTTTTATCATAGGACAAGAAATCAGCCTTTGACAACTTAACCTGTGAAAAAATTTTTTTCTAAGCCCCGGGGTCACAACTTCAGCAAAAATCTGAAATTCTCCAATTCACTCAAAAATGCTGCCAAACTGTTGCAAATTGACCCCTGAAAGGTTTGGTGGTGGAAATAGAAGGCTTTTTATCATAGGACAAGAAATCAGCCTTCGACAACTTAACCTGTGAAAAAAAAATTTTCTAAGCCCCGGGGTCACAACTTCAGCAAAAATCTGAAATTCTCCAACTCACTCGAAAATGCTGCCAAATTGTTGCAAATTCACCCCTGAAAGGTTTGGTGGTGGAAATAGAAGGCTTTTTATCATAGGACAAGAAATCAGCCTTCGACAACTTAACCTGTGAAAAAAAATTTTCTAAGCCCCGGGGTCACAACTTCAGCAAAAATCTGAAATTCTCCAATTCACTCAAAAATGCTGCCAAACTGTTGCAAATTCACCCCTGAAAGGTTTCGTGGTGGAAATAGAAGGCTTTTTATCATAGGACAAGAAATCAGCCTTAGACAACTTAACCTGTGAAAAAAAAAATTTCTAAGCCCCGGGGTCACAACTTCAGCAAAAATCTGAAATTCTCCAATTCACTCAAAAATGCTGCCAAACTGTTGCAAATTCACCCCTGAAAGGTTTGGTGGTGGAAATAGAAGGCTTTTTATCATAGGACAAGAAATCAGCCTTTGACAACTTAACCTGTGAAAAATTTTTTTTCTAAGCCCCGGGGTCACAACTTCAGCAAAAATCTGAAATTCTCCAATTCACTCAAAAATGCTGCCAAACTGTTGCAAATTGACCCCTGAAAGGTTTGGTGGTGGAAATAGAAGGCTTTTTATCATAGGACAAGAAATCAGCCTTCGACAACTTAACCTGTGAAAAAAAAATTTTCTAAGCCCCGGGGTCACAACTTCAGCAAAAATCTGAAATTCTCCAACTCACTCGAAAATGCTGCCAAATTGTTGCAAATTCACCCCTGAAAGGTTTGGTGGTGGAAATAGAAGGCTTTTTATCATAGGACAAGAAATCAGCCTTCGACAACTTAACCTGTGGAAAAAAAAATTTCTAAGCCCCGGGGTCACAACTTCAGCAAAAATCTGAAATTCTCCAATTCACTCAAAAATGCTGCCAAACTGTTGCAAATTCACCCCTGAAAGGTTTGGTGGTGGACATAGAAGGCTTTTTATCATAGGACAAGAAACCAGCCTTCGACAACTTAACCTCTGAAAAAAAAAATTTCTAAGCCCCGGGGTCACAACTTCAGCAAAAATCTGAAATTCTCCAATTCACTCAAAAATGCTGCCAAACTGTTGCAAATTGACCCCTGAAAGGTTTGGTGGTGGAAATAGAAGGCTTTTTATCATAGGACAAGAAATCAGCCTTCGACAACTTAACCTGTGAAAAAAAAAATTTCTAAGCCCCGGGGTCACAACATCAGCAAAAATCTGAAATTCTCCAATTCACTCAAAAATGCTGCCAAACTGTTGCAAATTCACCCCTGAAAGGTTTGGTGGTGGAAATAGAAGGCTTTTTATGATAGGACAAGAAATCAGCCTTCGACAACTTAACCTGTGAAAAAAAATTTTTTTAAGCCCCGGGGTCACAACTTCAGCAAAAATCTGAAATTATCCAATTCACTCAAAAATGCTGCCAAATTGTTGCAAATTCACCCCTGAAAGGTTTGGTGGTGGAAATAGAAGGCTTTTTATCATAGGACAAGAAATCAGCCTTCGACAACTTAACCTGTGAAAAAAAAAATTTCTAAGCCTCGGGGTCACAACTTCAGCAAAAATCTGAAATTCTCCAATTCACTCAAAAATGCTGCCAAACTGTTGCAAATTCACCCCTGAAAGGTTTCGTGGTGGAAATAGAAGGCTTTTTATCATAGATCAAGAAATCAGCCTTTGACAACTTAACCTGTGAAAACAATTTTTTCTAAGCCCCGGGGTCACAACTTCAGCAAAAATCTGAAATTCTCCAATTCACTCAAAAATGCTGCCAAACTGTTGCAAATTGACCCCTGAAAGGTTTCATGGTGGAAATAGAAGGCTTTTTATCATAGGACAAGAAATCAGCCTTCGACAAGTTAACCTGTGAAAAAAAACATTTCTAAGTCCCGGGGTCACAACTTCAGCAAAAATCTGAAATTATCCAATTCACTCAAAAATGCTGCCAGATTGTTGCAAAATCACCCCTGAAAGGTTTGGTGGTGGAAATAGAAGGCTTTTTATCATAGGACAAGAAATCAGCCTTCGAAAACTTAACCTGTGAAAAAAAAAAAATCTAAGCCCCGGGGTCACAACTTCAGCAAAAATCTGAAATTCTCTAATTCACTCAAAAATGCTGCCAAATTGTTGCAAATTCACCCCTGAAAGGTTTGGTGGTGGAAATAGAAGGCTTTTTATCATAGGATAAGAAATCAGCCTTCGACAACTTAACCTGTGGAAAAAAAAAATTCTAAGCCCCGGGGTCACAACTTCAGCAAAAATCTGAAATTCTCCAATTCACTCAAAAATGCTGCCAAACTGTTGCAAATTCACCCCTGAAAGGTTTGGTGGTGGAAATAGAAGGCTTTTTATCATAGGACAAGAAATCAGCCTTCGACAACTTAACCTGTGAAATTTTTTTTTTCTAAGCCCCGGGGTCACAACTTCAGCAAAAATCTGAAATTCTCCAATTCACTCAAAAATGCTGCCAAACTGTTGCAAATTGAGCCCTGAAAGGTTTTGTGGTGGAAATAGAAGGCTTTTTATCATAGGACAAGAAATCAGCCTTCGACAACTTAACCTGTGAAAAAAAAAAAATTCTAAGCCCCGGGGTCACAACTTCAGAGAAAATCTGAAATTCTCCAATTCACTCAAAAATGCTGCCAAACTGTTGCAAATTGACCCCTGAAAGGTTTGGTGGTGGAAATAGAAGGCTTTTTATCATAGGACAAGAAATCAGCCTTCGACAACTTAACCTGTGAAAAAAAAAAATTTCTAAGCCCCGGGGTCACAACTTCAGCAAAAATCTGAAATTCTCCAATTCACTCAAAAATGCTGCCAAACTGTTGCAAATTCACCCCTGAAAGATTTCGTGGTGGAAATAGAAGGCTTTTTATCATAGGACAAGAAATGAGCCTTTGACAACTTAACCTGTGAAAAAAATTTTTCTAAGCCCCCGGTGTCACAACTTCAGCAAAAATCTGCAATTCTCCAATTCACTCAAAAATGCTGCCAAACTGTTGCAAATTCACCCCTGAAAGGTTTCGTGGTGGAAATAGAAGGCTTTTTATCATAGGACAAGAAATCAGCCTTCGACAACTTAACCTGTGGAAAAAAAAATTTCTAAGCCCCGGGGTCACAACTTCAGCAAGAATCTGAAATTCTCCAATTCACTCAAAAATGCTGCCAAAGTGTTGCAAATTGAGCCCTGAAAGGTTTCGTGGTGGAAATAGAAGGCTTTTTATCATAGGACAAGAAATCAGCCTTCGACAACTTAACCTGTGAAAAAAAAAAATTCTAAGCCCCGGGGTCACAACTTCAGCAAAAATCTGAAATTCTCCAATTCACTCAAAAATGCTGCCAAACTGTTGCAAATTCACCCCTGAAAGGTTTGGTGGTGGAAATAGAAGGCTTTTTATCATAGGACAAGAAATCAGCCTTCGACAACTTAACCTGTGAAAAAAAAATTTTTTAAGCCCCGGGGTCACAACTTCAGCAAAAATCTGAAATTATCCAATTCACTCAAAAATGCTGCCAAATTGTTGCAAATTCACCCCTGAAAGGTTTGGTGGTGGAAATAGAAGGCTTTTTATCATAGGACAAGAAATCAGCCTTCGACAACTTAACCTGTGAAAAAAAAAATTTCTAAGCCTCGGGGTCACAACTTCAGCAAAAATCTGAAATTCTCCAATTCACTCAAAAATGCTGCCAAACTGTTGCAAATTCACCCCTGAAAGGTTTCGTGGTGGAAATAGAAGGCTTTTTATCATAGATCAAGAAATCAGCCTTTGACAACTTAACCTGTGAAAACAATTTTTTCTAAGCCCCGGGGTCACAACTTCAGCAAAAATCTGAAATTCTCCAATTCACTCAAAAATGCTGCCAAACTGTTGCAAATTGAGCCCTGAAAGGTTTCATGGTGGAAATAGAAGGCTTTTTATCATAGGACAAGAAATCAGCCTTCGACAACTTAACCTGTGAAAAAAAACATTTCTAAGTCCCGGGGTCACAACTTCAGCAAAAATCTGAAATTATCCAATTCACTCAAAAATGCTGCCAGATTGTTGCAAAATCACCCCTGAAAGGTTTGGTGGTGGAAATAGAAGGCTTTTTATCATAGGACAAGAAATCAGCCTTCGACAACTTAACCTGTGAAAAAAAAAAATTCTAAGCCCCGGGGTCACAACTTCAGCAAAAATCTGAAATTCTCCAATTCACTCAAAAATGCTGCCAAATTGTTGCAAATTCACCCCTGAAAGGTTTGGTGGTGGAAATAGAAGGCTTTTTACCATAGGACAAGAAATCAGCCTTCGACAACATAACCTGGGGGAAAAAAAAATTCTAAGCCCCGGGGTCACAACTTCAGCAAAAATCTGAAATTCTCCAATTCACTCAAAAATGCTGCCAAACTGTTGCAAATTCACCCCTGAAAGGTTTCGTGGTGGAAATAGAAGGCTTTTTATCATAGGACAAGAAATCAGCCTTCGACAACTGAACCTGTGAAAATTTTTTTTTCTAAGCCCCGGGGTCACAACTTCAGCAAAAATCTGAAATTCTCCAATTCACTCAAAAATGCTGCCAAACTGTTGCAAATTGACCCCTGAAAGGTTTGGTGGTGGAAATAGAAGGCTTTTTATCATAGGACAAGAAATCAGCCTTCGACAACTTAACCTGTGAAAAAAAAAAATTTCTAAGCCCCGGGGTCACAACTTCAGCAAAAATCTGAAATTATCCAATTCACTCAAAAATGCTGCCAAACTGTTGCAAATTCACCCCTGAAAGGTTTGGTGGTGGAAATAGAAGGCTTTTTATCATAGGACAAGAAATCAGCCTTCGACAACTTAACCTGTGAAAAAAAAAATTTCTAAGCCCCGGGGTCACAACTTCAGCAAAAATCTGAAATTCTCCAATTCACTCAAAAATGCTGCCAAACTGTTGCAAATTCACCCCTCAAAGATTTCGTGGTGGAAATAGAAGGCTTTTTATCATAGGACAAGAAATCAGCCTTTGACAACTTAACCTGTGAAAAAAAAATTTTCTAAGCCCCCGGGGTCACAACTTCAGCAAAAATCTGCAATTCTCCAATTCACTCAAAAATGCTGCCAAACTGTTGCAAATTCACCCCTGAAAGGTTTCGTGGTGGAAATAGAAGGCTTTTTATCATAGGACAAGAAATCAGCCTTCGACAACTTAACCTGTGGAAAAAAAAATTTCTAAGCCCCGGGGTCACAACTTCAGCAAAAATCTGAAATTCTCCAATTCACTCAAAAATGCTGCCAAAGTGTTGCAAATTCACCCCTGAAAGGTTTGGTGGTGGACATAGAAGGCTTTTTATCATAGGACAAGAAATCAGCCTTCGACAACTTAACCTGTGAAAAAAAAAATTTCTAAGCCCCGGGGTCACAACTTCAGCAAAAATCTGAAATTCTCCAATTCACTCAAAAATGCTGCCAAACTGTTGCAAATTGACCCCTGAAAGGTTTGGTGGTGGAAATAGAAGGCTTTTTATCATAGGACAAGAAATCAGCCTTCGACAAGTTAACCTGTGAAAAAAAAATTTTCTAAGCCCCGGGGTCACAACTTCAGCAAAAATCTGAAATTCTCCAATTCACTCAAAAATGCTGCCAAACTGTTGCAAATTGACCCCTGAAAGGTTTGGTGGTGGAAATAGAAGGCTTTTTATCATAGGACAAGAAATAAGCCTTCGACAACTTAACCTGTGAAAAAAAAAATTTCTAAGCCCCGGGGTCACAACTTCAGCAAAAATCTGAAATTCTCCAATTCACTCAAAAATGCTGCCAAATTGTTGCAAATTCACCCCTGAAAGGTTTGGTGGTGGAAATAGAAGGCCTTTTATCATAGGACAAGAAATCAGCCTTCGACAACTTAACCTGTGAAAAAAATTTTTTCTAAGCCCCGGGGTCACAACTTCAGCAAAAATCTGAAATTCTCCAATTCACTCAAAAATGCTGCCAAACTGTTGCAAATTGAGCCCTGAAAGGTTTCGTGGTGGAAATAGAAGGCTTTTTATCATAGGACAAGAAATCAGCCTTCGACACCTTAACCTGTGAAAAAAAAAAATTCTAAGCCCCGGGGTCACAACTTCAGCAAAAATTTGAAATTCTCCAATTCACTCAAAAATGCTGCCAAACTGTTGCAAATTGACCCCTGAAAGGTTTGGTGGTGGAAATAGAAGGCTTTTTATCATAGGACAAGAAATCAGCCTTCGACAACTTAACCTGTGAAAAAAAGAATTTCTAAGCCCCGGGGTCACAACTTCAGCAAAAATCTGAAACTCTCCAATTCACTCAAAAATGCTGCCAAACTGTTGCAAGTTCACCCCTGAAAGGTTTGGTGGTGGAAATAGAAGGCTTTTTATCATAGGACAAGAAATCAGCCTTCGACAACTTAACCTGTGAAAAAAAAAATTTCTAAGCCCCGGGGTCACAACTTCAGCAAAAATCTGAAACTCTCCAATTCACTCAAAAATGCTGCCAAACTGTTGCAAGTTCACCCCTGAAAGGTTTGGTGGTGGAAATAGAAGGCTTTTTATCATAGGACAAGAAATCAGCCTTCGACAACTTAACCTGTGAAAAAAATTTTTTCCAAGCCCCGGGGTCACAACTTCAGCAAAAATCTGAAATTCTCCAATTCACTCAAAAATGCTGCCAAACTGTTGCAAATTGACCCCTGAAAGGTTTGGTGGTGGAAATAGAAGGCTTTTTATCATAGGACAAGAAATCAGCCTTCGACAACTTAACCTGTGAAAAAAAAAATTTCTAAGCCCCGGGGTCACAACTTCAGCAAAAATCTGAAATTATCCAATTCACTCAAAAATGCTGCCAAACTGTTGCAAATTCACCCCTGAAAGGTTTGGTGGTGGAAATAGAAGGCTTTTTATCATAGGACAAGAAATCAGCCTTCGACAACTTAACCTGTGAAAAAAAAAATTTCTAAGCCCCGGGGTCACAACTTCAGCAAAAACCTGAAATTCTCCAATTCACTCAAAAATGCTGCCAAACTGTTGCAAATTCACCCCTGAAAGATTTCGTGGTGGAAATAGAAGGCTTTTTATCATAGGACAAGAAATCAGCCTTTGACAACTTAACCTGTGAAAAAAAAATTTTCTAAGCCCCCGGGGTCACAACTTCAGCAATAATCTGCAATTCTCCAATTCACTCAAAAATGCTGCCAAACTGTTGCAAATTCACCCCTGAAAGGTTTCGTGGTGGAAATAGAAGGCTTTTTATCATAGGACAAGAAATCAGCCTTCGACAACTTAACCTGTGGAAAAAAAAATTTCTAAGCCCCGGGGTCACAACTTCAGCAAGAATCTGAAATTCTACAATTCACTCAAAAATGCTGCCAAACTGTTGCAAATTCACCCCAGAAAGGTTTGGTGGTGGACATAGAAGGCTTTTTATCATAGGACAAGAAATCAGCCTTCGACAACTTAACCTGTGAAAAAAAAATTTTCTAAGCCCCGGGGTCACAACTTCAGCAAAAATCTGAAATTCTCCAATTCACTCAAAAATGCTGCCAAACTGTTGCAAATTGACCCCTGAAAGGTTTGGTGGTGGAAATAGAAGGCTTTTTATCATAGGACAAGAAATCAGCCTTCGACAACTTAACCTGTGAAAAAAAAAATTTCTGAGCCCCGGGGTCACAACTTCAGCAAAAATCTGAAATTCTCCAATTCACTCAAAAATGCTGCCAAACTGTTGCAAATTCACCCCTGAAAGGTTTGGTGGTGGACATAGAAGGCTTTTTATCATAGGACAAGAAATCAGCATTCGACAACTTAACCTGTGAAAAAAAAAATTTCTAAGCCCCCGGGTCACAACTTCAGCAAAAATCTGAAATTCTCCAATTCACTCAAAAATGCTGCCAAACTGTTGCAAATTCACCCCTGAAAGGTTTGGTGGTGGAAATAGAAGGCTTTTTATCATAGGACAAGAAATCAGCCTTCGACAAGTTAACCTGTGAAAAAAATTTTTTCTAAGCCCCGGGGTCACAACTTCAGCAAAAATCTGAAATTCTCCAATTCACTCAAAAATGCTGCCAAACTGTTGCAAATTGACCCCTGAAAGGTTTGGTGGTGGAAATAGAAGGCTTTTTATCATAGGACAAGAAATCAGCCTTCGACAACTTAACCTGTGAAAAAAAAAAATTCTAAGCCCCGGGGTCACAACTTCAGCAAAAATCTGAAATTCTCCAATTCACTCAAAAATGCTGCCAAATTGTTGCAAATTCACCCCTGAAAGGTTTGGTGGTGGAAATAGAAGGCCTTTTATCATAGGACAAGAAATCAGCCTTCGACAACTTAACCTGTGAAAAAAATTTTTTCTAAGCCCCGGGGTCACAACTTCAGCAAAAATCTGAAATTCTCCAATTCACTCAAAAATGCTGCCAAACTGTTGCAAATTGAGCCCTGAAAGGTTTCGTGGTGGAAATAGAAGGCTTTTTATCATAGGACAAGAAATCAGCCTTCGACACCTTAACCTGTGAAAAAAAAAAATTCTAAGCCCCGGGGTCACAACTTCAGCAAAAATTTGAAATTCTCCAATTCACTCAAAAATGCTGCCAAACTGTTGCAAATTGACCCCTGAAAGGTTTGGTGGTGGAAATAGAAGGCTTTTTATCATAGGACAAGAAATCAGCCTTCGACAACTTAACCTGTGAAAAAAAAAATTTCTAAGCCCCGGGGTCACAACTTCAGCAAAAATCTGAAACTCTCCAATTCACTCAAAAATGCTGCCAAACTGTTGCAAGTTCACCCCTGAAAGGTTTGGTGGTGGAAATAGAAGGCTTTTTATCATAGGACAAGAAATCAGCCTTCGACAACTTAACCTGTGAAAAAAAAAATTTTTAAGCCCCGGGGTCACAACTTCAGCAAAAATCTGAAATTCTCCAATTCACTCAAAAATGCTGCCAAATTGTTGCAAATTCACCCCTGAAAGGTTTGGTGGTGGAAATAGAAGGCTTTTTATCATAGGACAAGAAATCAGCCTTCGACAACTTAACCTGTGAAAAAAAAAATTTCTAAGCCTCGGGGTCACAACTTCAGCAAAAATCTGAAATTCTCCAATTCACTCAAAAATGCTGCCAAACTGTTGCAAATTCACCCCTGAAAGGTTTCGTGGTGGAAATAGAAGGCTTTTTATCATAGATCAATTAATCAGCCTTTGACAACTTAACCTGTGAAAAAAAAATTTTCTAAGCCCCGGGGTCACAACTTCAGCAAAAATCTGAAATTCTCCAATTCACTCAAAAATGCTGCCAAACTGTTGCAAATTGACCCCTGAAAGGTTTGGTGGTGGAAATAGAAGGCCTTTTATCATAGGACAAGAAATCAGCCTTCGACAACTTAACCTGTGAAAAAAAATTTTTCTAAGCCCCGGGGTCACAACTTCAGCAAAAATCTGAAATTCTCCAATTCACTCAAAAATGCTGCCAAACTGTTGCAAATTGAGCCCTGAAAGGTTTCGTGGTGGAAATAGAAGGCTTTTTATCATAGGACAAGAAATCAGCCTTCGACAACTTAACCTGTGAAAAAAAAAATTTCTAAGCCTCGGGGTCACAACTTCAGCAAAAATCTGAAATTCTCCAATTCACTCAAAAATGCTGCCAAACTGTTGCAAATTCACCCCTGAAAGGTTTCGTGGTGGAAATAGAAGGCTTTTTATCATAGGACAAGAAATCAGCCTTCGACAACTGAACCTGTGAAAATTTTTTTTTCTAAGCCCCGGGGTCACAACTTCAGCAAAAATCTGAAATTCTCCAATTCACTCAAAAATGCTGCCAAACTGTTGCAAATTGACCCCTGAAAGGTTTGGTGGTGGAAATAGAAGGCCTTTTATCATAGGACAAGAAATCAGCCTTCGACAACTTAACCTGTGAAAAAATTTTTTTCTAAGCCCCGGGGTCACAACTTCAGCAAAAATCTGAAATTCTCCAATTCACTCAAAAATGCTGCCAAACTGTTGCAAATTGAGCCCTGAAAGGTTTCGTGGTGGAAATAGAAGGCTTTTTATCATAGGACAAGAAATCAGCCTTCGACAACTTAACCTGTGAAAAAAAAAATTTCTAAGCCTCGGGGTCACAACTTCAGCAAAAATCTGAAATTCTCCAATTCACTCAAAAATGCTGCCAAACTGTTGCAAATTCACCCCTGAAAGGTTTCGTGGTGGAAATAGAAGGCTTTTTATCATAGGACAAGAAATCAGCCTTCGACAACTGAACCTGTGAAAATTTTTTTTTCTAAGCCCCGGGGTCACAACTTCAGCAAAAATCTGAAATTCTCCAATTCACTCAAAAATGCTGCCAAACTGTTGCAAATTGAGCCCTGAAAGGTTTTGTGGTGGAAATAGAAGGCTTTTTATCATAGGACAAGAAATCAGCCTTCGACAACTTAACCTGTGAAAAAAAAAAATTCTAAGCCCCGGGGTCACAACTTCAGCAAAAATCTGAAATTCTCCAATTCACTCAAAAATGCTGCCAAACTGTTGCAAATTGACCCCTGAAAGGTTTGGTGGTGGAAATAGAAGGCTTTTTATCATAGGACAAGAAATCAGCCTTCGACAACTTAACCTGTGAAAAAAAAAAAATTTCTAAGCCCCGGGGTCACAACTTCAGCAAAAATCTGAAATTATCCAAATTCACTCAAAAATGCTGCCAAACTGTTGCAAATTCACCCCTGAAAGGTTTGGTGGTGGAAATAGAAGGCTTTTTATCATAGGACAAGAAATCAGCCTTCAACAACTTAACCTGTGAAAAAAAAAATTCTAAGCCCCGGGGTCACAACTTCAGCAAAAATCTGAAATTCTCCAATTCACTCAAAAATGCTGCCAAACTGTTGCAAATTCACCCCTGAAAGATTTCGTGGTGGAAATAGAAGGCTTTTTATCATAGGACAAGAAATCAGCCTTTGACAACTTAACCTGTGAAAAAAAAATTTTCTAAGCCCCCGGGGTCACAACTTCAGCAAAAATCTGCAATTCTCCAATTCACTCAAAAATGCTGCCAAACTGTTGCAAATTCACCCCTGAAAGGTTTCGTGGTGGAAATAGAAGGCTTTTTATCATAGGACAAGAAATCAGCCTTCGACAACTTAACCTGTGGAAAAAAAAATTTCTAAGCCCCGGGGTCACAACTTCAGCAAGAATCTGAAATTCTCCAATTCACTCAAAAATGCTGCCAAAGTGTTGCAAATTCACCCCTGAAAGGTTTGGTGGTGGACATAGAAGGCTTTTTATCATAGGACAAGAAATCAGCCTTCGACAACTTAACCTGTGAAAAAAAAAATTTCTAAGCCCCGGGGTCACAACTTCAGCAAAAATCTGAAATTCTCCAATTCACTCAAAAATGCTGCCAAACTGTTGCAAATTGACCCCTGAAAGGTTTGGTGGTGGAAATAGAAGGCTTTTTATCATAGGACAAGAAATCAGCCTTCGACAACTTAACCTGTGAAAAAAAAAATTTCTGAGCCCCGGCTTCACAACTTCAGCAAAAATCTGAAATTCTCCAATTCACTCAAAAATGCTGCCAAACTGTTGCAAATTCACCCCTGAAAGGTTTGGTGGTGGACATAGAAGGCTTTTTATCATAGGACAAGAAATCAGCCTTCGACAACTTAACCTGTGAAAAAAAAAATTTCTAAGCCCCCGGGTCACAACTTCAGTAAAAATCTGAAATTCTCCAATTCACTCAAAAATGCTGCCAAACTGTTGCAAATTCACCCCTGAAAGGTTTGGTGGTGGAAATAGAAGGCTTTTTATCATAGGACAAGAAACCAGCCTTCGACAACTTAACCTGTGAAGAAAAATTTTTTTTCTAAGCCCCGGGGTCACAACTTCAGCAAAAATCTGAAATTCTCCAATTCACTCAAAAATGCTGCCAAACTGTTGCAAATTGACCCCTGAAAGGTTTGGTGGTGGAAATAGAAGGCTTTTTATCATAGGACAAGAAATCAGCCTTTGACAACTTAACCTGTGAAAAAAAATTTTTCTAAGCCCCGGGGTCACAACTTCAGCAAAAATCTGAAATTCTCCAATTCACTCAAAAATGCTGCCAAATTGTTGCAAATTCACCCCTGAAAGGTTTGGTGGTGGAAATAGAAGGCCTTTTATCATAGGACAAGAAATCAGCCTTCGACAACTTAACCTGTGAAAAAAAATTTTTCTAAGCCCCGGGGTCACAACTTCAGCAAAAATCTGAAATTCTCCAATTCACTCAAAAATGCTGCCAAACTGTTGCAAATTGAGCCCTGAAAGGTTTCGTGGTGGAAATAGAAGGCTTTTTATCATAGGACAAGAAATCAGCCTTCGACACCTTAACCTGTGAAAAAAAAAAAATTCTAAGCCCCGGGGTCACAACTTCAGCAAAAATTTGAAATTCTCCAATTCACTCAAAAATGCTGCCAAACTGTTGCAAATTGACCCCTGAAAGGTTTGGTGGTGGAAATAGAAGGCTTTTTATCATAGGACAAGAAATCAGCCTTTGACAACTTAACCTGTGAAAAAAAAAATTTCTAAGCCCCGGGGTCACAACTTCAGCAAATATCTGAAATTCTCCAATTCACTCAAAAATGCTGCCAAACTGTTGCAAATTCACCCCTGAAAGGTTTGGTGGTGGACATAGAAGGCGTTTTATCATAGGACAAGAAATCAGCCTTCGACAACTTAACCTGTGAAAAAAAAAATTTCTAAGCCCCGGGGTCACAACTTCAGCAAAAATCTGAAACTCTCCAATTCACTCAAAAATGCTGCCAAACTGTTGCAAGTTCACCCCTGAAAGGTTTGGTGGTGGAAATAGAAGGCTTTTTATCATAGGACAAGAAATCAGCCTTCGACAACTTAACCTGTGAAAAAAAAAATTTTTAAGCCCCGGGGTCACAACTTCAGCAAAAATCTGAAATTCTCCAATTCACTCAAAAATGCTGCCAAATTGTTGCAAATTCACCCCTGAAAGGTTTGGTGGTGGAAATAGAAGGCTTTTTATCATAGGACAAGAAATCAGCCTTCAACAACTTAACCTGTGAAAAAAAAAATTTCTAAGCCTCGGGGTCACAACTTCAGCAAAAATCTGAAATTCTCCAATTCACTCAAAAATGCTGCCAAACTGTTGCAAATTCACCCCTGAAAGGTTTCGTGGTGGAAATAGAAGGCTTTTTATCATAGATCAAGAAATCAGCCTTTGACAACTTAACCTGTGAAAAAAATTTTTTCTAAGCCCCGGGGTCACAACTTCAGCAAAAATCTGAAATTCTCCAATTCACTCAAAAATGCTGCCAAACTGTTGCAAATTGACCCCTGAAAGGTTTGGTGGTGGAAATAGAAGGCCTTTTATCATAGGACAAGAAATCAGCCTTCGACAACTTAACCTGTGAAAAAAAAATTTTCTAAGCCCCGGGGTCACAACTTCAGCAAAAATCTGAAATTCTCCAATTCACTCAAAAATGCTGCCAAACTGTTGCAAATTGAGCCCTGAAAGGTTTCGTGGTGGAAATAGAAGGCTTTTTATCATAGGACAAGAAATCAGCCTTCGACACCTTAACCTGTGAAAAAAAAAAAATTCTAAGCCCCGGGGTCACAACTTCAGCAAAAATTTGAAATTCTCCAATTCACTCAAAAATGCTGCCAAACTGTTGCAAATTGACCCCTGAAAGGTTTGGTGGTGGAAATAGAAGGCTTTTTATCATAGGACAAGAAATCAGCCTTCGACAACTTAACCTGTGAAAAAAAAAATTTCTGAGCCCCGGCTTCACAACTTCAGCAAAAATCTGAAATTCTCCAATTCACTCAAAAATGCTGCCAAACTGTTGCAAATTCACCCCTGAAAGGTTTGGTGGTGGACATAGAAGGCTTTTTATCATAGGACAAGAAATCAGCCTTCGACAACTTAACCTGTGAAAAAAAAAAATTCTAAGCCCCCGGGTCACAACTTCAGCAAAAATCTGAAATTCTCCAATTCACTCAAAAATGCTGCCAAACTGTTGCAAATTCACCCCTGAAAGGTTTGGTGGTGGAAATAGAAGGCTTTTTATCATAGGACAAGAAACCAGCCTTCGACAACTTAACCTGTGAAGAAAAAATTTTTTTCTAAGCCCCGGGGTCACAACTTCAGCAAAAATCTGAAATTCTCCAATTCACTCAAAAATGCTGCCAAACTGTTGCAAATTGACCCCTGAAAGGTTTGGTGGTGGAAATAGAAGGCTTTTTATCATAGGACAAGAAATCAGCCTTCGACAAGTTAACCTGTGAAAAAAAATTTTTCTAAGCCCCGGGGTCACAACTTCAGCAAAAATCTGAAATTCTCCAATTCACTCAAAAATTCTGCCAAACTGTTGCAAATTGACCCCTGAAAGGTTTGGTGGTGGAAATAGAAGGCTTTTTATCATAGGACAAGAAATCAGCCTTTGACAACTTAACCTGTGAAAAAAATTTTTTCTAAGCCCCGGGGTCACAACTTCAGCAAAAATCTGAAATTCTCCAATTCACTCAAAAATGCTGCCAAATTGTTGCAAATTCACCCCTGAAAGGTTTGGTGGTGGAAATAGAAGGCCTTTTATCATAGGACAAGAAATCAGCCTTCGACAACTTAACCTGTGAAAAAATTTTTTTCTAAGCCCCGGGGTCACAACTTCAGCAAAAATCTGAAATTCTCCAATTCACTCAAAAATGCTGCCAAACTGTTGCAAATTGAGCCCTGAAAGGTTTCGTGGTGGAAATAGAAGGCTTTTTATCATAGGACAAGAAATCAGCCTTCGACACCTTAACCTGTGAAAAAAAAAAAAATCTAAGCCCCGGGGTCACAACTTCAGCAAAAATTTGAAATTCTCCAATTCACTCAAAAATGCTGCCAAACTGTTGCAAATTGACCCCTGAAAGGTTTGGTGGTGGAAATAGAAGGCTTTTTATCATAGGACAAGAAATCAGCCTTCGACAACTTAACCTGTGAAAAAAAAAATTTCTAAGCCCCGGGGTCACAACTTCAGCAAAAATCTGAAATTCTCCAATTCACTCAAAAATGCTGCCAAACTGTTGCAAATTCACCCCTGAAAGGTTTGGTGGTGGACATAGAAGGCTTTTTATCATAGGACAAGAAATCAGCCTTCGACAACTTAACCTGTGAAAAAAAAAATTTCTAAGCCCCGGGGTCACAACTTCAGCAAAAATCTGAAACTCTCCAATTCACTCAAAAATGCTGCCAAACTGTTGCAAGTTCACCCCTGAAAGGTTTGGTGGTGGAAATAGAAGGCTTTTTATCATAGGACAAGAAATCAGCCTTCGACAACTTAACCTGTGAAAAAAAAAATTTTTAAGCCCCGGGGTCACAACTTCAGCAAAAATCTGAAATTCTCCAATTCACTCAAAAATGCTGCCAAATTGTTGCAAATTCACCCCTGAAAGGTTTGGTGGTGGAAATAGAAGGCTTTTTATCATAGGACAAGAAATCAGCCTTCGACAACTTAACCTGTGAAAAAAAAAATTTCTAAGCCTCGGGGTCACAACTTCAGCAAAAATCTGAAATTCTCCAATTCACTCAAAAATGCTGCCAAACTGTTGCAAATTCACCCCTGAAAGGTTTCGTGGTGGAAATAGAAGGCTTTTTATCATAGATCAAGAAATCAGCCTTTGACAACTTAACCTGTGAAAAAAAATTTTTCTAAGCCCCGGGGTCACAACTTCAGCAAAAATCTGAAATTCTCCAATTCACTCAAAAATGCTGCCAAACTGTTGCAAATTGACCCCTGAAAGGTTTGGTGGTGGAAATAGAAGGCCTTTTATCATAGGACAAGAAATCAGCCTTCGACAACTTAACCTGTGAAAAAAAATTTTTCTAAGCCCCGGGGTCACAACTTCAGCAAAAATCTGAAATTCTCCAATTCACTCAAAAATGCTGCCAAACTGTTGCAAATTGAGCCCTGAAAGGTTTCGTGGTGGAAATAGAAGGCTTTTTATCATAGGACAAGAAATCAGCCTTTGACAACGTAACCTGTGAAAAAAATTTTTTCTAAGCCCCGGGGTCACAACTTCAGCAAAAATCTGAAATTCTCCAATTCACTCAAAAATGCTGCCAAATTGTTGCAAATTCACCCCTGAAAGGTTTGGTGGTGGAAATAGAAGGCTTTTTATCATAGGACAAGAAATCAGCCTTTGACAACTTAACCTGTGAAAAAAAAATTTTCTAAGCCCCGGGGTCACAACTTCAGCAAAAATCTGAAATTCTCCAATTCACTCAAAAATGCTGCCAAATTGTTGCAAATTCACCCCTGAAAGGTTTGGTGGTGGAAATAGAAGGCCTTTTATCATAGGACAAGAAATCAGCCTTCGACAACTTAACCTGTGAAAAAAAATTTTTCTAAGCCCCGGGGTCACAACTTCAGCAAAAATCTGAAATTCTCCAATTCACTCAAAAATGCTGCCAAACTGTTGCAAATTGAGCCCTGAAAGGTTTCGTGGTGGAAATAGAAGGCTTTTTATCATAGGACAAGAAATCAGCCTTCGACACCTTAACCTGTGAAAAAAAAAAAATTCTAAGCCCCGGGGTCACAACTTCAGCAAAAATCTGAAATTCTCCAATTCACTCAAAAATGCTGCCAAACTGTTGCAAATTCACCCCTGAAAGGTTTGGTGGTGGACATAGAAGGCTTTTTATCATAGGACAAGAAATCAGCCTTCGACAACTTAACCTGTGAAAAAAAAAATTTCTAAGCCCCGGGGTCACAACTTCAGCAAAAATCTGAAACTCTCCAATTCACTCAAAAATGCTGCCAAACTGTTGCAAGTTCACCCCTGAAAGGTTTGGTGGTGGAAATAGAAGGCTTTTTATCATAGGACAAGAAATCAGCCTTCGACAACTTAACCTGTGAAAAAAAAAATTTTTAAGCCCCGGGGTCACAACTTCAGCAAAAATCTGAAATTCTCCAATTCACTCAAAAATGCTGCCAAATTGTTGCAAATTCACCCCTGAAAGGTTTGGTGGTGGAAATAGAAGGCTTTTTATCATAGGACAAGAAATCAGCCTTCGACAACTTAACCTGTGAAAAAAAAAATTTCTAAGCCTCGGGGTACAACTTCAGCAAAAATCTGAAATTCTCCAATTCACTCAAAAATGCTGCCAAACTGTTGCAAATTCACCCCTGAAAGGTTTCGTGGTGGAAATAGAAGGCTTTTTATCATAGATCAAGAAATCAGCCTTTGACAACTTAACCTGTGAAAAAAATTTTTTCTAAGCCCCGGGGTCACAACTTCAGCAAAAATCTGAAATTCTCCAATTCACTCAAAAATGCTGCCAAACTGTTGCAAATTGACCCCTGAAAGGTTTGGTGGTGGAAATAGAAGGCCTTTTATCATAGGACAAGAAATCAGCCTTCGACAACTTAACCTGTGAAAAAAAATTTTTCTAAGCCCCGGGGTCACAACTTCAGCAAAAAACTGAAATTCTCCAATTCACTCAAAAATGCTGCCAAACTGTTGCAAATTGAGCCCTGAAAGGTTTCGTGGTGGAAATAGAAGGCTTTTTATCATAGGACAAGAAATCAGCCTTCGACACCTTAACCTGTGAAAAAAAAAAAATTCTAAGCCCCGGGGTCACAACTTCAGCAAAAATTTGAAATTCTCCAATTCACTCAAAAATGCTGCCAAACTGTTGCAAATTGACCCCTGAAAGGTTTGGTGGTGGAAATAGAAGGCTTTTTATCATAGGACAAGAAATCAGCCTTCGACAACTTAACCTGTGAAAAAAAAAATTTCTGAGCCCCGGCTTCACAACTTCAGCAAAAATCTGAAATTCTCCAATTCACTCAAAAATGCTGCCAAACTGTTGCAAATTCACCCCTGAAAGGTTTGGTGGTGGACATAGAAGGCTTTTTATCATAGGACAAGAAATCAGCCTTCGACAACTTAACCTGTGAAAAAAAAAAATTCTAAGCCCCCGGGTCACAACTTCAGCAAAAATCTGAAATTCTCCAATTCACTCAAAAATGCTGCCAAACTGTTGCAAATTCACCCCTGAAAGGTTTGGTGGTGGAAATAGAAGGCTTTTTATCATAGGACAAGAAACCAGCCTTCGACAACTTAACCTGTGAAGAAAAATTTTTTTTCTAAGCCCCGGGGTCACAACTTCAGCAAAAATCTGAAATTCTCCAATTCACTCAAAAATGCTGCCAAACTGTTGCAAATTGACCCCTGAAAGGTTTGGTGGTGGAAATAGAAGGCTTTTTATCATAGGACAAGAAATCAGCCTTCGACAAGTTAACCTGTGAAAAAAAATTTTTCTAAGCCCCGGGGTCACAACTTCAGCAAAAATCTGAAATTCTCCAATTCACTCAAAAATGCTGCCAAACTGTTGCAAATTGACCCCTGAAAGGTTTGGTGGTGGAAATAGAAGGCTTTTTATCATAGGACAAGAAATCAGCCTTTGACAACTTAACCTGTGAAAAATTTTTTTTCTAAGCCCCGGGGTCACAACTTCAGCAAAAATCTGAAATTCTCCAATTCACTCAAAAATGCTGCCAAATTGTTGCAAATTCACCCCTGAAAGGTTTGGTGGTGGAAATAGAAGGCCTTTTATCATAGGACAAGAAATCAGCCTTCGACAACTTAACCTGTGAAAAAAATTTTTTCTAAGCCCCGGGGTCACAACTTCAGCAAAAATCTGAAATTCTCCAATTCACTCAAAAATGCTGCCAAACTGTTGCAAATTGAGCCCTGAAAGGTTTCGTGGTGGAAATAGAAGGCTTTTTATCATAGGACAAGAAATCAGCCTTCGACACCTTAACCTGTGAAAAAAAAAAAATTCTAAGCCCCGGGGTCACAACTTCAGCAAAAATTTGAAATTCTCCAATTCACTCAAAAATGCTGCCAAACTGTTGCAAATTGACCCCTGAAAGGTTTGGTGGTGGAAATAGAAGGCTTTTTATCATAGGACAAGAAATCAGCCTTCGACAACTTAACCTGTCAAAAAAAAAAAATTTCTAAGCCCCGGGGTCACAACTTCAGCAAAAATCTGAAATTCTCCAATTCACTCAAAAATGCTGCCAAACTGTTGCCAATTCACCCCTGAAAGGTTTGGTGGTGGACATAGAAGGCTTTTTATCATAGGACAAGAAATCAGCCTTCGACAACTTAACCTGTGAAAAAAAAAATTTCTAAGCCCCGGGGTCACAACTTCAGCAAAAATCTGAAACTCTCCAATTCACTCAAAAATGCTGCCAAACTGTTGCAAGTTCACCCCTGAAAGGTTTGGTGGTGGAAATAGAAGGCTTTTTATCATAGGACAAGAAATCAGCCTTCGACAACTTAACCTGTGAAAAAAAAAATTTTTAAGCCCCGGGGTCACAACTTCAGCAAAAATCTGAAATTCTCCAATTCACTCAAAAATGCTGCCAAATTGTTGCAAATTCACCCCTGAAAGGTTTGGTGGTGGAAATAGAAGGCTTTTTATCATAGGACAAGAAATCAGCCTTCGACAACTTAACCTGTGAAAAAAAAAATTTCTAAGCCTCGGGGTCACAACTTCAGCAAAAATCTGAAATTCTCCAATTCACTCAAAAATGCTGCCAAACTGTTGCAAATTCACCCCTGAAAGGTTTCGTGGTGGAAATAGAAGGCTTTTTATCATAGATCAAGAAATCAGCCTTTGACAACTTAACCTGTGAAAAAAATTTTTTCTAAGCCCCGGGGTCACAACTTCAGCAAAAATCTGAAATTCTCCAATTCACTCAAGAATGCTGCCAAACTGTTGCAAATTGACCCCTGAAAGGTTTGGTGGTGGAAATAGAAGGCCTTTTATCATAGGACAAGAAATCAGCCTTCGACAACTTAACCTGTGAAAAAAAATTTTTCTAAGCCCCGGGGTCACAACTTCAGCAAAAATCTGAAATTCTCCAATTCACTCAAAAATGCTGCCAAACTGTTGCAAATTGAACCCTGAAAGGTTTCGTGGTGGAAATAGAAGGCTTTTTATCATAGGACAAGAAATCAGCCTTCGACAACTTAACCTGTGAAAAAAAAAAATTCTAAGCCCCGGGGTCACAACTTCAGCAAAAATCTGAAACTCTCCAATTCACTCAAAAATGCTGCCAAACTGTTGCAAGTTCACCCCTGAAAGGTTTGGTGGTGGAAATAGAAGGCTTTTTATCATAGGACAAGAAATCAGCCTTCGACAACTTAACCTGTGAAAAAAAAAATTTTTAAGCCCCGGGGTCACAACTTCAGCAAAAATCTGAAATTCTCCAATTCACTCAAAAATGCTGCCAAATTGTTGCAAATTCACCCCTGAAAGGTTTGGTGGTGGAAATAGAAGGCTTTTTATCATAGGACAAGAAATCAGCCTTCGACAACTTAACCTGTGAAAAAAAAAATTTCTAAGCCTCGGGGTCACAACTTCAGCAAAAATCTGAAATTCTCCAATTCACTCAAAAATGCTGCCAAACTGTTGCAAATTCACCCCTGAAAGGTTTCGTGGTGGAAATAGAAGGCTTTTTATCATAGATCAAGAAATCAGCCTTTGACAACTTAACCTGTGAAAAAAAATTTTTCTAAGCCCCGGGGTCACAACTTCAGCAAAAATCTGAAATTCTCCAATTCACTCAAAAATGCTGCCAAACTGTTGCAAATTGAGCCCTGAAAGGTTTCATGGTGGAAATAGAAGGCTTTTTATCATAGGACAAGAAATCAGCCTTCGACAACTTAACCTGTGAAAAAAAAAATTTCTAAGCCCCGGGGTCACAACTTCAGCAAAAATCTGAAATTCTCCAATTCACTCAAAAATGCTGCCAAACTGTTGCAAATTGAGCCCTGAAAGGTTTCGTGGTGGAAATAGAAGGCTTTTTATCATAGGACAAGAAATCAGCCTTCGACAACTTAACCTGTGAAAAAAAAAATTTCTAAGCCTCGGGGTCACAACTTCAGCAAAAATCTGAAATTCTCCAATTCACTCAAAAATGCTGCCAAACTGTTGCAAATTCACCCCTGAAAGGTTTCGTGGTGGAAATAGAAGGCTTTTTATCATAGGACAAGAAATCAGCCTTAGACAACTTAACCTGTGAAAAAAAAATTTTTCTAAGCCCCGGGGTCACAACTTCAGCAAAAATCTGAAATTCTCCAATTCACTCAAAAATGCTGCCAAACTGTTGCAAATTGAGCCCTGAAAGGTTTCATGGTGGAAATAGAAGGCTTTTTATCATAGGACAAGAAATCAGCCTTCGACAACTTAACCTGTGAAAAAAAAAATTTCTAAGCCCCGGGTTCACAACTTCAGCAAAAATCTGAAATTCTCCAATTCACTCAAAAATGCTGCCAAACTGTTGCAAATTCACCCCTGAAAGGTTTCGTGGTGGAAATAGAAGGCTTTTTATCATAGGACAAGAAATCAGCCTTAGACAACTTAACCTGTGGAAAAAAAAAATTTCTAAGCCCCGGGGTCACAACTTCAGCAAAAATCTGAAATTATCCAATTCACTCAAAAATGCTGCAAAACTGTTGCAAATTCACCCCTGAAAGATTTGGTGGTGGAAATAGAAGGCTTTTTATCATAGGACAAGAAATCAGCCTTTGACAACTTAACCTGTGAAAAAAATTTTTTCTAAGCCCCGGGGTCACAACTTCAGCAAAAATCTGAAATTCTCCAATTCACTCAAAAATGCTGCCAAACTGTTGCAAATTTACCCCTGAAAGGTTTCGTGGTGGAAATAGAAGGCTTTTTATCATAGGACAAGAAATCAGCCTTTGACAACTTAACCTGTGAAAAAAAAAATTTCTAAGCCCCGGGGTCACAACTTCAGCAAAAATCTGAAATTCTCCAATTCACTCAAAAATGCTGCCAAACTGTTGCAAATTCACCCCTGAAAGGTTTGGTGGTGGAAATAGAAGGCTTTTTATCATAGGACAAGAAATCAGCCTTTGACAACTTAACCTGTGAAAAAAATTTTTTCTAAGCCCCGGGGTCACAACTTCAGCAAAAATCTGAAATTCTCCAATTCACTCAAAAATGCTGCCAAACTGTTGCAAATTCACCCCTGAAAGGTTTGGTGGTGGAAATAGAAGGCTTTTTATCATAGGACAAGAAATCAGCCTTCGACAACTTAACCTGTGAAAAAAATTTTTTCTAAGCCCCGGGGTCACAACTTCAGCAAAAATCTGAAATTCTCCAACTCACTCGAAAATGCTGCCAAATTGTTGCAAATTCACCCCTGAAAGGTTTGGTGGTGGAAATAGAAGGCTTTTTATCATAGGACAAGAAATCAGCCTTCGACAACTTAACCTGTGGGGAAAAAAATTTCTAAGCCCCGGGGTCACAACTTCAGCAAAAATCTGAAATTCTCCAATTCACTCAAAAATGCTGCCAAACTGTTGCAAATTCACCCCTGAAAGGTTTGGTGGTGGAAATAGAAGGCTTTTTATCATAGGACAAGAAATCAGCCTTCGACAACTTAACCTGTGGAAAAAAAAAATTTCTAAGCCCCGGGGTCACAACTTCAGCAAAAATCTGAAATTATCCAATTCACTCAAAAATGCTGCCAAATTGTTGCAAATTCACCCCTGAAAGGTTTGGTGGTGGAAATAGAAGGCTTTTTATCATAGGACAAGAAATCAGCCTTCGACAACTTAACCTGTGAAAAAAAAATTTTCTAAGCCCCGGGGTCACAACTTCAGCAAAAATCTGAAATTCTCCAATTCACTCAAAAATGCTGCCAAACTGTTGCAAATTCACCCCTGAAAGGTTTCGTGGTGGAAATAGAAGGCTTTTTATCATAGGACAAGAAATCAGCCTTCGACAACTTAACCTGTGAAAAAAAAAATTTCTAAGCCCCGGGGTCACAACTTCAGCAAAAATCTGAAATTCTCCAATTCACTCAAAAATGCTGCCAAACTGTTGCAAATTCACCCCTGAAAGGTTTGGTGGTGGAAATAGAAGGCTTTTTATCATAGGACAAGAAATCAGCCTTAGACAACTTAACCTGTGAAAAAAAAAATTTCTAAGCCCCGGGGTCACAACTTCAGCAAAAATCTGAAATTATCCAATTCACTCAAAAATGCT
This sequence comes from Podarcis liolepis, assembly GCF_965112155.1. Lineage (NCBI taxonomy): Eukaryota > Metazoa > Chordata > Lepidosauria > Squamata > Lacertidae > Podarcis > Podarcis liolepis. The sequence goes on from NC_139557.1 coordinate 9,906,297, forward strand.
GCCAAACTGTTGCAAATTCACCCCTGAAAGGTTTGGTGGTGGAAATAGAAGGCTTTTTATCATAGGACAAGAAATCAGCCTTTGACAACTTAACCTGTGAAAAAAAAATTTTCTAAGCCCCGGGGTCACAACTTCAGCAAAAATCTGAAATTCTCCAATTCTCTCAAAAATGCTGCCAAACTGTTGCAAATTCACCCCTGAAAGGTTTGGTGGTGGAAATAGAAGGCTTTTTATCATAGGACAAGAAATCAGCCTTCGACAACTTAACCTGTGAAAAAAAAATTTTCTAAGCCCCGGGGTCACAACTTCAGCAAAAATCTGAAATTCTCCAATTCACTCAAAAATGCTGCCAAACTGTTGCAAATTCACCCCTGAAAGGTTTGGTGGTGGAAATAGAAGGCTTTTTATCATAGGACAAGAAATCAGCCTTCGACAACTTAACCTGTGGAAAAAAAAAATTTCTAAGCCCCGGGGTCACAACTTCAGCAAAAATCTGAAATTATCCAATTCACTCAAAAATGCTGCCAAATTGTTGCAAATTCACCCCTGAAAGGTTTGGTGGTGGAAATAGAAGGCTTTTTATCATAGGACAAGAAATCAGCCTTTGACAACTTAACCTGTGAAAAAAAATTTTTCTAAGCCCCGGGGTCACAACTTCAGCAAAAATCTGAAATTCTCCAATTCTCTCAAAAATGCTGCCAAACTGTTGCAAATTCACCCCTGAAAGGTTTGGTGGTGGAAATAGAAGGCTTTTTATCATAGGACAAGAAATCAGCCTTCGACAACTTAACCTGTGAAAAAAAAATTTTCTAAACCCCGGGGTCACAACTTCAGCAAAAATCTGAAATTCTCCAATTCACTCAAAAATGCTGCCAAACTGTTGCAAATTCACCCCTGAAAGGTTTCGTGGTGGAAATAGAAGGCTTTTTATCATAGGACAAGAAATCAGCCTTAGACAACTTAACCTGTGAAAAAAAAAATTTCTAAGCCCCGGGGTCACAACTTCAGCAAAAATCTGAAATTCTCCAATTCACTCAAAAATGCTGCCAAACTGTTGCAAATTCACCCCTGAAAGGTTTGGTGGTGGAAATAGAAGGCTTTTTATCATAGGACAAGAAATCAGCCTTCGACAACTTAACCTGTGAAAAAAAAATTTTCTAAGCCCCGGGGTCACAACTTCAGCAAAAATCTGAAATTCTCCAATTCACTCAAAAATGCTGCCAAACTGTTGCAAATTCACCCCTGAAAGGTTTGGTGGTGGAAATAGAAGGCTTTTTATCATAGGACAAGAAATCAGCCTTCGACAACTTAACCTGTGGAAAAAAAAAATTTCTAAGCCCCGGGGTCACAACTTCAGCAAAAATCTGAAATTATCCAATTCACTCAAAAATGCTGCCAAATTGTTGCAAATTCACCCCTGAAAGGTTTGGTGGTGGAAATAGAAGGCTTTTTATCATAGGACAAGAAATCAGCCTTCGACAACTTAACCTGTGAAAAAAAAATTTTCTAAGCCCCGGGGTCACAACTTCAGCAAAAATCTGAAATTCTCCAATTCACTCAAAAATGCTGCCAAACTGTTGCAAATTCACCCCTGAAAGGTTTCGTGGTGGAAATAGAAGGCTTTTTATCATAGGACAAGAAATCAGCCTTCGACAACTTAACCTGTGAAAAAAAAATTTTCTAAGCCCCGGGGTCACAACTTCAGCAAAAATCTGAAATTCTCCAATTCACTCAAAAATGCTGCCAAACTGTTGCAAATTCACCCCTGAAAGGTTTGGTGGTGGAAATAGAAGGCTTTTTATCATAGGACAAGAAATCAGCCTTAGACAACTTAACCTGTGAAAAAAAAAATTTCTAAGCCCCGGGGTCACAACTTCAGCAAAAATCTGAAATTATCCAATTCACTCAAAAATGCTGCCAAACTGTTGCAAATTCACCACTGAAAGGTTTGGTGGTGGAAATAGAAGGCTTTTTATCATAGGACAAGAAATCAGCCTTTGACAACTTAACCTGTGAAAAAAAAAATTCTAAGCCCCGGGGTCACAACTTCAGCAAAAATCTGAAATTCTCCAATTCTCTCAAAAATGCTGCCAAACTGTTGCAAATTCACCCCTGAAAGGTTTGGTGGTGGAAATAGAAGGCTTTTTATCATAGGACAAGAAATCAGCCTTCGACAACTTAACCTGTGAAAAAAAAATTTTCTAAGCCCCGGGGTCACAACTTCAGCAAAAATCTGAAATTCTCCAATTCACTCAAAAATGCTGCCAAACTGTTGCAAATTCACCCCTGAAAGGTTTCGTGGTGGAAATAGAAGGCTTTTTATCATAGGACAAGAAATCAGCCTTAGACAACTTAACCTGTGGAAAAAAAAATTTCTAAGCCCCGGGGTCACAACTTCAGCAAAAATCTGAAATTCTCCAATTCACTCAAAAATGCTGCCAAACTGTTGCAAATTCACCCCTGAAAGGTTTGGTGGTGGAAATAGAAGGCTTTTTATCATAGGACAAGAAATCAGCCTTCGACAACTTAACCTGTGAAAAAAAAATTTTCTAAGCCCCGGGGTCACAACTTCAGCAAAAATCTGAAATTCTCCAATTCACTCAAAAATGCTGCCAAACTGTTGCAAATTCACCCCTGAAAGGTTTCGTGGTGGAAATAGAAGGCTTTTTATCATAGGACAAGAAATCAGCCTTAGACAACTTAACCTGTGAAAAAAAAAATTTCTAAGCCCCGGGGTCACAACTTCAGCAAAAATCTGAAATTCTCCAATTCACTCAAAAATGCTGCCAAACTGTTGCAAATTCACCCCTGAAAGGTTTGGTGGTGGAAATAGAAGGCTTTTTATCATAGGACAAGAAATCAGCCTTCGACAACTTAACCTGTGAAAAAAAAAATTTCTAAGCCCCGGGGTCACAACTTCAGCAAAAATCTGAAATTCTCCAATTCACTCAAAAATGCTGCCAAACTGTTGCAAATTCACCCCTGAAAGGTTTGGTGGTGGAAATAGAAGGCTTTTTATCATAGGACAAGAAATCAGCCTTCGACAACTTAACCTGTGGAAAAAAAAAATTTCTAAGCCCCGGGGTCACAACTTCAGCAAAAATCTGAAATTATCCAATTCACTCAAAAATGCTGCCAAATTGTTGCAAATTCACCCCTGAAAGGTTTGGTGGTGGAAATAGAAGGCTTTTTATCATAGGACAAGAAATCAGCCTTCGACAACTTAACCTGTGAAAAAAAAATTTTCTAAGCCCCGGGGTCACAACTTCAGCAAAAATCTGAAATTCTCCAATTCACTCAAAAATGCTGCCAAACTGTTGCAAATTCACCCCTGAAAGGTTTCGTGGTGGAAATAGAAGGCTTTTTATCATAGGACAAGAAATCAGCCTTCGACAACTTAACCTGTGAAAAAAAAATTTTCTAAGCCCCGGGGTCACAACTTCAGCAAAAATCTGAAATTCTCCAATTCACTCAAAAATGCTGCCAAACTGTTGCAAATTCACCCCAGAAAGGTTTCGTGGTGGAAATAGAAGGCTTTTTATCATAGGACAAGAAATCAGCCTTTGACAACTTAACCTGTGAAAAAAAATTTTTCTAAGCCCCGGGGTCACAACTTCAGCAAAAATCTGAAATTCTCCAATTCACTCAAAAATGCTGCCAAACTGTTGCAAATTCACCCCTGAAAGGTTTGGTGGTGGAAATAGAAGGCTTTTTATCATAGGACAAGAAATCAGCCTTCGACAACTTAACCTGTGAAAAAAAAATTTTCTAAGCCCCGGGGTCACAACTTCAGAAAAAATCTGAAATTCTCCAATTCACTCAAAAATGCTGCCAAACTGTTGCAAATTCACCCCTGAAAGGTTTCGTGGTGGAAATAGAAGGCTTTTTATCATAGGACAAGAAATCAGCCTTAGACAACTTAACCTGTGAAAAAAAAAATTTCTAAGCCCCGGGGTCACAACTTCAGCAAAAATCTGAAATTCTCCAATTCACTCAAAAATGCTGCCAAACTGTTGCAAATTCACCCCTGAAAGGTTTGGTGGTGGAAATAGAAGGCTTTTTATCATAGGACAAGAAATCAGCCTTCGACAACTTAACCTGTGAAAAAAAAATTTTCTAAGCCCCGGGGTCACAACTTCAGCAAAAATCTGAAATTCTCCAATTCACTCAAAAATGCTGCCAAACTGTTGCAAATTCACCCCTGAAAGGTTTCGTGGTGGAAATAGAAGGCTTTTTATCATAGGACAAGAAATCAGCCTTAGACAACTTAACCTGTGAAAAAAAAAATTTCTAAGCCCCGGGGTCACAACTTCAGCAAAAATCTGAAATTCTCCAATTCACTCAAAAATGCTGCCAAACTGTTGCAAATTCACCCCTGAAAGGTTTGGTGGTGGAAATAGAAGGCTTTTTATCATAGGACAAGAAATCAGCCTTCGACAACTTAACCTGTGGAAAAAAAAAATTTCTAAGCCCCGGGGTCACAACTTCAGCAAAAATCTGAAATTCTCCAATTCACTCAAAAATGCTGCCAAACTGTTGCAAATTCACCCCTGAAAGGTTTCGTGGTGGACATAGAAGGCTTTTTATCATAGGACAAGAAATCAGCCTTCGACAACTTAACCTGTGAAAAAATTTTTTTCTAAGCCCCGGGGTCACAACTTCAGCAAAAATCTGAAATTCTCCAATTCTCTCAAAAATGCTGCCAAACTGTTGCAAATTCACCCCTGAAAGGTTTCGTGGTGGAAATAGAAGGCTTTTTATCATAGGACAAGAAATCAGCCTTTGACAACTTAACCTGTGAAAAAAAATTTTTCTAAGCCCCGGGGTCACAACTTCAGCAAAAATCTGAAATTCTCCAATTCACTCAAAAATGCTGCCAAACTGTTGCAAATTGACCCCTGAAAGGTTTGGTGGTGGAAATAGAAGGCTTTTTATCATAGGACAAGAAATCAGCCTTCGACAACTTAACCTGTGAAAAAAAAAATTCTAAGCCCCGGGGTCACAACTTCAGCAAAAATCTGAAATTCTCCAATTCACTCAAAAATGCTGCCAAACTGTTGCAAATTCACCCCTGAAAGGTTTCGTGGTAGAAATAGAAGGCTTTTTATCATAGGACAAGAAACCAGCCTTCGACAACTTAACCTGTGAAAAAAAAAATTTCTAAGCCCCGGGGTCACAACTTCAGCAAAAATCTGAAATTCTCCAATTCACTCAAAAATGCTGCCAAACTGTTGCAAATTCACCCCTGAAAGGTTTGGTGGTGGAAATAGAAGGCTTTTTATCATAGGACAAGAAATCAGCCTTCGACAACTTAACCTGTGAAAAAAAAAAAATTTAAGCCCCGGGGTCACAACTTCAGCAAAAATCTGAAATTCTCCAATTCTCTCAAAAATGCTGCCAAACTGTTGCAAATTCACCCCTGAAAGGTTTGGTGGTGGAAATAGAAGGCTTTTTATCATAGGACAAGATATCAGCCTTCAACAACTTAACCTGTGAAAAAATTTTTTTCCAAGCCCCGGGGTCACAACTTCAGCAAAAATCTGAAATTCTCCAATTCACTCAAAAATGCTGCCAAACTGTTGCAAATTCACCCCTGAAAGGTTTGGTGGTGGAAATAGAAGGCTTTTTATCATAGGACAAGAAATCAGCCTTAGACAACTTAACCTGTGAAAAAAAAAATTTCTAAGTCTCGGGGTCACAACTTCAGCAAAAATCTGAAATTCTCCAATTCACTCAAAAATGCTGCCAAACTGTTGCAAATTCACCCCTGAAAGGTTTCGTGGTGGACATAGAAGGCTTTTTATCATAGGACAAGAAATCAGCCTTCGACAACTTAACCTGTGAAAAAAAATTTTTCTAAGCCCCGGGGTCACAACTTCAGCAAAAATCTGAAATTCTCCAATTCTCTCAAAAATGCTGCCAAACTGTTGCAAATTCACCCCTGAAAGGTTTCGTGGTGGAAATAGAAGGCTTTTTATCATAGGACAAGAAATCAGCCTTTGACAACTTAACCTGTGAAAAAATTTTTTTCTAAGCCCCGGGATCACAACTTCAGCAAAAATCTGAAATTCTCCAATTCACTCAAAAATGCTGCCAAACTGTTGCAAATTGACCCCTGAAAGGTTTGGTGGTGGAAATAGAAGGCTTTTTATCATAGGACAAGAAATCAGCCTTCGACAACTTAACCTGTGAAAAAAAAAATTCTAAGCCCCGGGGTCACAACTTCAGCAAAAATCTGAAATTCTCCAATTCACTCAAAAATGCTGCCAAACTGTTGCAAATTCACCCCTGAAAGGTTTGGTGGTGGACATAGAAGGCTTTTTATCATAGGACAAGAAACCAGCCTTCGACAACTTAACCTGTGAAAAAAAAAATTTCTAAGCCCCGGGGTCACAACTTCAGCAAAAATCTGAAATTCTCCAATTCACTCATAAATGCTGCCAAACTGTTGCAAATTGACCCCTGAAAGGTTTGGTGGTGGAAATAGAAGGCTTTTTATCATAGGACGAGAAATCAGCCTTCGACAACTTAACCTGTGAAAAAAAAAATTTCTAAGCCCCGGGGTCACAACTTCAGCAAAAATCTGAAATTCTCCAAAATGCTGCCAAACTGTTGCAAATTCACCCCTGAAAGGTTTGGTGGTGGACATAGAAGGCTTTTTATCATAGGACAAGATATCAGCCTTCAACAACTTAACCTGTGAAAAAATTTTTTTCTAAGCCCCGGGGTCACAACTTCAGCAAAAATCTGAAATTCTCCAATTCACTCAAAAATGCTGCCAAACTGTTGCAAATTCACCCCTGAAAGGTTTGGTGGTGGAAATAGAAGGCTTTTTATCATAGGACAAGAAATCAGCCTTAGACAACTTAACCTGTGAAAAAAAAAATTTCTAAGCCTCGGGGTCACAACTTCAGCAAAAATCTGAAATTCTCCAATTCACTCAAAAATGCTGCCAAACTGTTGCAAATTCACCCCTGAAAGGTTTCGTGGTGGACATAGAAGGCTTTTTATCATAGGACAAGAAATCAGCCTTCGACAACTTAACCTGTGAAAAAAAATTTTTCTAAGCCCCGGGGTCACAACTTCAGCAAAAATCTGAAATTCTCCAATTCTCTCAAAAATGCTGCCAAACTGTTGCAAATTCACCCCTGAAAGGTTTCGTGGTGGAAATAGAAGGCTTTTTATCATAGGACAAGAAATCAGCCTTTGACAACTTAACCTGTGAAAAAATTTTTTTCTAAGCCCCGGGATCACAACTTCAGCAAAAATCTGAAATTCTCCAATTCACTCAAAAATGCTGCCAAACTGTTGCAAATTGACCCCTGAAAGGTTTGGTGGTGGAAATAGAAGGCTTTTTATCATAGGACAAGAAATCAGCCTTCGACAACTTAACCTGTGAAAAAAAAAATTCTAAGCCCCGGGGTCACAACTTCAGCAAAAATCTGAAATTCTCCAATTCACTCAAAAATGCTGCCAAACTGTTGCAAATTCACCCCTGAAAGGTTTGGTGGTGGACATAGAAGGCTTTTTATCATAGGACAAGAAACCAGCCTTCGACAACTTAACCTGTGAAAAAAAAAATTTCTAAGCCCCGGGGTCACAACTTCAGCAAAAATCTGAAATTCTCCAATTCACTCATAAATGCTGCCAAACTGTTGCAAATTGACCCCTGAAAGGTTTGGTGGTGGAAATAGAAGGCTTTTTATCATAGGACGAGAAATCAGCCTTCGACAACTTAACCTGTGAAAAAAAAAATTTCTAAGCCCCGGGGTCACAACTTCAGCAAAAATCTGAAATTCTCCAAAATGCTGCCAAACTGTTGCAAATTCACCCCTGAAAGGTTTGGTGGTGGACATAGAAGGCTTTTTATCATAGGACAAGAAATCAGCCTTCGACAACTTAACCTGTGAAAAAAAAAAATTCTAAGCCCCGGGGTCACAACTTCAGCAAAAATCTGAAATTCTCCAATTCACTCAAAAATGCTGCCAAACTGTTGCAAATTCACCCCTGAAAGGTTTGGTGGTGGAAATAGAAGGCTTTTTATCATAGGACAAGAAATCAGCCTTTGACAACTTAACCTGTGAAAAAAAAAATTTCTAAGCCCCGGGGTCACAACTTCAGCAAAAATCTGAAATTCTCCAATTCACTCAAAAATGCTGCCAAACTGTTGCAAATTCACCCCTGAAAGGTTTGGTGGTGGAAATAGAAGGCTTTTTATCATAGGACAAGAAATCAGCCTTTGACAACTTAACCTGTGAAAAAAAATTTTTCTAAGCCCCGGGGTCACAACTTCAGCAAAAATCTGAAATTCTCCAATTCTCTCAAAAATGCTGCCAAACTGTTGCAAATTCACCCCTGAAAGGTTTCATGGTGGAAATAGAAGGCTTTTTATCATAGGACAAGAAATCAGCCTTTGACAACTTAACCTGTGAAAAAAAATTTTTCTAAGCCCCGGGGTCACAACTTCAGCAAAAATCTGAAATTCTCCAATTCTCTCAAAAATGCTGCCAAACTGTTGCAAATTCACCCCTGAAAGGTTTCGTGGTGGAAATAGAAGGCTTTTTATCATAGGACAAGAAATCAGCCTTCGACAACTTAACCTGTGAAAAAAAAATTTTCTAAGCCCCGGGGTCACAACTTCAGCAAAAATCTGAAATTCTCCAATTCTCTCAAAAATGCTGCCAAACTGTTGCAAATTGACCCCTGAAAGGTTTGGTGGTGGAAATAGAAGGCTTTTTATCATAGGACAAGAAATCAGCCTTCGACAACTTAACCTGTGAAAAAAATTTTTTCTAAGCCCCGGGGTCACAACTTCAGCAAAAATCTGAAATTCTCCAATTCACTCAAAAATGCTGCCAAACTGTTGCAAATTCACCCCTGAAAGGTTTGGTGGTGGACATAGAAGGCTTTTTATCATAGGACAAGAAATCAGCCTTCGACAACTTAACCTGTGGAAAAAAATTTTTCTAAGCCCCGGGGTCACAACTTCAGCAAAAATCTGAAATTCTCCAATTCACTCAAAAATGCTGCCAAACTGTTGCAAATTCACCCCTGAAAGGTTTCGTGGTGGAAATAGAAGGCTTTTTATCATAGGACAAGAAATCAGCCTTAGACAACTTAACCTGTGAAAAAAATTTTTTCTAAGCCCCGGGGTCACAACTTCAGCAAAAATCTGAAATTCTCCAATTCACTCAAAAATGCTGCCAAACTGTTGCAAATTCACCCCTGAAAGGTTTGGTGGTGGACATAGAAGGCTTTTTATCATAGGACAAGAAATCAGCCTTCGACAACTTAACCTGTGGAAAAAATTTTTTCTAAGCCCCGGGGTCACAACTTCAGCAAAAATCTGAAATTCTCCAATTCACTCAAAAATGCTGCCAAACTGTTGCAAATTCACCCCTGAAAGGTTTCGTGGTGGAAATAGAAGGCTTTTTATCATAGGACAAGAAATCAGCCTTAGACAACTTAACCTGTGAAAAAAAAAATTTCTAAGCCCCGGGGTCACAACTTCAGCAAAAATCTGAAATTCTCCAATTCACTCAAAAATGCTGCCAAACTGTTGCAAATTGACCCCTGAAAGGTTTGGTGGTGGAAATAGAAGGCTTTTTATCATAGGACAAGAAATCAGCCTTTGACAGCTTAACCTGTGAAAAAATTTTTTTCTAAGCCCCGGGGTCACAACTTCAGCAAAAATCTGAAATTCTCCAATTCACTCAGAAATGCTGCCAAACTGTTGTATATTCACCCCTGAAAGGTTTGGTGGTGGAAATAGAAGGCTTTTTATCATAGGACAAGAAATCAGCCTTCGACAACTTAACCTGTGAAAAAAAATTTTTCTAAGCCCCGGGGTCACAACTTCAGCAAAAATCTGAAATTCTCCAATTCACTCAAAAATGCTGCCAAACTGTGGCAAATTCACCCCTGAAAGGTTTCGTGGTGGAAATAGAAGGCTTTTTATCATAGGACAAGAAATCAGCCTTAGACAACTTAACCTGTGAAAAAAAAAATTTCTAAGCCCCGGGGTCACAACTTCAGCAAAAATCTGAAATTCTCCAATTCACTCAAAAATGCTGCCAAACTGTTGCAAATTCACCCCTGAAAGGTTTGGTGGTGGAAATAGAAGGCTTTTTATCATAGGACAAGAAATCAGCCTTTGACAACTTAACCTGTGAAAAAAAGTTTTTCTAAGCCCCGGGGTCACAACTTCAGCAAAAATCTGAAATTCTCCAATTCCCTGAAAAATGCTGCCAAACTGTTGCAAATTCACCCCTGAATGGTTTGGTGGTGGAAATAGAAGGCTTTTTATCATAGGACAAGAAATCAGCCTTCGACAACTTAACCTGTGAAAAAAAAATTTTCTAAGCCCCGGGGTCACAACTTCAGCAAAAATCTGAAATTCTCCAATTCTCTCAAAAATGCTGCCAAACTGTTGCAAATTGACCCCTGAAAGGTTTGGTGGTGGAAATAGAAGGCTTTTTATCATAGGACAAGAAATCAGCCTTCGACAACTTAACCTGTGAAAAAAATTTTTTCTAAGCCCCGGGGTGACAACTTCAGCAAAAATCTGAAATTCTCCAATTCACTCAAAAATGCTGCCAAACTGTTGCAAATTCACCCCTGAAAGGTTTGGTGGTGGAAATAGAAGGCTTTTTATCATAGGACAAGAAATCAGCCTTAGACAACTTAACCTGTGGGAAAAAAAATTTCTAAGCCCCGGGGTCACAACTTCAGCAAAAATCTGAAATTCTCCAATTCACTCAAAAATGCTGCCAAACTGTTGCAAATTCACCCCTGAAAGGTTTCGTGGTGGAAATAGAAGGCTTTTTATCATAGGACAAGAAATCAGCCTTTGACAACTTAACCTGTGAAAAAAAATTTTTCCAAGCCCCGGGGTCACAACTTCAGCAAAAATCTGAAATTCTCCAATTCACACAAAAATGCTGCCAAACTGTTGCAAATTCACCCCTGAAAGGTTTCGTGGTGGAAATAGAAGGCTTTTTATCATAGGACAAGAAATCAGCCTTAGACAACTTAACCTGTGAAAAAAAAAATTTCTAAGCCCCGGGGTCACAACTTCAGCAAAAATCTGAAATTCTCCAATTCACTCAAAAATGCTGCCAAACTGTTGCAAATTCACCCCTGAAAGGTTTGGTGGTAGAAATAGAAGGCTTTTTATCATAGGACAAGAAATCAGCCTTTGACAACTTAACCTGTGAAAAAAATTTTTTCTAAGCCCCGGGGTCACAACTTCAGCAAAAATCTGAAATTCTCCAATTCACTCAAAAATGCTGCCAAACTGTTGCAAATTCACCCCTGAAAGGTTTGGTGGTGGAAATAGAAGGCTTTTTATCATAGGACAAGAAATCAGCCTTCGACAACTTAACCTGTGAAAAAAATTTTTTCTAAGCCCCGGGGTCACAACTTCAGCAAAAATCTGAAATTCTCCAATTCACTCAAAAATGCTGCCAAACTGTTGCAAATTCACCCCTGAAAGGTTTCGTGGTGGAAATAGAAGGCTTTATATCATAAGACAAGAAATCAGCCTTAGAAAACTTAACCTGTGAAAAAAAAAAATTCTAAGCCCCGGGGTCACAACTTCAGCAAAAATCTGAAATTCTCCAATTCACTCAAAAATGCTGCCAAACTGTTGCAAATTCACCCCTGAAAGGTTTGGTGGTGGAAATAGAAGGCTTTTTATCATAGGACAAGAAATCAGCCTTTGACAACTTAACCTGTGAAAAAAAAATTTTCTAAGCCCCGGGGTCACAACTTCAGCAAAAATCTGAAATTCTCCAATTCCCTGAAAAATGCTGCCAAACTGTTGCAAATTGACGCCTGAAAGGTTTGGTGGTGGAAATAGAAGGCTTTTTATCATAGGACAAGAAATCAGCCTTCGACAACTTAACCTGTGGAAAAAAAAATTTCTAAGCCCCGGGGTCACAACTTCAGCAAAAATCTGAAATTCTCCAATTCATTCAAAAATGCTGCCAAACTGTTGCAAATTCACCCCTGAAAGGTTTGGTGGTGGACATAGAAGGCTTTTTATCATAGGACAAGAAATCAGCCTTCGACAACTTAACCTGTGGAAAAAATTTTTTCTAAGCCCCGGGGTCACAACTTCAGCAAAAATCTGAAATTCTCCAATTCACTCAAAAATGCTGCCAAACTGTTGCAAATTCACCCCTGAAAGGTTTCGTGGTGGAAATAGAAGGCTTTTTATCATAGGACAAGAAATCAGCCTTAGACAACTTAACCTGTGAAAAAAAAAATTTCTAAGCCCCGGGGTCACAACTTCAGCAAAAATCTGAAATTATCCAATTCACTCAAAAATGCTGCCAAACTGTTGCAAATTCACCCCTGAGAGGTTTGGTGGTGGAAATAGAAGGCTTTTTATCATAGGACAAGAAATCAGCCTTTGACAGCTTAACCTGTGAAAAAAATTTTTTCTAAGCCCCGGGGTCACAACTTCAGCAAAAATCTGAAATTCTCCAATTCTCTCAAAAATGCTGCCAAACTGTTGTATATTCACCCCTGAAAGGTTTGGTGGTGGAAATAGAAGGTTTTTTATCATAGGACAAGAAATCAGCCTTCGACAACTTAACCTGTGAAAAAATTTTTTTCTAAGGTCACAACTTCAGCAAAAATCTGAAATTCTCCAATTCACTCAAAAATGCTGCCAAACTGTTGCAAATTCACCCCTGAAAGGTTTCGTGGTGGAAATAGAAGGCTTTTTATCATAGGACAAGAAATCAGCCTTAGACAACTTAACCTGTGAAAAAAAAAATTTCTAAGCCCCGGGGTCACAACTTCAGCAAAAATCTGAAATTCTCCAATTCACTCAAAAATGCTGCCAAACTGTTGCAAATTGACCCCTGAAAGGTTTGGTGGTGGAAATAGAAGGCTTTTTATCATAGGACAAGAAATCAGCCTTAGACAACTTAACCTGTGAAAAAAAAAATTTCTAAGCCCCGGGGTCACAACTTCAGCAAAAATCTGAAATTCTCCAATTCACTCAAAAATGCTGCCAAACTGTTGCAAATTCACCCCTGAAAGGTTTGGTGGTGGAAATAGAAGGCTTTTTATCATAGGACAAGAAATCAGCCTTTGACAACTTAACCTGTGAAAAAAAGTTTTTCTAAGCCCCGGGGTCACAACTTCAGCAAAAATCTGAAATTCTCCAATTCACTCAAAAATGCTGCCAAACTGTTGCAAATTCACCCCTGAAAGGTTTCGTGGTGGAAATAGAAGGCTTTATATCATAAGACAAGAAATCAGCCTTAGACAACTTAACCTGTGAAAAAAAAAAATTCTAAGCCCCGGGGTCACAACTTCAGCAAAAATCTGAAATTCTCCAATTCACTCAAAAATGCTGCCAAACTGTTGCAAATTCACCCCTGAAAGGTTTGGTGGTGGAAATAGAAGGCTTTTTATCATAGGACAAGAAATCAGCCTTTGACAACTTAACCTGTGAAAAAAAAATTTTCTAAGCCCCGGGGTCACAACTTCAGCAAAAATCTGAAATTCTCCAATTCCCTGAAAAATGCTGCCAAACTGTTGCAAATTGACGCCTGAAAGGTTTGGTGGTGGAAATAGAAGGCTTTTTATCATAGGACAAGAAATCAGCCTTCGACAACTTAACCTGTGGAAAAAAAAATTTCTAAGCCCCGGGGTCACAACTTCAGCAAAAATCTGAAATTCTCCAATTCATTCAAAAATGCTGCCAAACTGTTGCAAATTCACCCCTGAAAGGTTTGGTGGTGGACATAGAAGGCTTTTTATCATAGGACAAGAAATCAGCCTTCGACAACTTAACCTGTGGAAAAAATTTTTTCTAAGCCCCGGGGTCACAACTTCAGCAAAAATCTGAAATTCTCCAATTCACTCAAAAATGCTGCCAAACTGTTGCAAATTCACCCCTGAAAGGTTTCGTGGTGGAAATAGAAGGCTTTTTATCATAGGACAAGAAATCAGCCTTAGACAACTTAACCTGTGAAAAAAAAAATTTCTAAGCCCCGGGGTCACAACTTCAGCAAAAATCTGAAATTATCCAATTCACTCAAAAATGCTGCCAAACTGTTGCAAATTCACCCCTGAGAGGTTTGGTGGTGGAAATAGAAGGCTTTTTATCATAGGACAAGAAATCAGCCTTTGACAGCTTAACCTGTGAAAAAAATTTTTTCTAAGCCCCGGGGTCACAACTTCAGCAAAAATCTGAAATTCTCCAATTCTCTCAAAAATGCTGCCAAACTGTTGTATATTCACCCCTGAAAGGTTTGGTGGTGGAAATAGAAGGTTTTTTATCATAGGACAAGAAATCAGCCTTCGACAACTTAACCTGTGAAAAAAATTTTTTCTAAGGTCACAACTTCAGCAAAAATCTGAAATTCTCCAATTCACTCAAAAATGCTGCCAAACTGTTGCAAATTCACCCCTGAAAGGTTTCGTGGTGGAAATAGAAGGCTTTTTATCATAGGACAAGAAATCAGCCTTAGACAACTTAACCTGTGAAAAAAAAAATTTCTAAGCCCCGGGGTCACAACTTCAGCAAAAATCTGAAATTCTCCAATTCACTCAAAAATGCTGCCAAACTGTTGCAAATTGACCCCTGAAAGGTTTGGTGGTGGAAATAGAAGGCTTTTTATCATAGGACAAGAAATCAGCCTTAGACAACTTAACCTGTGAAAAAAAAAATTTCTAAGCCCCGGGGTCACAACTTCAGCAAAAATCTGAAATTCTCCAATTCACTCAAAAATGCTGCCAAACTGTTGCAAATTCACCCCTGAAAGGTTTGGTGGTGGAAATAGAAGGCTTTTTATCATAGGACAAGAAATCAGCCTTTGACAACTTAACCTGTGAAAAAAAGTTTTTCTAAGCCCCGGGGTCACAACTTCAGCAAAAATCTGAAATTCTCCAATTCACTCAAAAATGCTGCCAAACTGTTGCAAATTCACCCCTGAAAGGTTTGGTGGTGGAAATAGAAGGCTTTTTATCATAGGACAAGAAATCAGCCTTAGACAACTTAACCTGTGAAAAAAAATTTTTCTAAGCCCCGGGGTCACAACTTCAGCAAAAATCTGAAATTCTCCAATTCACTCAAAAATGCTGCCAAACTGTTGCAAATTCACCCCTGAAAGGTTTGGTGGTGGAAATAGAAGGCTTTTTATCATAGGACAAGAAATCAGCCTTAGACAACTTAACCTGTGGAAAAAAAAATTTCTAAGCCCCGGGGTCACAACTTCAGCAAAAATCTGAAATTCTCCAATTCACTCAAAAATGCTGCCAAACTGTTGCAAATTCACCCCTGAAAGGTTTCGTGGTGGAAATAGAAGGCTTTTTATCATAGGACAAGAAATCAGCCTTTGACAACTTAACCTGTGAAAAAAAATTTTTCTAAGCCCCGGGGTCACAACTTCAGCAAAAATCTGAAATTCTCCAATTCTCTCAAAAATGCTGCCAAACTGTTGCAAATTCACCCCTGAAAGGTTTGGTGGTGGAAATAGAAGGCTTTTTATCATAGGACAAGAAATCAGCCTTCGACAACTTGACCTGTGAAAAAAAATTTTTCCAAGCCCCGGGGTCACAACTTCAGCAAAAATCTGAAATTCTCCAATTCACACAAAAATGCTGCCAAACTGTTGCAAATTCACCCCTGAAAGGTTTCGTGGTGGAAATAGAAGTCCTTTTATCATAGGACAAGAAATCAGCCTTAGACAACTTAACCTGTGAAAAAAAAAATTTCTAAGCCCCGGGGTCACAACTTCAGCAAAAATCTGAAATTCTCCAATTCACTCAAAAATGCTGCCAAACTGTTGCAAATTCACCCCTGAAAGGTTTGGTGGTGGAAATAGAAGGCTTTTTATCATAGGACAAGAAATCAGCCTTTGACAACTTAACCTGTGAAAAAAATTTTTTCTAAGCCCCGGGGTCACAACTTCAGCAAAAATCTGAAATTCTCCAATTCACTCAAAAATGCTGCCAAACTGTTGCAAATTCGCCCCTGAAAGGTTTGGTGGTGGAAATAGAAGGCTTTTTATCATAGGACAAGAAATCAGCCTTCGACAACTTAACCTGTGAAAAAAAAATTTTCTAAGCCCCGGGGTCACAACTTCAGCAAAAATCTGAAATTCTCCAATTCACTCAAAAAATGCTGCCAAACTGTTGCAAATTCACCCCTGAAAGGTTTGGTGGTGGAAATAGAAGGCTTTTTATCATAGGACAAGAAATCAGCCTTAGACAACTTAACCTGTGAAAAAAAAAATTTCTAAGCCCCGGGGTCACAACTTCAGCAAAAATCTGAAATTCTCCAATTCCCTGAAAAATGCTGCCAAACTGTTGCAAATTGACCCCTGAAAGGTTTGGTGGTGGAAATAGAAGGCTTTTTATCATAGGACAAGAAATCAGCCTTAGACAACTTAACCTGTGAAAAGAAAAATTTCTAAGCCCCGGGGTCACAACTTCAGCAAAAATCTGAAATTCTCCAACTCACTCGAAAATGCTGCCAAATTGTTGCAAACTCACCCCTGAAAGGTTTGGTGGTGGAAATAGAAGGCTTTTTATCATAGGACAAGAAATCAGCCTTCGACAACTTAACCTGTGGAAAAAAAAATTTCTAAGCCCCGGGGTCACAACTTCAGCAAAAATCTGAAATTATCCAATTCACTCAAAAATGCTGCCAAACTGTTGCAAATTCACCGCTGAATGGTTTGGTGGTGGACATAGAAGGCTTTTTATCATAGGACAAGAAATCAGCCTTCGACAACTTAACCTGTGAAAAAAAAATTTTCTAAGCCCCGGGGTCACAACTTCAGCAAAAATCTGAAATTCTCCAATTCACTCAAAAATGCTGCCAAACTGTTGCAAATTCACGCCTGAAAGGTTTGGTGGTGGACATAGAAGGCTTTTTATCATAGGACAAGAAATCAGCCTTCGACAACTTAACCTGTGGAAAAAAATTTTTCTAAGCCCCGGGGTCACAACTTCAGCAAAAATCTGAAATTCTCCAATTCACTCAAAAATGCTGCCAAACTGTTGCAAATTCACCCCTGAAAGGTTTCGTGGTGGAAATAGAAGGCTTTTTATCATAGGACAAGAAATCAGCCTTAGACAACTTAACCTGTGAAAAAAAAAATTTCTAAGCCCCGGGGTCACAACTTCAGCAAAAATCTGAAATTATCCAATTCACTCAAAAATGCTGCCAAACTGTTGCAAATTCACCCCTGAAAGGTTTGGTGGTGGAAATAGAAGGCTTTTTATCATAGGACAAGAAATCAGCCTTTGACAACTTAACCTGTGAAAAAAAATTTTTCTAAGCCCCGGGGTCACAACTTCAGCAAAAATCTGAAATTCTCCAATTCTCTCAAAAATGCTGCCAAACTGTTGCATATTCACCCCTGAAAGGTTTTGTGGTGGAAATAGAAGGCTTTTTATCATAGGACAAGAAATCAGCCTTCGACAACTTAACCTGTGGAAAAAAAATTTTCTAAGCCCCGGGGTCACAACTTCAGCAAAAATCTGAAATTCTGCAATTCACTCAAAAATGCTGCCAAACTGTTGCAAATTCACCCCAGAAAGGTTTCGTGGTGGAAATAGAAGGCTTTTTATCATAGGACAAGAAATCAGCCTTAGACAACTTAACCTGTGAAAAAAAAAATTTCTAAGCCCCGGGGTCACAACTTCAGCAAATATCTGAAATTCTCCAATTCACTCAAAAATGCTGCCAAACTGTTGCAAATTCACCCCTGAAAGGTTTGGTGGTGGAAATAGAAGGCTTTTTATCATAGGACAAGAAATCAGCCTTCGACAACTTAACCTGTGGAAAAAAAATTTCTAAGCCCCGGGGTCACAACTTCAGCAAAAATCTGAAATTCTCCAATTCACTCAAAAATGCTGCCAAATTGTTGCAAATTCACCCCTGAAAGGTTTGGTGGTGGAAATAGAAGGCTTTTTATCAAAGGACAAGAAATCAGCCTTTGACAACTTAACCTGTGAAAAAAAAATTTTCTAAGCCCCGGGGTCACAACTTCAGCAAAAATCTGAAATTCTCCAATTCACTCAAAAATTCTGCCAAACTGTTGCAAATTCACCCCAGAAAGGTTTCGTGGTGGAAATAGAAGGCTTTTTATCATAGGACAAGAAATCAGCCTTCGACAACTTAACTTGTGAAAAAAATTTTTTCTAAGCCCCGGGGTCACAACTTCAGCAAAAATCTGAAATTCTCCAATTCACTCAAAAATGCTGCCAAACTGTTGCAAATTGAGCCCTGAAAGGTTTCGTGGTGGAAATAGAAGGCTTTTTATCATAGGACAAGAAATCAGCCTTCGACAACTTAACCTGTGAAAAAAAAATTTCTAAGCCCCGGAGTCACAACTTCAGCAAAAATCTGAAATTCTCCAATTCACTCAAAAATGCTGCCAAGCTGTTGCAAATTCACCCCTGAAAGGTTTCGTGGTGGAAATAGAAGGTATTTATCATAGGACAAGAAATCAGCCTTAGACAACTTAACCTGTGGAAAAAAAAATTTCTAAGCCCCGGGGTCACAACTTCAGCAAAAATCTGAAATTCTCCAATTCACTCAAAAATGCTGCCAAACTGTTGCAAATTCACCCCAGAAAGGTTTCGTGGTGGAAATAGAAGGCTTTTTATCATAGGACAAGAAATCAGCCTTTGACAACTTAACTTGTGAAAAAAAATTTTTCTAAGCCCCGGGGTCACAACTTCAGCAAAAATCTGAAATTCTCCAATTCACTCAAAAATGCTGCCAAACTGTTGCAAATTGAGCCCTGAAAGGTTTCGTGGTGGAAATAGAAGGCTTTTTATCATAGGACAAGAAATCAGCCTTCGACAACTTAACCTGTGAAAAAAAAATTTCTAAGCCCCGGAGTCACAACTTCAGCAAAAATCTGAAATTCTCCAATTCACTCAAAAATGCTGCCAAGCTGTTGCAAATTCACCCCTGAAAGGTTTCGTGGTGGAAATAGAAGGTATTTATCATAGGACAAGAAATCAGCCTTAGACAACTTAACCTGTGGGAAAAAAAATTTCTAAGCCCCGGGGTCACAACTTCAGCAAAAATCTGAAATTCTCCAATTCACTCAAAAATGCTGCCAAACTGTTGCAAATTCACCCCTGAAAGGTTTCGTGGTGGAAATAGAAGGCTTTTTATCATAGGACAAGAAATCAGCCTTAGACAACTTAACCTGTGAAAAAAAAAATTTCTAAGCCCCGGGGTCACAACTTCAGCAAAAATCTGAAATTCTCCAACTCACTCGAAAATGCTGCCAAATTGTTGCAAATTCACCCCTGAAAGTTTTGGTGGTGGAAATAGAAGGCTTTTTATCATAGGACAAGAAATCAGCCTTCGACAACTTAACCTGTGAAAAAAAAAATTTCTAAGCCCCGGGGTCACAACTTCAGCAAAAATCTGAAATTCTCCAATTCACTCAAAAATGCTGCCAAACTGTTGCAAATTCACCCCTGAAAGGTTTCGTGGTGGAAATAGAAGGCTTTTTATCATAGGACAAGAAATCAGCCTTAGACAACTTAACCTGTGAAAAAAAAAATTTCTAAGCCCCGGGGTCACAACTTCAGCAAAAATCTGAAATTATCCAATTCACTCAAAAATGCTGCCAAACTGTTGCAAATTCACCCCTGAAAGGTTTGGTGGTGGAAATAGAAGGCTTTTTATCATAGGACAAGAAATCAGCCTTTGACAACTTAACCTGTGAAAAAAATTTTTTCTAAGCCCCGGGGTCACAACTTCAGCAAAAATCTGAAATTCTCCAATTCTCTCAAAAATGCTGCCAAACTGTTGCATATTCACCCCTGAAAGGTTTGGTGGTGGAAATAGAAGGCTTTTTATCATAGGACAAGAAATCAGCCTTTGACAACTTAACCTGTGAAAAAAATTTTTTCTAAGCCCCGGGGTCACAACTTCAGCAAAAATCTGAAATTCTCCAATTCACTCAAAAATGCTGCCAAACTGTTGCAAATTCACCCCTGAAAGGTTTCGTGGTGGAAATAGAAGGCTTTTTATCATAGGACAAGAAATCAGCCTTAGGCAACTTAACCTGTGAAAAAAAAAAATTTCTAAGCCCCGGGGTCACAACTTCATCAAAAATCTGAAATTCTCCAATTCACTCAAAAATGCTGCCAAACTGTTGCAAATTCACCCCTGAAAGGTTTGGTGGTGGAAATAGAAGGCTTTTTATCATAGGACAAGAAATCAGCCTTTGACAACTTAACCTGTGGAAAAAAAAATTTCTAAGCCCCGGGGTCACAACTTCAGCAAAAATCTGAAATTATCCAATTCACTCAAAAATGCTGCCAAACTCTTGCAAATTCACCCCTGAATGGTTTGGTGGTGGACATAGAAGGCTTTTTATCATAGGACAAGAAATCAGCCTTCGACAACTTAACCTGTGAAAAAAAAATTTTCTAAGCCCCGGGGTCACAACTTCAGCAAAAATCTGAAATTCTCCAATTCACTCAAAAATGCTGCCAAACTGTTGCAAATTGACCCCTGAAAGGTTTGGTGGTGGAAATAGAAGGCTTTTTATCATAGGACAAGAAATCAGCCTTAGACAACTTAACCTGTGGGGAAAAAAATTTCTAAGCCCCGGGGTCACAACTTCAGCAAAAATCTGAAATTATCCATTTCACTCAAAAATGCTGCCAAATTGTTGCAAATTCACCCCTGAAAGGTTTGGTATTGGAAATAGAAGGCTTTTTATCATAGGACAAGAAATCAGCCTTCGACAACTTAACCTGTGGGGAAAAAAATTTCTAAGCCCCGGGGTCACAACTTCAGCAAAAATCTGAAATTATCCAATTCACTCAAAAATGCTGCCAAATTGTTGCAAATTCACCCCTGAAAGGTTTGGTGGTGGAAATAGAAGGCTTTTTATCATAGGACAAGAAATCAGCCTTTGACAACTTAACCTGTGAAAAAAAAAATTTCTAAGCCCCGGGGTCACAACTTCAGCAAAAATCTGAAATTCTCCAATTCACTCAAAAATGCTGCCAAACTGTTGCAAATTTACCCCTGAAAGGTTTCGTGGTGGAAATAGAAGGCTTTTTATCATAGGACAAGAAATCAGCCTTCGACAACTTAACCTGTGAAAAAAAATTTTTCTAAGCCCCGGGGTCACAACTTCAGCAAAAATCTGAAATTCTCCAATTCACTCAAAAATGCTGCCAAACTGTTGCAAATTCACCCCAGAAAGGTTTCGTGGTGGAAATAGAAGGCTTTTTATCATAGGACAAGAAATCAGCCTTTGACAACTTAACCTGTGAAAAATTTTTTTTCTAAGCCCCGGGGTCACAACTTCAGCAAAAATCTGAAATTCTCCAATTCACTCAAAAATGCTGCCAAACTGTTGCAAATTGAGCCCTGAAAGGTTTCGTGGTGGAAAAAGAAGGCTTTTTATCATAGGACAAGAAATCAGCCTTCGACAACTTAACCTGTGAAAAAAAAAATTTCTAAGCCCCGGGGTCACAACTTCAGCAAAAATCTGAAATTCTCCAATTCACTCAAAAATGCTGCCAAATTGTTGCAAATTCACCCCTGAAAGGTTTGGTGGTGGAAATAGAAGGCTTTTTATCATAGGACAAGAAATCAGCCTTCGACAACTTAACCTGTGAAAAAAAAAATTTCTAAGCCCCGGGGTCACAACTTCAGCAAAAATCTGAAATTATCCAATTCACTCAAAAATGCTGCCAAACTCTTGCAAATTCACCCCTGAAAGATTTGGTGGTGGAAATAGAAGGCTTTTTATCATAGGACAAGAAATCAGCCTTTGACAACTTAACCTGTGAAAAAAATTTTTTCTAAGCCCCGGGGTCACAACTTCAGCAAAAATCTGAAATTCTCCAATTCTCTCAAAAATGCTGCCAAACTGTTGCAAATTCACCCCTGAAAGGTTTGGTGGTGGAAATAGAAGGCTTTTTATCATAGGACAAGAAATCAGCCTTCGACAACTTAACCTGTGAAAAAAAATTTTTCTAAGCCCCGGGGTCACAACTTCAGCAAAAATCTGAAATTCTCCAATTCACACAAAAATGCTGCCAAACTGTTGCAAATTCACCCCTGAAAGGTTTCGTGGTGGAAATAGAAGGCTTTTTATCATAGGACAAGAAATCAGCCTTAGACAACTTAACCTGAGAAAAAAAAAATTTCTAAGCCCCGGGGTCACAACTTCAGCAAAAATCTGAAATTCTCCAATTCACTCAAAAATGCTGCCAAACTGTTGCAAATTCACCCCTGAAAGGTTTGGTGGTGGAAATAGAAGGCTTTTTATCATAGGACAAGAAATCAGCCTTTGACAACTTAACCTGTGAAAAAAAATTTTTCTAAGCCCCGGGGTCACAACTTCAGCAAAAATCTGAAATTCTCCAATTCACTCAAAAATGCTGCCAAACTGTTGCACATTCACCCCTGAAAGGTTTGGTGGTGGAAATAGAAGGCTTTTTATCATAGGACAAGAAATCAGCCTTCGACAACTTAACCTGTGAAAAAAAAATTTTCTAAGCCCCGGGGTCACAACTTCAGCAAAAATCTGAAATTCTCCAATTCACTCAAAAATGCTGCCAAACTGTTGCAAATTCACCCCTGAAAGGTTTGGTGGTGGAAATAGAAGGCTTTTTATCATAGGACAAGAAATCAGCCTTTGACAACTTAACCTGTGAAAAAAAAATTTTCTAAGCCCCGGGGTCACAACTTCAGCAAAAATCTGAAATTCTCCAATTCCCTGAAAAATGCTGCCAAACTGTTGCAAATTGACCCCTGAAAGGTTTGGTGGTGGAAATAGAAGGCTTTTTATCATAGGACAAGAAATCAGCCTTAGACAACTTAACCTGTGAAAAAAAAAATTTCTAAGCCCCGGGGTCACAACTTCAGCAAAAATCTGAAATTCTCCAACTCACTCGAAAATGCTGCCAAATTGTTGCAAACTCACCCCTGAAAGGTTTGGTGGTGGAAATAGAAGGCTTTTTATCATAGGACAAGAAATCAGCCTTCGACAACTTAACCTGTGGAAAAAAAAATTTCTAAGCCCCGGGGTCACAACTTCAGCAAAAATCTGAAATTATCCAATTCACTCAAAAATGCTGCCAAACTGTTGCAAATTCACCGCTGAATGGTTTGGTGGTGGACATAGAAGGCTTTTTATCATAGGACAAGAAATCAGCCTTCGACAACTTAACCTGTGAAAAAAAAATTTTCTAAGCCCCGGGGTCACAACTTCAGCAAAAATCTGAAATTCTCCAATTCACTCAAAAATGCTGCCAAACTGTTGCAAATTCACGCCTGAAAGGTTTGGTGGTGGACATAGAAGGCTTTTTATCATAGGACAAGAAATCAGCCTTCGACAACTTAACCTGTGGAAAAAAATTTTTCTAAGCCCCGGGGTCACAACTTCAGCAAAAATCTGAAATTCTCCAATTCACTCAAAAATGCTGCCAAACTGTTGCAAATTCACCCCTGAAAGGTTTCGTGGTGGAAATAGAAGGCTTTTTATCATAGGACAAGAAATCAGCCTTAGACAACTTAACCTGTGAAAAAAAAAATTTCTAAGCCCCGGGGTCACAACTTCAGCAAAAATCTGAAATTATCCAATTCACTCAAAAATGCTGCCAAACTGTTGCAAATTCACCCCTGAAAGGTTTGGTGGTGGAAATAGAAGGCTTTTTATCATAGGACAAGAAATCAGCCTTTGACAACTTAACCTGTGAAAAAAATTTTTTCTAAGCCCCGGGGTCACAACTTCAGCAAAAATCTGAAATTCTCCAATTCTCTCAAAAATGCTGCCAAACTGTTGCATATTCACCCCTGAAAGGTTTCGTGGTGGAAATAGAAGGCTTTTTATCATAGGACAAGAAATCAGCCTTAGACAACTTAACCTGTGAAAAAAAAAATTTCTAAGCCCCGGGGTCACAACTTCAGCAAATATCTGCAATTCTCCAATTCACTCAAAAATGCTGCCAAACTGTTGCAAATTCACCCCTGAAAGGTTTGGTGGTGGAAATAGAAGGCTTTTTATCATAGGACAAGAAATCAGCCTTCGACAACTTAACCTGTGGAAAAAAAATTTCTAAGCCCCGGGGTCACAACTTCAGCAAAAATCTGAAATTCTCCAATTCACTCAAAAATGCTGCCAAATTGTTGCAAATTCACCCCTGAAAGGTTTGGTGGTGGAAATAGAAGGCTTTTTATCATAGGACAAGAAATCAGCCTTTGACAACTTAACCTGTGAAAAAAAAATTTTCTAAGCCCCGGGGTCACAACTTCAGCAAAAATCTGAAATTCTCCAATTCACTCAAAAATGCTGCCAAACTGTTGCAAATTCACCCCAGAAAGGTTTCGTGGTGGAAATAGAAGGCTTTTTATCATAGGACAAGAAATCAGCCTTCGACAACTTAACTTGTGAAAAAATTTTTTTCTAAGCCCCGGGGTCACAACTTCAGCAAAAATCTGAAATTCTCCAATTCACTCAAAAATGCTGCCAAACTGTTGCAAATTGAGCCCTGAAAGGTTTCGTGGTGGAAATAGAAGGCTTTTTATCATAGGACAAGAAATCAGCCTTCGACAACTTAACCTGTGAAAAAAAAATTTCTAAGCCCCGGAGTCACAACTTCAGCAAAAATCTGAAATTCTCCAATTCACTCAAAAATGCTGCCAAGCTGTTGCAAATTCACCCCTGAAAGGTTTCGTGGTGGAAATAGAAGGTATTTATCATAGGACAAGAAATCAGCCTTAGACAACTTAACCTGTGGAAAAAAAAATTTCTAAGCCCCGGGGTCACAACTTCAGCAAAAATCTGAAATTCTCCAATTCACTCAAAAATGCTGCCAAACTGTTGCAAATTCACCCCAGAAAGGTTTCGTGGTGGAAATAGAAGGCTTTTTATCATAGGACAAGAAATCAGCCTTTGACAACTTAACTTGTGAAAAAAAATTTTTCTAAGCCCCGGGGTCACAACTTCAGCAAAAATCTGAAATTCTCCAATTCACTCAAAAATGCTGCCAAACTGTTGCAAATTGAGCCCTGAAAGGTTTCGTGGTGGAAATAGAAGGCTTTTTATCATAGGACAAGAAATCAGCCTTCGACAACTTAACCTGTGAAAAAAAATTTTTCTAAGCCCCGGGGTCACAACTTCAGCAAAAATCTGAAATTCTCCAATTCACTCAAAAATGCTGCCAAACTGTTGCAAATTCACCCCAGAAAGGTTTCGTGGTGGAAATAGAAGGCTTTTTATCATAGGACAAGAAATCAGCCTTTGACAACTTAACCTGTGAAAAAATTTTTTTCTAAGCCCCGGGGTCACAACTTCAGCAAAAATCTGAAATTCTCCAATTCACTCAAAAATGCTGCCAAACTGTTGCAAATTGAGCCCTGAAAGGTTTCGTGGTGGAAAAAGAAGGCTTTTTATCATAGGACAAGAAATCAGCCTTCGACAACTTAACCTGTGAAAAAAAAATTTTCTAAGCCCCGGGGTCACAACTTCAGCAAAAATCTGAAATTCTCCAATTCACTCAAAAATGCTGCCAAATTGTTGCAAATTCACCCCTGAAAGGTTTGGTGGTGGAAATAGAAGGCTTTTTATCATAGGACAAGAAATCAGCCTTCGACAACTTAACCTGTGAAAAAAAAAATTTCTAAGCCCCGGGGTCACAACTTCAGCAAAAATCTGAAATTATCCAATTCACTCAAAAATGCTGCCAAACTCTTGCAAATTCACCCCTGAAAGATTTGGTGGTGGAAATAGAAGGCTTTTTATCATAGGACAAGAAATCAGCCTTTGACAACTTAACCTGTGAAAAAAATTTTTTCTAAGCCCCGGGGTCACAACTTCAGCAAAAATCTGAAATTCTCCAATTCTCTCAAAAATGCTGCCAAACTGTTGCAAATTCACCCCTGAAAGGTTTGGTGGTGGAAATAGAAGGCTTTTTATCATAGGACAAGAAATCAGCCTTCGACAACTTAACCTGTGAAAAAAAATTTTTCTAAGCCCCGGGGTCACAACTTCAGCAAAAATCTGAAATTCTCCAATTCACACAAAAATGCTGCCAAACTGTTGCAAATTCACCCCTGAAAGGTTTCGTGGTGGAAATAGAAGGCTTTTTATCATAGGACAAGAAATCAGCCTTAGACAACTTAACCTGAGAAAAAAAAAAATTCTAAGCCCCGGGGTCACAACTTCAGCAAAAATCTGAAATTCTCCAATTCACTCAAAAATGCTGCCAAACTGTTGCAAATTCACCCCTGAAAGGTTTGGTGGTGGAAATAGAAGGCTTTTTATCATAGGACAAGAAATCAGCCTTTGACAACTTAACCTGTGAAAAAAAATTTTTCTAAGCCCCGGGGTCACAACTTCAGCAAAAATCTGAAATTCTCCAATTCACTCAAAAATGCTGCCAAACTGTTGCACATTCACCCCTGAAAGGTTTGGTGGTGGAAATAGAAGGCTTTTTATCATAGGACAAGAAATCAGCCTTCGACAACTTAACCTGTGAAAAAAAAATTTTCTAAGCCCCGGGGTCACAACTTCAGCAAAAATCTGAAATTCTCCAATTCACTCAAAAATGCTGCCAAACTGTTGCAAATTCACCCCTGAAAGGTTTGGTGGTGGAAATAGAAGGCTTTTTATCATAGGACAAGAAATCAGCCTTTGACAACTTAACCTGTGAAAAAAAAATTTTCTAAGCCCCGGGGTCACAACTTCAGCAAAAATCTGAAATTCTCCAATTCCCTGAAAAATGCTGCCAAACTGTTGCAAATTGACCCCTGAAAGGTTTGGTGGTGGAAATAGAAGGCTTTTTATCATAGGACAAGAAATCAGCCTTAGACAACTTAACCTGTGAAAAAAAAAATTTCTAAGCCCCGGGGTCACAACTTCAGCAAAAATCTGAAATTCTCCAACTCACTCGAAAATGCTGCCAAATTGTTGCAAACTCACCCCTGAAAGGTTTGGTGTTGGAAATAGAAGGCTTTTTATCATAGGACAAGAAATCAGCCTTCGACAACTTAACCTGTGGAAAAAAAAATTTCTAAGCCCCGGGGTCACAACTTCAGCAAAAATCTGAAATTATCCAATTCACTCAAAAATGCTGCCAAACTGTTGCAAATTCACCGCTGAATGGTTTGGTGGTGGACATAGAAGGCTTTTTATCATAGGACAAGAAATCAGCCTTCGACAACTTAACCTGTGAAAAAAAAATTTTCTAAGCCCCGGGGTCACAACTTCAGCAAAAATCTGAAATTCTCCAATTCACTCAAAAATGCTGCCAAACTGTTGCAAATTCACGCCTGAAAGGTTTGGTGGTGGACATAGAAGGCTTTTTATCATAGGACAAGAAATCAGCCTTCGACAACTTAACCTGTGGAAAAAAATTTTTCTAAGCCCCGGGGTCACAACTTCAGCAAAAATCTGAAATTCTCCAATTCACTCAAAAATGCTGCCAAACTGTTGCAAATTCACCCCTGAAAGGTTTCGTGGTGGAAATAGAAGGCTTTTTATCATAGGACAAGAAATCAGCCTTAGACAACTTAACCTGTGAAAAAAAAAATTTCTAAGCCCCGGGGTCACAACTTCAGCAAAAATCTGAAATTATCCAATTCACTCAAAAATGCTGCCAAACTGTTGCAAATTCACCCCTGAAAGGTTTGGTGGTGGAAATAGAAGGCTTTTTATCATAGGACAAGAAATCAGCCTTTGACAACTTAACCTGTGAAAAAAATTTTTTCTAAGCCCCGGGGTCACAACTTCAGCAAAAATCTGAAATTCTCCAATTCTCTCAAAAATGCTGCCAAACTGTTGCATATTCACCCCTGAAAGGTTTCGTGGTGGAAATAGAAGGCTTTTTATCATAGGACAAGAAATCAGCCTTAGACAACTTAACCTGTGAAAAAAAAAATTTCTAAGCCCCGGGGTCACAACTTCAGCAAATATCTGCAATTCTCCAATTCACTCAAAAATGCTGCCAAACTGTTGCAAATTCACCCCTGAAAGGTTTGGTGGTGGAAATAGAAGGCTTTTTATCATAGGACAAGAAATCAGCCTTCGACAACTTAACCTGTGGAAAAAAAATTTCTAAGCCCCGGGGTCACAACTTCAGCAAAAATCTGAAATTCTCCAATTCACTCAAAAATGCTGCCAAATTGTTGCAAATTCACCCCTGAAAGGTTTGGTGGTGGAAATAGAAGGCTTTTTATCATAGGACAAGAAATCAGCCTTTGACAACTTAACCTGTGAAAAAAAAATTTTCTAAGCCCCGGGGTCACAACTTCAGCAAAAATCTGAAATTCTCCAATTCACTCAAAAATGCTGCCAAACTGTTGCAAATTCACCCCAGAAAGGTTTCGTGGTGGAAATAGAAGGCTTTTTATCATAGGACAAGAAATCAGCCTTCGACAACTTAACTTGTGAAAAATTTTTTTTCTAAGCCCCGGGGTCACAACTTCAGCAAAAATCTGAAATTCTCCAATTCACTCAAAAATGCTGCCAAACTGTTGCAAATTGAGCCCTGAAAGGTTTCGTGGTGGAAATAGAAGGCTTTTTATCATAGGACAAGAAATCAGCCTTCGACAACTTAACCTGTGAAAAAAAAATTTCTAAGCCCCGGAGTCACAACTTCAGCAAAAATCTGAAATTCTCCAATTCACTCAAAAATGCTGCCAAGCTGTTGCAAATTCACCCCTGAAAGGTTTCGTGGTGGAAATAGAAGGTATTTATCATAGGACAAGAAATCAGCCTTAGACAACTTAACCTGTGGAAAAAAAAATTTCTAAGCCCCGGGGTCACAACTTCAGCAAAAATCTGAAATTCTCCAATTCACTCAAAAATGCTGCCAAACTGTTGCAAATTCACCCCAGAAAGGTTTCGTGGTGGAAATAGAAGGCTTTTTATCATAGGACAAGAAATCAGCCTTTGACAACTTAACTTGTGAAAAAAAATTTTTCTAAGCCCCGGGGTCACAACTTCAGCAAAAATCTGAAATTCTCCAATTCACTCAAAAATGCTGCCAAACTGTTGCAAATTGAGCCCTGAAAGGTTTCGTGGTGGAAATAGAAGGCTTTTTATCATAGGACAAGAAATCAGCCTTCGACAACTTAACCTGTGAAAAAAAAATTTCTAAGCCCCGGAGTCACAACTTCAGCAAAAATCTGAAATTCTCCAATTCACTCAAAAATGCTGCCAAGCTGTTGCAAATTCACCCCTGAAAGGTTTCGTGGTGGAAATAGAAGGTATTTATCATAGGACAAGAAATCAGCCTTAGACAACTTAACCTGTGGGAAAAAAAATTTCTAAGCCCCGGGGTCACAACTTCAGCAAAAATCTGAAATTCTCCAATTCACTCAAAAATGCTGCCAAACTGTTGCAAATTCACCCCTGAAAGGTTTCGTGGTGGAAATAGAAGGCTTTTTATCATAGGACAAGAAATCAGCCTTAGACAACTTAACCTGTGAAAAAAAAAATTTCTAAGCCCCGGGGTCACAACTTCAGCAAAAATCTGAAATTCTCCAACTCACTCGAAAATGCTGCCAAATTGTTGCAAATTCACCCCTGAAAGTTTTGGTGGTGGAAATAGAAGGCTTTTTATCATAGGACAAGAAATCAGCCTTCGACAACTTAACCTGTGAAAAAAAAAATTTCTAAGCCCCGGGGTCACAACTTCAGCAAAAATCTGAAATTCTCCAATTCACTCAAAAATGCTGCCAAACTGTTGCAAATTCACCCCTGAAAGGTTTCGTGGTGGAAATAGAAGGCTTTTTATCATAGGACAAGAAATCAGCCTTAGACAACTTAACCTGTGAAAAAAAAAATTTCTAAGCCCCGGGGTCACAACTTCAGCAAAAATCTGAAATTATCCAATTCACTCAAAAATGCTGCCAAACTGTTGCAAATTCACCCCTGAAAGGTTTGGTGGTGGAAATAGAAGGCTTTTTATCATAGGACAAGAAATCAGCCTTTGACAACTTAACCTGTGAAAAAAAATTTTTCTAAGCCCCGGGGTCACAACTTCAGCAAAAATCTGAAATTCTCCAATTCTCTCAAAAATGCTGCCAAACTGTTGCATATTCACCCCTGAAAGGTTTGGTGGTGGAAATAGAAGGCTTTTTATCATAGGACAAGAAATCAGCCTTTGACAACTTAACCTGTGAAAAAAAATTTTTCTAAGCCCCGGGGTCACAACTTCAGCAAAAATCTGAAATTCTCCAATTCACTCAAAAATGCTGCCAAACTGTTGCAAATTCACCCCTGAAAGGTTTCGTGGTGGAAATAGAAGGCTTTTTATCATAGGACAAGAAATCAGCCTTAGGCAACTTAACCTGTGAAAAAAAAAAATTTCTAAGCCCCGGGGTCACAACTTCATCAAAAATCTGAAATTCTCCAATTCACTCAAAAATGCTGCCAAACTGTTGCAAATTCACCCCTGAAAGGTTTGGTGGTGGAAATAGAAGGCTTTTTATCATAGGACAAGAAATCAGCCTTTGACAACTTAACCTGTGGAAAAAAAAATTTCTAAGCCCCGGGGTCACAACTTCAGCAAAAATCTGAAATTATCCAATTCACTCAAAAATGCTGCCAAACTCTTGCAAATTCACCCCTGAATGGTTTGGTGGTGGACATAGAAGGCTTTTTATCATAGGACAAGAAATCAGCCTTCGACAACTTAACCTGTGAAAAAAAAATTTTCTAAGCCCCGGGGTCACAACTTCAGCAAAAATCTGAAATTCTCCAATTCACTCAAAAATGCTGCCAAACTGTTGCAAATTGACCCCTGAAAGGTTTGGTGGTGGAAATAGAAGGCTTTTTATCATAGGACAAGAAATCAGCCTTCGACAACTTAACCTGTGGGGAAAAAAATTTCTAAGCCCCGGGGTCACAACTTCAGCAAAAATCTGAAATTATCCATTTCACTCAAAAATGCTGCCAAATTGTTGCAAATTCACCCCTGAAAGGTTTGGTATTGGAAATAGAAGGCTTTTTATCATAGTACAAGAAATCAGCCTTCGACAACTTAACCTGTGGGGAAAAAAATTTCTAAGCCCCGGGGTCACAACTTCAGCAAAAATCTGAAATTATCCAATTCACTCAAAAATGCTGCCAAATTGTTGCAAATTCACCCCTGAAAGGTTTGGTGGTGGAAATAGAAGGCTTTTTATCATAGGACAAGAAATCAGCCTTTGACAACTTAACCTGTGAAAAAAAAAATTTCTAAGCCCCGGGGTCACAACTTCAGCAAAAATCTGAAATTCTCCAATTCACTCAAAAATGCTGCCAAACTGTTGCAAATTTACCCCTGAAAGGTTTCGTGGTGGAAATAGAAGGCTTTTTATCATAGGACAAGAAATCAGCCTTCGACAACTTAACCTGTGAAAAAAAATTTTTCTAAGCCCCGGGGTCACAACTTCAGCAAAAATCTGAAATTCTCCAATTCACTCAAAAATGCTGCCAAACTGTTGCAAATTCACCCCAGAAAGGTTTCGTGGTGGAAATAGAAGGCTTTTTATCATAGGACAAGAAATCAGCCTTTGACAACTTAACCTGTGAAAAAAATTTTTTCTAAGCCCCGGGGTCACAACTTCATCAAAAATCTGAAATTCTCCAATTCACTCAAAAATGCTGCCAAACTGTTGCAAATTCACCCCTGAAAGGTTTGGTGGTGGAAATAGAAGGCTTTTTATCATAGGACAAGAAATCAGCCTTTGACAACTTAACCTGTGGAAAAAAAAATTTCTAAGCCCCGGGGTCACAACTTCAGCAAAAATCTGAAATTATCCAATTCACTCAAAAATGCTGCCAAACTCTTGCAAATTCACCACTGAATGGTTTGGTGGTGGACATAGAAGGCTTTTTATCATAGGACAAGAAATCAGCCTTCGACAACTTAACCTGTGAAAAAAAAATTTCTAAGCCCCGGGGTCACAACTTCATCAAAAATCTGAAATTCTCCAATTCACTCAAAAATGCTGCCAAACTGTTGCAAATTCACCCCTGAAAGGTTTGGTGGTGGAAATAGAAGGCTTTTTATCATAGGACAAGAAATCAGCCTTTGACAACTTAACCTGTGGAAAAAAAAATTTCTAAGCCCCGGGGTCACAACTTCAGCAAAAATCTGAAATTATCCAATTCACTCAAAAATGCTGCCAAACTCTTGCAAATTCACCCCTGAATGGTTTGGTGGTGGACATAGAAGGCTTTTTATCATAGGACAAGAAATCAGCCTTCGACAACTTAACCTGTGAAAAAAAAATTTTCTAAGCCCCGGGGTCACAACTTCAGCAAAAATCTGAAATTCTCCAATTCACTCAAAAATGCTGCCAAACTGTTGCAAATTGACCCCTGAAAGGTTTGGTGGTGGAAATAGAAGGCTTTTTATCATAGGACAAGAAATCAGCCTTCGACAACTTAACCTGTGGGGAAAAAAATTTCTAAGCCCCGGGGTCACAACTTCAGCAAAAATCTGAAATTATCCATTTCACTCAAAAATGCTGCCAAATTGTTGCAAATTCACCCCTGAAAGGTTTGGTATTGGAAATAGAAGGCTTTTTATCATAGTACAAGAAATCAGCCTTCGACAACTTAACCTGTGGGGAAAAAAATTTCTAAGCCCCGGGGTCACAACTTCAGCAAAAATCTGAAATTATCCAATTCACTCAAAAATGCTGCCAAATTGTTGCAAATTCACCCCTGAAAGGTTTGGTGGTGGAAATAGAAGGCTTTTTATCATAGGACAAGAAATCAGCCTTTGACAACTTAACCTGTGAAAAAAAAAATTTCTAAGCCCCGGGGTCACAACTTCAGCAAAAATCTGAAATTCTCCAATTCACTCAAAAATGCTGCCAAACTGTTGCAAATTTACCCCTGAAAGGTTTCGTGGTGGAAATAGAAGGCTTTTTATCATAGGACAAGAAATCAGCCTTCGACAACTTAACCTGTGAAAAAAAATTTTTCTAAGCCCCGGGGTCACAACTTCAGCAAAAATCTGAAATTCTCCAATTCACTCAAAAATGCTGCCAAACTGTTGCAAATTCACCCCAGAAAGGTTTCGTGGTGGAAATAGAAGGCTTTTTATCATAGGACAAGAAATCAGCCTTTGACAACTTAACCTGTGAAAAAAATTTTTTCTAAGCCCCGGGGTCACAACTTCATCAAAAATCTGAAATTCTCCAATTCACTCAAAAATGCTGCCAAACTGTTGCAAATTCACCCCTGAAAGGTTTGGTGGTGGAAATAGAAGGCTTTTTATCATAGGACAAGAAATCAGCCTTTGACAACTTAACCTGTGGAAAAAAAAATTTCTAAGCCCCGGGGTCACAACTTCAGCAAAAATCTGAAATTATCCAATTCACTCAAAAATGCTGCCAAACTCTTGCAAATTCACCACTGAATGGTTTGGTGGTGGACATAGAAGGCTTTTTATCATAGGACAAGAAATCAGCCTTCGACAACTTAACCTGTGAAAAAAAAATTTTCTAAGCCCCGGGGTCACAACTTCAGCAAAAATCTGAAATTCTCCAATTCACTCAAAAATGCTGCCAAACTGTTGCAAATTGACCCCTGAAAGGTTTGGTGGTGGAAATAGAAGGCTTTTTATCATAGGACAAGAAATCAGCCTTCGACAACTTAACCTGTGGGGAAAAAAATTTCTAAGCCCCGGGGTCACAACTTCAGCAAAAATCTGAAATTATCCATTTCACTCAAAAATGCTGCCAAATTGTTGCAAATTCACCCCTGAAAGGTTTGGTATTGGAAATAGAAGGCTTTTTATCATAGGACAAGAAATCAGCCTTCGACAACTTAACCTGTGGGGAAAAAAATTTCTAAGCCCCGGGGTCACAACTTCAGCAAAAATCTGAAATTATCCAATTCACTCAAAAATGCTGCCAAATTGTTGCAAATTCACCCCTGAAAGGTTTGGTGGTGGAAATAGAAGGCTTTTTATCATAGGACAAGAAATCAGCCTTTGACAACTTAACCTGTGAAAAAAAAAATTTCTAAGCCCCGGGGTCACAACTTCAGCAAAAATCTGAAATTCTCCAATTCACTCAAAAATGCTGCCAAACTGTTGCAAATTTACCCCTGAAAGGTTTCGTGGTGGAAATAGAAGGCTTTTTATCATAGGACAAGAAATCAGCCTTCGAGAACTTAACCTGTGAAAAAAATTTTTTCTAAGCCCCGGGGTCACAACTTCAGCAAAAATCTGAAATTCTCCAGTTCACTCAAAAATGCTGCCAAACTGTTGCAAATTCACCCCAGAAAGGTTTCGTGGTGGAAATAGAAGGCTTTTTATCATAGGACAAGAAATCAGCCTTTGACAACTTAACCTGTGAAAAAAATTTTTTCTAAGCCCCGGGGTCACAACTTCAGCAAAAATCTGAAATTCTCCAATTCACTCAAAAATGCTGCCAAACTGTTGCAAATTGAGCCCTGAAAGGTTTCGTGGTGGAAAAAGAAGGCTTTTTATCATAGGACAAGAAATCAGCCTTCGACAACTTAACCTGTGAAAAAAAAATTTTCTAAGCCCCGGGGTCACAACTTCAGCAAAAATCTGAAATTCTCCAATTCACTCAAAAATGCTGCCAAATTGTTGCAAATTCACCCCTGAAAGGTTTGGTGGTGGAAATAGAAGGCTTTTTATCATAGGACAAGAAATCAGCCTTCGACAACTTAACCTGTGAAAAAAAAAATTTCTAAGCCCCGGGGTCACAACTTCAGCAAAAATCTGAAATTATCCAATTCACTCAAAAATGCTGCCAAACTCTTGCAAATTCACCCCTGAAAGATTTGGTGGTGGAAATAGAAGGCTTTTTATCATAGGACAAGAAATCAGCCTTTGACAACTTAACCTGTGAAAAAATTTTTTTCTAAGCCCCGGGGTCACAACTTCAGCAAAAATCTGAAATTCTCCAATTCTCTCAAAAATGCTGCCAAACTGTTGCAAATTCACCCCTGAAAGGTTTGGTGGTGGAAATAGAAGGCTTTTTATCATAGGACAAGAAATCAGCCTTCGACAACTTAACCTGTGAAAAAAAATTTTTCTAAGCCCCGGGGTCACAACTTCAGCAAAAATCTGAAATTCTCCAATTCACACAAAAATGCTGCCAAACTGTTGCAAATTCACCCCTGAAAGGTTTCGTGGTGGAAATAGAAGGCTTTTTATCATAGGACAAGAAATCAGCCTTAGACAACTTAACCTGAGAAAAAAAAAATTTCTAAGCCCCGGGGTCACAACTTCAGGAAAAATCTGAAATTCTCCAATTCACTCAAAAATGCTGCCAAACTGTTGCAAATTCACCCCTGAAAGGTTTGGTGGTGGAAATAGAAGGCTTTTTATCATAGGACAAGAAATCAGCCTTTGACAACTTAACCTGTGAAAAAAAATTTTTCTAAGCCCCGGGGTCACAACTTCAGCAAAAATCTGAAATTCTCCAATTCACTCAAAAATGCTGCCAAACTGTTGCACATTCACCCC
Organism: Podarcis liolepis; assembly: GCF_965112155.1. Lineage (NCBI taxonomy): Eukaryota > Metazoa > Chordata > Lepidosauria > Squamata > Lacertidae > Podarcis > Podarcis liolepis. Next base: position 9,941,772 of record NC_139557.1, read on the forward strand.
TGAAAGGTTTGGTGGTGGAAATAGAAGGCTTTTTATCATAGGACAAGAAATCAGCCTTCGACAACTTAACCTGTGAAAAAAAAAATTTCTAAGCCCCGGGGTCACAACTTCAGCAAAAATCTGAAATTCTCCAACTCACTCGAAAATGCTGCCAAATTGTTGCAAATTCACCCCTGAAAGGTTTGGTGGTGGAAATAGAAGGCTTTTTATCATTGGACAAGAAATCAGCCTTCGACAACTTAACCTGTGGGGAAAAAAATTTCTAAGCCCCGGGGTCACAACTTCAGCAAAAATCTGAAATTCTCCAATTCACTCAAAAATGCTGCCAAACTGTTGCAAATTCACCCCTGAAAGGTTTCGTGGTGGAAATAGAAGGCTTTTTATCATGGGACAAGAAATCAGCCTTAGACAACTTAACCTGTGAAAAAAAAAATTTCTAAGCCCCGGGGTCACAACTTCAGCAAAAATCTGAAATTCTCCAATTCACTCAAAAATGCTGCCAAACTGTTGCAAATTCACCCCTGAAAGGTTTGGTGGTGGAAATAGAAGGCTTTTTATCATAGGACAAGAAATCAGTCTTCGACAACTTAACCTGTGAAAAAAATTTTTTCTAAGCCCCGGGGTCACAACTTCAGCAAAAATCTGAAATTCTCCAACTCACTCGAAAATGCTGCCAAATTGTTGCAAATTCACCCCTGAAAGGTTTGGTGGTGGAAATAGAAGGCTTTTTATCATAGGACAAGAAATCAGCCTTCGACAACTTAACCTGTGCAAAAAAAAATTTCTAAGCCCCGGGGTCACAACTTCAGCAAAAATCTGAAATTCTCCAATTCACTCAAAAATGCTGCCAAACTGTTGCAAATTCACCCCTGAAAGGTTTGGTGGTGGACATAGAAGGCTTTTTATCATAGGACAAGAAATCAGCCTTCGACAACTTAACCTGTGAAAAAAAAAATTTCTAAGCCCCGGGGTCACAACTTCAGCAAAAATCTGAAATTCTCCAATTCACTCAAAAATGCTGCCAAACTGTTGCAAATTCACCCCTGAAAGGTTTGGTGGTGGAAATAGAAGGCTTTTTATCATAGGACAAGAAATCAGCCTTCGACAACTTAACCTGTGGAAAAAAAAAATTTCTAAGCCCCGGGGTCACAACTTCAGCAAAAATCTGAAATTATCCAATTCACTCAAAAATGCTGCCAAATTGTTGCAAATTCACCCCTGAAAGGTTTGGTGGTGGAAATAGAAGGCTTTTTATCATAGGACAAGAAATAAGCCTTCGACAACTTAACCTGTGAAAAAAAAATTTTCTAAGCCCCGGGGTCACAACTTCAGCAAAAATCTGAAATTCTCCAATTCACTCAAAAATGCTGCCAAACTGTTGCAAATTTACCCCTGAAAGGTTTCGTGGTGGAAATAGAAGGCTTTTTATCATAGGACAAGAAATCAGCCTTCGACAACTTAACCTGTGAAAAAAAATTTTTCTAAGCCCCGGGGTCACAACTTCAGCAAAAATCTGAAATTCTCCAATTCACTCAAAAATGCTGCCAAACTGTTGCAAATTCACCCCAGAAAGGTTTCGTGGTGGAAATAGAAGGCTTTTTATCATAGGACAAGAAATCAGCCTTTGACAACTTAACCTGTGAAAAAAATTTTTTCTAAGCCCCGGGGTCACAACTTCATCAAAAATCTGAAATTCTCCAATTCACTCAAAAATGCTGCCAAACTGTTGCAAATTCACCCCTGAAAGGTTTGGTGGTGGAAATAGAAGGCTTTTTATCATAGGACAAGAAATCAGCCTTTGACAACTTAACCTGTGGAAAAAAAAATTTCTAAGCCCCGGGGTCACAACTTCAGCAAAAATCTGAAATTATCCAATTCACTCAAAAATGCTGCCAAACTCTTGCAAATTCACCCCTGAATGGTTTGGTGGTGGACATAGAAGGCTTTTTATCATAGGACAAGAAATCAGCCTTCGACAACTTAACCTGTGAAAAAAAAATTTTCTAAGCCCCGGGGTCACAACTTCAGCAAAAATCTGAAATTCTCCAATTCACTCAAAAATGCTGCCAAACTGTTGCAAATTGACCCCTGAAAGGTTTGGTGGTGGAAATAGAAGGCTTTTTATCATAGGACAAGAAATCAGCCTTCGACAACTTAACCTGTGGGGAAAAAAATTTCTAAGCCCCGGGGTCACAACTTCAGCAAAAATCTGAAATTATCCATTTCACTCAAAAATGCTGCCAAATTGTTGCAAATTCACCCCTGAAAGGTTTGGTATTGGAAATAGAAGGCTTTTTATCATAGGACAAGAAATCAGCCTTCGACAACTTAACCTGTGGGGAAAAAAATTTCTAAGCCCCGGGGTCACAACTTCAGCAAAAATCTGAAATTATCCAATTCACTCAAAAATGCTGCCAAATTGTTGCAAATTCACCCCTGAAAGGTTTGGTGGTGGAAATAGAAGGCTTTTTATCATAGGACAAGAAATCAGCCTTTGACAACTTAACCTGTGAAAAAAAAAATTTCTAAGCCCCGGGGTCACAACTTCAGCAAAAATCTGAAATTCTCCAATTCACTCAAAAATGCTGCCAAACTGTTGCAAATTTACCCCTGAAAGGTTTCGTGGTGGAAATAGAAGGCTTTTTATCATAGGACAAGAAATCAGCCTTCGACAACTTAACCTGTGAAAAAAATTTTTTCTAAGCCCCGGGGTCACAACTTCAGCAAAAATCTGAAATTCTCCAATTCACTCAAAAATGCTGCCAAACTGTTGCAAATTCACCCCAGAAAGGTTTCGTGGTGGAAATAGAAGGCTTTTTATCATAGGACAAGAAATCAGCCTTTGACAACTTAACCTGTGAAAAAAAATTTTTCTAAGCCCCGGGGTCACAACTTCAGCAAAAATCTGAAATTCTCCAATTCACTCAAAAATGCTGCCAAACTGTTGCAAATTGAGCCCTGAAAGGTTTCGTGGTGGAAAAAGAAGGCTTTTTATCATAGGACAAGAAATCAGCCTTCGACAACTTAACCTGTGAAAAAAAAATTTTCTAAGCCCCGGGGTCACAACTTCAGCAAAAATCTGAAATTCTCCAATTCACTCAAAAATGCTGCCAAATTGTTGCAAATTCACCCCTGAAAGGTTTGGTGGTGGAAATAGAAGGCTTTTTATCATAGGACAAGAAATCAGCCTTCGACAACTTAACCTGTGAAAAAAAAAATTTCTAAGCCCCGGGGTCACAACTTCAGCAAAAATCTGAAATTATCCAATTCACTCAAAAATGCTGCCAAACTCTTGCAAATTCACCCCTGAAAGATTTGGTGGTGGAAATAGAAGGCTTTTTATCATAGGACAAGAAATCAGCCTTTGACAACTTAACCTGTGAAAAAAATTTTTTCTAAGCCCCGGGGTCACAACTTCAGCAAAAATCTGAAATTCTCCAATTCTCTCAAAAATGCTGCCAAACTGTTGCAAATTCACCCCTGAAAGGTTTGGTGGTGGAAATAGAAGGCTTTTTATCATAGGACAAGAAATCAGCCTTCGACAACTTAACCTGTGAAAAAAAATTTTTCTAAGCCCCGGGGTCACAACTTCAGCAAAAATCTGAAATTCTCCAATTCACACAAAAATGCTGCCAAACTGTTGCAAATTCACCCCTGAAAGGTTTCGTGGTGGAAATAGAAGGCTTTTTATCATAGGACAAGAAATCAGCCTTAGACAACTTAACCTGAGAAAAAAAAAATTTCTAAGCCCCGGGGTCACAACTTCAGCAAAAATCTGAAATTCTCCAATTCACTCAAAAATGCTGCCAAACTGTTGCAAATTCACCCCTGAAAGGTTTGGTGGTGGAAATAGAAGGCTTTTTATCATAGGACAAGAAATCAGCCTTTGACAACTTAACCTGTGAAAAAAAATTTTTCTAAGCCCCGGGGTCACAACTTCAGCAAAAATCTGAAATTCTCCAATTCACTCAAAAATGCTGCCAAACTGTTGCACATTCACCCCTGAAAGGTTTGGTGGTGGAAATAGAAGGCTTTTTATCATAGGACAAGAAATCAGCCTTCGACAACTTAACCTGTGAAAAAAAAAATTTCTAAGCCCCGGGGTCACAACTTCAGCAAAAATCTGAAATTCTCCAACTCACTCGAAAATGCTGCCAAATTGTTGCAAATTCACCCCTGAAAGGTTTGGTGGTGGAAATAGAAGGCTTTTTATCATTGGACAAGAAATCAGCCTTCGACAACTTAACCTGTGGGGAAAAAAATTTCTAAGCCCCGGGGTCACAACTTCAGCAAAAATCTGAAATTCTCCAATTCACTCAAAAATGCTGCCAAACTGTTGCAAATTCACCCCTGAAAGGTTTCGTGGTGGAAATAGAAGGCTTTTTATCATGGGACAAGAAATCAGCCTTAGACAACTTAACCTGTGAAAAAAAAAATTTCTAAGCCCCGGGGTCACAACTTCAGCAAAAATCTGAAATTCTCCAATTCACTCAAAAATGCTGCCAAACTGTTGCAAATTCACCCCTGAAAGGTTTGGTGGTGGAAATAGAAGGCTTTTTATCATAGGACAAGAAATCAGTCTTCGACAACTTAACCTGTGAAAAAAAATTTTTCTAAGCCCCGGGGTCACAACTTCAGCAAAAATCTGAAATTCTCCAACTCACTCGAAAATGCTGCCAAATTGTTGCAAATTCACCCCTGAAAGGTTTGGTGGTGGAAATAGAAGGCTTTTTATCATAGGACAAGAAATCAGCCTTCGACAACTTAACCTGTGCAAAAAAAAATTTCTAAGCCCCGGGGTCACAACTTCAGCAAAAATCTGAAATTCTCCAATTCACTCAAAAATGCTGCCAAACTGTTGCAAATTCACCCCTGAAAGGTTTGCTGGTGGACATAGAAGGCTTTTTATCATAGGACAAGAAATCAGCCTTCGACAACTTAACCTGTGAAAAAAAAAATTTCTAAGCCCCGGGGTCACAACTTCAGCAAAAATCTGAAATTCTCCAATTCACTCAAAAATGCTGCCAAACTGTTGCAAATTCACCCCTGAAAGGTTTGGTGGTGGAAATAGAAGGCTTTTTATCATAGGACAAGAAATCAGCCTTCGACAACTTAACCTGTGGAAAAAAAAAATTTCTAAGCCCCGGGGTCACAACTTCAGCAAAAATCTGAAATTATCCAATTCACTCAAAAATGCTGCCAAATTGTTGCAAATTCACCCCTGAAAGGTTTCGTGGTGGAAATAGAAGGCTTTTTATCATAGGACAAGAAATCAGCCTTCGACAACTTAACCTGTGAAAAAAAAATTTTCTAAGCCCCGGGGTCACAACTTCAGCAAAAATCTGAAATTCTCCAATTCACTCAAAAATGCTGCCAAAAAGTTGCAAATTCACCCCAGAAAGGTTTCGTGGTGGAAATAGAAGGCTTTTTATCATAGGACAAGAAATCAGCCTTTGACAACTTAACCTGTGAAAATTTTTTTTTCTTAGCCCCGGGGTCACAACTTCAGCAAAAATCTGAAATTCTCCAATTCACTCAAAAATGCTGCCAAACTGTTGCAAATTCACCACTGAAAGGTTTGGTGGTGGACATAGAAGGCTTTTTATCATAGGACAAGAAATCAGCCTTCGAAAACTTAACCTGTGAAAAAAAAAATTCTAAGCCCCGGGGTCACAACTTCAGCAAAAATCTGAAATTCTCCAATTCACTCAAAAATGCTGCCAAACTGTTGCAAATTCACCCCTGAAAGGTTTGGTGGTGGAAATAGAAGGCTTTTTATCATAGGACAAGAAATCAGCCTTTGACAACTTAACCTGTGAAAAAAAATTTTTCTAAGCCCCGGGGTCACAACTTCAGCAAAAATCTGAAATTCTCCAATTCACTCAAAAATGCTGCCAAACTGTTGCACATTCACCCCTGAAAGGTTTGGTGGTGGAAATAGAAGGCTTTTTATCATAGGACAAGAAATCAGCCTTCGACAACTTAACCTGTGAAAAAAAAAATTTCTAAGCCCCGGGGTCACAACTTCAGCAAAAATCTGAAATTCTCCAACTCACTCGAAAATGCTGCCAAATTGTTGCAAATTCACCCCTGAAAGGTTTGGTGGTGGAAATAGAAGGCTTTTTATCATTGGACAAGAAATCAGCCTTCGACAACTTAACCTGTGGGGAAAAAAATTTCTAAGCCCCGGGGTCACAACTTCAGCAAAAATCTGAAATTCTCCAATTCACTCAAAAATGCTGCCAAACTGTTGCAAATTCACCCCTGAAAGGTTTCGTGGTGGAAATAGAAGGCTTTTTATCATGGGACAAGAAATCAGCCTTAGACAACTTAACCTGTGAAAAAAAAAATTTCTAAGCCCCGGGGTCACAACTTCAGCAAAAATCTGAAATTCTCCAATTCACTCAAAAATGCTGCCAAACTGTTGCAAATTCACCCCTGAAAGGTTTGGTGGTGGAAATAGAAGGCTTTTTATCATAGGACAAGAAATCAGTCTTCGACAACTTAACCTGTGAAAAAAAATTTTTCTAAGCCCCGGGGTCACAACTTCAGCAAAAATCTGAAATTCTCCAACTCACTCGAAAATGCTGCCAAATTGTTGCAAATTCACCCCTGAAAGGTTTGGTGGTGGAAATAGAAGGCTTTTTATCATAGGACAAGAAATCAGCCTTCGACAACTTAACCTGTGCAAAAAAAAATTTCTAAGCCCCGGGGTCACAACTTCAGCAAAAATCTGAAATTCTCCAATTCACTCAAAAATGCTGCCAAACTGTTGCAAATTCACCCCTGAAAGGTTTGCTGGTGGACATAGAAGGCTTTTTATCATAGGACAAGAAATCAGCCTTCGACAACTTAACCTGTGAAAAAAAAAATTTCTAAGCCCCGGGGTCACAACTTCAGCAAAAATCTGAAATTCTCCAATTCACTCAAAAATGCTGCCAAACTGTTGCAAATTCACCCCTGAAAGGTTTGGTGGTGGAAATAGAAGGCTTTTTATCATAGGACAAGAAATCAGCCTTCGACAACTTAACCTGTGGAAAAAAAAAATTTCTAAGCCCCGGGGTCACAACTTCAGCAAAAATCTGAAATTATCCAATTCACTCAAAAATGCTGCCAAATTGTTGCAAATTCACCCCTGAAAGGTTTCGTGGTGGAAATAGAAGGCTTTTTATCATAGGACAAGAAATCAGCCTTCGACAACTTAACCTGTGAAAAAAAAATTTTCTAAGCCCCGGGGTCACAACTTCAGCAAAAATCTGAAATTCTCCAATTCACTCAAAAATGCTGCCAAAAAGTTGCAAATTCACCCCAGAAAGGTTTCGTGGTGGAAATAGAAGGCTTTTTATCATAGGACAAGAAATCAGCCTTTGACAACTTAACCTGTGAAAAATTTTTTTTCTTAGCCCCGGGGTCACAACTTCAGCAAAAATCTGAAATTCTCCAATTCACTCAAAAATGCTGCCAAACTGTTGCAAATTCACCCCTGAAAGGTTTGGTGGTGGAAAAAGAAGGCTATTTATCATAGGACAAGAAATCAGCCTTCGACAACTTAACCTGTGAAAAAAAAATTTTCTAAGCCCCGGGGTCACAACTTCAGCAAAAATCTGAAATTCTCCAATTCACTCAAAAATGCTGCCAAACTGTTGCAAATTCACCCCTGAAAGGTTTGGTGGTGGACATAGAAGGCTTTTTATCATAGGACAAGAAATCAGCCTTCGACAACTTAACCTGTGAAAAAAAAATTTTCTAAGCCCCGGGGTCACAACTTCAGCAAAAATCTGAAATTCTCCATTTCACTCAAAAATGCTGCCAAACTGTTGCAAATTCACCCCTGAAAGGTTTCGTGGTGGAAATAGAAGGCTTTTTATCATGGGACAAGAAATCAGCCTTCGACAACTTAACCTGTGAAAAAAAAAATTCTAAGCCCCGGGGTCACAACTTCAGCAAAAATCTGAAATTCTCCAATTCACTCAAAAATGCTGCCAAACTGTTGCAAATTCACCCCTGAAAGGTTTGTTGGTGGAAATAGAAGGCTTTTTATCATAGGACAAGAAATCAGCCTTCGACAACTTAACCTGTGCAAAAAAAAATTTCTAAGCCCCGGGGTCACAACTTCAGCAAAAATCTGAAATTCTCCAATTCACTCAAAAATGCTGCCAAACTGTTGCAAATTCACCCCTGAAAGGTTTGGTGGTGGACATAGAAGGCTTTTTATCATAGGACAAGAAATCAGCCTTCGACAACTTAACCTGTGAAAAAAAAAATTCTAAGCCCCGGGGTCACAACTTCAGCAAAAATCTGAAATTCTCCAATTCACTCAAAAATGCTGCCAAACTGTTGCAAATTCACCCCTGAAAGGTTTGGTGGTGGAAATAGAAGGCTTTTTATCATAGGAAAAGAAATCAGCCTTCGACAACTTAACCTGTGGGAAAAAAAAAATTCTAAGCCCCGGGGTCACAACTTCATCAAAAATCTGAAATTATCCAATTCACTCAAAAATGCTGCCAAATTGTTGCAAATTCACCCCTGAAAGGTTTGGTGGTGGAAATAGAAGGCTTTTTATCATAGGACAAGAAATCAGCCTTCGACAACTTAACCTGTGAAAAAAAAATTTTCTAAGCCCCGGGGTCACAACTTCAGCAAAAATCTGAAATTCTCCAATTCACCCAAAAATGCTGCCAAACTGTTGCAAATTCACCCCAGAAAGGTTTCGTGGTGGAAATAGAAGGCTTTTTATCATAGGACAAGAAATCAGCCTTCGACAACTTAACCTGTGAAAAAAAAAATTTCTAAGCCCCGGGGTCACAACTTCAGCAAAAATCTGAAATTATCCAATACACTCAAAAATGCTGCCAAACTGTTGCAAATTCACCCCTGAAAGATTTGGTGGTGGAAATAGAAGGCTTTTTATCATAGGACAAGAAATCAGCCTTTGACAACTTAACCTGTGAAAAAAATTTTTTCTAAGCCCCGGGGTCACAACTTCAGCAAAAATCTGAAATTCTCCAATTCTCTCAAAAATGCTGCCAAACTGTTGCAAATTCACCCCTGAAAGATTTGGTGGTGGAAATAGAAGGCTTTTTATCATAGGACAAGAAATCAGCCTTCGACAACTTAACCTGTGAAAAAATTTTTTTCTAAGCCCCGGGGTCACAACTTCAGCAAAAATCTGAAATTCTCCAATTCACTCAAAAATGCTGCCAAACTGTTGCAAATTCACCCCTGAAAGGTTTGGTGGTGGAAATAGAAGGCTTTTTATCATAGGACAAGAAATCAGCCTTAGACAACTTAACCTGTGAAAAAAAAAATTTCTAAGCCCCGGGGTCACAACTTCAGCAAAAATCTGAAATTCTCCAATTCACTCAAAAATGCTGCCAAACTGTTGCAAATTCACCCCTGAAAGGTTTGGTGGTGGAAATAGAAGGCTTTTTATCATAGGACAAGAAATCAGCCTTTGACAACTTAACCTGTGAAAAAAATTTTTTCTAAGCCCCGGGGTCACAACTTCAGCAAAAATCTGAAATTCTCCAATTCACTCAAAAATGCTGCCAAACTGTTGCAAATTCACCCCTGAAAGGTTTGGTGGTGGAAATAGAAGGCTTTTTTTCACAGGACAAGAAATCAGCCTTCGACAACTTAACCTGTGAAAAAAAAATTTTCTAAGCCCCGGCGTCACAACTTCAGCAAAAATCTGAAATTCTCCAATTCACTCAAAAATGCTGCCAAACTGTTGCAAATTCACCCCTGAAAGGTTTCGTGGTGGAAATAGAAGGCTTTTTATCATGGGACAAGAAATCAGCCTTAGACAACTTAACCTGTGAAAAAAAAAAATTCTAAGCCCCGGGGTCACAACTTCAGCAAAAATCTGAAATTCTCCAATTCACTCAAAAATGCTGCCAAACTGTTGCAAATTCACCCCAGAAAGGTTTGCTGGTGGAAATAGAAGGCTTTTTATCATAGGACAAGAAATCAGCCTTTGACAACTTAACCTGTGAAAAATTTTTTTTCTAAGCCCCGGGGTCACAACTTCAGCAAAAATCTGAAATTCTCCAATTCACTCAAAAATGCTGCCAAACTGTTGCAAATTGACCCCTGAAAGGTTTGGTGGTGGAAATAGAAGGCTTTTTATCATAGGACAAGAAATCAGTCTTCGACAACTTAACCTGTGAAAAAAAAAATTTCTAAGCCCCGGGGTCACAACTTCAGCAAAAATCTGAAATTCTCCAACTCACTGGAAAATGCTGCCAAATTGTTGCAAATTCACCCCTGAAAGGTTTGGTGGTGGAAATAGAAGGCTTTTTATCATAGGACAAGAAATCAGCCTTCGACAACTTAACCTGTGCAAAAAAAAAATTTCTAAGCCCCGGGGTCACAACTTCAGCAAAAATCTGAAATTCTCCAATTCACTCAAAAATGCTGCCAAACTGTTGCAAATTCACCCCTGAAAGGTTTGGTGGTGGACATAGAAGGCTTTTTATCATAGGACAAGAAATCAGCCTTCGACAACTTAACCTGTGAAAAAAAAAATTTCTAAGCCCCGGGGTCACAACTTCAGCAAAAATCTGAAATTCTCCAATTCACTCAAAAATGCTGCCAAACTGTTGCAAATTCACCCCTGAAAGGTTTGGTGGTGGAAATAGAAGGCTTTTTATCATAGGACAAGAAATCAGCCTTCGACAACTTAACCTGTGGGAAAAAAAAATTTCTAAGCCCCGGGGTCACAACTTCAGCAAAAATCTGAAATTCTCCAATTCACTCAAAAATGCTGCCAAATTGTTGCAAATTCACCCCTGAAAGGTTTGGTGGTGGAAATAGAAGGCTTTTTATCATAGGACAAGAAATCAGCCTTCGACAACTTAACCTGTGAAAAAAAAATTTTCTAAGCCCCGGGGTCACAACTTCAGCAAAAATCTGAAATTCTCCAATTCACTCAGAAATGCTGCCAAACTGTTGCAAATTCACCCCTGAAAGGTTTCGTGGTGGAAATAGAAGGCTTTTTATCATGGGACAAGAAATCAGCCTTAGACAACTTAACCTGTGAAAAAAAAAAATTCTAAGCCCCGGGGTCACAACTTCAGCAAAAATCTGAAATTCTCCAATTCACTCAAAAATGCTGCCAAACTGTTGCAAATTCACCCCAGAAAGGTTTGGTGGTGGAAATAGAAGGCTTTTTATCATAGGACAAGAAATCAGCCTTTGACAACTTAACCTGTGAAAAATTTTTTTTCTAAGCCCCGGGGTCACAACTTCAGCAAAAATCTGAAATTCTCCAATTCACTCAAAAATGCTGCCAAACTGTTGCAAATTGACCCCTGAAAGGTTTGGTGGTGGAAATAGAAGGCTTTTTATCATAGGACAAGAAATCAGTCTTCGACAACTTAACCTGTGAAAAAAAAAATTTCTAAGCCCCGGGGTCACAACTTCAGCAAAAATCTGAAATTCTCCAACTCACTGGAAAATGCTGCCAAATTGTTGCAAATTCACCCCTGAAAGGTTTGGTGGTGGAAATAGAAGGCTTTTTATCATAGGACAAGAAATCAGCCTTCGACAACTTAACCTGTGCAAAAAAAAAATTTCTAAGCCCCGGGGTCACAACTTCAGCAAAAATCTGAAATTCTCCAATTCACTCAAAAATGCTGCCAAACTGTTGCAAATTCACCCCTGAAAGGTTTGGTGGTGGACATAGAAGGCTTTTTATCATAGGACAAGAAATCAGCCTTCGACAACTTAACCTGTGAAAAAAAAAATTTCTAAGCCCCGGGGTCACAACTTCAGCAAAAATCTGAAATTCTCCAATTCACTCAAAAATGCTGCCAAACTGTTGCAAATTCACCCCTGAAAGGTTTGGTGGTGGAAATAGAAGGCTTTTTATCATAGGACAAGAAATCAGCCTTCGACAACTTAACCTGTGGAAAAAAAAAATTTCTAAGCCCCGGGGTCACAACTTCAGCAAAAATCTGAAATTATCCAATTCACTCAAAAATGCTGCCAAATTGTTGCAAATTCACCCCTGAAAGGTTTGGTGGTGGAAATAGAAGGCTTTTTATCATAGGACAAGAAATCAGCCTTCGACAACTTAACCTGTGAAAAAAAAATTTTCTAAGCCCCGGGGTCACAACTTCAGCAAAAATCTGAAATTCTCCAATTCACTCAGAAATGCTGCCAAACTGTTGCAAATTCACCCCTGAAAGGTTTCGTGGTGGAAATAGAAGGCTTTTTATCATAGGACAAGAAATCAGCCTTCGACAACTTAACCTGTGAAAAAAAAATTTTCTAAGCCCCGGGGTCACAACTTCAGCAAAAATCTGAAATTCTCCAATTCTCTCAAAAATGCTGCCAAACTGTTGCAAATTCACCCCTGAAAGGTTTGGTGGTGGAAATAGAAGTCTTTTTATCATAGGACAAGAAATCAGCCTTCGACAACTTAACCTGTGAAAAATTTTTTTTCTAAGCCCCGGGGTCACAACTTCAGCAAAAATCTGAAATTCTCCAATTCACACAAAAATGCTGCCAAACTGTTGCAAATTCACCCCTGAAAGGTTTCGTGGTGGAAATAGAAGGCTTTTTATCATAGGACAAGAAATCAGCCTTAGACAACTTAACCTGTGAAAAAAAAAATTTCTAAGCCCCGGGGTCACAACTTCAGCAAAAATCTGAAATTCTCCAATTCACTCAAAAATGCTGCCAAACTGTTGCAAATTCACCCCTGAAAGGTTTGGTGGTGGAAATAGAAGGCTTTTTATCATAGGACAAGAAATCAGCCTTTGACAACTTAACCTGTGAAAAAATTTTTTTCTAAGCCCCGGGGTCACAACTTCAGCAAAAATCTGAAATTCTCCAATTCACTCAAAAATGCTGCCAAACTGTTGCAAATTCACCCCTGAAAGGTTTGGTGGTGGAAATAGAAGGCTTTTTATCATAGGACAAGAAATCAGCCTTCGACAACTTAACCTGTGAAAAAAAATTTTTCTAAGCCCCGGGGTCACAACTTCAGCAAAAATCTGAACTTCTCCAACTCACTCGAAAATGCTGCCAAATTGTTGCAAATTCACCCCTGAAAGGTTTGGTGGTGGAAATAGAAGGCTTTTTATCATAGGACAAGAAATCAGCCTTCGACAACTTAACCTGTGGGAAAAAAAATTTCTAAGCCCCGGGGTCACAACTTCAGCAAAAATCTGAAATTCTCCAATTCACTCAAAAATGCTGCCAAACTGTTGCAAATTCACCCCTGAAAGGTTTGGTGGTGGACATAGAAGGCTTTTTATCATAGGACAAGATATCAGCCTTCGACAACTTAACCTGTGAAAAAAAAATTTTCTAAGCCCCGGGGTCACAACTTCAGCAAAAATCTGAAATTCTCCAATTCACTCAAAAATGCTGCCAAACTGTTGCAAATTCACCCCTGAAAGGTTTGGTGGTGGAAATAGAAGGCTTTTTATCATAGGACAAGAAATCAGCCTTTGACAACTTAACCTGTGGAAAAAAAAAAATTCTAAGCCCCGGGGTCACAACTTCAGCAAAAATCTGAAATTATCCAATTCACTCAAAAATGCTGCCAAATTGTTGCAAATTCACCCCTGAAAGGTTTGGTGGTGGAAATAGAAGGCTTTTTATCATAGGACAAGAAATCAGCCTTCGACAACTTAACCTGTGAAAAAAAAATTTTCTAAGCCCCGGGGTCACAACTTCAGCAAAAATCTGAAATTCTCCAATTCACTCAAAAATGCTGCCAAACTGTTGCAAATTCACCCCTGAAAGGTTTGGTGGTGGAAATAGAAGGCTTTTTATCATAGGACAAGAAATCAGCCTTCGACAACTTAACCTGTGAAAAAAAAATTTTCTAAGCCCCGGGGTCACAACTTCAGCAAAAATCTGAAATTCTCCAATTCACTCAAAAATGCTGCCAAACTGTTGCAAATTCACCCCAGAAAGGTTTCGTGGTGGAAATAGAAGGCTTTTTATCATAGGACAAGAAATCAGCCTTTGACAACTTAACCTGTGAAAAAATTTTTTTTGTAAGCCCCGGGGTCACAACTTCAGCAAAAATCTGAAATTATCCAATTCACTCAAAAATGCTGCCAAACTGTTGCAAATTCACCACTGAAAGGTTTGGTGGTGGACATAGAAGGCTTTTTATCATAGGACAAGAAATCAGCCTTCAAAAACTTAACCTGTGAAAAAAAAAATTCTAAGCCCCGGGGTCACAACTTCAGCAAAAATCTGAAATTATCCAATTCACTCAAAAATGCTGCCAAACTGTTGCAAATTCACCCCTGAAAGGTTTGGTGGTGGAAATAGAAGGCTTTTTATCATAGGACAAGAAATCAGCCTTCGACAACTTAACCTGTGAAAAAAAAATTTTCTAAGCCCCGGGGTCACAACTTCAGCAAAAATCTGAAATTCTCCAATTCACTCAAAAATGCTGCCAAACTGTTGCAAATTCACCCCTGAAAGGTTTCGTGGTGGAAATAGAAGGCTTTTTATCATAGGACAAGAAATCAGCCTTCAACAACTTAACCTGTGAAAAAAAAAATTTCTAAGCCCCGGGGTCACAACTTCAGCAAAAATCTGAAATTCTCCAATTCTCTCAAAAATGCTGCCAAACTGTTGCAAATTCACCCCTGAAAGGTTTGGTGGTGGAAATAGAAGGCTTTTTATCATAGGACAAGAAATCAGCCTTCGACAACTTAACCTGTGAAAAAAATTTTTTCTATGCCCCGGGGTCACAACTTCAGCAAAAATCTGAAATTCTCCAATTCACACAAAAATGCTGCCAAACTGTTGCAAATTCACCCCTGAAAGGTTTGGTGGTGGAAATAGAAGGCTTTTTATCATAGGACAAGAAATCAGCCTTAGACAACTTAACCTGTGAAAAAAAAAAATTCTAAGCCCCGGGGTCACAACTTCAGCAAAAATCTGAAATTCTCCAATTCACTCAAAAATGCTGCCAAACTGTTGCAAATTCACCCCTGAAAGGTTTGGTGGTGGAAATAGAAGGCTTTTTATCATAGGACAAGAAATCAGCCTTTGACAACTTAACCTGTGAAAAAAAATTTTTCTAAGCCCCGGGGTCACAACTTCAGCAAAAATCTGAAATTCTCCAATTCACTCAAAAATGCTGCCAAACTGTTGCAAATTCACCCCTGAAAGGTTTGGTGGTGGAAATAGAAGGCTTTTTATCATAGGACAAGAAATCAGCCTTCGACAACTTAACCTGTGAAAAAAAAATTTTCTAAGCCCCGGGGTCACAACTTCAGCAAAAATCTGAAATTCTCCAACTCACTCGAAAATGCTGCCAAATTGTTGCAAATTCACCCCTGAAAGGTTTGGTGGTGGAAATAGAAGGCTTTTTATCATAGGACAAGAAATCAGCCTTCGACAACTTAACCTGTGGGGAAAAAAATTTCTAAGCCCCGGGGTCACAACTTCAGCAAAAATCTGAAATTCTCCAATTCACTCAAAAATGCTGCCAAACTGTTGCAAATTCACCCCTGAAAGGTTTGGTGGTGGACATAGAAGGCTTTTTATCATAGGACAAGATATCAGCCTTCGACAACTTAACCTGTGAAAAAAAAATTTTCTAAGCCCCGGGGTCACAACTTCAGCAAAAATCTGAAATTCTCCAATTCACTCAAAAATGCTGCCAAACTGTTGCAAATTCACCCCTGAAAGGTTTCGTGGTGGAAATAGAAGGCTTTTTATCACAGGACAAGAAATCAGCCTTCGACAACTTAACCTGTGAAAAAAAAAATTTCTAAGCCCCGGTGTCACAACTTCAGCAAAAATCTGAAATTCTCCAATTCACTCAAAAATGCTGCCAAACTGTTGCAAATTCACCCCTGAAAGGTTTGGTAGTGGAAATAGAAGGCTTTTTATCATAGGACAAGAAATCAGCCTTTGACAACTTAACCTGTGAAAAAATTTTTTTCTAAGCCCCGGGGTCGCAACTTCAGCAAAAATCTGAAATTCTCCAATTCACTCAAAAATGCTGCCAAACTGTTGCAAATTCACCACTGAAAGGTTTGGTGGTGGACATAGAAGGCTTTTTATCATAGGACAAGAAATCAGCCTTCGAAAACTTAACCTGTGAAAAAAAAAATTCTAAGCCCCGGGGTCACAACTTCAGCAAAAATCTGAAATTCTCCAATTCACTCAAAAATGCTGCCAAACTGTTGCAAATTCACCCCTGAAAGGTTTGGTGGTGGAAATAGAAGGCTTTTTATCATAGGACAAGAAATCAGCCTTCGACAACTTAACCTGTGAAAAAAAAAATTTCTAAGCCCCGGGGTCACAACTTCAGCAAAAATCTGAAATTCTCCAACTCACTCGAAAATGCTGCCAAATTGTTGCAAATTCACCCCTGAAAGGTTTGGTGGTGGAAATAGAAGGCTTTTTATCATAGGACAAGAAATCAGCCTTCGACAACTTAACCTGTGGGAAAAAAAATTTCTAAGCCCCGGGGTCACAACTTCAGCAAAAATCTGAAATTCTCCAATTCACTCAAAAATGCTGCCAAACTGTTGCAAATTCATCCCTGAAAGGTTTGGTGGTGGACATAGAAGGCTTTTTATCATAGGACAAGAAATCAGCCTTCGACAACTTAACCTGTGAAAAAAAAATTTTCTAAGCCCCGGGGTCACAACTTCAGCAAAAATCTGAAATTCTCCAATTCACTCAAAAATGCTGCCAAACTGTTGCAAATTCACCCCTGAAAGGTTTGGTGGTGGACATAGAAGGCTTTTTATCATAGGACAAGATATCAGCCTTCGACAACTTAACCTGTGAAAAAAAAATTTTCTAAGCCCCGGGGTCACAACTTCAGCAAAAATCTGAAATTCTCCAATTCACTCAAAAATGCTGCCAAACTGTTGCAAATTCACCCCTGAAAGGTTTCGTGGTGGAAATAGAAGGCTTTTTATCACAGGACAAGAAATCAGCCTTCGACAACTTAACCTGTGAAAAAAAAAATTTCTAAGCCCCGGTGTCACAACTTCAGCAAAAATCTGAAATTCTCCAATTCACTCAAAAATGCTGCCAAACTGTTGCAAATTCACCCCTGAAAGGTTTGGTAGTGGAAATAGAAGGCTTTTTATCATAGGACAAGAAATCAGCCTTTGACAACTTAACCTGTGAAAAAATTTTTTTCTAAGCCCCGGGGTCGCAACTTCAGCAAAAATCTGAAATTCTCCAATTCACTCAAAAATGCTGCCAAACTGTTGCAAATTCACCACTGAAAGGTTTGGTGGTGGACATAGAAGGCTTTTTATCATAGGACAAGAAATCAGCCTTCGAAAACTTAACCTGTGAAAAAAAAAATTCTAAGCCCCGGGGTCACAACTTCAGCAAAAATCTGAAATTCTCCAATTCACTCAAAAATGCTGCCAAACTGTTGCAAATTCACCCCTGAAAGGTTTGGTGGTGGAAATAGAAGGCTTTTTATCATAGGACAAGAAATCAGCCTTCGACAACTTAACCTGTGAAAAAAAAATTTTCTAAGCCCCGGGGTCACAACTTCAGCAAAAATCTGAAATTCTCCAATTCACTCAAAAATGCTGCCAAACTGTTGCAAATTCACCCCTGAAAGGTTTGGTGGTGGAAATAGAAGGCTTTTTATCATAGGACAAGAAATCAGCCTTCGACAACTTAACCTGTGAAAAAAAAAATTTCTAAGCCCCGGGGTCACAACTTCAGCAAAAATCTGAAATTCTCCAATTCTCTCAAAAATGCTGCCAAACTGTTGCAAATTCACCCCTGAAAGGTTTGGTGGTGGAAATAGAAGGCTTTTTATCATAGGACAAGAAATCAGCCTTCGACAACTTAACCTGTGAAAAAAAAATTTTCTAAGCCCCGGGGTCACAACTTCAGCAAAAATCTGAAATTCTCCAATTCACACAA
Source organism: Podarcis liolepis (assembly GCF_965112155.1). Classification (NCBI taxonomy): domain Eukaryota; kingdom Metazoa; phylum Chordata; class Lepidosauria; order Squamata; family Lacertidae; genus Podarcis; species Podarcis liolepis. Next base: position 9,959,667 of record NC_139557.1, read on the forward strand.
AAATGCTGCCAAACTGTTGCAAATTCACCCCTGAAAGGTTTCGTGGTGGAAATAGAAGGCTTTTTATCATAGGACAAGAAATCAGCCTTAGACAACTTAACCTGTGGAAAAAAAAATTTCTAAGCCCCGGGGTCACAACTTCAGCAAAAATCTGAAATTCTCCAATTCACTCAAAAATGCTGCCAAACTGTTGCAAATTCACCCCTGAAAGGTTTGGTGGTGGAAATAGAAGGCTTTTTATCATAGGACAAGAAATCAGCCTTTGACAACTTAACCTGTGAAAAAAAAAATTTCTAAGCCCCGGGGTCACAACTTCAGCAAAAATCTGAAATTCTCCAATTCACTCAAAAATGCTGCCAAACTGTTGCAAATTCACCCCTGAAAGGTTTGGTGGTGGAAATAGAAGGCTTTTTATCATAGGACAAGAAATCAGCCTTCGACAACTTAACCTGTGAAAAAATTTTTTTCTAAGCCCCGGGGTCATAACTTCAGCAAAAATCTGAAATTCTCCAACTCACTCGAAAATGCTGCCAAATTGTTGCAAATTCACCCCTGAAAGGTTTGGTGGTGGAAATAGAAGGCTTTTTATCATAGGACAAGAAATCAGCCTTCGACAACTTAACCTGTGGGGAAAAAAATTTCTAAGCCCCGGGGTCACAACTTCAGCAAAAATCTGAAATTCTCCAATTCACTCAAAAATGCTGCCAAACTGTTGCAAATTCACCCCTGAAAGGTTTGGTGGTGGACATAGAAGGCTTTTTATCATAGGACAAGATATCAGCCTTCGACAACTTAACCTGTGAAAAAAAAATTTTCTAAGCCCCGGGGTCACAACTTCAGCAAAAATCTGAAATTCTCCAATTCACTCAAAAATGCTGCCAAACTGTTGCAAATTCACCCCTGAAAGGTTTCGTGGTGGAAATAGAAGGCTTTTTATCACAGGACAAGAAATCAGCCTTCGACAACTTAACCTGTGAAAAAAAAAATTTCTAAGCCCCGGTGTCACAACTTCAGCAAAAATCTGAAATTCTCCAATTCACTCAAAAATGCTGCCAAACTGTTGCAAATTCACCCCTGAAAGGTTTGGTGGTGGAAATAGAAGGCTTTTTATCATAGGACAAGAAATCAGCCTTTGACAACTTAACCTGTGAAAAAATTTTTTTCTAAGCCCCGGGGTCACAACTTCAGCAAAAATCTGAAATTCTCCAATTCACTCAAAAATGCTGCCAAACTGTTGCAAATTGACCCCTGAAAGGTTTGGAGATGGAAATAGAAGGCTTTTTATCATAGGACAAGAAATCAGCCTTCGACAACTTAACCTGTGCAAAAAAAAATTTCTAAGCCCCGGGGTCACAACTTCAGCAAAAATCTGAAATTCTCCAATTCACTCAAAAATGCTGCCAAACTGTTGCAAATTCACCCCTGAAAGGTTTGGTGGTGGACATAGAAGGCTTTTTATCATAGGACAAGAAATCAGCCTTCGACAACTTAAACTGTGAAAAAAAAAATTTCTAAGTCCCGGGGTCACAACTTCAGCAAAAATCTGAAATTCTCCAATTCACTCAAAAATGCTGCCAAACTGTTGCAAATTCACCCCAGAAAGGTTTCGTGGTGGAAATAGAAGGCTTTTTATCATAGGACAAGAAATCAGCCTTTGACAACTTAACCTGTGAAAAAAATTTTTTCTAAGCCCCGGGGTCACAACTTCAGCAAAAATCTGAAATTCTCCAATTCACTCAAAAATGCTGCCAAACTGTTGCAAATTCACCACTGAAAGGTTTGGTGGTGGACATAGAAGGCTTTTTATCATAGGACAAGAAATCAGCCTTCGAAAACTTAACCTGTGAAAAAAAAAATTCTAAGCCCCGGGGTCACAACTTCAGCAAAAATCTGAAATTCTCCAATTCACTCAAAAATGCTGCCAAACTGTTGCAAATTCACCCCTGAAAGGTTTGGTGGTGGAAATAGAAGGCTTTTTATCATAGGACAAGAAATCAGCCTTCGACAACTTAACCTGTGAAAAAAAAATTTTCTAAGCCCCTGGGTCACAACTTCAGCAAAAATCTGAAATTCTCCAACTCACTCGAAAATGCTGCCAAATTGTTGCAAATTCACCCCTGAAAGGTTTGGTGGTGGAAATAGAAGGCTTTTTATCATAGGACAAGAAATCAGCCTTCGACAACTTAACCTGTGGGAAAAAAAATTTCTAAGCCCCGGGGTCACAACTTCAGCAAAAATCTGAAATTCTCCAATTCACTCAAAAATGCTGCCAAACTGTTGCAAATTCATCCCTGAAAGGTTTGGTGGTGGACATAGAAGGCTTTTTATCATAGGACAAGAAATCAGCCTTAGACAACTTAACCTGTGAAAAAAAAATTTTCTAAGCCCCGGGGTCACAACTTCAGCAAAAATCTGAAATTCTCCAATTCACTCAAAAATGCTGCCAAACTGTTGCAAATTCACCCCTGAAAGGTTTCGTGGTGGAAATAGAAGGCTTTTTATCATGGGACAAGAAATCAGCCTTAGACAACTTAACCTGTGAAAAAAAAAATTTCTAAGCCCCGGGGTCACAACTTCAGCAAAAATCTGAAATTCTCCAATTCACTCAAAAATGCTGCCAAACTGTTGCAAATTGACCCCTGAAAGGTTTGGTGGTGGAAATAGAAGGCTTTTTATCATAGGACAAGAAATCAGCCTTCGACAACTTAACCTGTGAAAAAAAAATTTTCTAAGCCCCGGGGTCACAACTTCAGCAAAAATCTGAAATTCTCCAACTCACTCGAAAATGCTGCCAAATTGTTGCAAATTCACCCCTGAAAGGTTTGGTGGTGGAAATAGAAGGCTTTTTATCATAGGACAAGAAATCAGCCTTCGACAACTTAACCTGTGGGAAAAAAAATTTCTAAGCCCCGGGGTCACAACTTCAGCAAAAATCTGAAATTCTCCAATTCACTCAAAAATGCTGCCAAACTGTTGCAAATTCATCCCTGAAAGGTTTGGTGGTGGACATAGAAGGCTTTTTATCATAGGACAAGAAATCAGCCTTAGACAACTTAACCTGTGAAAAAAAAATTTTCTAAACCCCGGGGTCACAACTTCAGCAAAAATCTGAAATTCTCCAATTCACTCAAAAATGCTGCCAAACTGTTGCAAATTCACCCCTGAAAGGTTTCGTGGTGGAAATAGAAGGCTTTTTATCATGGGACAAGAAATCAGCCTTAGACAACTTAACCTGTGAAAAAAAAAATTTCTAAGCCCCGGGGTCACAACTTCAGCAAAAATCTGAAATTCTCCAATTCACTCAAAAATGCTGCCAAACTGTTGCAAATTCACCCCTGAAAGGTTTCGTGGTGGAAATAGAAGGCTTTTTATCATAGGACAAGAAATCAGCCTTCGACAACTTAACCTGTGAAAAAAAAATTGTCTAAGCCCCGGGGTCAAAACTTCAGCAAAAATCTGAAATTCTCCAACTCACTCGAAAATGCTGCCAAATTGTTGCAAATTCACCCCTGAAAGGTTTGGTGGTGGAAATAGAAGGCTTTTTATCATAGGACAAGAAATCAGCCTTCGACAACTTAACCTGTGAAAAAAAAAATTTCTAAGCCCCGGGGTCACAACTTCAGCAAAAATCTGAAATTCTCCAATTCACTCAAAAATGCTGCCAAACTGTTGCAAATTCACCCCTGAAAGGTTTCGTGGTGGAAATAGAAGGCTTTTTATCATAGGACAAGAAATCAGCCTTCGACAACTTAACCTGTGAAAAAAAAATTTTCTAAGCCCCGGGGTCACAACTTCAGCAAAAATCTGAAATTCTCCAATTCACTCAAAAATGCTGCCAAACTGTTGCAAATTCACCCCAGAAAGGTTTCGTGGTGGAAATAGAAGGCTTTTTATCATAGGACAAGAAATCAGCCTTTGACAACTTAACCTGTGAAAAAAATTTTTTCTAAGCCCCGGGGTCACAACTTCAGCAAAAATCTGAAATTCTCCAATTCACTCAAAAATGCTGCCAAACTGTTGCAAATTCACCACTGAAAGGTTTGGTGGTGGACATAGAAGGCTTTTTATGATAGGACAAGAAATCAGCCTTCGAAAACTTAACCTGTGAAAAAAAAAATTCTAAGCCCCGGGGTCACAACTTCAGCAAAAATCTGAAATTCTCCAATTCACTCAAAAATGCTGCCAAACTGTTGCAAATTGGGCCCTGAAAGGTTTCGTGGTGGAAATAGAAGGCTTTTTATCATAGGACAAGAAATCAGCCTTTGACAACTTAACCTGTGAAAAAAAAATTTTCTAAGCCCCGGGGTCACAACTTCAGCAAAAATCTGAAATTCTCCAATTCTCTCAAAAATGCTGCCAAACTGTTGCAAATTCACCCCTGAAAGGTTTGGTGGTGGAAATAGAAGGCTTTTTATCATAGGACAAGAAATCAGCCTTCGACAACTTAACCTGTGAAAAAAAAATTTTCTAAGCCCCGGGGTCACAACTTCAGCAAAAATCTGAAATTCTCCAATTCACTCAAAAATGCTGCCAAACTGTTGCAAATTCACCCCTGAAAGTTTTCGTGGTGGAAATAGAAGGCTTTTTATCATCGGACAAGAAATCAGCCTTAGACAACTTAACCTGTGAAAAAAAAAATTTCTAAGCCCCGGGGTCACAACTTCAGCAAAAATCTGAAATTCTCCAATTCACTCAAAAATGCTGCCAAACTGTTGCAAATTCACCCCTGAAAGGTTTGGTGGTGGAAATAGAAGGCTTTTTATCATAGGACAAGAAATCAGCCTTTGACAACTTAACCTGTGAAAAAAATTTTTTCTAAGCCCCGGGGTCACAACTTCAGCAAAAATCTGAAATTCTCCAATTCACTCAAAAATGCTGCCAAACTGTTGCAAATTGACCCCTGAAACGTTTGGTGGTGGAAATAGAAGGCTTTTTATCATAGGACAAGAAATCAGCCTTCGACAACTTAACCTGTGAAAAAAAAATTACTAAGCCCCGGGGTCACAACTTCAGCAAAAATCTGAAATTCTCCAATTCACTCAAAAATGCTGCCAAACTGTTGCAAATTGACCCCTGAAAGGTTTGGTGGTGGAAATAGAAGGCTTTTTTTTCATAGGACAAGAAATCAGTCTTCGACAACTTAACCTGTGAAAAAAAAATTTTCTAAGCCCCGGAGTCACAACTTCAGCAAAAATCTGAAATTCTCCAACTCACTCGAAAATGCTGCCAAATTGTTGCAAATTCACCCCTGAAAGGTTTGGTGGTGGAAATAGAAGGCTTTTTATCATAGGACAAGAAATCAGCCTTCGACAACTTAACCTGTGCAAAAAAAAATTTCTAAGCCCCGGGGTCACAACTTCAGCAAAAATCTGAAATTCTCCAATTCACTCAAAAATGCTGCCAAACTGTTGCAAATTCACCCCTGAAAGGTTTGGTGGTGGACATAGAAGGCTTTTTATCATAGGACAAGAAATCAGCCTTCGACAACTTAACCTGTGAAAAAAAAAATTTCTAAGCCCCGGGGTCACAACTTCAGCAAAAATCTGAAATTCTCCAATTCACTCAAAAATGCTGCCAAACTGTTGCAAATTCACCCCTGAAAGGTTTGGTGGTGGAAATAGAAGGCTTTTTATCATAGGACAAGAAATCAGCCTTCGACAACGTAACCTGTGAAAAAAAAAATTTCTAAGCCCCGGGGTCACAACTTCAGCAAAAATCTGAAATTCTCCAATTCACTCAAAAATGCTGCCAAACTGTTGCAAATTCACCCCTGAAAGGTTTGGTGGTGGAAATAGAAGGCTTTTTATCATAGGACAAGAAATCAGCCTTCGACAACTTAACCTGTGGAAAAAAAAAATTTCTAAGCCCCGGGGTCACAACTTCAGCAAAAATCTGAAATTATCCAATTCACTCAAAAATGCTGCCAAATTGTTGCAAATTCACCCCTGAAAGGTTTGGTGGTGGAAATAGAAGGCTTTTTATCATAGGACAAGAAATCAGCCTTCGACAACTTAACCTGTGAAAAAAAAATTTTCTAAGCCCCGGGGTCACAACTTCAGCAAAAATCTGAAATTCTCCAATTCACTCAAAAATGCTGCCAAACTGTTGCAAATTCACCCCTGAAAGGTTTCGTGGTGGAAATAGAAGGCTTTTTATCATAGGACAAGAAATCAGCCTTCGACAACTTAACCTGTGAAAAAAAAATTTTCTAAGCCCCGGGGTCACAACTTCAGCAAAAATCTGAAATTCTCCAATTCTCTCAAAAATGCTGCCAAACTGTTGCAAATTCACCCCTGAAAGGTTTGGTGGTGGAAATAGAAGGCTTTTTATCATAGGACAAGAAATCAGCCTTCGACAACTTAACCTGTGAAAAAATTTTTTTCTAAGCCCCGGGGTCACAACTTCAGCAAAAATCTGAAATTCTCCAATTCACACAAAAATGCTGCCAAACTGTTGCAAATTCACCCCTGAAAGGTTTCGTGGTGGAAATAGAAGGCTTTTTATCATAGGACAAGAAATCAGCCTTAGACAACTTAACCTGTGAAAAAAAAAATTTCTAAGCCCCGGGGTCACAACTTCAGCAAAAATCTGAAATTCTCCAATTCACTCAAAAATGCTGCCAAACTGTTGCAAATTCACCCCTGAAAGGTTTGGTGGTGGAAATAGAAGGCTTTTTATCATAGGACAAGAAATCAGCCTTTGACAACTTAACCTGTGAAAAAAAATTTTTCACAACTTCAGCAAAAATCTGAAATTCTCCAATTCACTCAAAAATGCTGCCAAACTGTTGCAAATTCACCCCTGAAAGGTTTGGTGGTGGAAATAGAAGGCTTTTTATCATAGGACAAGAAATCAGCCTTCGACAACTTAACGTGTAAAAAAAAAATTTTCTAAGCCCCCGGGGTCACAACTTCAGCAAAAATCTGAAATTCTCCAACTCACTCGAAAATGCTGCCAAATTGTTGCAAATTCACCCCTGAAAGGTTTGGTGGTGGAAATAGAAGGCTTTTTATCATAGGACAAGAAATCAGCCTTCGACAACTTAACCTGTGGGGAAAAAAATTTCTAAGCCCCGGGGTCACAACTTCAGCAAAAATCTGAAATTCTCCAATTCACTCAAAAATGCTGCCAAACTGTTGCAAATTCACCCCTGAAAGGTTTGGTGGTGGACATAGAAGGCTTTTTATCATAGGACAAGATATCAGCCTTCGACAACTTAACCTGTGAAAAAAAAATTTTCTAAGCCCCGGGGTCACAACTTCAGCAAAAATCTGAAATTCTCCAATTCACTCAAAAATGCTGCCAAACTGTTGCAAATTCACCCCTGAAAGGTTTCGTGGTGGAAATAGAAGGCTTTTTATCACAGGACAAGAAATCAGCCTTCGACAACTTAACCTGTGAAAAAAAAAATTTCTAAGCCCCGGTGTCACAACTTCAGCAAAAATCTGAAATTCTCCAATTCACTCAAAAATGCTGCCAAACTGTTGCAAATTCACCCCTGAAAGGTTTGGTGGTGGAAATAGAAGGCTTTTTATCATAGGACAAGAAATCAGCCTTTGACAACTTAACCTGTGAAAAAAATAATTTCTAAGCCCCGGGGTCACAACTTCAGCAAAAATCTGAAATTCTCCAATTCACTCAAAAATGCTGCCAAACTGTTGCAAATTGACCCCTGAAAGGTTTGGTGGTGGAAATAGAAGGCTTTTTTTTCATAGGACAAGAAATCAGTCTTCGACAACTTAACCTGTGAAAAAAAAATTTTCTAAGCCCCGGGGTCACAACTTCAGCAAAAATCTGAAATTCTCCAACTCACTCGAAAATGCTGCCAAATTGTTGCAAATTCACCCCTGAAAGGTTTGGTGGTGGAAATAGAAGGCTTTTTATCATAGGACAAGAAATCAGCCTTCGACAACTTAACCTGTGCAAAAAAAAATTTCTAAGCCCCGGGGTCACAACTTCAGCAAAAATCTGAAATTCTCCAATTCACTCAAAAATGCTGCCAAACTGTTGCAAATTCACCCCTGAAAGGTTTGGTGGTGGACATAGAAGGCTTTTTATCATAGGACAAGAAATCAGCCTTCGACAACTTAACCTGTGAAAAAAAAAATTTCTAAGCCCTGGGGTCACAACTTCAGCAAAAATCTGAAATTCTCCAATTCACTCAAAAATGCTGCCAAACTGTTGCAAATTCACCCCTGAAAGGTTTGGTGGTGGAAATAGAAGGCTTTTTATCATAGGACAAGAAATCAGCCTTCGACAACGTAACCTGTGAAAAAAAAAATTTCTAAGCCCCGGGGTCACAACTTCAGCAAAAATCTGAAATTCTCCAATTCACTCAAAAATGCTGCCAAACTGTTGCAAATTCACCCCTGAAAGGTTTGGTGGTGGAAATAGAAGGCTTTTTATCATAGGACAAGAAATCAGCCTTCGACAACTTAACCTGTGGAAAAAAAAAATTTCTAAGCCCCGGGGTCACAACTTCAGCAAAAATCTGAAATTATCCAATTCACTCAAAAATGCTGCCAAATTGTTGCAAATTCACCCCTGAAAGGTTTGGTGGTGGAAATAGAAGGCTTTTTATCATAGGACAAGAAATCAGCCTTCGACAACTTAACCTGTGAAAAAAAAATTTTCTAAGCCCCGGGGTCACAACTTCAGCAAAAATCTGAAATTCTCCAATTCACTCAAAAATGCTGCCAAACTGTTGCAAATTCACCCCTGAAAGGTTTCGTGGTGGAAATAGAAGGCTTTTTATCATAGGACAAGAAATCAGCCTTCGACAACTTAACCTGTGAAAAAAAAATTTTCTAAGCCCCGGGGTCACAACTTCAGCAAAAATCTGAAATTCTCCAATTCTCTCAAAAATGCTGCCAAACTGTTGCAAATTCACCCCTGAAAGGTTTGGTGGTGGAAATAGAAGGCTTTTTATCATAGGACAAGAAATCAGCCTTCGACAACTTAACCTGTGAAAAAATTTTTTTCTAAGCCCCGGGGTCACAACTTCAGCAAAAATCTGAAATTCTCCAATTCACACAAAAATGCTGCCAAACTGTTGCAAATTCACCCCTGAAAGGTTTCGTGGTGGAAATAGAAGGCTTTTTATCATAGGACAAGAAATCAGCCTTAGACAACTTAACCTGTGAAAAAAAAAATTTCTAAGCCCCGGGGTCACAACTTCAGCAAAAATCTGAAATTCTCCAATTCACTCAAAAATGCTGCCAAACTGTTGCAAATTCACCCCTGAAAGGTTTGGTGGTGGAAATAGAAGGCTTTTTATCATAGGACAAGAAATCAGCCTTTGACAACTTAACCTGTGAAAAAAAAATTTTCTAAGCCCCGGGGTCACAACTTCAGCAAAAATCTGAAATTCTCCAATTCACTCAAAAATGCTGCCAAACTGTTGCAAATTCACCCCTGAAAGGTTTGGTGGTGGAAATAGAAGGCTTTTTATCATAGGACAAGAAATCAGCCTTCGACAACTTAACGTGTAAAAAAAAAATTTTCTAAGCCCCGGGGTCACAACTTCAGCAAAAATCTGAAATTCTCCAACTCACTCGAAAATGCTGCCAAATTGTTGCAAATTCACCCCTGAAAGGTTTGGTGGTGGAAATAGAAGGCTTTTTATCATAGGACAAGAAATCAGCCTTCGACAACTTAACCTGTGGGGAAAAAAATTTCTAAGCCCCGGGGTCACAACTTCAGCAAAAATCTGAAATTCTCCAATTCACTCAAAAATGCTGCCAAACTGTTGCAAATTCACCCCTGAAAGGTTTGGTGGTGGACATAGAAGGCTTTTTATCATAGGACAAGATATCAGCCTTCGACAACTTAACCTGTGAAAAAAAAATTTTCTAAGCCCCGGGGTCACAACTTCAGCAAAAATCTGAAATTCTCCAATTCACTCAAAAATGCTGCCAAACTGTTGCAAATTCACCCCTGAAAGGTTTCGTGGTGGAAATAGAAGGCTTTTTATCACAGGACAAGAAATCAGCCTTCGACAACTTAACCTGTGAAAAAAAAAATTTCTAAGCCCCGGTGTCACAACTTCAGCAAAAATCTGAAATTCTCCAATTCACTCAAAAATGCTGCCAAACTGTTGCAAATTCACCCCTGAAAGGTTTGGTGGTGGAAATAGAAGGCTTTTTATCATAGGACAAGAAATCAGCCTTTGACAACTTAACCTGTGAAAAAATTTTTTTCTAAGCCCCGGGGTCACAACTTCAGCAAAAATCTGAAATTCTCCAATTCACTCAAAAATGCTGCCAAACTGTTGCAAATTGACCCCTGAAAGGTTTGGAGGTGGAAATAGAAGGCTTTTTATCATAGGACAAGAAATCAGTCTTCGACAACTTAACCTGTGAAAAAAAAATTTTCTAAGCCCCGGGGTCACAACTTCAGCAAAAATCTGAAATTCTCCAACTCACTCGAAAATTCTGCCAAATTGTTGCAAATTCACCCCTGAAAGGTTTGGTGGTGGAAATAGAAGGCTTTTTATCATAGGACAAGAAATCAGCCTTCGACAACTTAACCTGTGCAAAAAAAAAATTTCTAAGCCCCGGGGTCACAACTTCAGCAAAAATCTGAAATTCTCCAATTCACTCAAAAATGCTGCCAAACTGTTGCAAATTCACCCCTGAAAGGTTTGGTGGTGGAAATAGAAGGCTTTTTATCATAGGACAAGAAATCAGCCTTTGACAACTTAACCTGTGAAAAAAAAATTTTTCTAAGCCCCGGGGTCACAACTTCAGCAAAAATCTGAAATTCTCCAATTCACTCAAAAATGCTGCCAAACTGTTGCAAATTCACCCCTGAAAGGTTTGGTGGTGGAAATAGAAGGCTTTTTATCATAGGACAAGAAATCAGCCTTCGACAACTTAACGTGTAAAAAAAAAATTTTCTAAGCCCCGGGGTCACAACTTCAGCAAAAATCTGAAATTCTCCAACTCACTCGAAAATGCTGCCAAATTGTTGCAAATTCACCCCTGAAAGGTTTGGTGGTGGAAATAGAAGGCTTTTTATCATAGGACAAGAAATCAGCCTTCGACAACTTAACCTGTGGGGAAAAAAATTTCTAAGCCCCGGGGTCACAACTTCAGCAAAAATCTGAAATTCTCCAATTCACTCAAAAATGCTGCCAAACTGTTGCAAATTCACCCCTGAAAGGTTTGGTGGTGGACATAGAAGGCTTTTTATCATAGGACAAGATATCAGCCTTCGACAACTTAACCTGTGAAAAAAAAAATTTCTAAGCCCCGGGGTCACAACTTCAGCAAAAATCTGAAATTCTCCAATTCACTCAAAAATGCTGCCAAACTGTTGCAAATTCACCCCTGAAAGGTTTCGTGGTGGAAATAGAAGGCTTTTTATCACAGGACAAGAAATCAGCCTTCGACAACTTAACCTGTGAAAAAAAAAATTTCTAAGCCCCGGGGTCACAACTTCAGCAAAAATCTGAAATTCTCCAATTCACTCAAAAATGCTGCCAAACTGTTGCAAATTCACCCCTGAAAGGTTTGGTGGTGGAAATAGAAGGCTTTTTATCATAGGACAAGAAATCAGCCTTTGACAACTTAACCTGTGAAAAAAATTTTTTCTAAGCCCCGGGGTCACAACTTCAGCAAAAATCTGAAATTCTCCAATTCACTCAAAAATGCTGCCAAACTGTTGCAAATTGACCCCTGAAAGGTTTGGAGGTGGAAATAGAAGGCTTTTTATCATAGGACAAGAAATCAGTCTTCGACAACTTAACCTGTGAAAAAAAAATTTTCTAAGCCCCGGGGTCACAACTTCAGCAAAAATCTGAAATTCTCCAACTCACTCGAAAATGCTGCCAAATTGTTGCAAATTCACCCCTGAAAGGTTTGGTGGTGGAAATAGAAGGCTTTTTATCATAGGACAAGAAATCAGCCTTCGACAACTTAACCTGTGCAAAAAAAAATTTCTAAGCCCCGGGGTCACAACTTCAGCAAAAATCTGAAATTCTCCAATTCACTCAAAAATGCTGCCAAACTGTTGCAAATTCACCCCTGAAAGGTTTGGTGGTGGACATAGAAGGCTTTTTATCATAGGACAAGAAATCAGCCTTCGACAACTTAACCTGTGAAAAAAAAAAATTTCTAAGTCCCGGGGTCACAACTTCAGCAAAAATCTGAAATTCTCCAATTCACTCAAAAATGCTGCCAAACTGTTGCAAATTCACCCCAGAAAGGTTTCGTGGTGGAAATAGAAGGCTTTTTATCATAGGACAAGAAATCAGCCTTTGACAACTTAACCTGTGAAAAAATTTTTTTCTAAGCCCCGGGGTCACAACTTCAGCAAAAATCTGAAATTCTCCAATTCACTCAAAAATGCTGCCAAACTGTTGCAAATTCACCACTGAAAGGTTTGGTGGTGGACATAGAAGGCTTTTTATCATAGGACAAGAAATCAGCCTTCGAAAACTTAACCTGTGAAAAAAAAAATTCTAAGCCCCGGGGTAACAACTTCAGCAAAAATCTGAAATTCTCCAATTCACTCAAAAATGCTGCCAAACTGTTGCAAATTCACCCCTGAAAGGTTTGGTGGTGGAAATAGAAGGCTTTTTATCATAGGACAAGAAATCAGCCTTCGACAACTTAACCTGTGAAAAAAAAATTTTCTAAGCCCCGGGGTCACAACTTCAGCAAAAATCTGAAATTCTCCAACTCACTCGAAAATGCTGCCAAATTGTTGCAAATTCACCCCTGAAAGGTTTGGTGGTGGAAATAGAAGGCTTTTTATCATAGGACAAGAAATCAGCCTTCGACAACTTAACCTGTGGGAAAAAAAATTTCTAAGCCCCGGGGTCACAACTTCAGCAAAAATCTGAAATTCTCCAATTCACTCAAAAATGCTGCCAAACTGTTGCAAATTCACCCCTGAAAGGTTTGGTGGTGGACATAGAAGGCTTTTTATCATAGGACAAGAAATAAGCCTTCGACAACTTAACCTGTGAAAAAAAAATTTTCTAAGCCCCGGGGTCACAACTTCAGCAAAAATCTGAAATTCTCCAATTCACTCAAAAATGCTGCCAAACTGTTGCAAATTCACCCCTGAAAGGTTTCGTGGTGGAAATAGAAGGCTTTTTATCATGGGACAAGAAATCAGCCTTAGAGAACTTAACCTGTGAAAAAAAAAATTTCTAAGCCCCGGGGTCACAACTTCAGCAAAAATCTGAAATTCTCCAATTCACTCAAAAATGCTGCCAAACTGTTGCAAATTCACCCCTGAAAGGTTTGGTGGTGGAAATAGAAGGCTTTTTATCATAGGACAAGAAATCAGCCTTTGACAACTTAACCTGTGAAAAAAATTTTTTCTAAGCCCCGGGGTCACAACTTCAGCAAAAATCTGAAATTCTCCAATTCACTCAAAAATGCTGCCAAACTGTTGCAAATTGACCCCTGAAAGGTTTGGTGGTGGAAATAGAAGGCTTTTTATCATAGGACAAGAAATCAGCCTTCGACAACTTAACCTGTGAAAAAAAAATTTTCTAAGCCCCGGGGTCACAACTTCAGCAAAAATCTGAAATTCTCCAACTCACTCGAAAATGCTGCCAAATTGTTGCAAATTCACCCCTGAAAGGTTTGGTGGTGGAAATAGAAGGCTTTTTATCATAGGACAAGAAATCAGCCTTCGACAACTTAACCTGTGCAAAAAAATATTTCTAAGCCCCGGGGTCACAACTTCAGCAAAAATCTGAAATTCTCCAATTCACTCAAAAATGCTGCCAAACTGTTGCAAATTCACCCCTGAAAGGTTTGGTGGTGGACATAGAAGGCTTTTTATCATAGGACAAGAAATCAGCCTTCGACAACTTAACCTGTGAAAAAAAAAATTTCTAAGCCCCGGGGTCACAACTTCAGCAAAAATCTGAAATTATCCAATTCACTCAAAAATGCTGCCAAATTGTTGCAAATTCACCCCTGAAAGGTTTGGTGGTGGAAATAGAAGGCTTTTTATCATAGGACAAGAAATCAGCCTTCGATAACTTAACCTGTGAAAAAAAAAATTTCTAAGCCCCGGGGTCACAACTTCAGCAAAAATCTGAAATTCTCCAATTCACTCAAAAATGCTGCCAAACTGTTGCAAATTCACCCCTGAAAGGTTTCGTGGTGGAAATAGAAGGCTTTTTATCATAGGACAAGAAATCAGCCTTCGACAACTTAACCTGTGAAAAAAAAAATTTCTAAGCCCCGGGGTCACAACTTCAGCAAAAATCTGAAATTCTCCAATTCACTCAAAAATGCTGCCAAACTGTTGCAAATTCACCCCAGAAAGGTTTCGTGGTGGAAATAGAAGGCTTTTTATCATAGGACAAGAAATCAGCCTTTGACAACTTAACCTGTGAAAAAATTTTTTTCTAAGCCCCGGGGTCACAACTTCAGCAAAAATCTGAAATTCTCCAATTCACTCAAAAATGCTGCCAAACTGTTGCAAATTCACCACTGAAAGGTTTGGTGGTGGACATAGAAGGCTTTTTATGATAGGACAAGAAATCAGCCTTCGAAAACTTAACCTGTGAAAAAAAAAAATTCTAAGCCCCGGGGTCACAACTTCAGCAAAAATCTGAAATTCTCCAATTCACTCAAAAATGCTGCCAAACTGTTGCAAATTGAGCCCTGAAAGGTTTCGTGGTGGAAATAGAAGGCTTTTTATCATAGGACAAGAAATCAGCCTTTGACAACTTAACCTGTGAAAAAAAAATTTTCTAAGCCCCGGGGTCACAACTTCAGCAAAAATCTGAAATTCTCCAATTCTCTCAAAAATGCTGCCAAACTGTTGCAAATTCACCCCTGAAAGGTTTGGTGGTGGAAATAGAAGGCTTTTTATCATAGGACAAGAAATCAGCCTTCGACAACTTAACCTGTGAAAAATAAATTTTCTAAGCCCCGGGGTCACAACTTCAGCAAAAATCTGAAATTCTCCAATTCACTCAAAAATGCTGCCAAACTGTTGCAAATTCACCCCTGAAAGGTTTCGTGGTGGAAATAGAAGGCTTTTTATCATCGGACAAGAAATCAGCCTTAGACAACTTAACCTGTGAAAAAAAAAATTTCTAAGCCCCGGGGTCACAACTTCAGCAAAAATCTGAAATTCTCCAATTCACTCAAAAATGCTGCCAAACTGTTGCAAATTGAGCCCTGAAAGGTTTGGTGGTGGAAATAGAAGGCTTTTTATCATAGGACAAGAAATCAGCCTTTGACAACTTAACCTGTGAAAAAAATTTTTTCTAAGCCCCGGGGTCACAACTTCAGCAAAAATCTGAAATTCTCCAATTCACTCAAAAATGCTGCCAAACTGTTGCAAATTCACCCCTGAAAGGTTTCGTGGTGGACATAGAAGGCTTTTTATCATAGGACAAGAAATCAGCCTTTGACAACTTAACCTGTGAAAAAAAAAATTTCTAAGCCCCGGGGTCACAACTTCAGCAAAAATCTGAAATTCTCCAATTCCCTGAAAAATGCTGCCAAATTGTTGCAAATTCACCCCTGAAAGGTTTCGTGGTGGAAATAGAAGGCTTTTTATCATAGGACAAGAAATCAGCCTTCGACAACTTAACCTGTGGAAAAAAAAATTTCTAAGCCCCGGGGTCACAACTTCAGCAAAAATCTGAAATTATCCAATTCACTCAAAAATGCTGCCAAATTGTTGCAAATTGACCCCTGAAAGGTTTGGTGGTGGAAATAGAAGGCTTTTTATCATAGGACAAGAAATCAGCCTTCGACAACTTAACCTGTGAAAAAAATAATTTCTAAGCCCCGGGGTCACAACTTCAGCAAAAATCTGAAATTATCCAATTCACTCAAAAATGCTGCCAAATTGTTGCAAATTCACCCCTGAAAGGTTTGGTGGTGGAAATAGAAGGCTTTTTATCATAGGACAAGAAATCAGCCTTCGACAACTTAACCTGTGGAAAAAAAAAATTCTAAGCCCCGGGGTCACAACTTCAGCAAAAATCTGAAATTCTCCAATTCACTCAAAAATGCTGCCAAACTGTTGCAAATTCACCCCTGAAAGGTTTGGTGGTGGACATAGAAGGCTTTTTATCATAGGACAAGAAATCAGCCTTCGACAACTTAACCTGTGAAAAAAAAAATTTCTAAGCCCCGGGGTCACAACTTCAGCAAAAATCTGAAATTCTCCAATTCACTCAAAAATGCTGCCAAACTGTTGCAAATTCACCCCTGAAAGGTTTGGTGGTGGAAATAGAAGGCTTTTTATCATAGGACAAGAAATCAGCCTTCGACAACTTAACCTGTGAAAAAAAAAAATTTTAAGCCCCGGGGTCACAACTTCAGCAAAAATCTGAAATTCTCCAATTCTCTCAAAAATGCTGCCAAACTGTTGCAAATTGACCCCTGAAAGGTTTGGTGGTGGAAATAGAAGGCTTTTTATCATAGGACAAGAAATCAGCCTTCGACAACTTAACCTGTGAAAAAAATTTTTTCTAAGCCCCGGGGTCACAACTTCAGCAAAAATCTGAAATTCTCCAATTCACTCAAAAATGCTGCCAAACTGTTGCAAATTGACCCCTGAAAGGTTTGGTGGTGGAAATAGAAGGCTTTTTATCATAGGACAAGAAATCAGCCTTCGACAACTTAACCTGTGAAAAAAAAATTTCTAAGCACCGGGGTCACAACTTCAGCAAAAATCTGAAATTCTCCAATTCACTCAAAAATGCTGCCAAACTGTTGCAAATTCACCCCTGAAAGGTTTGGTGGTGGACATAGAAGGCTTTTTATCATAGGACAAGAAACCAGCCTTCGACAACTTAACCTGTGAAAAAAATAATTTCTAAGCCCCGGGGTCACAACTTCAGCAAAAATCTGAAATTCTCCAATTCACTCAAAAATGCTGCCAAACTGTTGCAAATTGACCCCTGAAAGCTTTGGTGGTGGAAATAGAAGACTTTTTATCATAGGACAAGAAATCAGACTTCGACAACATAACCTGTGAAAAAAAAAATTTCTAAGCCCCGGGGTCACAACTTCAGCAAAAATCTGAAATTCTCCAATTCACTCAAAAATGCTGCCAAACTGTTGCAAATTCACCCCTGAAAGGTTTCGTGGTGGACATAGAAGGCTTTTTATCATAGGACAAGAAATCAGCCTTCGACAACTTAACCTGTGAAAAAAAAAATTTCTAAGCCCCGGGGTCACAACTTCAGCAAAAATCTGAAATTCTCCAATTCACTCAAAAATGCTGCCAAACTGTTGCAAATTCACCCCTGAAAGGTTTGGTGGTGGACATAGAAGGCTTTTTATCATAGGACAAGAAATCAGCCTTCGACAACTTAACCTGTGAAAAAAAAATTTTCTAAGCCCGGGGGTCACAACTTCAGCAAAAATCTGAAATTCTCCAATTCACTCAAAAATGCTGCCAAACTGTTGCAAATTCACCCCTGAAAGGTTTCGTGGTGGAAATAGAAGGCTTTTTATCATAGGACAAGAAATCAGCCTTCGACAACTTAACCTGTGAAAAAAAAAAATTCTAAGCCCCGGGGTCACAACTTCAGCAAAAATCTGAAATTCTCCAATTCACTCAAAAATGCTGCCAAACTGTTGCAAATTGACCCCTGAAAGGTTTGGTGGTGGAAATAGAAGGCTTTTTATCATAGGACAAGAAATCAGCCTTCGACAACTTAACCTGTGGAAAAAAAAATTTCTAAGCCCCGGGGTCACAACTTCAGCAAAAATCTGAAATTATCCAATTCACTCAAAAATGCTGCCAAATTGTTGCAAATTCACCCCTGAAAGGTTTGGTGGTGGAAATAGAAGGCTTTTTATCATAGGACAAGAAATCAGCCTTCGACAACTTAACCTGTGGAAAAAAAAAATTCTAAGCCCCGGGGTCACAACTTCAGCAAAAATTTGAAATTCTCCAATTCACTCAAAAATGCTGCCAAACTGTTGCAAATTCACCCCTGAAAGGTTTGGTGGTGGACATAGAAGGCTTTTTATCATAGGACAAGAAATCAGCCTTCGACAACTTAACCTGTGAAAAAAAAATTTCTAAGCCCCGGGGTCACAACTTCAGCAAAAATCTGAAATTCTCCAATTCACTCAAAAATGCTGCCAAACTGTTGCAAATTCACCCCTGAAAGGTTTGGTGGTGGAAATAGAAGGCTTTTTATCATAGGACAAGAAATCAGCCTTCGACAACTTAACCTGTGAAAAAAAAAAATTTTAAGCCCCGGGGTCACAACTTCAGCAAAAATCTGAAATTCTCCAATTCTCTCAAAAATGCTGCCAAACTGTTGCAAATTCACCCCTGAAAGGTTTGGTGGTGGAAATAGAAGGCTTTTTATCATAGGACAAGAAATCAGCCTTCGACAACTTAACCTGTGAAAAAATTTTTTTCTAAGCCCCGGGGTCACAACTTCAGCAAAAATCTGAAATTCTTCAATTCACTCAAAAATGCTGCCAAACTGTTGCAAATTCACCCCTGAAAGGTTTCGTGGTGGAAATAGAAGGCTTTTTATCATAGGACAAGAAATCAGCCTTAGACAACTTAACCTGTGAAAAAAAAAAATTCTAAGCCCCGGGGTCACAACTTCAGCAAAAATCTGAAATTCTCCAATTCACTCAAAAATGCTGCCAAACTGTTGCAAATTCACCCCTGAAAGGTTTCGTGGTGGAAATAGAAGGCTTTTTATCATAGGACAAGAAATCAGCCTTCGACAACTTAACCTGTGAAAAAAAAATTTTCTAAGCCCCGGGGTCACAACTTCAGCAAAAATCTGAAATTCTCCAATTCTCTCAAAAATGCTGCCAAACTGTTGCAAATTGACCCCTGAAAGGTTTGGTGGTGGAAATAGAAGGCTTTTTATCATAGGACAAGAAATCAGCCTTCGACAACTTAACCTGTGAAAAAAATTTTTTCTAAGCCCCGGGGTCACAACTTCAGCAAAAATCTGAAATTCTCCAATTCACTCAAAAATGCTGCCAAACTGTTGCAAATTCACCCCTGAAAGGTTTCGTGGTGGAAATAGAAGGCTTTTTATCATAGGACAAGAAATCAGCCTTAGACAACTTAACCTGTGAAAAAAAAAAATTCTAAGCCCCGGGGTCACAACTTCAGCAAAAATCTGAAATTCTCCAATTCACTCAAAAATGCTGCCAAACTGTTGCAAATTCACCCCTGAAAGGTTTGGTGGTGGAAATAGAAGGCTTTTTATCATAGGACAAGAAATCAGCCTTCGACAACTTAACCTGTGAAAAAAATTTTTTCCAAGCCCCGGGGTCACAACTTCAGCAAAAATCTGAAATTCTCCAATTCACACAAAAATGCTGCCAAACTGTTGCAAATTCACCCCTGAAAGGTTTCGTGGTGGAAATAGAAGGCTTTTTATCATAGGACAAGAAATCAGCCTTAGACAACTTAACCTGTGAAAAAAAAAATTTCTAAGCCCCGGGGTCACAACTTCAGCAAAAATCTGAAATTCTCCAATTCACTCAAAAATGCTGCCAAACTGTTGCAAATTCACCCCTGAAAGGTTTGGTGGTGGAAATAGAAGGCTTTTTATCATAGGACAAGAAATCAGCCTTTGACAACTTAACCTGTGAAAAAAAAATTTTCTAAGCCCCGGGGTCACAACTTCAGCAAAAATCTGAAATTCTCCAATTCACTCAAAAATGCTGCCAAACTGTTGCAAATTCACCCCTGAAAGGTTTGGTGGTGGAAATAGAAGGCTTTTTATCATAGGACAAGAAATCAGCCTTCGACAACTTAACCTGTGGAAAAAAATTTTTCTAAGCCCCGGGGTCACAACTTCAGCAAAAATCTGAAATTCTCCAACTCACTCGAAAATGCTGCCAAATTGGTGCAAATTCAGCCCTGAAAGTTTTGGTGGTGGAAATAGAAGGCTTTTTATCATAGGACAAGAAATCAGCCTTCGACAACTTAACCTGTGGAAAAAAAAATTTCTAAGCCCCGGGGTCACAACTTCAGCAAAAATCTGAAATTCTCCAACTCACTCGAAAATGCTGCCAAATTGGTGCAAATTCACCCCTGAAAGTTTTGGTGGTGGAAATAGAAGGCTTTTTATC
Source organism: Podarcis liolepis (assembly GCF_965112155.1). NCBI lineage: Eukaryota > Metazoa > Chordata > Lepidosauria > Squamata > Lacertidae > Podarcis > Podarcis liolepis. The sequence goes on from NC_139557.1 coordinate 9,979,733, forward strand.
ATAGGACAAGAAATCAGCCTTCGACAACTTAACCTGTGGAAAAAAAAATTTCTAAGCCCCGGGGTCACAACTTCAGCAAAAATCTGAAATTCTCCAATTCACTCAAAAATGCTGCCAAACTGTTGCAAATTCACCCCTGAAAGGTTTGGTGGTGGACATAGAAGGCTTTTTATCATAGGACAAGAAATCAGCCTTCGACAACTTAACCTGTGGAAAATTTTTTTTCTAAGCCCCGGGGTCACAACTTCAGCAAAAATCTGAAATTCTCCAATTCACTCAAAAATGCTGCCAAACTGTTGCAAATTCACCCCTGAAAGGTTTCGTGGTGGAAATAGAAGGCTTTTTATCATAGGACAAGAAATCAGCCTTAGACAACTTAACCTGTGAAAAAAAAAATTTCTAAGCCCCGGGGTCACAACTTCAGCAAAAATCTGAAATTATCCAATTCACTCAAAAATGCTGCCAAACTGTTGCAAATTCACCCCTGAATGGTTTGGTGGTGGACATAGAAGGCTTTTTATCATAGGACAAGAAATCAGCCTTCGACAACTTAACCTGTGAAAAAAAAATTTTCTAAGCCCCGGGGTCACAACTTCAGCAAAAATCTGAAATTCTCCAACTCACTCGAAAATGCTGCCAAATTGTTGCAAATTCACCCCTGAAAGTTTTGGTGATGGAAATAGAAGGCTTTTTATCATAGGACAAGAAATCAGCCTTCGACAACTTAACCTGTGGAAAAAAAAATTTCTAAGCCCCGGGGTCACAACTTCAGCAAAAATCTGAAATTCTCCAATTCACTCAAAAATGCTGCCAAACTGTTGCAAATTCATCCCTGAAAGGTTTGGTGGTGGACATAGAAGGCTTTTTATCATAGGACAAGAAATCAGCCTTCGACAACTTAACCTGTGGAAAAATTTTTTTCTAAGCCCCGGGGTCACAACTTCAGCAAAAATCTGAAATTCTCCAATTCACTCAAAAATGCAGCCAAACTGTTGCAAATTCACCCCTGAAAGGTTTCGTGGTGGAAATAGAAGGCTTTTTATCATAGGACAAGAAATCAGCCTTAGACAACTTAACCTGTGAAAAAAAAAAATTTCTAAGCCCCGGGGTCACAACTTCAGCAAAAATCTGAAATTATCCAATTCACTCAAAAATGCTGCCAAACTGTTGCAAATTCACCCCTGAAAGGTTTGGTGGTGGAAATAGAAGGCTTTTTATCATAGGACAAGAAATCAGCCTTTGACAACTTAACGTGTGAAAAAAATTTTTTCTAAGCCCCGGGGTCACAACTTCAGCAAAAATCTGAAATTCTCCAATTCTCTCAAAAATGCTGCCAAACTGTTGCAAATTCACCCCTGAAAGGTTTCGTGGTGGAAATAGAAGGCTTTTTATCATAGGACAAGAAATCAGCCTTAGACAACTTAACCTGTGAAAAAAAAAATTTCTAAGCCCCGGGGTCACAACTTCAGCAAAAATCTGAAATTCTCCAATTCACTCAAAAATGCTGCCAAACTGTTGCAAATTCACCCCTGAAAGGTTTGGTGGTGGAAATAGAAGGCTTTTTATCATAGGACAAGAAATCAGCCTTTGACAACTTAACCTGTGAAAAAAAATTTTTCTAAGCCCCGGGGTCACAACTTCAGCAAAAATCTGAAATTCTCCAATTCCCTGAAAAATGCTGCCAAACTGTTGCAAATTGACCCCTGAAAGGTTTGGTGGTGGAAATAGAAGGCTTTTTATCATAGGACAAGAAATCAGCCTTAGACAACTTAACCTGTGAAAAAAAAAATTTCTAAGCCCCGGGGTCACAACTTCAGCAAAAATCTGAAATTCTCCAACTCACTCGAAAATGCTGCCAAATTGTTGCAAACTCACCCCTGAAAGGTTTGGTGGTGGAAATAGAAGGCTTTTTATCATAGGACAAGAAATCAGCCTTTGACAACTTAACCTGTGGAAAAAAAAAATTCTAAGCCCCGGGGTCACAACTTCAGCAAAAATCTGAAATTATCCAATTCACTCAAAAATGCTGCCAAACTGTTGCAAATTCACCCCTGAATGGTTTGGTGGTGGACATAGAAGGCTTTTTATCATAGGACAAGAAATCAGCCTTCGACAACTTAACCTGTGAAAAAAAATTTTTCTAAGCCCCGGGGTCACAACTTCAGCAAAAATCTGAAATTCTCCAATTCACTCAAAAATGCTGCCAAACTGTTGCAAATTCACCCCTGAAAGGTTTGGTGGTGGAAATAGAAGGCTTTTTATCATAGGACAAGAAATCAGCCTTCGACAACTTAACCTGTGGGGAAAAAAATTTCTAAGCCCCGGAGTCACAACTTCAGCAAAAATCTGAAATTATCCAATTCACTCAAAAATGCTGCCAAATTGTTGCAAATTCACCCCTGAAAGGTTTGGTGGTGGAAATAGAAGGCTTTTTATCATAGGACAAGAAATCAGCCTTCGACAACATAACCTGTGGGGGAAAAAAAATTCTAAGACCCGGGGTCACAACTTCAGCAAAAATCTGAAATTCTCCAATTCACTCAAAAATGCTGCGAAACTGTTGCAAATTCACCCCTGAAAGGTTTGGTGGTGGACATAGAAGGCTTTTTAACATAGGACAAGAAATCAGCCTTCGACAACTTAACCTGTGAAAAAAAAATTTTCTAAGCCCCGGGGTCACAACTTCAGCAAAAATCTGAAATTCTCCAATTCACTCAAAAATGCTGCCAAACTGTTGCAAATTCACCCCTGAAAGGTTTCGTGGTGGAAATAGAAGGCTTTTTATCATAGGACAAGAAATCAGCCTTCGACAACTTAACCTGTGGTAAAAAATATTTCTAAGCCCCGGGGTCACAACTTCAGCAAAAATCTGAAATTCTCCAATTCACTCAAAAATGCTGCCAAACTGTTGCAAATTCACCCCTGAATGGTTTGGTGGTGGACATAGAAGGCTTTTTATCATAGGACAAGAAATCAGCCTTCGACAACTTAACCTGTGAAAAAAAAAATTTCTAATACTCTTACTTCTTTTTTTTTTCTTTTTTTTTTTTTTTTTTTTTTTTTTTTTTATGCTGCCAAATTGTTGCAAATTCACCCCTGAAAGTTTTGGTGGTGGAAATAGAAGGCTTTTTATCATAGGACAAGAAATCAGCCTTCGACAACTTAACCTGTGGAAAAAAAAATTTCTAAGCCCCGGGGTCACAACTTCAGCAAAAATCTGAAATTCTCCAATTCACTCAAAAATGCTGCCAAACTGTTGCAAATTCACCCCTGAAAGGTTTGGTGGTGGACATAGAAGGCTTTTTATCATAGGACAAGAAATCAGCCTTCGACAACTTATCCTGTGGAAAAAAATTTTTCTAAGCCCCGGGGTCACAACTTCAGCAAAAATCTGAAATTCTCCAATTCACTCAAAAATGCTGCCAAACTGTTGCAAATTCACCCCTGAAAGGTTTGGTGGTGGAAATAGAAGGCTTTTTATCATAGGACAAGAAATCAGCCTTTGACAACTTAACGTGTGAAAAAAAATTTTTCTAAGCCCCGGGGTCACAACTTCAGCAAAAATCTGAAATTCTCCAATTCCCTGAAAAATGCTGCCAAACTGTTGCAAATTCACCCCTGAAAGGTTTGGTGGTGGAAATAGAAGGCTTTTTATCATAAGACAAGAAATCAGCCTTTGACAACTTAACCTGTGAAGAAAAAAATTTCTAAGCCCCGGGGTCACAACTTCAGCAAAAATCTGAAATTCTCCAACTCACTCGAAAATGCTGCCAAATTGTTGCAAACTCACCCCTGAAAGGTTTGGTGGTGGAAATAGAAGGCTTTTTATCATAGGACAAGAAATCAGCCTTCGACAACTTAACCTGTGGGAAAAAAAATTTCTAAGCCCCGGGGTCACAACTTCAGCAAAAATCTGAAATTCTCCAATTCACTCAAAAATGCTGCCAAACTGTTGCAAATTCACCCCTGAATGGTTTGGTGGTGGACATAGAAGGCTTTTTATCATAGGACAAGAAATCAGCCTTCGACAACTTAACCTGTGAAAAAAAAATTTTCTAAGCCCCGGGGTCACAACTTCAGCAAAAATCTGAAATTCTCCAACTCACTCGAAAATGCTGCCAAATTGTTGCAAATTCACCCCTGAAAGTTTTGGTGGTGGAAATAGAAGGCTTTTTATCATAGGACAAGAAATCAGCCTTCGACAAATTAACCTGTGGAAAAAAAAATTTCTAAGCCCCGGGGTCACAACTTCAGCAAAAATCTGAAATTCTCCAATTCACTCAAAAATGCTGCCAAACTGTTGCAAATTCACCCCTGAAAGGTTTGGTGGTGGACATAGAAGGCTTTTTATCATAGGACAAGAAATCAGCCTTCGACAACTTATCCTGTGGAAAAAAATTTTTCTAAGCCCCGGGGTCACAACTTCAGCAAAAATCTGAAATTCTCCAATTCACTCAAAAATGCTGCCAAACTGTTGCAAATTCACCCCTGAAAGGTTTGGTGGTGGAAATAGAAGGCTTTTTATCATAGGACAAGAAATCAGCCTTTGACAACTTAACGTGTGAAAAAAATTTTTTCTAAGCCCCGGGGTCACAACTTCAGCAAAAATCTGAAATTCTCCAATTCCCTGAAAAATGCTGCCAAACTGTTGCAAATTGACCCCTGAAAGGTTTGGTGGTGGAAATAGAAGGCTTTTTATCATAGGACAAGAAATCAGCCTTAGACAACTTAACCTGTGAAGAAAAAAATTTCTAAGCCCCGGGGTCACAACTTCAGCAAAAATCTGAAATTCTCCAACTCACTCGAAAATGCTGCCAAATTGTTGCAAACTCACCCCTGAAAGGTTTGGTGGTGGAAATAGAAGGCTTTTTATCATAGGACAAGAAATCAGCCTTCGACAACTTAACCTGTGGGAAAAAAAATTTCTAAGCCCCGGGGTCACAACTTCAGCAAAAATCTGAAATTATCCAATTCACTCAAAAATGCTGCCAAACTGTTGCAAATTCACCCCTGAATGGTTTGGTGGTGGACATAGAAGGCTTTTTATCATAGGACAAGAAATCAGCCTTTGACAACTTAACCTGTGGAAAAAAAAATTTCTAAGCCCCGGGGTCACAACTTCAGCAAAAATCTGAAATTATCCAATTCACTCAAAAATGCTGCCAAACTGTTGCAAATTCACCCCTGAAAGGTTTGGTGGTGGACATAGAAGGCTTTTTATCATAGGACAAGAAATCAGCCTTCGACAACTTAACCTGTGGAAAAAATTTTTTCTAAGCCCCGGGGTCACAACTTCAGCAAAAATCTGAAATTCTCCAATTCACTCAAAAATGCTGCCAAACTGTTGCAAATTCACCCCTGAAAGGTTTCGTGGTGGAAATAGACGGCTTTTTATCATAGGACAAGAAATCAGCCTTAGACAACTTAACCTGTGAAAAAAAAAAAATTTCTAAGCCCCGGGGTCACAACTTCAGCAAAAATCTGAAATTATCCAATTCACTCAAAAATGCTGCCAAACTGTTGCAAATTCACCCCTGAAAGGTTTGGTGGTGGAAATAGAAGGCTTTTTATCATAAGACAAGAAATCAGCCTTTGACAACTTAACGTGTGAAAAAAAAATTTTCTAAGCCCCGGGGTCACAACTTCAGCAAAAATCTGAAATTCTCCAATTCACTCAAAAATGCTGCGAAACTGTTGCAAATTCACCCCTGAAAGGTTTGGTGGTGGACATAGAAGGCTTTTTAACATAGGACAAGAAATCAGCCTTCGACAACTTAACCTGTGAAAAAAAAATTTTCTAAGCCCCGGGGTCACAACTTCAGCAAAAATCTGAAATTCTCCAATTCACTCAAAAATGCTGCCAAACTGTTGCAAATTCACCCCTGAAAGGTTTCGTGGTGGAAATAGAAGGCTTTTTATCATAGGACAAGAAATCAGCCTTCGACAACTTAACCTGTGGTAAAAAATATTTCTAAGCCCCGGGGTCACAACTTCAGCAAAAATCTGAAATTCTCCAATTCACTCAAAAATGCTGCCAAACTGTTGCAAATTCACCCCTGAATGGTTTGGTGGTGGACATAGAAGGCTTTTTATCATAGGACAAGAAATCAGCCTTCGACAACTTAACCTGTGAAAAAAAAATTTTCTAAGCCCCGGGGTCACAACTTCAGCAAAAATCTGAAATTCTCCAACTCACTCGAAAATGCTGCCAAATTGTTGCAAATTCACCCCTGAAAGTTTTGGTGATGGAAATAGAAGGCTTTTTATCATAGGACAAGAAATCAGCCTTCGACAACTTAACCTGTGGAAAAAAAAATTTCTAAGCCCCGGGGTCACAACTTCAGCAAAAATCTGAAATTCTCCAATTCACTCAAAAATGCTGCCAAACTGTTGCAAATTCATCCCTGAAAGGTTTGGTGGTGGACATAGAAGGCTTTTTATCATAGGACAAGAAATCAGCCTTCGACAACTTATCCTGTGGAAAAAATTTTTTCTAAGCCCCGGGGTCACAACTTCAGCAAAAATCTGAAATTCTCCAATTCACTCAAAAATGCTGCCAAACTGTTGCAAATTGACCCCTGAAAGGTTTGGTGGTGGAAATAGAAGGCTTTTTATCATAGGACAAGAAATCAGCCTTTGACAACTTAACGTGTGAAAAAAATTTTTTCTAAGCCCCGGGGTCACAACTTCAGCAAAAATCTGAAATTCTCCAATTCCCTGAAAAATGCTGCCAAACTGTTGCAAATTGACCCCTGAAAGGTTTGGTGGTGGAAATAGAAGGCTTTTTATCATAGGACAAGAAATCAGCCTTAGACAACTTAACCTGTGAAGAAAAAAATTTCTAAGCCCCGGGGTCACAACTTCAGCAAAAATCTGAAATTCTCCAACTCACTCGAAAATGCTGCCAAATTGTTGCAAACTCACCCCTGAAAGGTTTGGTGGTGGAAATAGAAGGCTTTTTATCATAGGACAAGAAATCAGCCTTCGACAACTTAACCTGTGGGAAAAAAAATTTCTAAGCCCCGGGGTCACAACTTCAGCAAAAATCTGAAATTATCCAATTCACTCAAAAATGCTGCCAAACTGTTGCAAATTCACCCCTGAATGGTTTGGTGGTGGACATAGAAGGCTTTTTATCATAGGACAAGAAATCAGCCTTCGACAACTTAACCTGTGAAAAAAAAATTTTCTAAGCCCCGGGGTCACAACTTCAGCAAAAATCTGAAATTCTCCAACTCACTCGAAAATGCTGCCAAATTGTTGCAAATTCACCCCTGAAAGTTTTGGTGATGGAAATAGAAGGCTTTTTATCATAGGACAAGAAATCAGCCTTCGACAACTTAACCTGTGGAAAAAAAAATTTCTAAGCCCCGGGGTCACAACTTCAGCAAAAATCTGAAATTCTCCAATTCACTCAAAAATGCTGCCAAACTGTTGCAAATTCATCCCTGAAAGGTTTGGTGGTGGACATAGAAGGCTTTTTATCATAGGACAAGAAATCAGCCTTCGACAACTTAACCTGTGGAAAAAATTTTTTCTAAGCCCCGGGGTCACAACTTCAGCAAAAATCTGAAATTCTCCAATTCACTCAAAAATGCTGCCAAACTGTTGCAAATTCACCCCTGAAAGGTTTCGTGGTGGAAATAGACGGCTTTTTATCATAGGACAAGAAATCAGCCTTAGACAACTTAACCTGTGGAAAAAAAAAATTTCTAAGCCCCGGGGTCACAACTTCAGCAAAAATCTGAAATTCTCCAATTCACTCAAAAATGCTGCCAAACTGTTGCAAATTCACCCCTGAAAGGTTTGTTGGTGGAAATAGAAGGCTTTTTATCATAGGACAAGAAATCAGCCTTCGACAAATTAACCTGTGGAAAAAAAAATTTCTAAGCCCCGGGGTCACAACTTCAGCAAAAATCTGAAATTCTCCAATTCACTCAAAAATGCTGCCAAACTGTTGCAAATTCACCCCTGAAAGGTTTGGTGGTGGACATAGAAGGCTTTTTATCATAGGACAAGAAATCAGCCTTCGACAACTTATCCTGTGGAAAAATTTTTTTCTAAGCCCCGGGGTCACAACTTCAGCAAAAATCTGAAATTCTCCAATTCACTCAAAAATGCTGCCAAACTGTTGCAAATTCACCCCTGAAAGGTTTGGTGGTGGAAATAGAAGGCTTTTTATCATAGGACAAGAAATCAGCCTTTGACAACTTAACGTGTGAAAAAATTTTTTTCTAAGCCCCGGGGTCACAACTTCAGCAAAAATCTGAAATTCTCCAATTCCCTGAAAAATGCTGCCAAACTGTTGCAAATTGACCCCTGAAAGGTTTGGTGGTGGAAATAGAAGGCTTTTTATCATAGGACAAGAAATCAGCCTTAGACAACTTAACCTGTGAAGAAAAAAATTTCTAAGCCCCGGGGTCACAACTTCAGCAAAAATCTGAAATTCTCCAACTCACTCGAAAATGCTGCCAAATTGTTGCAAACTCACCCCTGAAAGGTTTGGTGGTGGAAATAGAAGGCTTTTTATCATAGGACAAGAAATCAGCCTTCGACAACTTAACCTGTGGGAAAAAAAATTTCTAAGCCCCGGGGTCACAACTTCAGCAAAAATCTGAAATTATCCAATTCACTCAAAAATGCTGCCAAACTGTTGCAAATTCACCCCTGAATGGTTTGGTGGTGGACATAGAAGGCTTTTTATCATAGGACAAGAAATCAGCCTTCGACAACTTAACCTGTGAAAAAAAAATTTTCTAAGCCCCGGGGTCACAACTTCAGCAAAAATCTGAAATTCTCCAACTCACTCGAAAATGCTGCCAAATTGTTGCAAATTCACCCCTGAAAGTTTTGGTGATGGAAATAGAAGGCTTTTTATCATAGGACAAGAAATCAGCCTTCGACAACTTAACCTGTGGAAAAAAAAATTTCTAAGCCCCGGGGTCACAACTTCAGCAAAAATCTGAAATTCTCCAATTCACTCAAAAATGCTGCCAAACTGTTGCAAATTCATCCCTGAAAGGTTTGGTGGTGGACATAGAAGGCTTTTTATCATAGGACAAGAAATCAGCCTTCGACAACTTAACCTGTGGAAAAAAATTTTTCTAAGCCCCGGGGTCACAACTTCAGCAAAAATCTGAAATTCTCCAATTCACTCAAAAATGCTGCCAAACTGTTGCAAATTCACCCCTGAAAGGTTTCGTGGTGGAAATAGAAGGCTTTTTATCATAGGACAAGAAATCAGCCTTCGACAAATTAACCTGTGGAAAAAAAAATTTCTAAGCCCCGGGGTCACAACTTCAGCAAAAATCTGAAATTCTCCAATTCACTCAAAAATGCTGCCAAACTGTTGCAAATTCACCCCTGAAAGGTTTGGTGGTGGACATAGAAGGCTTTTTATCATAGGACAAGAAATCAGCCTTCGACAAATTAACCTGTGGAAAAAAAAATTTCTAAGCCCCGGGGTCACAACTTCAGCAAAAATCTGAAATTCTCCAATTCACTCAAAAATGCTGCCAAACTGTTGCAAATTCACCCCTGAAAGGTTTGGTGGTGGACATAGAAGGCTTTTTATCATAGGACAAGAAATCAGCCTTCGACAACTTATCCTGTGGAAAAAATTTTTTCTAAGCCCCGGGGTCACAACTTCAGCAAAAATCTGAAATTCTCCAATTCACTCAAAAATGCTGCCAAACTGTTGCAAATTCACCCCTGAAAGGTTTGGTGGTGGAAATAGAAGGCTTTTTATCATAGGACAAGAAATCAGCCTTTGACAACTTAACGTGTGAAAAAAATTTTTTCTAAGCCCCGGGGTCACAACTTCAGCAAAAATCTGAAATTCTCCAATTCCCTGAAAAATGCTGCCAAACTGTTGCAAATTGACCCCTGAAAGGTTTGGTGGTGGAAATAGAAGGCTTTTTATCATAGGACAAGAAATCAGCCTTAGACAACTTAACCTGTGAAGAAAAAAATTTCTAAGCCCCGGGGTCACAACTTCAGCAAAAATCTGATATTCTCCAACTCACTCGAAAATGCTGCCAAATTGTTGCAAACTCACCCCTGAAAGGTTTGGTGGTGGAAATAGAAGGCTTTTTATCATAGGACAAGAAATCAGCCTTCGACAACTTAACCTGTGGGAAAAAAAATTTCTAAGCCCCGGGGTCACAACTTCAGCAAAAATCTGAAATTATCCAATTCACTCAAAAATGCTGCCAAACTGTTGCAAATTCACCCCTGAATGGTTTGGTGGTGGACATAGAAGGCTTTTTATCCTAGGACAAGAAATCAGCCTTCGACAACTTAACCTGTGAAAAAAAAATTTTCTAAGCCCCGGGGTCACAACTTCAGCAAAAATCTGAAATTCTCCAACTCACTCGAAAATGCTGCCAAATTGTTGCAAATTCACCCCTGAAAGTTTTGGTGATGGAAATAGAAGGCTTTTTATCATAGGACAAGAAATCAGCCTTCGACAACTTAACCTGTGGAAAAAAAAATTTCTAAGCCCCGGGGTCACAACTTCAGCAAAAATCTGAAATTCTCCAATTCACTCAAAAATGCTGCCAAACTGTTGCAAATTCATCCCTGAAAGGTTTGGTGGTGGACATAGAAGGCTTTTTATCATAGGACAAGAAATCAGCCTTCGACAACTTAACCTGTGAAAAAAATTTTTTCCAAGCCCCGGGGTCACAACTTCAGCAAAAATCTGAAATTCTCCAATTCACACAAAAATGCTGCCAAACTGTTGCAAATTCACCCCTGAAAGGTTTCGTGGTGGAAATAGAAGGCTTTTTATCATAGGACAAGAAATCAGCCTTAGACAACTTAACCTGTGAAAAAAAAAATTTCTAAGCCCCGGGGTCACAACTTCAGCAAAAATCTGAAATTCTCCAATTCACTCAAAAATGCTGCCAAACTGTTGCAAATTCACCCCTGAAAGGTTTGGTCGTGGAAATAGAAGGCTTTTTAATCATAGGACAAGAAATCAGCCTTTGACAACTTAACCTGTGAAAAATTTTTTTTCTAAGCCCCAGGGTCACAACTTCAGCAAAAATCTGAAATTCTCCAATTCACTCAAAAATGCTCCCAAACTGTTGCAAATTCACCCCTGAAAGGTTTGGTGGTGGAAATAGAAGGCTTTTTATCATAGGACAAGAAATCAGCCTTTGACAACTTAACCTGTGGAAAAAAAAATTTCTAAGCCCCGGGGTCACAACTTCAGCAAAAATCTGAAATTCTCCAACTCACTCAAAAATGCTGCCAAACTGTTGCAAATTCACCCCTGAAAGGTTTCGTGGTGGAAATAGAAGGCTTTTTATCATAGGACAAGAAATCAGCCTTTGACAACTTAACCTGTGAAAAAAAATTTTTCTAAGCCCCGGGGTCACAACTTCAGCAAAAATCTGAAATTCTCCAATTCTCTCAAAAATGCTGCCAAACTGTTGCAAATTCACCCCTGAAAGGTTTCGTGGTGGAAATAGAAGGCTTTTTATCATAGGACAAGAAATCAGCCTTCGACAACTTAACCTGTGAAAAAAATTTTTTTCCAAGCCCCGGGGTCACAACTTCAGCAAAAATCTGAAATTCTCCAATTCACTCAAAAATGCTGCCAAACTGTTGCAAATTCACCCCTGAAAGGTTTCGTGGTGGAAATAGAAGGCTTTTTATCATAGGACAAGAAATCAGCCTTAGACAACTTAACCTGTGGGAAAAAAAATTTCTAAGCCCCGGGGTCACAACTTCAGCAAAAATCTGAAATTCTCCAATTCACTCAAAAATGCTGCCAAACTGTTGCAAATTCACCCCTGAAAGGTTTGGTGGTGGAAATAGAAGGCTTTTTATCATACGACAAGAAATCAGCCTTCGACAACTTAACCTGTGGAAAAAAAAATTTCTAAGCCCCGGGATCACAACTTCAGCAAAAATCTGAAATTATCCAATTCACTCAAAAATGCTGCCAAACTGTTGCAAATTCACCCCTGAATGGTTTGGTGGTGGACATAGAAGGCTTTTTATCATAGGACAAGAAATCAGCCTTCGACAACTTAACCTGTGAAAAAAAAAAATTCTAAGCCCCGGGGTCACAACTTCAGCAAAAATCTGAAATTCTCCAATTCACTCAAAAATGCTGCCAAACTGTTGCAAATTCACCCCTGAATGGTTTGGTGGTGGACATAGAAGGCTTTTTATCATAGGACAAGAAATCAGCCTTCGACAACTTAACCTGTGAAAAAAAAATTTTCTAAGCTCCGGGGTCACAACTTCAGCAAAAATCTGAAATTCTCCAATTCACTCAAAAATGCTGCCAAACTGTTGCAAATTCACCCCTGAAAGGTTTGGTGGTGGAAATAGAAGGCTTTTTATCATAGGACAAGAAATCAGCCTTCGACAACTTAACCTGTGGAAAAAAAAATTTCTAAGCCCCGGGGTCACAACTTCAGCAAAAATCTGAAATTCTCCAATTCACTCAAAAATGCTGCCAAATTGTTGCAAATTCACCCCTGAAAGGTTTGGTGGTGGAAATAGAAGGCTTTTTATCATAGGACAAGAAATCAGCCTTCGACAACTTAACCTGTGAAAAAAAAATTTTCTAAGCTCCGGGGTCACAACTTCAGCAAAAATCTGAAATTCTCCAATTCACTCAAAAATGCTGCCAAACTGTTGCAAATTCACCCCTGAAAGGTTTGGTGGTGGAAATAGAAGGCTTTTTATCATAGGACAAGAAATCAGCCTTCGACAACTTAACCTGTGGAAAAAAAAATTTCTAAGCCCCGGGGTCACAACTTCAGCAAAAATCTGAAATTCTCCAATTCACTCAAAAATGCTGCCAAATTGTTGCAAATTCACCCCTGAAAGGTTTGGTGGTGGAAATAGAAGGCTTTTTATCATAGGACAAGAAATCAGCCTTCGACAACTTAACCTGTGAAAAAAAAATTTTCTAAGCCCCGGGGTCACAACTTCAGCAAAAATCTGAAATTCTCCAATTCACTCAAAAATGCTGCCAAACTGTTGCAAATTCACCCCTGAAAGGTTTCGTGGTGGAAATAGAAGGCTTTTTATCATAAGACAAGAAATCAGCTTTCGACAACTTAACCTGTGGAAAAAAAATTTTCTAAGCCCCGGGGTCACAACTTCAGCAAAAATCTGAAATTCTCCAATTCACTCAAAAATGCTGCCAAACTGTTGCAAATTGAGCCCTGAAAGGTTTCGTGGTGGAAATAGAAGGCTTTTTATCATAGGACAAGAAATCAGCCTTCGACAACTTAACCTGTGAAAAAAAAAATTCTAAGCCCCGGGGTCACAACTTCAGCAAAAATCTGAAATTCTCCAATTCACTCAAAAATGCTGCCAAACTGTTGCAAATTCACCCCTGAAAGGTTTGGTGGTGGAAATAGAAGGCTTTTTATCATAGGACAAGAAATCAGCCTTTGACAACTTAACCTGTGAAAAAAATTTTTTCTAAGCCCCGGGGTCACAACTTCAGCAAAAATCTGAAATTCTCCAATTCTCTCAAAAATGCTGCCAAACTGTTGCAAATTCACCCCTGAAAGGTTTGGTGGTGGAAATAGAAGGCTTTTTATCATAGGACAAGAAATCAGCCTTCGACAACTTAACCTGTGAAAAAATTTTTTTCCAAGCCCCGGGGTCACAACTTCAGCAAAAATCTGAAATTCTCCAATTCACACAAAAATGCTGCCAAACTGTTGCAAATTCACCCCTGAAAGGTTTCGTGGTGGAAATAGAAGGCTTTTTATCATAGGACAAGAAATCAGCCTTCGACAACTTAACCTGTGAAAAAAAAAATTTCTAAGCCCCGGGGTCACAACTTCAGCAAAAATCTGAAATTCTCCAATTCACTCAAAAATGCTGCCAAACTGTTGCAAATTCACCCCTGAAAGGTTTCGTGGTGGAAATAGAAGGCTTTTTATCATAGGACAAGAAATCAGCCTTCGACAACTTAACCTGTGAAAAAAAAATTTTCTAAGCTCCGGGGTCACAACTTCAGCAAAAATCTGAAATTCTCCAATTCACTCAAAAATGCTGCCAAACTGTTGCAAATTCACCCCTGAAAGGTTTGGTGGTGGAAATAGAAGGCTTTTTATCATAGGACAAGAAATCAGCCTTCGACAACTTAACCTGTGGAAAAAAAAATTTCTAAGCCCCGGGGTCACAACTTCAGCAAAAATCTGAAATTCTCCAATTCACTCAAAAATGCTGCCAAATTGTTGCAAATTCACCCCTGAAAGGTTTGGTGGTGGAAATAGAAGGCTTTTTATCATAGGACAAGAAATCAGCCTTCGACAACTTAACCTGTGAAAAAAAAATTTTCTAAGCCCCGGGGTCACAACTTCAGCAAAAATCTGAAATTCTCCAATTCACTCAAAAATGCTGCCAAACTGTTGCAAATTCACCCCTGAAAGGTTTCGTGGTGGAAATAGAAGGCTTTTTATCATAAGACAAGAAATCAGCTTTCGACAACTTAACCTGTGGAAAAAAAATTTTCTAAGCCCCGGGGTCACAACTTCAGCAAAAATCTGAAATTCTCCAATTCACTCAAAAATGCTGCCAAACTGTTGCAAATTGAGCCCTGAAAGGTTTCGTGGTGGAAATAGAAGGCTTTTTATCATAGGACAAGAAATCAGCCTTCGACAACTTAACCTGTGAAAAAAAAAAATTCTAAGCCCCGGGGTCACAACTTCAGCAAAAATCTGAAATTCTCCAATTCACTCAAAAATGCTGCCAAACTGTTGCAAATTCACCCCTGAAAGGTTTGGTGGTGGAAATAGAAGGCTTTTTATCATAGGACAAGAAATCAGCCTTTGACAACTTAACCTGTGAAAAAAATTTTTTCTAAGCCCCGGGGTCACAACTTCAGCAAAAATCTGAAATTCTCCAATTCTCTCAAAAATGCTGCCAAACTGTTGCAAATTCACCCCTGAAAGGTTTGGTGGTGGAAATAGAAGGCTTTTTATCATAGGACAAGAAATCAGCCTTCGACAACTTAACCTGTGAAAAAAATTTTTTCCAAGCCCCGGGGTCACAACTTCAGCAAAAATCTGAAATTCTCCAATTCACACAAAAATGCTGCCAAACTGTTGCAAATTCACCCCTGAAAGGTTTCGTGGTGGAAATAGAAGGCTTTTTATCATAGGACAAGAAATCAGCCTTCGACAACTTAACCTGTGAAAAAAAAAATTTCTAAGCCCCGGGGTCACAACTTCAGCAAAAATCTGAAATTCTCCAATTCACTCAAAAATGCTGCCAAACTGTTGCAAATTCACCCCTGAAAGGTTTGGTCGTGGAAATAGAAGGCTTTTTATCATAGGACAAGAAATCAGCCTTTGACAACTTAACCTGTGAAAAATTTTTTTTCTAAGCCCCAGGGTCACAACTTCAGCAAAAATCTGAAATTCTCCAATTCACTCAAAAATGCTCCCAAACTGTTGCAAATTCACCCCTGAAAGGTTTGGAGGTGGAAATAGAAGGCTTTTTATCATAGGACAAGAAATCAGCCTTCGACAACTTAACCTGTGAAAAAAATTTTTTCTAGGCCCCGGGGTCACAACTTCAGCAAAAATCTGAAATTCTCCAACTCACTCGAAAATGCTGCCAAATTGTTGCAAATTCACCCCTTCGACAACTTAACCTGTGGAAAAAAAAATTTCTAAGCCCCGGGGTCACAACTTCAGCAAAAATCTGAAATTCTCCAATTCACTCAAAAATGCTGCCAAACTGTTGCAAATTCACCCCTGAAAGGTTTCGTGGTGGAAATAGAAGGCTTTTTATCATAGGACAAGAAATCAGCCTTTGACAACTTAACCTGTGAAAAAAAATTTTCTAAGCCCCGGGGTCACAACTTCAGCAAAAATCTGAAATTCTCCAACTCACTCGAAAATGCTGCCAAATTGTTGCAAATTCACCCCTGAAAGGTTTGGTGGTGGAAATAGAAGGCTTTTTATCATAGGACAAGAAATCAGCCTTCGACAACTTAACCTGTGGGAAAAAAAATTTCTAAGCCCCGGGGTCACAACTTCAGCAAAAATCTGAAATTCTCCAATTCTCTCAAAAATGCTGCCAAACTGTTGCAAATTCACCCCTGAAAGGTTTGGTGGTGGAAATAGAAGGCTTTTTATCATAGGACAAGAAATCAGCCTTCGACAACTTAACCTGTGAAAAAAATTTTTTCCAAGCCCCGGGGTCACAACTTCAGCAAAAATCTGAAATTCTCCAATTCACACAAAAATGCTGCCAAACTGTTGCAAATTCACCCCTGAAAGGTTTCGTGGTGGAAATAGAAGGCTTTTTATCATAGGACAAGAAATCAGCCTTAGACAACTTAACCTGTGAAAAAAAAAATTTCTAAGCCCCGGGGTCACAACTTCAGCAAAAATCTGAAATTCTCCAATTCACTCAAAAATGCTGCCAAACTGTTGCAAATTCACCCCTGAAAGGTTTGGTCGTGGAAATAGAAGGCTTTTTATCATAGGACAAGAAATCAGCCTTTGACAACTTAACCTGTGAAAAATTTTTTTTCTAAGCCCCAGGGTCACAACTTCAGCAAAAATCTGAAATTCTCCAATTCACTCAAAAATGCTCCCAAACTGTTGCAAATTCACCCCTGAAAGGTTTGGTGGTGGAAATAGAAGGCTTTTTATCACAGGACAAGAAATCAGCCTTCGACAACTTAACCTGTGAAAAAAAAATTTTCTAAGCCCCGGGGTCACAACTTCAGCAAAAATCTGAAATTCTCCAACTCACTCGAAAATGCTTCCAAATTGTTGCAAATTCACCCCTGAAAGTTTTGGTGGTGGAAATAGAAGGCTTTTTATCATAGGACAAGAAATCAGCCTTTGACAACTTAACCTGTGGGAAAAAAAAATTTCTAAGCCCCGGGGTCACAACTTCAGCAAAAATCTGAAATTCTCCAATTCTCTCAAAAATGCTGCCAAACTGTTGCAAATTCACCCCTGAAAGGTTTTGTGGTGGAAATAGAAGGCTTTTTATCATAGGACAAGAAATCAGCCTTCGACAACTTAACCTGTGAAAAAAATTTTTTCCAAGCCCCGGGGTCACAACTTCAGCAAAAATCTGAAATTCTCCAATTCACACAAAAATGCTGCCAAACTGTTGCAAATTCACCCCTGAAAGGTTTCGTGGTGGAAATAGAAGGCTTTTTATCATAGGACAAGAAATCAGCCTTAGACAACTTAACCTGTGAAAAAAAAAATTTCTAAGCCCCGGGGTCACAACTTCAGCAAAAATCTGAAATTCTCCAATTCACTCAAAAATGCTGCCAAACTGTTGCAAATTCACCCCTGAAAGGTTTGGTGGTGGAAATAGAAGGCTTTTTATCATAGGACAAGAAATCAGCCTTTGACAACTTAACCTGTGAAAAATTTTTTTTCTAAGCCCCGGGGTCACAACTTCAGCAAAAATCTGAAATTCTCCAATTCACTCAAAAATGCTGCCAAACTGTTGCAAATTCACCCCTGAAAGGTTTGGTGGTGGAAATAGAAGGCTTTTTATCATAGGACAAGAAATCAGCCTTCGACAACTTAACCTGTGAAAAAAAAATTTTCTAAGCCCCGGGGTCACAACTTCAGCAAAAATCTGAAATTCTCCAACTCACTCGAAAATGCTGCCAAATTGTTGCAAATTCACCCCTGAAAGTTTTGGTGGTGGAAATAGAAGGCTTTTTATCATAGGACAAGAAATCAGCCTTCGACAACTTAACCTGTGGGAAAAAAAATTTCTAAGCCCCGGGGTCACAACTTCAGCAAAAATCTGAAATTCTCCAATTCACTCAAAAATGCTGCCAAACTGTTGCAAATTCACCCCTGAAAGGTTTCGTGGTGGAAATAGAAGGCTTTTTATCATAGGACAAGAAATCAGCCTTAGACAACTTAACCTGTGAAAAAAAAAAAATTCTAAGCCCCGGGGTCACAACTTCAGCAAAAATCTGAAATTATCCAATTCACTCAAAAATGCTGCCAAACTGTTGCAAATTCACCCCTGAAAGGTTTCGTGGTGGAAATAGAAGGCTTTTTATCATAGGACAAGAAATCAGCCTTTGACAACTTAACCTGTGAAAAAAAATTTTTCTAAGCCCCGGGGTCACAACTTCAGCAAAAATCTGAAATTCTCCAATTCTCTCAAAAATGCTGCCAAACTGTTGCATATTCACCCCTGAAAGGTTTGGTGGTGGAAATAGAAGGCTTTTTATCATAGGACAAGAAATCAGCCTTCGACAACTTAACCTGTGAAAAAAAATTTTTCTAAGCCCCGGGGTCACAACTTCAGCAAAAATCTGAAATTCTCCAATTCACTCAAAAATGCTGCCAAACTGTTGCAAATTCACCCCTGAAAGGTTTCGTGGTGGAAATAGAAGGCTTTTTATCATAGGACAAGAAATCAGCCTTAGACAACTTAACCTGTGAAAAAAAAAATTTCTAAGCCCCGGGGTCACAACTTCAGCAAAAATCTGAAATTCTCCAATTCACTCAAAAATGCTGCCAAACTGTTGCAAATTCACCCCTGAAAGGTTTGGTGGTGGAAATAGAAGGCTTTTTATCATACGACAAGAAATCAGCCTTCGACAACTTAACCTGTGGAAAAAAAAATTTCTAAGCCCCGGGATCACAACTTCAGCAAAAATCTGAAATTATCCAATTCACTCAAAAATGCTGCCAAACTGTTGCAAATTCACCCCTGAATGGTTTGGTGGTGGACATAGAAGGCTTTTTATCATAGGACAAGAAATCAGCCTTCGACAACTTAACCTGTGAAAAAAAAAATTTCTAAGCCCCGGGGTCACAACTTCAGCAAAAATCTGAAATTCTCCAATTCACTCAAAAATGCTGCCAAACTGTTGCAAATTGACCCCTGAAAGGTTTGGTGGTGGATATAGAAGGCTTTTTATCATAGGACAAGAAATCAGCCTTCGACAACTTAACCTGTGGGGAAAAAAATTTCTAAGCCCCGGGGTCACAACTTCAGCAAAAATCTGAAATTATCCAATTCACTCAAAAATGCTGCCAAATTGTTGCAAATTCACCCCTGAAAGGTTTGGTGGTGGAAATAGAAGGCTTTTTATCATAGGACAAGAAATCAGCCTTTGACAACTTAACCTGTGAAAAAAAAAATTTCTAAGCCCCGGGGTCACAACTTCAGCAAAAATCTGAAATTCTCCAATTCACTCAAAAATGCTGCCAAACTGTTGCAAATTCACCCCTGAAAGGTTTGGTGGTGGAAATAGAAGGCTTTTTATCATAGGACAAGAAATCAGCCTTCGACAACTTAACCTGTGAAAAAAAAAATTTCTAAGCCCCGGGGTCACAACTTCAGCAAAAATCTGAAATTCTCCAATTCACTCAAAAATGCTGCCAAACTGTTGCAAATTCACCCCTGAAAGGTTTGGTGGTGGAAATAGAAGGCTTTTTATCATAGGACAAGAAATCAGCCTTTGACAACTTAACGTGTGAAAAAAAAATTTTCTAAGCCCCGGGGTCACAACTTCAGCAAAAATCTGAAATTCTCCAATTCTCTCAAAAATGCTGCCAAACTGTTGCATATTCACCCCTGAAAGGTTTGGTGGTGGAAATAGAAGGCTTTTTATCATAGGACAAGAAATCAGCCTTCGACAACTTAACCTGTGAAAAAAAATTTTTCTAAGCCGCGGGGTCACAACTTCAGCAAAAATCTGAAATTCTCCAATTCACTCAAAAATGCTGCCAAACTGTTGCAAATTCACCCCTGAAAGGTTTCGTGGTGGAAATAGAAGGCTTTTTATCATAGGACAAGAAATCAGCCTTAGACAACTTAACCTGTGAAAAAAAAAATTTCTAAGCCCCGGGGTCACAACTTCAGCAAAAATCTGAAATTCTCCAATTCACTCAAAAATGCTGCCAAACTGTTGCAAATTCACCCCTGAAAGGTTTGGTGGTGGAAATAGAAGGCTTTTTATCATAGGACAAGAAATCAGCCTTTGACAACTTAACCTGTGAAAAAAAATTTTTCTAAGCCCCGGGGTCACAACTTCAGCAAAAATCTGAAATTCTCCAATTCCCTGAAAAATGCTGCCAAACTGTTGCAAATTGACCCCTGAAAGGTTTGGTGGTGGAAATAGAAGGCTTTTTATCATAGGACAAGAAATCAGCCTTAGACAACTTAACCTGTGAAAAAAAAAATTTCTAAGCCCCGGGGTCACAACTTCAGCAAAAATCTGAAATTCTCCAACTCACTCGAAAATGCTGCCAAATTGTTGCAAACTCACCCCTGAAAGGTTTGGTGGTGGAAATAGAAGGCTTTTTATCATAGGACAAGAAATCAGCCTTCGACAACTTAACCTGTGGGAAAAAAAATTTCTAAGCCCCGGGGTCACAACTTCAGCAAAAATCTGAAATTATCCAATTCACTCAAAAATGCTGCCAAACTGTTGCAAATTCAACCCTGAATGGTTTGGTGGTGGACATAGAAGGCTTTTTATCATAGGACAAGAAATCAGCCTTCGACAACTTAACCTGTGAAAAAAATTTTTTCTAAGCTCCGGGGTCACAACTTCAGCAAAAATCTGAAATTCTCCAATTCACTCAAAAATGCTGCCAAACTGTTGCAAATTCACCCCTGAAAGGTTTGGTGGTGGAAATAGAAGGCTTTTTATCATAGGACAAGAAATCAGCCTTCGACAACTTAACCTGTGGAAAAAAAAATTTCTAAGCCCCGGGGTCACAACTTCAGCAAAAATCTGAAATTCTCCAATTCACTCAAAAATGCTGCCAAACTGTTGCAAATTCACCCCTGAAAGGTTTGGTGGTGGAAATAGAAGGCTTTTTATCATAGGACAAGAAATCAGCCTTTGACAACTTAACGTGTGAAAAAAAAATTTTCTAAGCCCCGGGGTCACAACTTCAGCAAAAATCTGAAATTCTCCAATTCTCTCAAAAATGCTGCCAAACTGTTGCATATTCACCCCTGAAAGGTTTGGTGGTGGAAATAGAAGGCTTTTTATCATAGGACAAGAAATCAGCCTTCGACAACTTAACCTGTGAAAAAAAATTTTTCTAAGCCGCGGGGTCACAACTTCAGCAAAAATCTGAAATTCTCCAATTCACTCAAAAATGCTGCCAAACTGTTGCAAATTCACCCCTGAAAGGTTTCGTGGTGGAAATAGAAGGCTTTTTATCATAGGACAAGAAATCAGCCTTAGACAACTTAACCTGTGAAAAAAAAAATTTCTAAGCCCCGGGGTCACAACTTCAGCAAAAATCTGAAATTCTCCAATTCACTCAAAAATGCTGCCAAACTGTTGCAAATTCACCCCTGAAAGGTTTGGTGGTGGAAATAGAAGGCTTTTTATCATAGGACAAGAAATCAGCCTTTGACAACTTAACCTGTGAAAAAAAATTTTTCTAAGCCCCGGGGTCACAACTTCAGCAAAAATCTGAAATTCTCCAATTCCCTGAAAAATGCTGCCAAACTGTTGCAAATTGACCCCTGAAAGGTTTGGTG
The DNA here is from genome assembly GCF_965112155.1 of Podarcis liolepis. Lineage (NCBI taxonomy): Eukaryota > Metazoa > Chordata > Lepidosauria > Squamata > Lacertidae > Podarcis > Podarcis liolepis. The sequence goes on from NC_139557.1 coordinate 10,001,237, forward strand.
GTGGAAATAGAAGGCTTTTTATCATAGGACAAGAAATCAGCCTTAGACAACTTAACCTGTGAAAAAAAAAATTTCTAAGCCCCGGGGTCACAACTTCAGCAAAAATCTGAAATTCTCCAACTCACTCGAAAATGCTGCCAAATTGTTGCAAACTCACCCCTGAAAGGTTTGGTGGTGGAAATAGAAGGCTTTTTATCATAGGACAAGAAATCAGCCTTCGACAACTTAACCTGTGGGAAAAAAAATTTCTAAGCCCCGGGGTCACAACTTCAGCAAAAATCTGAAATTATCCAATTCACTCAAAAATGCTGCCAAACTGTTGCAAATTCAACCCTGAATGGTTTGGTGGTGGACATAGAAGGCTTTTTATCATAGGACAAGAAATCAGCCTTCGACAACTTAACCTGTGAAAAAAATTTTTTCTAAGCTCCGGGGTCACAACTTCAGCAAAAATCTGAAATTCTCCAATTCACTCAAAAATGCTGCCAAACTGTTGCAAATTCACCCCTGAAAGGTTTGGTGGTGGAAATAGAAGGCTTTTTATCATAGGACAAGAAATCAGCCTTCGACAACTTAACCTGTGGAAAAAAAAATTTCTAAGCCCCGGGGTCACAACTTCAGCAAAAATCTGAAATTCTCCAATTCACTCAAAAATGCTGCCAAACTGTTGCAAATTCACCCCTGAAAGGTTTCGTGGTGGAAATAGAAGGCTTTTTATCATAGGACAAGAAATCAGCCTTAGACAACTTAACCTGTGAAGAAAAAAATTTCTAAGCCCCGGGGTCACAACTTCAGCAAAAATCTGAAATTCTCCAATTCACTCAAAAATGCTGCCAAACTGTTGCAAATTCACCCCTGAAAGGTTTGGTGGTGGAAATAGAAGGCTTTTTATCATAGGACAAGAAATCAGCCTTTGACAACTTAACCTGTGAAAAAATTTTTTTCTAAGCCCCGGGGTCACAACTTCAGCAAAAATCTGAAATTCTCCAATTCCCTGAAAAATGCTGCCAAACTGTTGCAAATTGACCCCTGAAAGGTTTGGTGGTGGAAATAGAAGGCTTTTTATCATAGGACAAGAAATCAGCCTTAGACAACTTAACCTGTGAAAAAAAAAATTTCTAAGCCCCGGGGTCACAACTTCAGCAAAAATCTGAAATTCTCCAACTCACTCGAAAATGCTGCCAAATTGTTGCAAATTCACCCCTGAAAGGTTTGGTGGTGGAAATAGAAGGCTTTTTATCATAGGACAAGAAATCAGCCTTAGACAACTTAACCTGTGAAAAAAAAAATTTCTAAGCCCCGGGGTCACAACTTCAGCAAAAATCTGAAATTCTCCAATTCACTCAAAAATGCTGCCAAACTGTTGCAAATTGAGCCCTGAAAGGTTTCGTGGTGGAAATAGAAGGCTTTTTATCATAGGACAAGAAATCAGCCTTCGACAACTTAACCAGTGAAAAAAAAAATTTCTAAGCCCCGGGGTCACAACTTCAGCAAAAATCTGAAATTCTCCAATTCACTCAAAAATGCTGCCAAACTGTTGCAAATTCACCCCTGAAAGGTTTGGTGGTGGAAATAGAAGGCTTTTTATCATAGGACAAGAAATCAGCCTTTGACAACTTAACCTGTGAAAAAAAAATTTTCTAAGCCCCGGGGTCACAACTTCAGCAAAAATCTGAAATTCTCCAATTCTCTCAAAAATGCTGCCAAACTGTTGCAAATTCACCCCTGAAAGGTTTGGTGGTGGAAATAGAAGGCTTTTTATCATAGGACAAGAAATCAGCCTTCGACAACTTAACCTGTGAAAAATTTTTTTTCCAAGCCCCGGGGTCACAACTTCAGCAAAAATCTGAAATTCTCCAATTCACACAAAAATGCTGCCAAACTGTTGCAAATTCACCCCTGAAAGGTTTCGTGGTGGAAATAGAAGGCTTTTTATCATAGGACAAGAAATCAGCCTTCGACAACTTAACCTGTGAAAAAAAAAATTTCTAAGCCCCGGGGTCACAACTTCAGCAAAAATCTGAAATTCTCCAATTCACTCAAAAATGCTGCCAACCTGTTGCAAATTCACCCCTGAAAGGTTTGGTGGTGGAAATAGAAGGCTTTTTATCATAGGACAAGAAATCAGCCTTCGACAACTTAACCTGTGAAAAAAAAAAATTCTAAGCCCCGGGGTCACAACTTCAGCAAAAATCTGAAATTCTCCAATTCACTCAAAAATGCTGCCAAACTGTTGCAAATTCACCCCTGAAAGGTTTGGTGGTGGAAATAGAAGGCTTTTTATCATAGGACAAGAAATCAGCCTTTGACAACTTAACGGGTGAAAAAAATTTTTTCTAAGCCCCGGGGTCACAACTTCAGCAAAAATCTGAAATTCTCCAATTCTCTCAAAAATGCTGCCAAACTGTTGCATATTCACCCCTGAAAGGTTTGGTGGTGGAAATAGAAGGCTTTTTATCATAGGACAAGAAATCAGCCTTAGACAACTTAACCTGTGAAAAAAATTTTTTCTAAGCCCCAGGGTCACAACTTCAGCAAAAATCTGAAATTCTCCAATTCACTCAAAAATGCTGCCAAACTGTTGCAAATTCACCCCTGAAAGGTTTGGTGGTGGAAATAGAAGGCTTTTTATCATAGGACAAGAAATCAGCCTTTGACAACTTAACCTGTGAAAAAAAATTTTTCTAAGCCCCGGGGTCACAACTTCAGCAAAAATCTGAAATTCTCCAATTCCCTGAAAAATGCTGCCAAACTGTTGCAAATTGACCCCTGAAAGGTTTGGTGGTGGAAATAGAAGGCTTTTTATCATAGGACAAGAAATCAGCCTTAGACAACTTAACCTGTGAAAAAAAAAATTTCTAAGCCCCGGGGTCACAACTTCAGCAAAAATCTGAAATTCTCCAACTCACTCGAAAATGCTGCCAAATTGTTGCAAACTCACCCCTGAAAGGTTTGGTGGTGGAAATAGAAGGCTTTTTATCATAGGACAAGAAATCAGCCTTCGACAACTTAACCTGTGGGAAAAAAAATTTCTAAGCCCCGGGGTCACAACTTCAGCAAAAATCTGAAATTATCCAATTCACTCAAAAATGCTGCCAAACTGTTGCAAATTCAACCCTGAATGGTTTGGTGGTGGACATAGAAGGCTTTTTATCATAGGACAAGAAATCAGCCTTCGACAACTTAACCTGTGAAAAAAATTTTTTCTAAGCTCCGGGGTCACAACTTCAGCAAAAATCTGAAATTCTCCAATTCACTCAAAAATGCTGCCAAACTGTTGCAAATTCACCCCTGAAAGGTTTGGTGGTGGAAATAGAAGGCTTTTTATCATAGGACAAGAAATCAGCCTTCGACAACTTAACCTGTGGAAAAAAAAATTTCTAAGCCCCGGGGTCACAACTTCAGCAAAAATCTGAAATTCTCCAATTCACTCAAAAATGCTGCCAAACTGTTGCAAATTCACCCCTGAAAGGTTTCGTGGTGGAAATAGAAGGCTTTTTATCATAGGACAAGAAATCAGCCTTAGACAACTTAACCTGTGAAGAAAAAAATTTCTAAGCCCCGGGGTCACAACTTCAGCAAAAATCTGAAATTCTCCAATTCACTCAAAAATGCTGCCAAACTGTTGCAAATTCACCCCTGAAAGGTTTGGTGGTGGAAATAGAAGGCTTTTTATCATAGGACAAGAAATCAGCCTTTGACAACTTAACCTGTGAAAAAATTTTTTTCTAAGCCCCGGGGTCACAACTTCAGCAAAAATCTGAAATTCTCCAATTCCCTGAAAAATGCTGCCAAACTGTTGCAAATTGACCCCTGAAAGGTTTGGTGGTGGAAATAGAAGGCTTTTTATCATAGGACAAGAAATCAGCCTTAGACAACTTAACCTGTGAAAAAAAAAATTTCTAAGCCCCGGGGTCACAACTTCAGCAAAAATCTGAAATTCTCCAACTCACTCGAAAATGCTGCCAAATTGTTGCAAATTCACCCCTGAAAGGTTTGGTGGTGGAAATAGAAGGCTTTTTATCATAGGACAAGAAATCAGCCTTAGACAACTTAACCTGTGAAAAAAAAAATTTCTAAGCCCCGGGGTCACAACTTCAGCAAAAATCTGAAATTCTCCAATTCACTCAAAAATGCTGCCAAACTGTTGCAAATTGAGCCCTGAAAGGTTTCGTGGTGGAAATAGAAGGCTTTTTATCATAGGACAAGAAATCAGCCTTCGACAACTTAACCAGTGAAAAAAAAAATTTCTAAGCCCCGGGGTCACAACTTCAGCAAAAATCTGAAATTCTCCAATTCACTCAAAAATGCTGCCAAACTGTTGCAAATTCACCCCTGAAAGGTTTGGTGGTGGAAATAGAAGGCTTTTTATCATAGGACAAGAAATCAGCCTTTGACAACTTAACCTGTGAAAAAAAATTTTTCTAAGCCCCGGGGTCACAACTTCAGCAAAAATCTGAAATTCTCCAATTCTCTCAAAAATGCTGCCAAACTGTTGCAAATTCACCCCTGAAAGGTTTGGTGGTGGAAATAGAAGGCTTTTTATCATAGGACAAGAAATCAGCCTTCGACAACTTAACCTGTGAAAAATTTTTTTTCCAAGCCCCGGGGTCACAACTTCAGCAAAAATCTGAAATTCTCCAATTCACACAAAAATGCTGCCAAACTGTTGCAAATTCACCCCTGAAAGGTTTCGTGGTGGAAATAGAAGGCTTTTTATCATAGGACAAGAAATCAGCCTTCGACAACTTAACCTGTGAAAAAAAAAATTTCTAAGCCCCGGGGTCACAACTTCAGCAAAAATCTGAAATTCTCCAATTCACTCAAAAATGCTGCCAACCTGTTGCAAATTCACCCCTGAAAGGTTTGGTGGTGGAAATAGAAGGCTTTTTATCATAGGACAAGAAATCAGCCTTCGACAACTTAACCTGTGAAAAAAAAAATTTCTAAGCCCCGGGGTCACAACTTCAGCAAAAATCTGAAATTCTCCAATTCACTCAAAAATGCTGCCAAACTGTTGCAAATTCACCCCTGAAAGGTTTGGTGGTGGAAATAGAAGGCTTTTTATCATAGGACAAGAAATCAGCCTTTGACAACTTAACGGGTGAAAAAAATTTTTTCTAAGCCCCGGGGTCACAACTTCAGCAAAAATCTGAAATTCTCCAATTCTCTCAAAAATGCTGCCAAACTGTTGCATATTCACCCCTGAAAGGTTTGGTGGTGGAAATAGAAGGCTTTTTATCATAGGACAAGAAATCAGCCTTAGACAACTTAACCTGTGAAAAAAAAAATTTCTAAGCCCCGGGGTCACAACTTCAGCAAAAATCTGAAATTTTCCAATTCACTCAAAAATGCTGCCAAACTGTTGCAAATTCACCCCTGAATGGTTTGGTGGTGGACATAGAAGGCTTTTTATCATAGGACAAGAAATCAGCCTTCGACAACTTAACCTGTGAAAAAAAAATTTTCTAAGCCCCGGGGTCACAACTTCAGCAAAAATCTGAAATTCTCCAATTCACTCAAAAATGCTGCCAAACTGTTGCAAATTGAGCCCTGAAAGGTTTCGTGGTGGAAATAGAAGGCTTTTTATCATAGGACAAGAAATCAGCCTTCGACAACTTAACCTCTGAAAAAAAAAATTTCTAAGCCCCGGGGTCACAACTTCAGCAAAAATCTGAAATTCTCCAATTCTCTCAAAAATGCTGCCAAACTGTTGCAAATTCACCCCTGAAAGGTTTGGTGGTGGAAATAGAAGGCTTTTTATCATAGGACAAGAAATCAGCCTTCGACAACTTAACCTGTGAAAAAAATTTTTTCCAAGCCCCGGGGTCACAACTTCAGCAAAAATCTGAAATTCTCCAATTCTCTCAAAAATGCTGCCAAACTGTTGCAAATTCACCCCTGAAAGGTTTGGTGGTGGAAATAGAAGGCTTTTTATCATAGGACAAGAAATCAGCCTTTGACAACTTAACCTGTGAAAAAAAAAATTTCTAAGCCCCGGGGTCACAACTTCAGCAAAAATCTGAAATTCTCCAATTCACTCAAAAATGCTGCCAAACTGTTGCAAATTCACCCCTGAAAGGTTTGGTGGTGGAAATAGAAGGCTTTTTATCATAGGACAAGAAATCAGCCTTCGACAACTTAACCTGTGAAAAAAAAATTTTCTAAGCCCCGGGGTCACAACTTCAGCAAAAATCTGAAATTCTCCAATTCTCTCAAAAATGCTGCCAAACTGTTGCATATTCACCCCTGAAAGGTTTGGTGGTGGAAATAGAAGGCTTTTTATCATAGGACAAGAAATCAGCCTTCGACAACTTAACCTGTGAAAAAAAATTTTTCTAAGCCCCGGGGTCACAACTTCAGCAAAAATCTGAAATTCTCCAATTCACTCAAAAATGCTGCCAAACTGTTGCAAATTCACCCCTGAAAGGTTTCGTGGTGGAAATAGAAGGCTTTTTATCATAGGACAAGAAATCAGCCTTAGACAACTTAACCTGTGAAAAAAAAAATTTCTAAGCCCCGGGGTCACAACTTCAGCAAAAATCTGAAATTCTCCAATTCACTCAAAAATGCTGCCAAACTGTTGCAAATTCACCCCTGGAAGGTTTGGTGGTGGAAATAGAAGGCTTTTTATCATAGGACAAGAAATCAGCCTTCGACAACTTAACCTGTGAAAAAAAATTTTTCTAAGCCCCGGGGTCACAACTTCAGCAAAAATCTGAAATTCTCCAATTCCCTGAAAAATGCTGCCAAACTGTTGCAAATTGACCCCTGAAAGGTTTGGTGGTGGAAATAGAAGGCTTTTTATCATAGGACAAGAAATCAGCCTTAGACAACTTAACCTGTGAAAAAAAAAAATTCTAAGCCCCGGGGTCACAACTTCAGCAAAAATCTGAAATTCTCCAACTCACTCGAAAATGCTGCCAAATTGTTGCAAACTCACCCCTGAAAGGTTTGGTGGTGGAAATAGAAGGCTTTTTATCATAGGACAAGAAATCAGCCTTCGACAACTTAACCTGTGGGAAAAAAAATTTCTAAGCCCCGGGGTCACAACTTCAGCAAAAATCTGAAATTATCCAATTCACTCAAAAATGCTGCCAAACTGTTGCAAATTCACCCCTGAATGGTTTGGTGGTGGACATAGAAGGCTTTTTATCATAGGACAAGAAATCAGCCTTCGACAACTTAACCTGTGAAAAAAATTTTTTCTAAGCTCCGGGGTCACAACTTCAGCAAAAATCTGAAATTCTCCAATTCACTCAAAAATGCTGCCAAACTGTTGCAAATTCACCCCTGAAAGGTTTGGTGGTGGAAATAGAAGGCTTTTTATCATAGGACAAGAAATCAGCCTTCGACAACTTAACCTGTGGAAAAAAAAATTTCTAAGCCCCGGGGTCACAACTTCAGCAAAAATCTGAAATTCTCCAATTCACTCAAAAATGCTGCCAAACTGTTGCAAATTCACCCCTGAAAGGTTTCGTGGTGGAAATAGAAGGCTTTTTATCATAGGACAAGAAATCAGCCTTAGACAACTTAACCTGTGAAGAAAAAAATTTCTAAGCCCCGGGGTCACAACTTCAGCAAAAATCTGAAATTCTCCAATTCACTCAAAAATGCTGCCAAACTGTTGCAAATTCACCCCTGAAAGGTTTGGTGGTGGAAATAGAAGGCTTTTTATCATAGGACAAGAAATCAGCCTTTGACAACTTAACCTGTGAAAAAAATTTTTTCTAAGCCCCGGGGTCACAACTTCAGCAAAAATCTGAAATTCTCCAATTCCCTGAAAAATGCTGCCAAACTGTTGCAAATTGACCCCTGAAAGGTTTGGTGGTGGAAATAGAAGGCTTTTTATCATAGGACAAGAAATCAGCCTTAGACAACTTAACCTGTGAAAAAAAAAAATTCTAAGCCCCGGGGTCACAACTTCAGCAAAAATCTGAAATTCTCCAACTCACTCGAAAATGCTGCCAAATTGTTGCAAATTCACCCCTGAAAGGTTTCGTGGTGGAAATAGAAGGCTTTTTATCATAAGACAAGAAATCAGCCTTCGACAACTTAACCTGTGGAAAAAAAAATTTCTAAGCTCCGGGGTCACAACTTCAGCAAAAATCTGAAATTCTCCAATTCACTCAAAAATGCTGCCAAACTGTTGCAAATTGAGCCCTGAAAGGTTTCGTGGTGGAAATAGAAGGCTTTTTATCATAGGACAAGAAATCAGCCTTCGACAACTTAACCAGTGAAAAAAAAAATTTCTAAGCCCCGGGGTCACAACTTCAGCAAAAATCTGAAATTCTCCAATTCACTCAAAAATGCTGCCAAACTGTTGCAAATTCACCCCTGAAAGGTTTGGTGGTGGAAATAGAAGGCTTTTTATCATAGGACAAGAAATCAGCCTTTGACAACTTAACCTGTGAAAAAAAAATTTTCTAAGCCCCGGGGTCACAACTTCAGCAAAAATCTGAAATTCTCCAATTCTCTCAAAAATGCTGCCAAACTGTTGCAAATTCACCCCTGAAAGGTTTGGTGGTGGAAATAGAAGGCTTTTTATCATAGGACAAGAAATCAGCCTTCGACAACTTAACCTGTGAAAAATTTTTTTTCCAAGCCCCGGGGTCACAACTTCAGCAAAAATCTGAAATTCTCCAATTCACACAAAAATGCTGCCAAACTGTTGCAAATTCACCCCTGAAAGGTTTCGTGGTGGAAATAGAAGGCTTTTTATCATAGGACAAGAAATCAGCCTTCGACAACTTAACCTGTGAAAAAAAAAATTTCTAAGCCCCGGGGTCACAACTTCAGCAAAAATCTGAAATTCTCCAATTCACTCAAAAATGCTGCCAACCTGTTGCAAATTCACCCCTGAAAGGTTTGGTGGTGGAAATAGAAGGCTTTTTATCATAGGACAAGAAATCAGCCTTCGACAACTTAACCTGTGAAAAAAAAAATTTCTAAGCCCCGGGGTCACAACTTCAGCAAAAATCTGAAATTCTCCAATTCACTCAAAAATGCTGCCAAACTGTTGCAAATTCACCCCTGAAAGGTTTGGTGGTGGAAATAGAAGGCTTTTTATCATAGGACAAGAAATCAGCCTTTGACAACTTAACGTGTGAAAAAAAATTTTTCTAAGCCCCGGGGTCACAACTTCAGCAAAAATCTGAAATTCTCCAATTCTCTCAAAAATGCTGCCAAACTGTTGCATATTCACCCCTGAAAGGTTTGGTGGTGGAAATAGAAGGCTTTTTATCATAGGACAAGAAATCAGCCTTAGACAACTTAACCTGTGAAAAAAAAAATTTCTAAGCCCCGGGGTCACAACTTCAGCAAAAATCTGAAATTCTCCAACTCACTCGAAAATGCTGCCAAATTGTTGCAAACTCACCCCTGAAAGGTTTGGTGGTGGAAATAGAAGGCTTTTTATCATAGGACAAGAAATCAGCCTTCGACAACTTAACCTGTGGAAAAAAAAATTTCTAAGCCCCGGGGTCACAACTTCAGCAAAAATCTGAAATTTTCCAATTCACTCAAAAATGCTGCCAAACTGTTGCAAATTCACCCCTGAATGGTTTGGTGGTGGACATAGAAGGCTTTTTATCATAGGACAAGAAATCAGCCTTCGACAACTTAACCTGTGAAAAAAAAATTTTCTAAGCCCCGGGGTCACAACTTCAGCAAAAATCTGAAATTCTCCAATTCACTCAAAAATGCTGCCAAACTGTTGCAAATTCACCCCTGAAAGGTTTCGTGGTGGAAATAGAAGGCTTTTTATCATAGGACAAGAAATCAGCCTTCGACAACTTAACCTGTGGAAAAAAAAATTTCTAAGCCCCGGGGTCACAACTTCAGCAAAAATCTGAAATTCTCCAATTCACTCAAAAATGCTGCCAAATTGTTGCAAATTCACCCCTGAAAGGTTTGGTGGTGGAAATAGAAGGCTTTTTATCATAGGACAAGAAATCAGCCTTCGACAACTTAACCTGTGAAAAAAAAATTTTCTAAGCCCCGGGGTCACAACTTCAGCAAAAATCTGAAATTCTCCAATTCACTCAAAAATGCTGCCAAACTGTTGCAAATTCACCCCTGAAAGGTTTCGTGGTGGAAATAGAAGGCTTTTTATCATAGGACAAGAAATCAGCTTTCGACAACTTAACCTGTGGAAAAAAAATTTTCTAAGCCCCGGGGTCACAACTTCAGCAAAAATCTGAAATTCTCCAATTCACTCAAAAATGCTGCCAAACTGTTGCAAATTGAGCCCTGAAAGGTTTCGTGGTGGAAATAGAAGGCTTTTTATCATAGGACAAGAAATCAGCCTTCGACAACTTAACCTGTGAAAAAAAAAATTTCTAAGCCCCGGGGTCACAACTTCAGCAAAAATCTGAAATTCTCCAATTCTCTCAAAAATGCTGCCAAACTGTTGCAAATTCACCCCTGAAAGGTTTGGTGGTGGAAATAGAAGGCTTTTTATCATAGGACAAGAAATCAGCCTTCGACAACTTAACCTGTGAAAAAAATTTTTTCCAAGCCCCGGGGTCACAACTTCAGCAAAAATCTGAAATTCTCCAATTCTCTCAAAAATGCTGCCAAACTGTTGCAAATTCACCCCTGAAAGGTTTGGTGGTGGAAATAGAAGGCTTTTTATCATAGGACAAGAAATCAGCCTTCGACAACTTAACCTGTGAAAAATTTTTTTTCCAAGCCCCGGGGTCACAACTTCAGCAAAAATCTGAAATTCTCCAATTCACACAAAAATGCTGCCAAACTGTTGCAAATTCACCCCTGAAAGGTTTCGTGGTGGAAATAGAAGGCTTTTTATCATAGGACAAGAAATCAGCCTTCGACAACTTAACCTGTGAAAAAAAAAATTTCTAAGCCCCGGGGTCACAACTTCAGCAAAAATCTGAAATTCTCCAATTCACTCAAAAATGCTGCCAAACTGTTGCAAATTCACCCCTGAAAGGTTTGGTCGTGGAAATAGAAGGCTTTTTATCATAGGACAAGAAATCAGCCTTTGACAACTTAACCTGTGAAAAAAATTTTTTCTAAGCCCCAGGGTCACAACTTCAGCAAAAATCTGAAATTCTCCAATTCACTCAAAAATGCTCCCAAACTGTTGCAAATTCACCCCTGAAAGGTTTGGTGGTGGAAATAGAAGGCTTTTTATCATAGGACAAGAAATCAGCCTTTGACAACTTAACCTGTGAAAAAAAAAATTTCTAAGCCCCGGGGTCACAACTTCAGCAAAAATCTGAAATTCTCCAATTCACTCGAAAATGCTGCCAAACTGTTGCAAATTCACCCCTGAAAGGTTTGGTGGTGGAAATAGAAGGCTTTTTATCATAGGACAAGAAATCAGCCTTCGACAACTTAACCTGTGGAAAAAAAAATTTCTAAGCCCCGGGGTCACAACTTCAGCAAAAATCTGAAATTCTCCAATTCTCTCAAAAATGCTGCCAAACTGTTGCAAATTCACCCCTGAAAGGTTTCGTGGTGGAAATAGAAGGCTTTTTATCATAGGACAAGAAATCAGCCTTCGACAACTTAACCTGTGAAAAAAAAAATTTCTAAGCCCCGGGGTCACAACTTCAGCAAAAATCTGAAATTATCCAATTCACTCAAAAATGCTGCCAAACTGTTGCAAATTCACCCCTGAAAGGTTTCGTGGTGGAAATAGAAGGCTTTTTATCATAGGACAAGAAATCAGCCTTTGACAACTTAACCTGTGAAAAAAAATTTTTCTAAGCCCCGGGGTCACAACTTCAGCAAAAATCTGAAATTCTCCAATTCTCTCAAAAATGCTGCCAAACTGTTGCATATTCACCCCTGAAAGGTTTGGTGGTGGAAATAGAAGGCTTTTTATCATAGGACAAGAAATCAGCCTTCGACAACTTAACCTGTGAAAAAAAATTTTTCTAAGCCCCGGGGTCACAACTTCAGCAAAAATCTGAAATTCTCCAATTCACTCAAAAGTGCTGCCAAACTGTTGCAAATTCACCCCTGAAAGGTTTGGTGGTGGAAATAGAAGGCTTTTTATCATACGACAAGAAATCAGCCTTCGACAACTTAACCTGTGGAAAAAAAAATTTCTAAGCCCCGGGATCACAACTTCAGCAAAAATCTGAAATTATCCAATTCACTCAAAAATTCTGCCAAACTGTTGCAAATTGAGCCCTGAAAGGTTTCGTGGTGGAAATAGAAGGCTTTTTATCATAGGACAAGAAATCAGCCTTCGACAACTTAACCTGTGAAAAAAAAAATTTCTAAGCCCCGGGGTCACAACTTCAGCAAAAATCTGAAATTCTCCAATTCACTCAAAAATGCTGCCAAACTGTTGCAAATTCACCCCTGAAAGGTTTGGTGGTGGAAATAGAAGGCTTTTTATCATAGGACAAGAAATCAGCCTTTGACAACTTAACCTGTGAAAAAAAAATTTTCTAAGCCCCGGGGTCACAACTTCAGCAAAAATCTGAAATTCTCCAATTCTCTCAAAAATGCTGCCAAACTGTTGCAAATTCACCCCTGAAAGGTTTGGTGGTGGAAATAGAAGGCTTTTTATCATAGGACAAGAAATCAGCCTTCGACAACTTAACCTGTGAAAAAAATTTTTTCCAAGCCCCGGGGTCACAACTTCAGCAAAAATCTGAAATTCTCCAATTCACACAAAAATGCTGCCAAACTGTTGCAAATTCACCCCTGAAAGGTTTCGTGGTGGAAATAGAAGGCTTTTTATCATAGGACAAGAAATCAGCCTTCGACAACTTAACCTGTGAAAAAAAAAATTTCTAAGCCCCGGGGTCACAACTTCAGCAAAAATCTGAAATTCTCCAATTCACTCAAAAATGCTGCCAAACTGTTGCAAATTCACCCCTGAAAGGTTTGGTCGTGGAAATAGAAGGCTTTTTATCATAGGACAAGAAATCAGCCTTTGACAACTTAACCTGTGAAAAATTTTTTTTCTAAGCCCCAGGGTCACAACTTCAGCAAAAATCTGAAATTCTCCAATTCACTCAAAAATGCTCCCAAACTGTTGCAAATTCACCCCTGAAAGGTTTGGTGGTGGAAATAGAAGGCTTTTTATCATAGGACAAGAAATCAGCCTTCGACAACTTAACCTGTGAAAAAAAAATTTTCTAAGCCCCGGGGTCACAACTTCAGCAAAAATCTGAAATTCTCCAACTCACTCGAAAATGCTGCCAAATTGTTGCAAATTCACCCCTGAAAGGTTTGGTGGTGGAAATAGAAGGCTTTTTATCATAGGACAAGAAATCAGCCTTCGACAACTTAACCTGTGGAAAAAAAAATTTCTAAGCCCCGGGGTCACAACTTCAGCAAAAATCTGAAATTCTCCAATTCACTCAAAAATGCTGCCAAACTGTTGCAAATTCACCCCTGAAAGGTTTCGTGGTGGAAATAGAAGGCTTTTTATCATAGGACAAGAAATCAGCCTTCGACAACTTAACCTGTGAAAAAATTTTTTTCTAAGCCCCGGGGTCACAACTTCAGCAAAAATCTGAAATTCTCCAATTCTCTCAAAAATGCTGCCAAACTGTTGCAAATTCACCCCTGAAAGGTTTCGTGGTGGAAATAGAAGGCTTTTTATCATAGGACAAGAAATCAGCCTTCGACAACTTAACCTGTGAAAAAAATTTTTTCCAAGCCCCGGGGTCACAACTTCAGCAAAAATCTGAAATTCTCCAATTCACTCAAAAATGCTGCCAAACTGTTGCAAATTCACCCCTGAAAGGTTTCGTGGTGGAAATAGAAGGCTTTTTATCATAGGACAAGAAATCAGCTTTCGACAACTTAACCTGTGAAAAAATTTTTTTCTAAGCCCCAGGGTCACAACTTCAGCAAAAATCTGAAATTCTCCAATTCACTCAAAAATGCTCCCAAACTGTTGCAAATTCACCCCTGAAAGGTTTGGTGGTGGAAATAGAAGGCTTTTTATCATAGGACAAGAAATCAGCCTTCGACAACTTAACCTGTGAAAAAAAAAATTTCTAAGCCCCGGGGTCACAACTTCAGCAAAAATCTGAAATTCTCCAATTCACTCGAAAATGCTGCCAAACTGTTGCAAATTCACCCCTGAAAGGTTTGGTGGTGGAAATAGAAGGCTTTTTATCATAGGACAAGAAATCAGCCTTCGACAACTTAACCTGTGGAAAAAAAAATTTCTAAGCCCCGGGGTCACAACTTCAGCAAAAATCTGAAATTCTCCAATTCTCTCAAAAATGCTGCCAAACTGTTGCAAATTCACCCCTGAAAGGTTTCGTGGTGGAAATAGAAGGCTTTTTATCATAGGACAAGAAATCAGCCTTCGACAACTTAACCTGTGAAAAAAAAAATTTCTAAGCCCCGGGGTCACAACTTCAGCAAAAATCTGAAATTATCCAATTCACTCAAAAATGCTGCCAAACTGTTGCAAATTCACCCCTGAAAGGTTTCGTGGTGGAAATAGAAGGCTTTTTATCATAGGACAAGAAATCAGCCTTTGACAACTTAACCTGTGAAAAAAAATTTTTCTAAGCCCCGGGGTCACAACTTCAGCAAAAATCTGAAATTCTCCAATTCTCTCAAAAATGCTGCCAAACTGTTGCATATTCACCCCTGAAAGGTTTGGTGGTGGAAATAGAAGGCTTTTTATCATAGGACAAGAAATCAGCCTTCGACAACTTAACCTGTGAAAAAAAATTTTTCTAAGCCCCGGGGTCACAACTTCAGCAAAAATCTGAAATTCTCCAATTCACTCAAAAATGCTGCCAAACTGTTGCAAATTCACCCCTGAAAGGTTTCGTGGTGGAAATAGAAGGCTTTTTATCATAGGACAAGAAATCAGCCTTAGACAACTTAACCTGTGAAAAAAAAAATTTCTAAGCCCCGGGGTCACAACTTCAGCAAAAATCTGAAATTCTCCAATTCACTCAAAAGTGCTGCCAAACTGTTGCAAATTCACCCCTGAAAGGTTTGGTGGTGGAAATAGAAGGCTTTTTATCATACGACAAGAAATCAGCCTTCGACAACTTAACCTGTGGAAAAAAAAATTTCTAAGCCCCGGGATCACAACTTCAGCAAAAATCTGAAATTATCCAATTCACTCAAAAATTCTGCCAAACTGTTGCAAATTGAGCCCTGAAAGGTTTCGTGGTGGAAATAGAAGGCTTTTTATCATAGGACAAGAAATCAGCCTTCGACAACTTAACCTGTGAAAAAAAAAATTTCTAAGCCCCGGGGTCACAACTTCAGCAAAAATCTGAAATTCTCCAATTCACTCAAAAATGCTGCCAAACTGTTGCAAATTCACCCCTGAAAGGTTTGGTGGTGGAAATAGAAGGCTTTTTATCATAGGACAAGAAATCAGCCTTTGACAACTTAACCTGTGAAAAAAAAATTTTCTAAGCCCCGGGGTCACAACTTCAGCAAAAATCTGAAATTCTCCAATTCTCTCAAAAATGCTGCCAAACTGTTGCAAATTCACCCCTGAAAGGTTTGGTGGTGGAAATAGAAGGCTTTTTATCATAGGACAAGAAATCAGCCTTCGACAACTTAACCTGTGAAAAAAATTTTTTCCAAGCCCCGGGGTCACAACTTCAGCAAAAATCTGAAATTCTCCAATTCACACAAAAATGCTGCCAAACTGTTGCAAATTCACCCCTGAAAGGTTTCGTGGTGGAAATAGAAGGCTTTTTATCATAGGACAAGAAATCAGCCTTCGACAACTTAACCTGTGAAAAAAAAAATTTCTAAGCCCCGGGGTCACAACTTCAGCAAAAATCTGAAATTCTCCAATTCACTCAAAAATGCTGCCAAACTGTTGCAAATTCACCCCTGAAAGGTTTGGTCGTGGAAATAGAAGGCTTTTTATCATAGGACAAGAAATCAGCCTTTGACAACTTAACCTGTGAAAAATTTTTTTTCTAAGCCCCAGGGTCACAACTTCAGCAAAAATCTGAAATTCTCCAATTCACTCAAAAATGCTCCCAAACTGTTGCAAATTCACCCCTGAAAGGTTTGGTGGTGGAAATAGAAGGCTTTTTATCATAGGACAAGAAATCAGCCTTCGACAACTTAACCTGTGAAAAAAAAATTTTCTAAGCCCCGGGGTCACAACTTCAGCAAAAATCTGAAATTCTCCAACTCACTCGAAAATGCTGCCAAATTGTTGCAAATTCACCCCTGAAAGGTTTGGTGGTGGAAATAGAAGGCTT
The DNA here is from genome assembly GCF_965112155.1 of Podarcis liolepis. Classification (NCBI taxonomy): domain Eukaryota; kingdom Metazoa; phylum Chordata; class Lepidosauria; order Squamata; family Lacertidae; genus Podarcis; species Podarcis liolepis. Next base: position 10,017,436 of record NC_139557.1, read on the forward strand.
TTTATCATAGGACAAGAAATCAGCCTTCGACAACTTAACCTGTGGGAAAAAAAATTTCTAAGCCCCGGGGTCACAACTTCAGCAAAAATCTGAAATTCTCCAATTCACTCAAAAATGCTGCCAAACTGTTGCAAATTCACCCCTGAAAGGTTTCGTGGTGGAAATAGAAGGCTTTTTATCATAGGACAAGAAATCAGCCTTCGACAACTTAACCTGTGAAAAAATTTTTTTCTAAGCCCCGGGGTCACAACTTCAGCAAAAATCTGAAATTCTCCAATTCTCTCAAAAATGCTGCCAAACTGTTGCAAATTCACCCCTGAAAGGTTTCGTGGTGGAAATAGAAGGCTTTTTATCATAGGACAAGAAATCAGCCTTCGACAACTTAACCTGTGAAAAAATTTTTTTCCAAGCCCCGGGGTCACAACTTCAGCAAAAATCTGAAATTCTCCAATTCACACAAAAATGCTGCCAAACTGTTGCAAATTCACCCCTGAAAGGTTTCGTGGTGGAAATAGAAGGTTTTTTATCATAGGACAAGAAATCAGCCTTCGACAACTTAACCTGTGAAAAAAAAAATTTCTAAGCCCCGGGGTCACAACTTCAGCAAAAATCTGAAATTCTCCAATTCACTCAAAAATGCTGCCAAACTGTTGCAAATTCACCCCTGAAAGGTTTGGTGGTGGAAATAGAAGGCTTTTTATCATAGGACAAGAAATCAGCCTTTGACAACTTAACCTGTGAAAAAAAAAATTTCTAAGCCCCGGGGTCACAACTTCAGCAAAAATCTGAAATTATCCAATTCACTCAAAAATGCTGCCAAACTGTTGCAAATTCACCCCTGAAAGGTTTCGTGGTGGAAATAGAAGGCTTTTTATCATAGGACAAGAAATCAGCCTTTGACAACTTAACCTGTGAAAAAAAATTTTTCTAAGCCCCGGGGTCACAACTTCAGCAAAAATCTGAAATTCTCCAATTCTCTCAAAAATGCTGCGAAACTGTTGCATATTCACCCCTGAAAGGTTTGGTGGTGGAAATAGAAGGCTTTTTATCATAGGACAAGAAATCAGCCTTCGACAACTTAACCTGTGAAAAAAATTTTTTCTAAGCCCCGGGGTCACAACTTCAGCAAAAATCTGAAATTCTCCAATTCACTCAAAAATGCTGCCAAACTGTTGCAAATTCACCCCTGAAAGGTTTCGTGGTGGAAATAGAAGGCTTTTTATCATAGGACAAGAAATCAGCCTTAGACAACTTAACCTGTGAAAAAAAAAATTTCTAAGCCCCGGGGTCACAACTTCAGCAAAAATCTGAAATTCTCCAATTCACTCAAAAGTGCTGCCAAACTGTTGCAAATTCACCCCTGAAAGGTTTGGTGGTGGAAATAGAAGGCTTTTTATCATACGACAAGAAATCAGCCTTCGACAACTTAACCTGTGGGAAAAAAAATTTCTAAGCCCCGGGATCACAACTTCAGCAAAAATCTGAAATTATCCAATTCACTCAAAAATGCTGCCAAACTGTTGCAAATTCACCCCTGGATGGTTTGGTGGTGGACATAGAAGGCTTTTTATCATAGGACAAGAAATCAGCCTTCGACAACGTAACCTGTGAAAAAAAAATTTTCTAAGCCCCGGGGTCACAACTTCAGCAAAAATCTGAAATTCTCCAATTCACTCAAAAATGCTGCCAAACTGTTGCAAATTGACCCCTGAAAGGTTTGGTGGTGGAAATAGAAGGCTTTTTATCATAGGACAAGAAATCAGCCTTCGACAACTTAACCTGTGGGAAAAAAAATTTCTAAGCCCCGGGGTCACAACTTCAGCAAAAATCTGAAATTATCCAATTCACTCAAAAATGCTGCCAAATTGTTGCAAATTCACCCCTGAAAGGTTTGGTGGTGGAAATAGAAGGCTTTTTATCATAGGACAAGAAATCAGCCTTTGACAACTTAACCTGTGAAAAAAAAATTTTCTAAGCCCCGGGGTCACAACTTCAGCAAAAATCTGAAATTCTCCAATTCTCTCAAAAATGCTGCCAAACTGTTGCAAATTCACCCCTGAAAGGTTTGGTGGTGGAAATAGAAGGCTTTTTATCATAGGACAAGAAATCAGCCTTCGACAACTTAACCTGTGAAAAAAATTTTTTCCAAGCCCCGGGGTCACAACTTCAGCAAAAATCTGAAATTCTCCAATTCACACAAAAATGCTGCCAAACTGTTGCAAATTCACCCCTGAAAGGTTTCGTGGTGGAAATAGAAGGCTTTTTATCATAGGACAAGAAATCAGCCTTCGACAACTTAACCTGTGAAAAAAAAAATTTCTAAGCCCCGGGGTCACAACTTCAGCAAAAATCTGAAATTCTCCAATTCACTCAAAAATGCTGCCAAACTGTTGCAAATTCACCCCTGAAAGGTTTGGTCGTGGAAATAGAAGGCTTTTTATCATAGGACAAGAAATCAGCCTTTGACAACTTAACCTGTGAAAAATTTTTTTTCTAAGCCCCAGGGTCACAACTTCAGCAAAAATCTGAAATTCTCCAATTCACTCAAAAATGCTGCCAAACTGTTGCAAATTCACCCCTGAAAGGTTTGGTGGTGGAAATAGAAGGCTTTTTATCATAGGACAAGAAATCAGCCTTCGACAACTTAACCTGTGAAAAAAAAATTTTCTAAGCCCCGGGGTCACAACTTCAGCAAAAATCTGAAATTCTCCAACTCACTCGAAAATGCTGCCAAATTGTTGCAAATTCACCCCTGAAAGGTTTGGTGGTGGAAATAGAAGGCTTTTTATCATAGGACAAGAAATCAGCCTTCGACAACTTAACCTGTGGGAAAAAAAATTTCTAAGCCCCGGGGTCACAACTTCAGCAAAAATCTGAAATTCTCCAATTCACTCAAAAATGCTGCCAAACTGTTGCAAATTCACCCCTGAAAGGTTTCGTGGTGGAAATAGAAGGCTTTTTATCATAGGACAAGAAATCAGCCTTCGACAACTTAACCTGTGAAAAAAATTTTTTCTAAGCCCCGGGGTCACAACTTCAGCAAAAATCTGAAATTCTCCAATTCTCTCAAAAATGCTGCCAAACTGTTGCAAATTCACCCCTGAAAGGTTTCGTGGTGGAAATAGAAGGCTTTTTATCATAGGACAAGAAATCAGCCTTCGACAACTTAACCTGTGAAAAAATTTTTTTCCAAGCCCCGGGGTCACAACTTCAGCAAAAATCTGAAATTCTCCAATTCACACAAAAATGCTGCCAAACTGTTGCAAATTCACCCCTGAAAGGTTTCGTGGTGGAAATAGAAGGTTTTTTATCATAGGACAAGAAATCAGCCTTCGACAACTTAACCTGTGAAAAAAAAAATTTCTAAGCCCCGGGGTCACAACTTCAGCAAAAATCTGAAATTCTCCAATTCACTCAAAAATGCTGCCAAACTGTTGCAAATTCACCCCTGAAAGGTTTGGTGGTGGAAATAGAAGGCTTTTTATCATAGGACAAGAAATCAGCCTTTGACAACTTAACCTGTGAAAAAAAAAATTTCTAAGCCCCGGGGTCACAACTTCAGCAAAAATCTGAAATTATCCAATTCACTCAAAAATGCTGCCAAACTGTTGCAAATTCACCCCTGAAAGGTTTCGTGGTGGAAATAGAAGGCTTTTTATCATAGGACAAGAAATCAGCCTTTGACAACTTAACCTGTGAAAAAAAATTTTTCTAAGCCCCGGGGTCACAACTTCAGCAAAAATCTGAAATTCTCCAATTCTCTCAAAAATGCTGCGAAACTGTTGCATATTCACCCCTGAAAGGTTTGGTGGTGGAAATAGAAGGCTTTTTATCATACGACAAGAAATCAGCCTTCGACAACTTAACCTGTGGGAAAAAAAATTTCTAAGCCCCGGGATCACAACTTCAGCAAAAATCTGAAATTATCCAATTCACTCAAAAATGCTGCCAAACTGTTGCAAATTCACCCCTGGATGGTTTGGTGGTGGACATAGAAGGCTTTTTATCATAGGACAAGAAATCAGCCTTCGACAACGTAACCTGTGAAAAAAAAATTTTCTAAGCCCCGGGGTCACAACTTCAGCAAAAATCTGAAATTCTCCAATTCACTCAAAAATGCTGCCAAACTGTTGCAAATTGACCCCTGAAAGGTTTGGTGGTGGAAATAGAAGGCTTTTTATCATAGGACAAGAAATCAGCCTTCGACAACTTAACCTGTGGGAAAAAAAATTTCTAAGCCCCGGGGTCACAACTTCAGCAAAAATCTGAAATTATCCAATTCACTCAAAAATGCTGCCAAATTGTTGCAAATTCACCCCTGAAAGGTTTGGTGGTGGAAATAGAAGGCTTTTTATCATAGGACAAGAAATCAGCCTTTGACAACTTAACCTGTGAAAAAAATTTTTTCTAAGCCCCGGGGTCACAACTTCAGCAAAAATCTGAAATTCTCCAATTCACTCAAAAATGCTGCCAAACTGTTGCAAATTCACCCCTGAAAGGTTTCGTGGTGGAAATAGAAGGCTTTTTATCATAGGATAAGAAATCAGCCTTCGACAACTTAACCTGTGAAAAAAAAAATTTCTAAGCCCCGGGGTCACAACTTCAGCAAAAATCTGAAATTCTCCAATTCACTCAAAAATGCTGCCAAACTGTTGCAAATTCACCCCTGAAAGGTTTGGTGGTGGAAATAGAAGGCTTTTTATCATAGGACAAGAAATCAGCCTTTGACAACTTAACCTGTGAAAAAAAATTTTTCTAAGCCCCGGGGTCACAACTTCAGCAAAAATCTGAAATTCTCCAATTCTCTCAAAAATGCTGCCAAACTGTTGCAAATTCACCCCTGAAAGGTTTGGTGGTGGAAATAGAAGGCTTTTTATCATAGGACAAGAAATCAGCCTTCGACAACTTAACCTGTGAAAAAATTTTTTTCCAAGCCCCGGGGTCACAACTTCAGCAAAAATCTGAAATTCTCCAATTCACACAAAAATGCTGCCAAACTGTTGCAAATTCACCCCTGAAAGGTTTCGTGGTGGAAATAGAAGGCTTTTTATCATAGGACAAGAAATCAGCCTTCGACAACTTAACCTGTGAAAAAAAAAATTTCTAAACCCCGGGGTCACAACTTCAGCAAAAATCTGAAATTCTCCAATTCACTCAAAAATGCTGCCAAACTGTTGCAAATTCACCCCTGAAAGGTTTGGTCGTGGAAATAGAAGGCTTTTTATCATAGGACAAGAAATCAGCCTTTGACAACTTAACCTGTGAAAAATTTTTTTTCTAAGCCCCAGGGTCACAACTTCAGCAAAAATCTGAAATTTTCCAATTCACTCAAAAATGCTCCCAAACTGTTGCAAATTCACCCCTGAAAGGTTTCGTGGTGGAAATAGAAGGCTTTTTATCATAGGACAAGAAATCAGCCTTCGACAACTTAACCTGTGAAAAAAAAATTTTCTAAGCCCCGGGGTCACAACTTCAGCAAAAATCTGAAATTCTCCAACTCACTCGAAAATGCTGCCAAATTGTTGCAAATTCACCACTGAAAGGTTTGGTGGTGGAAATAGAAGGCTTTTTATCATAGGACAAGAAATCAGCCTTCGACAACTTAACCTGTGGAAAAAAAAATTTCTAAGCCCCGGGGTCACAACTTCAGCAAAAATCTGAAATTCTCCAATTCACTCAAAAATGCTGCCAAACTGTTGCAAATTCACCCCTGAAAGGTTTCGTGGTGGAAATAGAAGGCTTTTTATCATAGGACAAGAAATCAGCCTTCGACAACTTAACCTGTGAAAAAAATTTTTTCTAAGCCCCGGGGTCACAACTTCAGCAAAAATCTGAAATTCTCCAATTCTCTCAAAAATGCTGCCAAACTGTTGCAAATTCACCCCTGAAAGGTTTGGTGGTGGAAATAGAAGGCTTTTTATCATAGGACAAGAAATCAGCCTTCGACAACTTAACCTGTGAAAAAAAAAGATTTCTAAGCCCCGGGGTCACAACTTCAGCAAAAATCTGAAATTCTCCAATTCACTCAAAAATGCTGCCAAACTGTTGCAAATTCACCCCTGAAAGGTTTGGTGGTGGAAATAGAAGGCTTTTTATCATAGGACAAGAAATCAGCCTTTGACAACTTAACCTGTGAAAAAAAAAATTTCTAAGCCCCGGGGTCACAACTTCAGCAAAAATTGAAATTATCCAATTTACTCAAAAATGCTGCCAAACTGTTGCAAATTCACCCCTGAAAGGTTTCGTGGTGGAAATAGAAGGCTTTTTATCATAGGACAAGAAATCAGCCTTTGACAACTTAACCTGTGAAAAAAATTTTTTCTAAGCCCCGGGGTCACAACTTCAGCAAAAATCTGAAATTCTCCAATTCTCTCAAAAATGCTGCCAAACTGTTGCATATTCACCCCTGAAAGGTTTGGTGGTGGAAATAGAAGGCTTTTTATCATAGGACAAGAAATCAGGCTTCGACAACTTAACCTGTGAAAAAAAAATTTTCTAAGCCCCGGGGTCACAACTTCAGCAAAAATCTGAAATTCTCCAATTCACTCAAAAATGCTGCCAAACTGTTGCAAATTCACCCCTGAAAGGTTTGGTGGTGGAAATAGAAGGCTTTTTATCATAGGACAAGAAATCAGCCTTAGACAACTTAACCTGTGAAAAAATTTTTTTCTAAGCCCCGGGGTCACAACTTCAGCAAAAATCTGAAATTCTCCAATTCTCTCAAAAATGCTGCCAAACTGTTGCAAATTCACCCCTGAAAGGTTTGGTGGTGGAAATAGAAGGCTTTTTATCATAGGACAAGAAATCAGCCTTCGACAACTTAACCTGTGAAAAATTTTTTTTCCAAGCCCCGGGGTCACAACTTCAGCAAAAATCTGAAATTCTCCAATTCACACAAAAATGCTGCCAAACTGTTGCAAATTCACCCCTGAAAGGTTTCGTGGTGGAAATAGAAGGCTTTTTATCATAGGACAAGAAATCAGCCTTCGACAACTTAACCTGTGAAAAAAAAAATTTCTAAGCCCCGGGGTCACAACTTCAGCAAAAATCTGAAATTCTCCAATTCACTCAAAAATGCTGCCAAACTGTTGCAAATTCACCCCTGAAAGGTTTGGTCGTGGAAATAGAAGGCTTTTTATCATAGGACAAGAAATCAGCCTTTGACAACTTAACCTGTGAAAATTTTTTTTTCTAAGCCCCAGGGTCACAACTTCAGCAAAAATCTGAAATTCTCCAATTCACTCAAAAATGCTCCCAAACTGTTGCAAATTCACCCCTGAAAGGTTTGGTGGTGGAAATAGAAGGCTTTTTATCATAGGACAAGAAATCAGCCTTCGACAACTTAACCTGTGAAAAAAAAATTTTCTAAGCCCCGGGGTCACAACTTCAGCAAAAATCTGAAATTCTCCAACTCACTCGAAAATGCTGCCAAATTGTTGCAAATTCACCCCTGAAAGGTTTGGTGGTGGAAATAGAAGGCTTTTTATCATAGGACAAGAAATCAGCCTTCGACAACTTAACCTGTGGAAAAAAAAATTTCTAAGCCCCGGGGTCACAACTTCAGCAAAAATCTGAAATTCTCCAATTCACTCAAAAATGCTGCCAAACTGTTGCAAATTCACCCCTGAAAGGTTTCGTGGTGGAAATAGAAGGCTTTTTATCATAGGACAAGAAATCAGCCTTCGACAACTTAACCTGTGAAAAAAAATTTTTCTAAGCCCCGGGGTCACAACTTCAGCAAAAATCTGAAATTCTCCAATTCTCTCAAAAATGCTGCCAAACTGTTGCAAATTCACCCCTGAAAGGTTTCGTGGTGGAAATAGAAGGCTTTTTATCATAGGACAAGAAATCAGCCTTCGACAACTTAACCTGTGAAAAAAAATTTTTCCAAGCCCCGGGGTCACAACTTCAGCAAAAATCTGAAATTCTCCAATTCACACAAAAATGCTGCCAAACTGTTGCAAATTCACCCCTGAAAGGTTTCGTGGTGGAAATAGAAGGCTTTTTATCATAGGACAAGAAATCAGCCTTCGACAACTTAACCTGTGAAAAAAAAAATTTCTAAGCCCCGGGGTCACAACTTCAGCAAAAATCTGAAATTCTCCAATTCACTCAAAAATGCTGCCAAACTGTTGCAAATTCACCCCTGAAAGGTTTGGTGGTGGAAATAGAAGGCTTTTTATCATAGGACAAGAAATCAGCCTTTGACAACTTAACCTGTGAAAAAAAAAATTTCTAAGCCCCGGGGTCACAACTTCAGCAAAAATCTGAAATTATCCAATTCACTCAAAAATGCTGCCAAACTGTTGCAAATTCACCCCTGAAAGGTTTCGTGGTGGAAATAGAAGGCTTTTTATCATAGGACAAGAAATCAGCCTTTGACAACTTAACCTGTGAAAAAAAATTTTTCTAAGCCCCGGGGTCACAACTTCAGCAAAAATCTGAAATTCTCCAATTCTCTCAAAAATGCTGCGAAACTGTTGCATATTCACCCCTGAAAGGTTTGGTGGTGGAAATAGAAGGCTTTTTATCATAGGACAAGAAATCAGCCTTCGACAACTTAACCTGTGAAAAAATTTTTTTCTAAGCCCCGGGGTCACAACTTCAGCAAAAATCTGAAATTCTCCAATTCACTCAAAAATGCTGCCAAACTGTTGCAAATTCACCCCTGAAAGGTTTCGTGGTGGAAATAGAAGGCTTTTTATCATAGGACAAGAAATCAGCCTTAGACAACTTAACCTGTGAAAAAAAAAATTTCTAAGCCCCGGGGTCACAACTTCAGCAAAAATCTGAAATTCTCCAATTCACTCAAAAGTGCTGCCAAACTGTTGCAAATTCACCCCTGAAAGGTTTGGTGGTGGAAATAGAAGGCTTTTTATCATACGACAAGAAATCAGCCTTCGACAACTTAACCTGTGGAAAAAAAAATTTCTAAGCCCCGGGATCACAACTTCAGCAAAAATCTGAAATTATCCAATTCACTCAAAAATGCTGCCAAACTGTTGCAAATTCACCCCTGAATGGTTTGGTGGTGGACATAGAAGGCTTTTTATCATAGGACAAGAAATCATCCTTCGACAACTTAACCTGTGGGAAAAAAAATTTCTAAGCCCCGGGGTCACAACTTCAGCAAAAATCTGAAATTCTCCAATTCACTCAAAAATGCTGCCAAACTGTTGCAAATTCACCCCTGAAAGGTTTGGTGGTGGAAATAGAAGGCTTTTTATCATAGGACAAGAAATCAGCCTTCGACAACTTAACCTGTGGGGAAAAAAATTTCTAAGCCCCGGGGTCACAACTTCAGCAAAAATCTGAAATTATCCAATTCACTCAAAAATGCTGCCAAATTGTTGCAAATTCACCCCTGAAAGGTTTGGTGGTGGAAATAGAAGGCTTTTTATCATAGGACAAGAAATCAGCCTTTGACAACTTAACCTGTGAAAAAAAAATTTTCTAAGCCCCGGGGTCACAACTTCAGCAAAAATCTGAAATTCTCCAATTCACTCAAAAATGCTGCCAAACTGTTGCAAATTCACCCCTGAAAGGTTTGGTGGAGGAAATAGAAGGCTTTTTATCATAGGACAAGAAATCAGCCTTCGACAACTTAACCTGTGAAAAAAAAATTTTCTAAGCCCCGGGGTCACAACTTCAGCAAAAATCTGAAATTCTCCAATTCACTCAAAAATGCTGCCAAACTGTTGCAAATTCACCCCAGAAAGGTTTCGTGGTGGAAATAGAAGGCTTTTTATCATAGGACAAGAAATCAGCCTTTGACAACTTAACCTGTGAAAAAAAATTTTTCTAAGCCCCAGGGTCACAACTTCAGCAAAAATCTGAAATTCTCCAATTCACTCAAAAATGCTGCCAAACTGTTGCAAATTGAGCCCTGAAAGGTTTCGTGGTGGAAATAGAAGGCTTTTTATCATAGGACAAGAAATCAGCCTTCGACAACTTAACCTGTGAAAAAAAAATTTTCTAAGCCCCGGGGTCACAACTTCAGCAAAAATCTGAAATTCTCCAATTCACTCAAAAATGCTGCCAAATTGTTGCAAATTCACCCCTGAAAGGTTTGGTGGTGGAAATAGAAGGCTTTTTATCATAGGACAAGAAATCAGCCTTTGACAACTTAACCTGTGAAAAAATTTTTTTCTAAGCCCCGGGGTCACAACTTCAGCAAAAATCTGAAATTCTCCAATTCACTCAAAAATGCTGCCAAACTGTTGCAAATTGAGCCCTGAAAGGTTTCGTGGTGGAAATAGAAGGCTTTTTATCATAGGACAAGAAATCAGCCTTCGACAACTTAACCTGTGAAAAAAAAATTTTCTAAGCCCCGGGGTCACAACTTCAGCAAAAATCTGAAATTCTCCAATTCACTCAAAAATGCTGCCAAATTGTTGCAAACTCACCCCTGAAAGGTTTGGTGGTGGAAATAGAAGGCTTTTTATCATAGGACAAGAAATCAGCCTTCGACAACTTAACCTGTGAAAAAAAAAATTTCTAAGCCCCGGGGTCACAACTTCAGCAAAAATCTGAAATTCTCCAATTCACTCAAAAATGCTGCCAAACTGTTGCAAATTCACCCCTGAAAGGTTTCGTGGTGGAAATAGAAGGCTTTTTATCATAGGACAAGAAATCAGCCTTCGACAACTTAACCTGTGAAAAAAATTTTTTCTAAGCCCCAGGGTCACAACTTCAGCAAAAATCTGAAATTCTCCAATTCACTCAAAAATGCTGCCAAACTGTTGCAAATTCACCCCTGAAAGGTTTGGTGGTGGAAATAGAAGGCTTTTTATCATAGGAAAAGAAATCAGCCTTCGACAACTTAACCTGTGAAAAAAAATTTTTCCAAGCCCCGGGGTCACAACTTCAGCAAAAATCTGAAATTCTCCAATTCACACAAAAATGCTGCCAAACTGTTGCAAATTCACCCCTGAAAGGTTTCGTGGTGGAAATAGAAGGCTTTTTATCATAGGACAAGAGATCAGCCTTAGACAACTTAACCTGTGGAAAAAAAAATTTCTAAGCCCCGGGGTCACAACTTCAGCAAAAATCTGAAATTCTCCAATTCACTCAAAAATGCTGCCAAACTGTTGCAAATTCACCCCTGAAAGGTTTGGTGGTGGACATAGAAGGCTTTTTATCATAGGACAAGAAATCAGCCTTCGACAACTTAACCTGTGAAAAAAAAATTTTCTAAGCCCCGGCGTCACAACTTCAGCAAAAATCTGAAATTCTCCAATTCACTCAAAAATGCTGCCAAACTGTTGCAAATTCACCCCTGAAAGGTTTGGTGGTGGAAATAGAAGGCTTTTTATCATAGGAAAAGAAATCAGCCTTCGACAACTTAACCTGTGAAAAAAATTTTTTCCAAGCCCCGGGGTCACAACTTCAGCAAAAATCTGAAATTCTCCAATTCACACAAAAATGCTGCCAAACTGTTGCAAATTCACCCCTGAAAGGTTTCGTGGTGGAAATAGAAGGCTTTTTATCATAGGACAAGAGATCAGCCTTAGACAACTTAACCTGTGAAAAAAAAAATTTCTAAGCCCCGGGGTCACAACTTCAGCAAAAATCTGAAATTCTCCAATTCACTCAAAAATGCTGCCAAACTGTTGCAAATTCACCCCTGAAAGGTTTGGTGGTGGACATAGAAGGCTTTTTATCATAGGACAAGAAATCAGCCTTCGACAACTTAACCTGTGGAAAAAAAATTTTCTAAGCCCCGGGGTCACAACTTCAGCAAAAATCTGAAATTCTCCAATTCACTCAAAAATGCTGCCAAACTGTTGCAAATTCACCCCTGAAAGGTTTGGTGGTGGAAATAGAAGGCTTTTTATCATAGGACAAGAGATCAGCCTTAGACAACTTAACCTGTGAAAAAAAAAATTTCTAAGCCCCGGGGTCACAACTTCAGCAAAAATCTGAAATTCTCCAATTCACACAAAAATGCTGCCAAACTGTTGCAAATTCACCCCTGAAAGGTTTCGTGGTGGAAATAGAAGGCTTTTTATCATAGGACAAGAGATCAGCCTTAGACAACTTAACCTGTGAAAAAAAAAATTTCTAAGCCCCGGGGTCACAACTTCAGCAAAAATCTGAAATTCTCCAATTCACTCAAAAATGCTGCCAAACTGTTGCAAATTCACCCCTGAAAGGTTTGGTGGTGGAAATATAAGGCTTTTTATCATAGGACAAGAAATCAGCCTTTGACAACTTAACCTGTGAAAAAAATTTTTTCTAAGCCCCGGGGTCACAACTTCAGCAAAAATCTGAAATTCTCCAATTCACTCAAAAATGCTGCCAAACTGTTGCAAATTCACCCCTGAAAGGTTTGGTGGTGGAAATAGAAGGCTTTTTATCATAGGACAAGAAATCAGCCTTCGACAACTTAACCTGTGAAAAAAAAATTTTCTAAGCCCCGGGGTCACAACTTCAGCAAAAATCTGAAATTCTCCAACTCACTCGAAAATGCTGCCAAATTGTTGCAAATTCACCCCTGAAAGTTTTGGTGGTGGAAATAGAAGGCTTTTTATCATAGGACAAGAAATCAGCCTTCGACAACTTAACCTGTGGAAAAAAAAATTTCTAAGCCCCGGGGTCACAACTTCAGCAAAAATCTGAAATTCTCCAATTCACTCAAAAATGCTGCCAAACTGTTGCAAATTCACCCCTGAAAGGTTTCGTGGTGGAAATAGAAGGCTTTTTATCATAGGACAAGAAATCAGCCTTTGACAACTTAACCTGTGAAAAAAAATTTTCTAAGCCCCTTCAGCAAAAATCTGAAATTCTCCAACTCACTCGAAAATGCTGCCAAATTGTTGCAAATTCACCCCTGAAAGGTTTGGTGGTGGAAATAGAAGGCTTTTTATCATAGGACAAGAAATCAGCCTTCGACAACTTAACCTGTGGAAAAAAAAATTTCTAAGCCCCGGGGTCACAACTTCAGCAAAAATCTGAAATTCTCCAATTCTCTCAAAAATGCTGCCAAACTGTTGCAAATTCACCCCTGAAAGGTTTGGTGGTGGAAATAGAAGGCTTTTTATCATAGGACAAGAAATCAGCCTTCGACAACTTAACCTGTGAAAAAAAATTTTTCCAAGCCCCGGGGTCACAACTTCAGCAAAAATCTGAAATTCTCCAATTCACACAAAAATGCTGCCAAACTGTTGCAAATTCACCCCTGAAAGGTTTCGTGGTGGAAATAGAAGGCTTTTTATCATAGGACAAGAAATCAGCCTTAGACAACTTAACCTGTGGAAAAAAAAATTTCTAAGCCCCGGGGTCACAACTTCAGCAAAAATCTGAAATTCTCCAATTCACTCAAAAATGCTGCCAAACTGTTGCAAATTCACCCCTGAAAGGTTTGGTCGTGGAAATAGAAGGCTTTTTATCATAGGACAAGAAATCAGCCTTTGACAACTTAACCTGTGAAAAAATTTTTTTCTAAGCCCCAGGGTCACAACTTCAGCAAAAATCTGAAATTCTCCAATTCACTCAAAAATGCTCCCAAACTGTTGCAAATTCACCCCTGAAAGGTTTGGTGGTGGAAATAGAAGGCTTTTTATCATAGGACAAGAAATCAGCCTTCGACAACTTAACCTGTGAAAAAAAAATTTTCTAAGCCCCGGGGTCACAACTTCAGCAAAAATCTGAAATTCTCCAACTCACTCGAAAATGCTGCCAAATTGTTGCAAATTCACCCCTGAAAGGTTTGGTGGTGGAAATAGAAGGCTTTTTATCATAGGACAAGAAATCAGCCTTCGACAACTTAACCTGTGGAAAAAAAAATTTCTAAGCCCCGGGGTCACAACTTCAGCAAAAATCTGAAATTCTCCAATTCACACAAAAATGCTGCCAAACTGTTGCAAATTCACCCCTGAAAGGTTTCGTGGTGGAAATAGAAGGCTTTTTATCATAGGACAAGAGATCAGCCTTAGACAACTTAACCTGTGAAAAAAAAAATTTCTAAGCCCCGGGGTCACAACTTCAGCAAAAATCTGAAATTCTCCAATTCACTCAAAAATGCTGCCAAACTGTTGCAAATTCACCCCTGAAAGGTTTGGTGGTGGAAATATAAGGCTTTTTATCATAGGACAAGAAATCAGCCTTTGACAACTTAACCTGTGAAAAAATTTTTTTCTAAGCCCCGGGGTCACAACTTCAGCAAAAATCTGAAATTCTCCAATTCACTCAAAAATGCTGCCAAACTGTTGCAAATTCACCCCTGAAAGGTTTGGTGGTGGAAATAGAAGGCTTTTTATCATAGGACAAGAAATCAGCCTTCGACAACTTAACCTGTGAAAAAAAAATTTTCTAAGCCCCGGGGTCACAACTTCAGCAAAAATCTGAAATTCTCCAACTCACTCGAAAATGCTGCCAAATTGTTGCAAATTCACCCCTGAAAGTTTTGGTGGTGGAAATAGAAGGCTTTTTATCATAGGACAAGAAATCAGCCTTCGACAACTTAACCTGTGGGAAAAAAAATTTCTAAGCCCCGGGGTCACAACTTCAGCAAAAATCTGAAATTCTCCAATTCACTCAAAAATGCTGCCAAACTGTTGCAAATTGACCCCTGAAAGGTTTCGTGGTGGAAATAGAAGGCTTTTTATCATAGGAAAAGAAATCAGCCTTTGACAACTTAACCTGTGAAAAAAAATTTTCTAAGCCCCTTCAGCAAAAATCTGAAATTCTCCAACTCACTCGAAAATGCTGCCAAATTGTTGCAAATTCACCCCTGAAAGGTTTGGTGGTGGAAATAGAAGGCTTTTTATCATAGGACAAGAAATCAGCCTTCGACAACTTAACCTGTGGAAAAAAAAATTTCTAAGCCCCGGGGTCACAACTTCAGCAAAAATCTGAAATTCTCCAATTCTCTCAAAAATGCTGCCAAACTGTTGCAAATTCACCCCTGAAAGGTTTGGTGGTGGAAATAGAAGGCTTTTTATCATAGGACAAGAAATCAGCCTTCGACAACTTAACCTGTGAAAAAAAAATTTTCCAAGCCCCGGGGTCACAACTTCAGCAAAAATCTGAAATTCTCCAATTCACACAAAAATGCTGCCAAACTGTTGCAAATTCACCCCTGAAAGGTTTCGTGGTGGAAATAGAAGGCTTTTTATCATAGGACAAGAAATCAGCCTTAGACAACTTAACCTGTGAAAAAAAAAAATTCTAAGCCCCGGGGTCACAACTTCAGCAAAAATCTGAAATTCTCCAATTCACTCAAAAATGCTGCCAAACTGTTGCAAATTCACCCCTGAAAGGTTTCGTGGTGGAAATAGAAGGCTTTTTATCATAGGACAAGAAATCAGCCTACGACAACTTAACCTGTGAAAAAAAATTTTTCTAAGCCCCGGGGTCACAACTTCAGCAAAAATCTGAAATTCTCCAATTCTCTCAAAAATGCTGCCAAACTGTTGCAAATTCACCCCTGAAAGGTTTTGTGGTGGAAATAGAAGGCTTTTTATCATAGGACAAGAAATCAGCCTTCGACAACTTAACCTGTGAAAAAAATTTTTTCCAAGCCCCGGGGTCACAACTTCAGCAAAAATCTGAAATTCTCCAATTCACACAAAAATGCTGCCAAACTGTTGCAAATTCACCCCTGAAAGGTTTCGTGGTGGAAATAGAAGGCTTTTTATCATAGGACAAGAAATCAGCCTTAGACAACTTAACCTGTGAAAAAAAAAATTTCTAAGCCCCCGGGGTCACAACTTCAACAAAAATCTGAAATTCTCCAATTCACTCAAAAATGCTGCCAAACTGTTGCAAATTCACCCCTGAAAGGTTTGGTGGTGGAAATAGAAGGCTTTTTATCATAGGACAAGAAATCAGCCTTTGACAACTTAACCTGTGAAAAAAAATTTTTCTAAGCCCCGGGGTCACAACTTCAGCAAAAATCTGAAATTCTCCAATTCACTCAAAAATGCTGCCAAACTGTTGCAAATTCACCCCTGAAAGGTTTGGTGGTGGAAATAGAAGGCTTTTTATCATAGGACAAGAAATCAGCCTTCGACAACTTAACCTGTGAAAAAAAAATTTTCTAAGCCCCGGGGTCACAACTTCAGCAAAAATCTGAAATTCTCCAACTCACTCGAAAATGCTGCCAAATTGTTGCAAATTCACCCCTGAAAGTTTTGGTGGTGGAAATAGAAGGCTTTTTATCATAGGACAAGAAATCAGCCTTCGACAACTTAACCTGTGGAAAAAAAAATTTCTAAGCCCCGGGGTCACAACTTCAGCAAAAATCTGAAATTCTCCAATTCACTCAAAAATGCTGCCAAACTGTTGCAAATTCACCCCTGAAAGGTTTCGTGGTGGAAATAGAAGGCTTTTTATCATAGGACAAGAAATCAGCCTTAGACAACTTAACCTGTGAAAAAAAAAAATTCTAAGCCCCGGGGTCACAACTTCAGCAAAAATCTGAAATTATCCAATTCACTCAAAAATGCTGCCAAACTGTTGCAAATTCACCCCTGAAAGGTTTCGTGGTGGAAATAGAAGGCTTTTTATCATAGGACAAGAAATCAGCCTTTGACAACTTAACCTGTGAAAAAATTTTTTTCTAAGCCCCGGGGTCACAACTTCAGCAAAAATCTGAAATTCTCCAATTCTCTCAAAAATGCTGCCAAACTGTTGCATATTCACCCCTGAAAGGTTTGGTGGTGGAAATAGAAGGCTTTTTATCATAGGACAAGAAATCAGCCTTCGACAACTTAACCTGTGAAAAAAAATTTTTCTAAGCCCCGGGGTCACAACTTCAGCAAAAATCTGAAATTCTCCAATTCACTCAGAAATGCTGCCAAACTGTTGCAAATTCACCCCTGAAAGGTTTCGTGGTGGAAATAGAAGGCTTTTTATCATAGGACAAGAAATCAGCCTTAGACAACTTAACCTGTGAAAAAAAAATTTTCTAAGCCCCGGGGTCACAACTTCAGCAAAAATCTGAAATTCTCCAATTCACTCAAAAATGCTGCCAAACTGTTGCAAATTCACCCCTGAAAGGTTTGGTGGTGGAAATAGAAGGCTTTTTATCATACGACAAGAAATCAGCCTTCGACAACTTAACCTGTGGAAAAAAAAATTTCTAAGCCCCGGGATCACAACTTCAGCAAAAATCTGAAATTATCCAATTCACTCAAAAATGCTGCCAAACTGTTGCAAATTCACCCCTGAATGGTTTGGTGGTGGACATAGAAGGCTTTTTATCATAGGACAAGAAATCAGCCTTCGACAACTTAACCTGTGAAAAAAAAAATTTCTAAGCCCCGGGGTCACAACTTCAGCAAAAATCTGAAATTCTCCAATTCACTCAAAAATGCTGCCAAACTGTTGCAAATTGACCCCTGAAAGGTTTGGTGGTGGATATAGAAGGCTTTTTATCATAGGACAAGAAATCAGCCTTCGACAACTTAACCTGTGGGGAAAAAAATTTCTAAGCCCCGGGGTCACAACTTCAGCAAAAATCTGAAATTATCCAATTCACTCAAAAATGCTGCCAAATTGTTGCAAATTCACCCCTGAAAGGTTTGGTGGTGGAAATAGAAGGCTTTTTATCATAGGACAAGAAATCAGCCTTTGACAACTTAACCTGTGAAAAAAAAATTTTCTAAGCCCCGGGGTCACAACTTCAGCAAAAATCTGAAATTCTCCAATTCACTCAAAAATGCTGCCAAACTGTTGCAAATTCACCCCTGAAAGGTTTGGTGGTGGAAATAGAAGGCTTTTTATCATAGGACAAGAAATCAGCCTTCGACAACTTAACCTGTGAAAAAAAAATTTTCTAAGCCCCGGGGTCACAACTTCAGCAAAAATCTGAAATTCTCCAATTCACTCAAAAATGCTGCCAAACTGTTGCAAATTCACCCCTGAAAGGTTTGGTGGTGGAAATAGAAGGCTTTTTATCATAGGACAAGAAATCAGCCTTTGACAACTTAACCTGTGAAAAATTTTTTTTCTAAGCCCCGGGGTCACAACTTCAGCAAAAATCTGAAATTCTCCAATTCACTCAAAAATGCTGCCAAACTGTTGCAAATTCACCCCTGAAAGGTTTGGTGGTGGAAATAGAAGGCTTTTTATCATAGGACAAGAAATCAGCCTTTGACAACTTAACGTGTGAAAAAAAAATTTTCTAAGCCCCGGGGTCACAACTTCAGCAAAAATCTGAAATTCTCCAATTCTCTCAAAAATGCTGCCAAACTGTTGCATATTCACCCCTGAAAGGTTTGGTGGTGGAAATAGAAGGCTTTTTATCATAGGACAAGAAATCAGCCTTCGACAACTTAACCTGTGAAAAAAAATTTTTCTAAGCCCCGGGGTCACAACTTCAGCAAAAATCTGAAATTCTCCAATTCACTCAAAAATGCTGCCAAACTGTTGCAAATTCACCCCTGAAAGGTTTTGTGGTGGAAATAGAAGGCTTTTTATCATAGGACAAGAAATCAGCCTTAGACAACTTAACCTGTGAAAAAAAAAATTTCTAAGCCCCGGGGTCACAACTTCAGCAAAAATCTGAAATTCTCCAATTCACTCAAAAATGCTGCCAAACTGTTGCAAATTCACTCCTGAAAGGTTTGGTGGTGGAAATAGAAGGCTTTTTATCATAGGACAAGAAATCAGCCTTTGACAACTTAACCTGTGAAAAAAATTTTTTCTAAGCCCCGGGGTCACAACTTCAGCAAAAATCTGAAATTCTCCAATTCCCTGAAAAATGCTGCCAAACTGTTGCAAATTGACCCCTGAAAGGTTTGGTGGTGGAAATAGAAGGCTTTTTATCATAGGACAAGAAATCAGCCTTAGACAACTTAACCTGTGAAAAAAAAAATTTCTAAGCCCCGGGGTCACAACTTCAGCAAAAATCTGAAATTCTCCAACTCACTCGAAAATGCTGCCAAATTGTTGCAAACTCACCCCTGAAAGGTTTGGTGGTGGAAATAGAAGGCTTTTTATCATAGGACAAGAAATCAGCCTTCGACAACTTAACCTGTGGAAAAAAAAATTTCTAAGCCCCGGGGTCACAACTTCAGCAAAAATCTGAAATTATCCAATTCACTCAAAAATGCTGCCAAACTGTTGCAAATTCACCCCTGAATGGTTTGGTGGTGGACATAGAAGGCTTTTTATCATAGGACAAGAAATCAGCCTTCGACAACTTAACCTGTGAAAAAAAAATTTTCTAAGCTCCGGGGTCACAACTTCAGCAAAAATCTGAAATTCTCCAATTCACTCAAAAATGCTGCCAAACTGTTGCAAATTCACCCCTGAAAGGTTTGGTGGTGGAAATAGAAGGCTTTTTATCATAGGACAAGAAATCAGCCTTTGACAACTTAACCTGTGAAAAAAATTTTTTCTAAGCCCCGGGGTCACAACTTCAGCAAAAATCTGAAATTCTCCAATTCCCTGAAAAATGCTGCCAAACTGTTGCAAATTCACCCCTGAAAGGTTTGGTGGTGGAAATAGAAGGCTTTTTATCATAGGACAAGAAATCAGCCTTAGACAACTTAACCTGTGAAAAAAAAAAATTTCTAAGCCCCGGGGTCACAACTTCAGCAAAAATCTGAAATTCTCCAACTCACTCGAAAATGCTGCCAAATTGTTGCAAACTCACCCCTGAAAGGTTTGGTGGTGGAAATAGAAGGCTTTTTATCATAGGACAAGAAATCAGCCTTCGACAACTTAACCTGTGGAAAAAAAAATTTCTAAGCCCCGGGGTCACAACTTCAGCAAAAATCTGAAATTCTCCAATTCACTCAAAAATGCTGCCAAACTGTTGCAAATTCACCCCTGAATGGTTTGGTGGTGGACATAGAAGGCTTTTTATCATAGGACAAGAAATCAGCCTTCGACAACTTAACCTGTGAAAAAAAAATTTTCTAAGCTCCGGGGTCACAACTTCAGCAAAAATCTGAAATTCTCCAATTCACTCAAAAATGCTGCCAAACTGTTGCAAATTCACCCCTGAAAGGTTTGGTGGTGGAAATAGAAGGCTTTTTATCATAGGACAAGAAATCAGCCTTCGACAACTTAACCTGTGGGGAAAAAAATTTCTAAGCCCCGGGGTCACAACTTCAGCAAAAATCTGAAATTATCCAATTCACTCAAAAATGCTGCCAAATTGTTGCAAATTCACCCCTGAAAGGTTTGGTGGTGGAAATAGAAGGCTTTTTATCATAGGACAAGAAATCAGCCTTTGACAACTTAACCTGTGAAAAAAAAATTTTCTAAGCCCCGGGGTCACAACTTCAGCAAAAATCTGAAATTCTCCAATTCACTCAAAAATGCTGCCAAACTGTTGCAAATTCACCCCTGAAAGGTTTGGTGGTGGAAATAGAAGGCTTTTTATCATAGGACAAGAAATCAGCCTTCGACAACTTAACCTGTGAAAAAAAAAATTTCTAAGCCCCGGGGTCACAACTTCAGCAAAAATCTGAAATTCTCCAATTCACTCAAAAATGCTGCCAAACTGTTGCAAATTCACCCCTGAAATGTTTGGTGGTGGAAATAGAAGGCTTTTTATCATAGGACAAGAAATCAGCCTTTGACAACTTAACGTGTGAAAAAAATTTTTTCTAAGCCCCGGGGTCACAACTTCAGCAAAAATCTGAAATTCTCCAATTCTCTCAAAAATGCTGCCAAACTGTTGCATATTCACCCCTGAAAGGTTTGGTGGTGGAAATAGAAGGCTTTTTATCATAGGACAAGAAATCAGCCTTCGACAACTTAACCTGTGAAAAAAAATTTTTCTAAGCCCCGGGGTCACAACTTCAGCAAAAATCTGAAATTCTCCAATTCACTCAAAAATGCTGCCAAACTGTTGCAAATTCACCCCTGAAAGGTTTCGTGGTGGAAATAGAAGGCTTTTTATCATAGGACAAGAAATCAGCCTTAGACAACTTAACCTGTGAAAAAAAAAATTTCTAAGCCCCGGGGTCACAACTTCAGCAAAAATCTGAAATTCTCCAATTCACTCAAAAATGCTGCCAAACTGTTGCAAATTCACCCCTGAAAGGTTTCGTGGTGGAAATAGAAGGCTTTTTATCATAGGACAAGAAATCAGCCTTTGACAACTTAACCTGTGAAAAAAATTTTTTCTAAGCCCCGGGGTCACAACTTCAGCAAAAATCTGAAATTCTCCAATTCCCTGAAAAATGCTGCCAAACTGTTGCAAATTGACCCCTGAAAGGTTTGGTGGTGGAAATAGAAGGCTTTTTATCATAGGACAAGAAATCAGCCTTAGACAACTTAACCTGTGAAAAAAAAAATTTCTAAGCCCCGGGGTCACAACTTCAGCAAAAATCTGAAATTCTCCAACTCACTCGAAAATGCTGCCAAATTGTTGCAAACTCACCCCTGAAAGGTTTGGTGGTGGAAATAGAAGGCTTTTTATCATAGGACAAGAAATCAGCCTTCGACAACTTAACCTGTGGAAAAAAAAATTTCTAAGCCCCGGGGTCACAACTTCAGCAAAAATCTGAAATTATCCAATTCACTCAAAAATGCTGCCAAACTGTTGCAAATTCACCCCTGAATGGTTTGGTGGTGGACATAGAAGGCTTTTTATCATAGGACAAGAAATCAGCCTTCGACAACTTAACCTGTGGAAAAAAAAATTTCTAAGCCCCGGGGTCACAACTTCAGCAAAAATCTGAAATTCTCCAATTCACTCAAAAATGCTGCCAAACTGTTGCAAATTGAGCCCTGAAAGGTTTCGTGGTGGAAATAGAAGGCTTTTTATCATAGGACAAGAAATCAGCCTTCGACAACTTAACCTGTGAAAAAAAAAAATTTCTAAGCCCCGGGGTCACAACTTCAGCAAAAATCTGAAATTCTCCAATTCACTCAAAAATGCTGCCAAACTGTTGCAAATTCACCCCTGAAAGGTTTGGTGGTGGAAATAGAAGGCTTTTTATCATAGGACAAGAAATCAGCCTTTGACAACTTAACCTGTGAAAAAAAAATTTTCTAAGCCCCGGGGTCACAACTTCAGCAAAAATCTGAAATTCTCCAATTCTCTCAAAAATGCTGCCAAACTGTTGCAAATTCACCCCTGAAAGGTTTGGTGGTGGAAATAGAAGGCTTTTTATCATAGGACAAGAAATCAGCCTTCGACAACTTAACCTGTGAAAAAAAATTTTTCCAAGCCCCGGGGTCACAACTTCAGCAAAAATCTGAAATTCTCCAATTCACTCAAAAATGCTGCCAAACTGTTGCAAATTCACCCCTGAAAGGTTTGGTGGTGGAAATAGAAGGCTTTTTATCATAGGACAAGAAATCAGCCTTTGACAACTTAACCTGTGAAAAAAAAAATTTCTAAGCCCCGGGGTCACAACTTCAGCAAAAATCTGAAATTCTCCAATTCACTCAAAAATGCTGCCAAACTGTTGCAAATTCACCCCTGAAAGGTTTGGTGGTGGAAATAGAAGGCTTTTTATCATAGGACAAGAAATCAGCCTTCGACAACTTAACCTGTGAAAAAAAAATTTTCTAAGCCCCGGGGTCACAACTTCAGCAAAAATCTGAAATTCTCCAATTCACTCAAAAATGCTGCCAAACTGTTGCAAATTCACCCCTGAAAGGTTTGGTGGTGGAAATAGAAGGCTTTTTATCATAGGACAAGAAATCAGCCTTTGACAACTTAACGTGTGAAAAAAAAATTTTCTAAGCCCCGGGGTCACAACTTCAGCAAAAATCTGAAATTCTCCAATTCTCTCAAAAATGCTGCCAAACTGTTGCATATTCACCCCTGAAAGGTTTGGTGGTGGAAATAGAAGGCTTTTTATCATAGGACAAGAAATCAGCCTTCGACAACTTAACCTGTGAAAAAAAATTTTTCTAAGCCCCGGGGTCACAACTTCAGCAAAAATCTGAAATTCTCCAATTCACTCAAAAATGCTGCCAAACTGTTGCAAATTCACCCCTGAAAGGTTTGGTGGTGGAAATAGAAGGCTTTTTATCATAGGACAAGAAATCAGCCTTTGACAACTTAACGTGTGAAAAAAAAATTTTCTAAGCCCCGGGGTCACAACTTCAGCAAAAATCTGAAATTCTCCAATTCTCTCAAAAATGCTGCCAAACTGTTGCATATTCACCCCTGAAAGGTTTGGTGGTGGAAATAGAAGGCTTTTTATCATAGGACAAGAAATCAGCCTTCGACAACTTAACCTGTGAAAAAAAATTTTTCTAAGCCCCGGGGTCACTACTTCAGCAAAAATCTGAAATTCTCCAATTCACTCAAAAATGCTGCCAAACTGTTGCAAATTCACCCCTGAAAGGTTTCGTGGTGGAAATAGAAGGCTTTTTAATATAGGACAAGAAATCAGCCTTAGACAACTTAACCTGTGAAAAAAAAAATTTCTAAGCCCCGGGGTCACAACTTCAGCAAAAATCTGAAATTCTCCAATTCACTCAAAAATGCTGCCAAACTGTTGCAAATTCACCCCTGAAAGGTTTGGTGGTGGAAATAGAAGGCTTTTTATCATAGGACAAGAAATCAGCCTTTGACAACTTAACCTGTGAAAAAAATTTTTTCTAAGCCCCGGGGTCACAACTTCAGCAAAAATCTGAAATTCTCCAATTCCCTGAAAAATGCTGCCAAACTGTTGCAAATTGACCCCTGAAAGGTTTGGTGGTGGAAATAGAAGGCTTTTTATCATAGGACAAGAAATCAGCCTTAGACAACTTAACCTGTGAAAAAAAAAATTTCTAAGCCCCGGGGTCACAACTTCAGCAAAAATCTGAAATTCTCCAACTCACTCGAAAATGCTGCCAAATTGTTGCAAACTCACCCCTGAAAGGTTTGGTGGTGGAAATAGAAGGCTTTTTATCATAGGACAAGAAATCAGCCTTCGACAACTTAACCTGTGGAAAAAAAAATTTCTAAGCCCCGGGGTCACAACTTCAGCAAAAATCTGAAATTATCCAATTCACTCAAAAATGCTGCCAAACTGTTGCAAATTCACCCCTGAAAGGTTTGGTGGTGGAAATAGAAGGCTTTTTATCATAGGACAAGAAATCAGCCTTAGACAACTTAACCTGTGAAAAAAAAAATTTCTAAGCCCCGGGGTCACAACTTCAGCAAAAATCTGAAATTCTCCAACTCACTCGAAAATGCTGCCAAATTGTTGCAAACTCACCCCTGAAAGGTTTGGTGGTGGAAATAGAAGGCTTTTTATCATAGGACAAGAAATCAGCCTTCGACAACTTAATCTGTGGGAAAAAAAATTTCTAAGCCCCGGGGTCACAACTTCAGCAAAAATCTGAAATTATCCAATTCACTCAAAAATGCTGCCAAACTGTTGCAAATTCACCCCTGAATGGTTTGGTGGTGGACATAGAAGGCTTTTTATCATAGGACAAGAAATCAGCCTTCGACAACTTAACCTGTGAAAAAAAAATTTTCTAAGCTCCGGGGTCACAACTTCAGCAAAAATCTGAAATTCTCCAATTCACTCAAAAATGCTGCCAAACTGTTGCAAATTCACCCCTGAAAGGTTTGGTGGTGGAAATAGAAGGCTTTTTATCATAGGACAAGAAATCAGCCTTCGACAACTTAACCTGTGGAAAAAAAAATTTCTAAGCCCCGGGGTCACAACTTCAGCAAAAATCTGAAATTCTCCAATTCACTCAAAAATGCTGCCAAATTGTTGCAAATTCACCCCTGAAAGGTTTGGTGGTGGAAATAGAAGGCTTTTTATCATAGGACAAGAAATCAGCCTTCGACAACTTAACCTGTGAAAAAAAAATTTTCTAAGCCCCGGGGTCACAACTTCAGCAAAAATCTGAAATTCTCCAATTCACTCAAAAATGCTGCCAAACTGTTGCAAATTCACCCCTGAAAGGTTTCGTGGTGGAAATAGAAGGCTTTTTATCATAGGACAAGAAATCAGCCTTCGACAACTTAACCTGTGGAAAAAAAATTTTCTAAGCCCCGGGGTCACAACTTCAGCAAAAATCTGAAATTCTCCAATTCACTCAAAAATGCTGCCAAACTGTTGCAAATTGAGCCCTGAAAGGTTTCGTGGTGGAAATAGAAGGCTTTTTATCATAGGACAAGAAATCAGCCTTCGACAACTTAACCTGTGAAAAAAAAAATTTCTAAGCCCCGGGGTCACAACTTCAGCAAAAATCTGAAATTCTCCAATTCACTCAAAAATGCTGCCAAACTGTTGCAAATTCACCCCTGAAAGGTTTGGTGGTGGAAATAAAAGGCTTTTTATCATAGGACAAGAAATCAGCCTTTGACAACTTAACCTGTGAAAAAAAAATTTTCTAAGCCCCCGGGTCACAACTTCAGCAAAAATCTGAAATTCTCCAATTCTCTCAAAAATGCTGCCAAACTGTTGCAAATTCACCCCTGAAAGATTTGGTGGTGGAAATAGAAGGCTTTTTATCATAGGACAAGAAATCAGCCTTCGACAACTTAACCTGTGAAAAATTTTTTTTCCAAGCCCCGGGGTCACAACTTCAGCAAAAATCTGAAATTCTCCAATTCACACAAAAATGCTGCCAAACTGTTGCAAATTCACCCCTGAAAGGTTTCGTGGTGGAAATAGAAGGCTTTTTATCATAGGACAAGAAATCAGCCTTCGACAACTTAACCTGTGAAAAAAAAAATTTCTAAGCCCCGGGGTCACAACTTCAGCAAAAATCTGAAATTCTCCAATTCACTCAAAAATGCTGCCAAACTGTTGCAAATTCACCCCTGAAAGGTTTGGTCGTGGAAATAGAAGGCTTTTTATCATACGACAAGAAATCAGCCTTTGACAACTTAACCTGTGAAAAATTTTTTTTCTAAGCCCCAGGGTCACAACTTCAGCAAAAATCTGAAATTCTCCAATTCACTCAAAAATGCTCCCAAACTGTTGCAAATTCACCCCTGAAAGGTTTGGTGGTGGAAATAGAAGGCTTTTTATCATAGGACAAGAAATCAGCCTTTGACAACTTAACCTGTGAAAAAAAAATTTTCTAAGCCCCGGGGTCACAACTTCAGCAAAAATCTGAAATTCTCCAACTCACTCGAAAATGCTGCCAAATTGTTGCAAATTCACCCCTGAAAGTTTTGGTGGTGGAAATAGAAGGCTTTTTATCATAGGACAAGAAATCAGCCTTCGACAACTTAACCTGTGGAAAAAAAAATTTCTAAGCCCCGGGGTCACAACTTCAGCAAAAATCTGAAATTCTCCAATTCACTCAAAAATGCTGCCAAACTGTTGCAAATTCACCCCTGAAAGGTTTCGTGGTGGAAATAGAAGGCTTTTTATCATAGGACAAGAAATCAGCCTTCGACAACTTAACCTGTGAAAAAAAAATTTTCTAAGCCCCAGGGTCACAACTTCAGCAAAAATCTGAAATTCTCCAATTCTCTCAAAAATGCTGCCAAACTGTTGCAAATTCACCCCTGAAAGGTTTCGTGGTGGAAATAGAAGGCTTTTTATCATAGGACAAGAAATCAGCCTTCGACAACTTAACCTGTGAAAAAATTTTTTTCCAAGCCCCGGGGTCACAACTTCAGCAAAAATCTGAAATTCTCCAATTCACACAAAAATGCTGCCAAACTGTTGCAAATTCACCCCTGAAAGGTTTCGTGGTGGAAATAGAAGGCTTTTTATCATAGGACAAGAAATCAGCCTTAGACAACTTAACCTGTGAAAAAAAAAATTTCTAAGCCCCGGGGTCACAACTTCAGCAAAAATCTGAAATTCTCCAATTCACTCAAAAATGCTGCCAAACTGTTGCAAATTCACCCCTGAAAGGTTTCGTGGTGGAAATAGAAGGCTTTTTATCATAGGACAAGAAATCAGCCTTTGACAACTTAACCTGTGAAAAAAAAAATTTCTAAGCCCCGGGGCCACAACTTCAGCAAAAATCTGAAATTATCCAATTCACTCAAAAATGCTGCCAAACTGTTGCAAATTCACCCCTGAAAGGTTTCGTGGTGGAAATAGAAGGCTTTTTATCATAGGACAAGAAATCAGCCTTTGACAACTTAACCTGTGAAAAAAATTTTTTCTAAGCCCCGGGGTCACAACTTCAGCAAAAATCTGAAATTCTCCAATTCACTCAAAAGTGCTGCCAAACTGTTGCAAATTCACCCCTGAAAGGTTTGGTGGTGGAAATAGAAGGCTTTTTATCATAGGACAAGAAATCAGCCTTCGACAACTTAACCTGTGAAAAAAAAATTTTCTAAGCCCCGGGGTCACAACTTCAGCAAAAATCTGAAATTCTCCAATTCACTCAAAAATGCTGCCAAACTGTTGCAAATTCACCCCTGAAAGGTTTCGTGGTGGAAATAGAAGGCTTTTTATCATAGGACAAGAAATCAGCCTTCGACAACTTAACCTGTGAAAAAAAAATTTTCTAAGCCCCGGGGTCACAACTTCAGCAAAAATCTGAAATTCTCCAATTCACTCAAAAATGCTGCCAAATTGTTGCAAATTCACCCCTGAAAGGTTTGGTGGTGGAAATAGAAGGCTTTTTATCATAGGACAAGAAATCAGCCTTCGACAACTTAACCTGTGGGAAAAAAAATTTCTAAGCCCCGGGGTCACAACTTCAGCAAAAATCTGAAATTATCCAATTCACTCAAAAATGCTGCCAAATTGTTGCAAATTCACCCCTGAAAGGTTTGGTGGTGGAAATAGAAGGCTTTTTATCATAGGACAAGAAATCAGCCTTTGACAACTTAACCTGTGAAAAAAAAATTTTCTAAGCCCCAGGGTCACAACTTCAGCAAAAATCTGAAATTCTCCAATTCACTCAAAAATGCTGCCAAACTGTTGCTAATTCACCCCTGAAAGGTTTGGTGGTGGAAATAGAAGGCTTTTTATCATAGGACAAGAAATCAGCCTTCGACAACTTAACCTGTGAGAAAAAAATTTTCTAAGCCCCGGGGTCACAACTTCAGCAAAAATCTGAAATTCTCCAATTCACTCAAAAATGCTGCCAAACTGTTGCAAATTCACCCCTGAAAGGTTTGGTGGTGGAAATAGAAGGCTTTTTATCATAGGACAAGAAATCAGCCTTTGACAACTTAACGTGTGAAAAAAAAATTTTCTAAGCCCCGGGGTCACAACTTCAGCAAAAATCTGAAATTCTCCAATTCTCTCAAAAATGCTGCCAAACTGTTGCATATTCACCCCTGAAAGGTTTGGTGGTGGAAATAGAAGGCTTTTTATCATAGGACAAGAAATCAGCCTTCGACAACTTAACCTGTGAAAAAAAATTTTTCTAAGCCCCGGGGTCACAACTTCAGCAAAAATCTGAAATTCTCCAATTCACTCAAAAATGCTGCCAAACTGTTGCAAATTCACCCCTGAAAGGTTTCGTGGTGGAAATAGAAGGCTTTTTATCATAGGACAAGAAATCAGCCTTAGACAACTTAACCTGTGAAAAAAAAAATTTCTAAGCCCCGGGGTCACAACTTCAGCAAAAATCTGAAATTCTCCAATTCACTCAAAAATGCTGCCAAACTGTTGCAAATTCACTCCTGAAAGGTTTGGTGGTGGAAATAGAAGGCTTTTTATCATAGGACAAGAAATCAGCCTTTGACAACTTAACCTGTGAAAAAAATTTTTTCTAAGCCCCGGGGTCACAACTTCAGCAAAAATCTGAAATTCTCCAATTCCCTGAAAAATGCTGCCAAACTGTTGCAAATTGACCCCTGAAAGGTTTGGTGGTGGAAATAGAAGGCTTTTTATCATAGGACAAGAAATCAGCCTTAGACAACTTAACCTGTGAAAAAAAAAATTTCTAAGCCCCGGGGTCACAACTTCAGCAAAAATCTGAAATTCTCCAACTCACTCGAAAATGCTGCCAAATTGTTGCAAACTCACCCCTGAAAGGTTTGGTGGTGGAAATAGAAGGCTTTTTATCATAGGACAAGAAATCAGCCTTCGACAACTTAACCTGTGGAAAAAAAAATTTCTAAGCCCCGGGGTCACAACTTCAGCAAAAATCTGAAATTATCCAATTCACTCAAAAATGCTGCCAAACTGTTGCAAATTCACCCCTGAATGGTTTGGTCGTGGACATAGAAGGCTTTTTATCATAGGACAAGAAATCAGCCTTCGACAACTTAACCTGTGAAAAAAAATTTTTCTAAGCCCCGGGGTCACAACTTCAGCAAAAATCTGAAATTCTCCAATTCACTCAAAAATGCTGCCAAACTGTTGCAAATTCACCCCTGAAAGGTTTGGTGGTGGAAATAGAAGGCTTTTTATCATAGGACAAGAAATCAGCCTTCGACAACTTAACCTGTGGAAAAAAAAATTTCTAAGCCCCGGGGTCACAACTTCAGCAAAAATCTGAAATTCTCCAATTCACTCAGAAATGCTGCCAAATTGTTGCAAATTCACCCCTGAAAGGTTTGGTGGTGGAAATAGAAGGCTTTTTATCATAGGACAAGGAATCAGCCTTCGACAACTTAACCTGTGAAAAAAAAATTTTCTAAGCCCCGGGGTCACAACTTCAGCAAAAATCTGAAATTCTCCAATTCACTCAAAAATGCTGCCAAACTGTTGCAAATTCACCCCTGAAAGGTTTCGTGGTGGAAATAGAAGGCTTTTTATCATAGGACAAGAAATCAGCCTTCGACAACTTAACCTGTGGAAAAAAAATTTTCTAAGCCCCGGGGTCACAACTTCAGCAAAAATCTGAAATTCTCCAATTCACTCAAAAATGCTGCCAAACTGTTGCAAATTGAGCCCTGAAAGGTTTCGTGGTGGAAATAGAAGGCTTTTTATCATAGGACAAGAAATCAGCCTTCGACAACTTAACCTGTGAAAAAAAAAATTTCTAAGCCCCGGGGTCACAACTTCAGCAAAAATCTGAAATTCTCCAATTCACTCAAAAATGCTGCCAAACTGTTGCAAATTCACCCCTGAAAGGTTTGGTGGTGGAAATAGAAGGCTTTTTATCATAGGACAAGAAATCAGCCTTTGACAACTTAACCTGTGAAAAAAAATTTTTCTAAGCCCCGGGGTCACAACTTCAGCAAAAATCTGAAATTCTCCAATTCTCTCAAAAATGCTGCCAAACTGTTGCAAATTCACCCCTGAAAGGTTTGGTGGTGGAAATAGAAGGCTTTTTATCATAGGACAAGAAATCAGCCTTCGACAACTTAACCTGTGAAAAAAAATTTTTCCAAGCCCCGGGGTCACAACTTCAGCAAAAATCTGAAATTCTCCAATTCACACAAAAATGCTGCCAAACTGTTGCAAATTCACCCCTGAAAGGTTTCGTGGTGGAAATAGAAGGCTTTTTATCATAGGACAAGAAATCAGCCTTCGACAACTTAACCTGTGAAAAAATTTTTTTCCAAGCCCCGGGGTCACAAAATCAGCAAAAATCTGAAATTCTCCAATTCACACAAAAATGCTGCCAAACTGTTGCAAATTCACCCCTGAAAGGTTTCGTGGTGGAAATAGAAGGCTTTTTATCATAGGACAAGAAATCAGCCTTCGACAACTTAACCTGTGAAAAAAAAAATTTCTAAGCCCCGGGGTCACAACTTCAGCAAAAATCTGAAATTCTCCAATTCACTCAAAAATGCTGCCAAACTGTTGCAAATTCACCCCTGAAAGGTTTCGTGGTGGAAATAGAAGGCTTTTTATCATAGGACAAGAAATCAGCCTTCGACAACTTAACCTGTGGAAAAAAAATTTTCTAAGCCCCGGGGTCACAACTTCAGCAAAAATCTGAAATTCTCCAATTCTCTCAAAAATGCTGCCAAACTGTTGCAAATTCACCCCTGAAAGGTTTGGTGGTGGAAATAGAAGGCTTTTTATCATAGGACAAGAAATCAGCCTTCGACAACTTAACCTGTGAAAAAAAATTTTTCCAAGCCCCGGGGTCACAACTTCAGCAAAAATCTGAAATTCTCCAATTCACACAAAAATGCTGCCAAACTGTTGCAAATTCACCCCTGAAAGGTTTCGTGGTGGAAATAGAAGGCTTTTTATCATAGGACAAGAAATCAGCCTTCGACAACTTAACCTGTGAAAAAAATTTTTTCCAAGCCCCGGGGTCACAACTTCAGCAAAAATCTGAAATTCTCCAATTCACTCAAAAATGCTGCCAAACTGTTGCAAATTCACCCCTGAAAGGTTTCGTGGTGGAAATAGAAGGCTTTTTATCATAGGACAAGAAATCAGCCTTCGACAACTTAACCTGTGAAAAAAAAAATTTCTAAGCCCCGGGGTCACAACTTCAGCAAAAATCTGAAATTCTCCAATTCACTCAAAAATGCTGCCAAACTGTTGCAAATTCACCCCTGAAAGGTTTCGTGGTGGAAATAGAAGGCTTTTTATCATAGGACAAGAAATCAGCCTTCGACAACTTAACCTGTGGAAAAAAAATTTTCTAAGCCCCGGGGTCACAACTTCAGCAAAAATCTGAAATTCTCCAATTCACTCAAAAATGCTGCCAAACTGTTGCAAATTGAGCCCTGAAAGGTTTCGTGGTGGAAATAGAAGGCTTTTTATCATAGGACAAGAAATCAGCCTTCGACAACTTAATCTGTGAAAAAAAAAATTTCTAAGCCCCGGGGTCACAACTTCAGCAAAAATCTGAAATTCTCCAATTCACTCAAAAATGCTGCCAAACTGTTGCAAATTCACCCCTGAAAGGTTTGGTGGTGGAAATAGAAGGCTTTTTATCATAGGACAAGAAATCAGCCTTCGACAACTTAACCTGTGAAAAAAAAATTTTCTAAGCCCCGGGGTCACAACTTCAGCAAAAATCTGAAATTCTCCAATTCACTCAAAAATGCTGCCAAACTGTTGCAAATTCACCCCTGAAAGGTTTGGTGGTGGAAATAGAAGGCTTTTTATCATAGGAAAAGAAATCAGCCTTCGACAACTTAACCTGTGGAAAAAAAAAATTTCTAAGCCCCGGGCTCACAACTTCAGCAAAAATCTGAAATTCTCCAATTCACTCAAAAATGCTGCCAAACTGTTGCAAATTGAGCCCTGAAAGGTTTCGTGGTGGAAATAGAAGGCTTTTTATCATAGGACAAGAAATCAGCCTTCGACAACTTAACCTGTGAAAAAAAAAATTTCTAAGCCCCGGGGTCACAACTTCAGCAAAAATCTGAAATTCTCCAATTCACTCAAAAATGCTGCCAAACTGTTGCAAATTCACCCCTGAAAGGTTTCGTGGTGGAAATAGAAGGCTTTTTATCATAGGACAAGAAATCAGCCTTCGACAACTTAACCTGTGAAAAAAATTTTTTCCAAGCCCCGGGGTCACAACTTCAGCAAAAATCTGAAATTCTCCAATTCACACAAAAATGCTGCCAAACTGTTGCAAATTCACCCCTGAAAGGTTTCGTGGTGGAAATAGAAGGCTTTTTATCATAGGACAAGAAATCAGCCTTTGACAACTTAACCTGTGAAAAAAAAATTTTCTAAGCCCCCGGGTCACAACTTCAGCAAAAATCTGAAATTCTCCAATTCTCTCAAAAATGCTGCCAAACTGTTGCAAATTCACCCCTGAAAGATTTGGTGGTGGAAATAGAAGGCTTTTTATCATAGGACAAGAAATCAGCCTTCGACAACTTAACCTGTGAAAAATTTTTTTTCCAAGCCCCGGGGTCACAACTTCAGCAAAAATCTGAAATTCTCCAATTCACACAAAAATGCTGCCAAACTGTTGCAAATTCACCCCTGAAAGGTTTCGTGGTGGAAATAGAAGGCTTTTTATCATAGGACAAGAAATCAGCCTTCGACAACTTAACCTGTGAAAAAAAAAATTTCTAAGCCCCGGGGTCACAACTTCAGCAAAAATCTGAAATTCTCCAATTCACTCAAAAATGCTGCCAAACTGTTGCAAATTCACCCCTGAAAGGTTTGGTCGTGGAAATAGAAGGCTTTTTATCATACGACAAGAAATCAGCCTTTGACAACTTAACCTGTGAAAAATTTTTTTTCTAAGCCCCAGGGTCACAACTTCAGCAAAAATCTGAAATTCTCCAATTCACTCAAAAATGCTCCCAAACTGTTGCAAATTCACCCCTGAAAGGTTTGGTGGTGGAAATAGAAGGCTTTTTATCATAGGACAAGAAATCAGCCTTCGACAACTTAACCTGTGAAAAAAAAATTTTCTAAGCCCCGGGGTCACAACTTCAGCAAAAATCTGAAATTCTCCAACTCACTCGAAAATGCTGCCAAATTGTTGCAAATTCACCCCTGAAAGTTTTGGTGGTGGAAATAGAAGGCTTTTTATCATAGGACAAGAAATCAGCCTTCGACAACTTAACCTGTGGAAAAAAAAATTTCTAAGCCCCGGGGTCACAACTTCAGCAAAAATCTGAAATTCTCCAATTCACTCAAAAATGCTGCCAAACTGTTGCAAATTCACCCCTGAAAGGTTTCGTGGTGGAAATAGAAGGCTTTTTATCATAGGACAAGAAATCAGCCTTCGACAACTTAACCTGTGAAAAAAAAATTTTCTAAGCCCCAGGGTCACAACTTCAGCAAAAATCTGAAATTCTCCAATTCTCTCAAAAATGCTGCCAAACTGTTGCAAATTCACCCCTGAAAGGTTTCGTGGTGGAAATAGAAGGCTTTTTATCATAGGACAAGAAATCAGCCTTCGACAACTTAACCTGTGAAAAAATTTTTTTCCAAGCCCCGGGGTCACAACTTCAGCAAAAATCTGAAATTCTCCAATTCACACAAAAATGCTGCCAAACTGTTGCAAATTCACCCCTGAAAGGTTTCGTGGTGGAAATAGAAGGCTTTTTATCATAGGACAAGAAATCAGCCTTAGACAACTTAACCTGTGAAAAAAAAAATTTCTAAGCCCCGGGGTCACAACTTCAGCAAAAATCTGAAATTCTCCAATTCACTCAAAAATGCTGCCAAACTGTTGCAAATTCACCCCTGAAAGGTTTCGTGGTGGAAATAGAAGGCTTTTTATCATAGGACAAGAAATCAGCCTTTGACAACTTAACCTGTGAAAAAAAAAATTTCTAAGCCCCGGGGCCACAACTTCAGCAAAAATCTGAAATTATCCAATTCACTCAAAAATGCTGCCAAACTGTTGCAAATTCACCCCTGAAAGGTTTCGTGGTGGAAATAGAAGGCTTTTTATCATAGGACAAGAAATCAGCCTTTGACAACTTAACCTGTGAAAAAAATTTTTTCTAAGCCCCGGGGTCACAACTTCAGCAAAAATCTGAAATTCTCCAATTCACTCAAAAGTGCTGCCAAACTGTTGCAAATTCACCCCTGAAAGGTTTGGTGGTGGAAATAGAAGGCTTTTTATCATAGGACAAGAAATCAGCCTTCGACAACTTAACCTGTGAAAAAAAAATTTTCTAAGCCCCGGGGTCACAACTTCAGCAAAAATCTGAAATTCTCCAATTCACTCAAAAATGCTGCCAAACTGTTGCAAATTCACCCCTGAAAGGTTTCGTGGTGGAAATAGAAGGCTTTTTATCATAGGACAAGAAATCAGCCTTCGACAACTTAACCTGTGAAAAAAAAATTTTCTAAGCCCCGGGGTCACAACTTCAGCAAAAATCTGAAATTCTCCAATTCACTCAAAAATGCTGCCAAACTGTTGCAAATTCACCCCTGAAAGGTTTGGTGGTGGAAATAGAAGGCTTTTTATCATAGGACAAGAAATCAGCCTTCGACAACTTAACCTGTGGGAAAAAAAATTTCTAAGCCCCGGGGTCACAACTTCAGCAAAAATCTGAAATTATCCAATTCACTCAAAAATGCTGCCAAATTGTTGCAAATTCACCCCTGAAAGGTTTGGTGGTGGAAATAGAAGGCTTTTTATCATAGGACAAGAAATCAGCCTTTGACAACTTAACCTGTGAAAAAAAAATTTTCTAAGCCCCAGGGTCACAACTTCAGCAAAAATCTGAAATTCTCCAATTCACTCAAAAATGCTGCCAAACTGTTGCTAATTCACCCCTGAAAGGTTTGGTGGTGGAAATAGAAGGCTTTTTATCATAGGACAAGAAATCAGCCTTCGACAACTTAACCTGTGAGAAAAAAATTTTCTAAGCCCCGGGGTCACAACTTCAGCAAAAATCTGAAATTCTCCAATTCACTCAAAAATGCTGCCAAACTGTTGCAAATTCACCCCTGAAAGGTTTGGTGGTGGAAATAGAAGGCTTTTTATCATAGGACAAGAAATCAGCCTTTGACAACTTAACGTGTGAAAAAAAAATTTTCTAAGCCCCGGGGTCACAACTTCAGCAAAAATCTGAAATTCTCCAATTCTCTCAAAAATGCTGCCAAACTGTTGCATATTCACCCCTGAAAGGTTTGGTGGTGGAAATAGAAGGCTTTTTATCATAGGACAAGAAATCAGCCTTCGACAACTTAACCTGTGAAAAAAAATTTTTCTAAGCCCCGGGGTCACAACTTCAGCAAAAATCTGAAATTCTCCAATTCACTCAAAAATGCTGCCAAACTGTTGCAAATTCACCCCTGAAAGGTTTCGTGGTGGAAATAGAAGGCTTTTTATCATAGGACAAGAAATCAGCCTTAGACAACTTAACCTGTGAAAAAAAAAATTTCTAAGCCCCGGGGTCACAACTTCAGCAAAAATCTGAAATTCTCCAATTCACTCAAAAATGCTGCCAAACTGTTGCAAATTCACTCCTGAAAGGTTTGGTGGTGGAAATAGAAGGCTTTTTATCATAGGACAAGAAATCAGCCTTTGACAACTTAACCTGTGAAAAAAATTTTTTCTAAGCCCCGGGGTCACAACTTCAGCAAAAATCTGAAATTCTCCAATTCCCTGAAAAATGCTGCCAAACTGTTGCAAATTGACCCCTGAAAGGTTTGGTGGTGGAAATAGAAGGCTTTTTATCATAGGACAAGAAATCAGCCTTAGACAACTTAACCTGTGAAAAAAAAAATTTCTAAGCCCCGGGGTCACAACTTCAGCAAAAATCTGAAATTCTCCAACTCACTCGAAAATGCTGCCAAATTGTTGCAAACTCACCCCTGAAAGGTTTGGTGGTGGAAATAGAAGGCTTTTTATCATAGGACAAGAAATCAGCCTTCGACAACTTAACCTGTGGAAAAAAAAATTTCTAAGCCCCGGGGTCACAACTTCAGCAAAAATCTGAAATTATCCAATTCACTCAAAAATGCTGCCAAACTGTTGCAAATTCACCCCTGAATGGTTTGGTCGTGGACATAGAAGGCTTTTTATCATAGGACAAGAAATCAGCCTTCGACAACTTAACCTGTGAAAAAAAATTTTTCTAAGCCCCGGGGTCACAACTTCAGCAAAAATCTGAAATTCTCCAATTCACTCAAAAATGCTGCCAAACTGTTGCAAATTCACCCCTGAAAGGTTTGGTGGTGGAAATAGAAGGCTTTTTATCATAGGACAAGAAATCAGCCTTCGACAACTTAACCTGTGGAAAAAAAAATTTCTAAGCCCCGGGGTCACAACTTCAGCAAAAATCTGAAATTCTCCAATTCACTCAGAAATGCTGCCAAATTGTTGCAAATTCACCCCTGAAAGGTTTGGTGGTGGAAATAGAAGGCTTTTTATCATAGGACAAGGAATCAGCCTTCGACAACTTAACCTGTGAAAAAAAAATTTTCTAAGCCCCGGGGTCACAACTTCAGCAAAAATCTGAAATTCTCCAATTCACTCAAAAATGCTGCCAAACTGTTGCAAATTCACCCCTGAAAGGTTTCGTGGTGGAAATAGAAGGCTTTTTATCATAGGACAAGAAATCAGCCTTCGACAACTTAACCTGTGGAAAAAAAATTTTCTAAGCCCCGGGGTCACAACTTCAGCAAAAATCTGAAATTCTCCAATTCACTCAAAAATGCTGCCAAACTGTTGCAAATTGAGCCCTGAAAGGTTTCGTGGTGGAAATAGAAGGCTTTTTATCATAGGACAAGAAATCAGCCTTCGACAACTTAACCTGTGAAAAAAAAAATTTCTAAGCCCCGGGGTCACAACTTCAGCAAAAATCTGAAATTCTCCAATTCACTCAAAAATGCTGCCAAACTGTTGCAAATTCACCCCTGAAAGGTTTGGTGGTGGAAATAGAAGGCTTTTTATCATAGGACAAGAAATCAGCCTTTGACAACTTAACCTGTGAAAAAAAATTTTTCTAAGCCCCGGGGTCACAACTTCAGCAAAAATCTGAAATTCTCCAATTCTCTCAAAAATGCTGCCAAACTGTTGCAAATTCACCCCTGAAAGGTTTGGTGGTGGAAATAGAAGGCTTTTTATCATAGGACAAGAAATCAGCCTTCGACAACTTAACCTGTGAAAAAAAATTTTTCCAAGCCCCGGGGTCACAACTTCAGCAAAAATCTGAAATTCTCCAATTCACACAAAAATGCTGCCAAACTGTTGCAAATTCACCCCTGAAAGGTTTCGTGGTGGAAATAGAAGGCTTTTTATCATAGGACAAGAAATCAGCCTTCGACAACTTAACCTGTGAAAAAATTTTTTTCCAAGCCCCGGGGTCACAAAATCAGCAAAAATCTGAAATTCTCCAATTCACACAAAAATGCTGCCAAACTGTTGCAAATTCACCCCTGAAAGGTTTCGTGGTGGAAATAGAAGGCTTTTTATCATAGGACAAGAAATCAGCCTTCGACAACTTAACCTGTGAAAAAAAAAATTTCTAAGCCCCGGGGTCACAACTTCAGCAAAAATCTGAAATTCTCCAATTCACTCAAAAATGCTGCCAAACTGTTGCAAATTCACCCCTGAAAGGTTTCGTGGTGGAAATAGAAGGCTTTTTATCATAGGACAAGAAATCAGCCTTCGACAACTTAACCTGTGGAAAAAAAATTTTCTAAGCCCCGGGGTCACAACTTCAGCAAAAATCTGAAATTCTCCAATTCTCTCAAAAATGCTGCCAAACTGTTGCAAATTCACCCCTGAAAGGTTTGGTGGTGGAAATAGAAGGCTTTTTATCATAGGACAAGAAATCAGCCTTCGACAACTTAACCTGTGAAAAAAAATTTTTCCAAGCCCCGGGGTCACAACTTCAGCAAAAATCTGAAATTCTCCAATTCACACAAAAATGCTGCCAAACTGTTGCAAATTCACCCCTGAAAGGTTTCGTGGTGGAAATAGAAGGCTTTTTATCATAGGACAAGAAATCAGCCTTCGACAACTTAACCTGTGAAAAAAATTTTTTCCAAGCCCCGGGGTCACAACTTCAGCAAAAATCTGAAATTCTCCAATTCACACAAAAATGCTGCCAAACTGTTGCAAATTCACCCCTGAAAGGTTTCGTGGTGGAAATAGAAGGCTTTTTATCATAGGACAAGAAATCAGCCTTCGACAACTTAACCTGTGAAAAAAAAAATTTCTAAGCTCCGGGGTCACAACTTTAGCAAAAATCTGAAATTCTCCAATTCACTCAAAAATGCTGCCAAACTGTTGCAAATTCACCCCTGAAAGGTTTCGTGGTGGAAATAGAAGGCTTTTTATCATAGGACAAGAAATCAGCCTTCGACAACTTAACCTGTGGAAAAAAAATTTTCTAAGCCCCGGGGTCACAACTTCAGCAAAAATCTGAAATTCTCCAATTCACTCAAAAATGCTGCCAAACTGTTGCAAATTGAGCCCTGAAAGGTTTCGTGGTGGAAATAGAAGGCTTTTTATCATAGGACAAGAAATCAGCCTTCGACAACTTAATCTGTGAAAAAAAAAATTTCTAAGCCCCGGGGTCACAACTTCAGCAAAAATCTGAAATTCTCCAATTCACTCAAAAATGCTGCCAAACTGTTGCAAATTCACCCCTGAAAGGTTTGGTGGTGGAAATAGAAGGCTTTTTATCATAGGACAAGAAATCAGCCTTCGACAACTTAACCTGTGAAAAAAAAATTTTCTAAGCCCCGGGGTCACAACTTCAGCAAAAATCTGAAATTCTCCAATTCACTCAAAAATGCTGCCAAACTGTTGCAAATTCACCCCTGAAATGTTTGGTGGTGGAAATAGAAGGCTTTTTATCATAGGAAAAGAAATCAGCCTTCGACAACTTAACCTGTGGAAAAAAAAAATTTCTAAGCCCCGGGCTCACAACTTCAGCAAAAATCTGAAATTCTCCAATTCACTCAAAAATGCTGCCAAACTGTTGCAAATTGAGCCCTGAAAGGTTTCGTGGTGGAAATAGAAGGCTTTTTATCATAGGACAAGAAATCAGCCTTCGACAACTTAACCTGTGAAAAAAAAAATTTCTAAGCCCCGGGGTCACAACTTCAGCAAAAATCTGAAATTCTCCAATTCACTCAAAAATGCTGCCAAACTGTTGCAAATTCACCCCTGAAAGGTTTCGTGGTGGAAATAGAAGGCTTTTTATCATAGGACAAGAAATCAGCCTTCGACAACTTAACCTGTGAAAAAAATTTTTTCCAAGCCCCGGGGTCACAACTTCAGCAAAAATCTGAAATTCTCCAATTCACACAAAAATGCTGCCAAACTGTTGCAAATTCACCCCTGAAAGGTTTCGTGGTGGAAATAGAAGGCTTTTTATCATAGGACAAGAAATCAGCCTTCGACAACTTAACCTGTGAAAAAAAAAATTTCTAAGCCCCGGGGTCACAACTTCAGCAAAAATCTGAAATTCTCCAATTCACTCAAAAATGCTGCCAAACTGTTGCAAATTCACCCCTGAAAGGTTTGGTGGTGGAAATAGAAGGCTTTTTATCATAGGACAAGAAATCAGCCTTCGACAACTTAACCTGTGGAAAAAAAATTTTCTAAGCCCCGGGGTCACAACTTCAGCAAAAATCTGAAATTCTCCAATTCTCTCAAAAATGCTGCCAAACTGTTGCAAATTCACCCCTGAAAGGTTTGGTGGTGGAAATAGAAGGCTTTTTATCATAGGACAAGAAATCAGCCTTCGACAACTTAACCTGTGAAAAAAAATTTTTCCAAGCCCCGGGGTCACAACTTCAGCAAAAATCTGAAATTCTCCAATTCACACAAAAATGCTGCCAAACTGTTGCAAATTCACCCCTGAAAGGTTTCGTGGTGGAAATAGAAGGCTTTTTATCATAGGACAAGAAATCAGCCTTCGACAACTTAACCTGTGAAAAAAATTTTTTCCAAGCCCCGGGGTCACAACTTCAGCAAAAATCTGAAATTCTCCAATTCACACAAAAATGCTGCCAAACTGTTGCAAATTCACCCCTGAAAGGTTTCGTGGTGGAAATAGAAGGCTTTTTATCATAGGACAAGAAATCAGCCTTCGACAACTTAACCTGTGAAAAAAAAATTTTCTAAGCCCCGGGGTCACAACTTCAGCAAAAATCTGAAATTCTCCAATTCACTCAAAAATGCTGCCAAACTGTTGCAAATTCACCCCTGAAAGGTTTCGTGGTGGAAATAGAAGGCTTTTTATCATAGGACAAGAAATCAGCCTTCGACAACTTAACCTGTGGAAAAAAAATTTTCTAAGCCCCGGGGTCACAACTTCAGCAAAAATCTGAAATTCTCCAATTCACTCAAAAATGCTGCCAAACTGTTGCAAATTGAGCCCTGAAAGGTTTCGTGGTGGAAATAGAAGGCTTTTTATCATAGGACAAGAAATAAGCCTTCGACAACTTAACCTGTGAAAAAAAAAATTTCTAAGCCCCGGGGTCACAACTTCAGCAAAAATCTGAAATTCTCCAATTCACTCAAAAATGCTGCCAAACTGTTGCAAATTCACCCCTGAAAGGTTTGGTGGTGGAAATAGAAGGCTTTTTATCATAGGACAAGAAATCAGCCTTTGACAACTTAACCTGTGAAAAAAATTTTTTCTAAGCCCCGGGGTCACAACTTCAGCAAAAATCTGAAATTCTCCAATTCTCTCAAAAATGCTGCCAAACTGTTGCAAATTCACCCCTGAAAGGTTTGGTGGTGGAAATAGAAGGCTTTTTATCATAGGACAAGAAATCAGCCTTCGACAACTTAACCTGTGAAAAAAAATTTTTCCAAGCCCCGGGGTCACAACTTCAGCAAAAATCTGAAATTCTCCAATTCACTCAAAAATGCTCCCAAACTGTTGCAAATTCACCCCTGAAAGGTTTGGTGGTGGAAATAGAAGGCTTTTTATCATAGGACAAGAAATCAGCCTTCGACAACTTAACCTGTGAAAAAAAAATTTTCTAAGCCCCGGGGTCACAACTTCAGCAAAAATCTGAAATTCTCCAACTCACTCGAAAATGCTGCCAAATTGTTGCAAATTCACCCCTGAAAGTTTTGGTGGTGGAAATAGAAGGCTTTTTATCATAGGACAAGAAATCAGCCTTCGACAACTTAACCTGTGGAAAAAAAAATTTCTAAGCCCCGGGGTCACAACTTCAGCAAAAATCTGAAATTCTCCAATTCACTCAAAAATGCTGCCAAACTGTTGCAAATTCACCCCTGAAAGGTTTCGTGGTGGAAATAGAAGGCTTTTTATCATAGGACAAGAAATCAGCCTTCGACAACTTAACCTGTGAAAAAAATTTTTTCTAAGCCCCGGGGTCACAACTTCAGCAAAAATCTGAAATTCTCCAATTCACTCAAAAATGCTGCCATACTGTTGCAAATTCACCCCTGGAAGGTTTGGTGGTGGAAATAGAAGGCTTTTTATCATAGGACAAGAAATCAGCCTTCGACAACTTAACCTGTGAAAAAATTTTTTTCCAAGCCCCGGGGTCACAACTTCAGCAAAAATCTGAAATTCTCCAATTCACACAAAAATGCTGCCAAACTGTTGCAAATTCACCCCTGAAAGGTTTCGTGGTGGAAATAGAAGGCTTTTTATCATAGGACAAGAAATCAGCCTTAGACAACTTAACCTGTGAAAAAAAAAAATTTCTAAGCCCCGGGGTCACAACTTCAGCAAAAATCTGAAATTCTCCAATTCACTCAAAAATGCTGCCAAACTGTTGCAAATTCACCCCTGAAAGGTTTCGTGGTGGAAATAGAAGGCTTTTTATCATCGGACAAGAAATCAGCCTTTGACAACTTAACCTGTGAAAAAAAAAATTTCTAAGCCCCGGGGTCACAACTTCAGCAAAAATCTGAAATTCTCCAATTCTCTCAAAAATGCTGCCAAACTGTTGCATATTCACCCCTGAAAGGTTTGGTGGTGGAAATAGAAGGCTTTTTATCATAGGACAAGAAATCAGCCTTCGACAACTTAACCTGTGAAAAAAAATTTTTCTAAGCCCCGGGGTCACAACTTCAGCAAAAATCTGAAATTCTCCAATTCACACAAAAATGTTGCCAAACTGTTGCAAATTCACCCCTGAA
The DNA here is from genome assembly GCF_965112155.1 of Podarcis liolepis. Taxonomy (NCBI): domain Eukaryota; kingdom Metazoa; phylum Chordata; class Lepidosauria; order Squamata; family Lacertidae; genus Podarcis; species Podarcis liolepis. Next base: position 10,059,673 of record NC_139557.1, read on the forward strand.
AGGTTTCGTGGTGGAAATAGAAGGCTTTTTATCATAGGACAAGAAATCAGCCTTTGACAACTTAACCTGTGAAAAAAAAATTTTCTAAGCCCCGGGGTCACAACTTCAGCAAAAATCTGAAATTCTCCAATTCTCTCAAAAATGCTGCCAAACTGTTGCATATTCACCCCTGAAAGGTTTGGTGGTGGAAATAGAAGGCTTTTTATCATAGGACAAGAAATCAGCCTTCGACAACTTAACCTGTGAAAAAAATTTTTTCTAAGCCCCGGGGTCACAACTTCAGCAAAAATCTGAAATTCTCCAATTCACACAAAAATGCTGCCAAACTGTTGCAAATTCACCCCTGAAAGGTTTCGTGGTGGAAATAGAAGGCTTTTTATCATAGGACAAGAAATCAGCCTTAGACAACTTAACCTGTGAAAAAAAAAATTTCTAAGCCCCGGGGTCACAACTTCAGCAAAAATCTGAAATTCTCCAATTCACTCAAAAATGCTGCCAAACTGTTGCAAATTCACCCCTGAAAGGTTTCGTGGTGGAAATAGAAGGCTTTTTATCATAGGACAAGAAATCAGCCTTTGACAACTTAACCTGTGAAAAAAAAAATTTCTAAGCCCCGGGGTCACAACTTCAGCAAAAATCTGAAATTATCCAATTCACTCAAAAATGCTGCCAAACTGTTGCAAATTCACCCCTGAAAGGTTTCGTGGTGGAAATAGAAGGCTTTTTATCATAGGACAAGAAATCAGCCTTTGACAACTTAACCTGTGAAAAAAAAATTTTCTAAGCCCCGGGGTCACAACTTCAGCAAAAATCTGAAATTCTCCAATTCTCTCAAAAATGCTGCCAAACTGTTGCATATTCACCCCTGAAAGGTTTGGTGGTGGAAATAGAAGGCTTTTTATCATAGGACAAGAAATCAGCCTTCGACAACTTAACCTGTGAAAAAAAATTTTTCTAAGCCCCGGGGTCACAACTTCAGCAAAAATCTGAAATTCTCCAATTCACTCAAAAATGCTGCCAAACTGTTGCAAATTCACCCCTGAAAGGTTTCGTGGTGGAAATAGAAGGCTTTTTATCATAGGACAAGAAATCAGCCTTAGACAACTTAACCTGTGAAAAAAAAAATTTCTAAGCCCCGGGGTCACAACTTCAGCAAAAATCTGAAATTCTCCAATTCACTCAAAAGTGCTGCCAAACTGTTGCAAATTCACCCCTGAAAGGTTTGGTGGTGGAAATAGAAGGCTTTTTATCATACGACAAGAAATCAGCCTTCGACAACTTAACCTGTGGAAAAAAAAATTTCTAAGCCCCGGGATCACAACTTCAGCAAAAATCTGAAATTATCCAATTCACTCAAAAATGCTGCCAAACTGTTGCAAATTCACCCCTGAATGGTTTGGTGGTGGACATAGAAGGCTTTTTATCATAGGACAAGAAATCAGCCTTCGACAACTTAACCTGTGAAAAAAAAATTTTCTAAGCCCCGGGGTCACAACTTCAGCAAAAATCTGAAATTCTCCAATTCACTCAAAAATGCTGCCAAACTGTTGCAAATTGACCCCTGAAAGGTTTGGTGGTGGAAATAGAAGGCTTTTTATCATAGGACAAGAAATCAGCCTTCGACAACTTAACCTGTGGGGAAAAAAAATTCTAAGCCCCGGGGTCACAACTTCAGCAAAAATCTGAAATTCTCCAATTCACTCAAAAATGCTGCCAAACTGTTGCAAATTCACCCCTGAAAGGTTTGGTGGTGGAAATAGAAGGCTTTTTATCATAGGACAAGAAATCAGCCTTCGACAACTTAACCTGTGAAAAAAAAATTTTCTAAGCCCCGGGGTCACAACTTCAGCAAAAATCTGAAATTCTCCAATTCACTCAAAAATACTGCCAAACTGTTGCAAATTCACCCCAGAAAGGTTTCGTGGTGGAAATAGAAGGCTTTTTATCATAGGACAAGAAATCAGCCTTTGACAACTTAACCTGTGAAAAAAAATTTTTCTAAGCCCCGGGGTCACAACTTCAGCAAAAATCTGAAATTCTCCAATTCACTCAAAAATGCTGCCAAACTGTTGCAAATTGAGCCCTGAAAGTTTTCGTGGTGGAAATAGAAGGCTTTTTATCATAGGACAAGAAATCAGCCTTCGACAACTTAACCTGTGAAAAAAAAATTTTCTAAGCCCCGGGGTCACAACTTCAGCAAAAATCTGAAATTCTCCAATTCACTCAAAAATGCTGCCAAATTGTTGCAAATTCACCCCTGAAAGGTTTGGTGGTGGAAATAGAAGGCTTTTTATCATAGGACAAGAAATCAGCCTTCGACAACTTAACCTGTGGAAAAAAAAAATTCTAAGCCCCGGGGTCACAACTTCAGCAGAAATCTGAAATTCTCCAATTCACTCAAAAATGCTGCCAAACTGTTGCAAATTCACCCCTGAAAGGTTTGGTGGTGGACATAGAAGGCTTTTTATCATAGGACAAGAAATCAGCCTTCAACAACTTAACCTGTGGGAAAAAAAATTTCTAAGCCCCGGGGTCACAACTTCAGCAAAAATCTGAAATTATCCAATTCACTCAAAAATGCTGCCAAATTGTTGCAAATTCACCCCTGAAAGGTTTGGTGGTGGAAATAGAAGGCTTTTTATCATAGGACAAGAAATCAGCCTTTGTCAACTTAACCTGTGAAAAAAAAATTTTCTAAGCCCCGGGGTCACAACTTCAGCAAAAATCTGAAATTCTCCAATTCACTCAAAAATCTGCCAAACTGTTGCAAATTCACCCCTGAAAGGTTTGGTGGTGGAAATAGAAGGCTTTTTATCATAGGACAAGAAATCAGCCTTCGACAACTTAACCTGTGAAAAAATTTTTTTCTAAGCCCCGGGGTCACAACTTCAGCAAAAATCTGAAATTCTCCAATTCACTCAAAAATGCTGCCAAACTGTTGCAAATTGAGCCCTGAAAGGTTTCGTGGTGGAAATATAAGGCTTTTTATCATAGGACAAGAAATCAGCCTTCGACAACTTAACCTGTGAAAAAAAAATTTTCTAAGCCCCGGGGTCACAACTTCAGCAAAAATCTGAAATTCTCCAATTCACTCAAAAATGCTGCCAAATTGTTGCAAATTCACCCCTGAAAGGTTTGGTGGTGGAAATAGAAGGCTTTTTATCATAGGACAAGAAATCAGCCTTCGACAACTTAACCTGTGGAAAAAAAAAATTCTAAGCCCCGGGGTCACAACTTCAGCAAAAATCTGAAATTCTCCAATTCACTGAAAAATGCTGCCAAACTGTTGCAAATTCACCCCTGAAAGGTTTGGTGGTGGACATAGAAGGCTTTTTATCATAGGACAAGAAAACAGCCTTCAACAACTTAACCTGTGAAAAAATTTTTTTCTAAGCCCCGGGGTCACAACTTCAGCAAAAATCTGAAATTCTCCAATTCACTCAAAAATGCTGCCAAACTGTTGCAAATTCACCCCTGAAAGGTTTCGTGGTGGAAATAGAAGGCTTTTTATCATAGGACAAGAAATCAGCCTTTGACAACTTAACCTGTAAAAAAATTTTTTTCTAAGCCCCGGGGTCACAACTTCAGCAAAAATCTGAAATTCTCCAATTCACTCAAAAATGCTGCCAAACTGTTGCAAATTCACCCCTGAAAGGTTTGGTGGTGGAAATAGAAGGCTTTTTATCATAGGACAAGAAATCAGCCTTCGACAACTTAACCTGTGAAAAAAAAAATTTCTAAGCCCCGGGGTCACAACTTCAGCAAAAATCTGAAATTATCCAACTCACTCGAAAATGCTGCCAAATTGTTGCAAATTCACCCCTGAAAGGTTTGGTGGTGGAAATAGAAGGCTTTTTATCATAGGACAAGAAATCAGCCTTCGACAACTTAACCTGTGGAAAAAAAAATTTCTAAGCCCCGGGGTCACAACTTCAGCAAAAATCTGAAATTCTCCAATTCACTCAAAAATGCTGCCAAACTGTTGCAAATTCACCCCTGAAAGGTTTGGTGGTGGACATAGAAGGCTTTTTATCATAGGACAAGAAATCAGCTTTCGACAACTTAACCTGTGAAAAAAAAATTTTCTAAGCCCCGGGGTCACAACTTCAGCAAAAATCTGAAATTCTCCAATTCACTCAAAAATGCTGCCAAACTGTTGCAAATTCACCCCTGAAAGGTTTGGTGGTGGAAATAGAAGGCTTTTTATTATAGGAAAAGAAATCAGCCTTCGACAACTTAACCTGTGGAAAAAAAAAATTTCTAAGCCCCGGGCTCACAACTTCAGCAAAAATCTGAAATTATCCAATTCACTCAAAAATGCTGCCAAATTGTTGCAAACTCACCCCTGAAAGGTTTGGTGGTGGAAATAGAAGGCTTTTTATCATAGGACAAGAAATCAGCCTTCGACAACTTAACCTGTGAAAAAAAAAATTTCTAACCCCCTGGGTCACAACTTCAGCAAAAATCTGAAATTCTCCAATTCTCTCAAAAATGCTGCCAAACTGTTGCAAATTCACCCCTGAAAGGTTTCGTGGTGGAAATAGAAGGCTTTTTATCATAGGACAAGAAATCAGCCTTCGACAACTTAACCTGTGAAAAAAAAAATTTCTAAGCCCCGGGGTCACAACTTCAGCAAAAATCTGAAATTCTCCAATTCACACAAAAATGCTGCCAAACTGTTGCAAATTCACCCCTGAAAGGTTTGGTGGTGGAAATAGAAGGCTTTTTATCATAGGACAAGAAATCAGCCTTCGACAACTTAACCTGTGAAAAAAAATTTTTCTAAGCCCCGGGGTCACAACTTCAGCAAAAATCTGAAATTCTCCAACTCACTCGAAAATGCTGCCAAATTGTTGCAAATTCACCCCTGAAAGTTTTGGTGGTGGAAATAGAAGGCTTTTTATCATAGGACAAGAAATCAGCCTTCGACAACTTAACCTGTGGAAAAAAAAATTTCTAAGCCCCGGGGTCACAACTTCAGCAAAAATCTGAAATTCTCCAATTTACTCAAAAATGCTGCCGAACTGTTGCAAATTCACCCCTGAAAGGTTTCGTGGTGGAAATAGAAGGCTTTTTATCATAGGACAAGAAATCAGCCTTCGACAACTTAACCTGTGAAAAAAATTTTTCTAAGCCCCGGGGTCACAACTTCAGCAAAAATCTGAAATTCTCCAATTCACTCAAAAATGCTGCCAAACTGTTGCAAATTCACCCCTGAAAGGTTTGGTGGTGGAAATAGAAGGCTTTTTATCATAGGACAAGAAATCAGCCTTCGACAACTTAACCTGTGAAAAAAAAATTTTCTAAGCTCCGGGGTCACAACTTCAGCAAAAATCTGAAATTCTCCAACTCACTCGAAAATGCTGCCAAATTGTTGCAAATTCACCCCTGAAAGTTTTGGTGGTGGAAATAGAAGGCTTTTTATCATAGGACAAGAAATCAGCCTTCGACAACTTAACCTGTGGAAAAAAAAATTTCTAATCCCCGGGGTCACAACTTCAGCAAAAATCTGAAATTCTCCAATTCACTCAAAAATGCTGCCAAACTGTTGCAAATTCACCCCTGAAAGGTTTCGTGGTGGAAATAGAAGGCTTTTTATCATAGGACAAGAAATCAGCCTTTGACAACTTAACCTGTGAAAAAAAATTTTTCTAAGCCCCGGGGTCACAACTTCAGCAAAAATCTGAAATTCTCCAATTCTCTCAAAAATGCTGCCAAACTGTTGCAAATTCACCCCTGAAAGGTTTGGTGGTGGAAATAGAAGGCTTTTTATCATAGGACAAGAAATCAGCCTTCGACAACTTAACCTGTGAAAAAAATTTTTTCCAAGCCCCGGGGTCACAACTTCAGCAAAAATCTGAAATTCTCCAATTCACACAAAAATGCTGCCAAACTGTTGCAAATTCACCCCTGAAAGGTTTCGTGGTGGAAATAGAAGGCTTTTTATCATAGGACAAGAAATCAGCCTTAGACAACTTAACCTGTGAAAAAATAAAATTTCTAAGCCCCGGGGTCACAACTTCAGCAAAAATCTGAAATTCTCCAATTCACACAAAAATGCTGCCAAACTGTTGCAAATTCACCCCTGAAAGGTTTGGTGGTGGAAATAGAAGGCTTTTTATCATAGGACAAGAAATCAGCCTTCGACAACTTAACCTGTGAAAAAAATTTTTTCTAAGCCCCGGGGTCACAACTTCAGCAAAAATCTGAAATTCTCCAACTCACTCGAAAATGCTGCCAAATTGTTGCAAATTCACCCCTGAAAGTTTTGGTGGTGGAAATAGAAGGCTTTTTATCATAGGACAAGAAATCAGCCTTTGACAACTTAACCTGTGGGAAAAAAAATTTCTAAGCCCCGGGGTCACAACTTCAGCAAAAATCTGAAATTCTCCAATTCACTCAAAAATGCTGCCAAACTGTTGCAAATTCACCCCTGAAAGGTTTCGTGGTGGAAATAGAAGGCTTTTTATCATAGGACAAGAAATCAGCCTTTGACAACTTAACCTGTGAAAAAATATTTTTCTAAGCTCCGGGGTCACAACTTCAGCAAAAATCTGAAATTCTCCAATTCTCTCAAAAATGCTGCCAAACTGTTGCAAATTCACCCCTGAAAGGTTTGGTGGTGGAAATAGAAGGCTTTTTATCATAGGACAAGAAATCAGCCTTCGACAACTTAACCTGTGAAAAATTTTTTTTCCAAGCCCCGGGGTCACAACTTCAGCAAAAATCTGAAATTCTCCAATTCACACAAAAATGCTGCCAAACTGTTGCAAATTCACCCCTGAAAGGTTTGGTGGTGGAAATAGAAGGCTTTTTATCATAGGACAAGAAATCAGCCTTAGACAACTTAACCTGTGAAAAAATTTTTTCTAAGCCCCGGGGTCACAACTTCAGCAAAAATCTGAAATTCTCCAATTCACTCAAAAATGCTGCCAAACTGTTGCAAATTCACCCCTGAAAGGTTTGGTGGTGGAAATAGAAGGCTTTTTATCATAGGACAAGAAATCAGCCTTCGACAACTTAACCTGTGAAAAAAAAATTTTCTAAGCCCCGGGGTCACAACTTCAGCAAAAATCTGAAATTCTCCAACTCACTCGAAAATGCTGCCAAATTGTTGCAAATTCACCCCTGAAAGTTTTGGTGGTGGAAATAGAAGGCTTTTTATCATAGGACAAGAAATCAGCCTTCGCCAACTTAACCTGTGGAAAAAAAAATTTCTAAGCCCCGGGGTCACAACTTCAGCAAAAATCTGAAATTCTCCAATTCACTCAAAAATGCTGCCAAACTGTTGCAGATTCACCCCTGAAAGGTTTCGTGGTGGAAATAGAAGGCTTTTTATCATAGGACAAGAAATCAGCCTTAGACAACTTAACCTGTGAAAAAAAAAAATTCTAAGCCCCGGGGTCACAACTTCAGCAAAAATCTGAAATTCTCCAATTCTCTCAAAAATGCTGCCAAACTGTTGCATATTCACCCCTGAAAGGTTTGGTGGTGGAAATAGAAGGCTTTTTATCATAGGACAAGAAATCAGCCTTCGACAACTTAACCTGTGAAAAAAATTTTTTCTAAGCCCCGGGGTCACAACTTCAGCAAAAATCTGAAATTCTCCAATTCACTCAAAAATGCTGCCAAACTGTTGCAAATTCACCCCTGAAAGGTTTCGTGGTGGAAATAGAAGGCTTTTTATCATAGGACAAGAAATCAGCCTTCGACAACTTAACCTGTGAAAAAAAAAAATTTCTAAGCCCCGGGGTCACAACTTCAGCAAAAATCTGAAATTCTCCAATTCACTCAAAAATGCTGCCAAACTGTTGCAAATTCACCCCTGAAAGGTTTGGTGGTGGAAATAGAAGGCTTTTTATCATAGGACAAGAAATCAGGCTTTGACAACTTAACCTGTGAAAAAAAATTTTTCTAAGCCCCGGGGTCACAACTTCAGCAAAAATCTGAAATTCTCCAATTCACTCAAAAATGCTGCCAAACTGTTGCAAATTGACCCCTGAAAGGTTTGGTGGTGGAAATAGAAGGCTTTTTATCATAGGACAAGAAATCAGCCTTCGACAACTTAACCAGTGGAAAAAAAAATTTCTAAGCCCCGGGGTCACAACTTCAGCAAAAATCTGAAATTCTCCAATTCACACAAAAATGCTGCCAAACTGTTGCAAATTCACCCCTGAAAGGTTTCGTGGTGGAAATAGAAGGCTTTTTATCATAGGACAAGAAATCAGCCTTAGACAACTTAACCTGTGAAAAAAAATTTTTCAAAGCCCCGGGGTCACAACTTCAGCAAAAATCTGAAATTCTCCAATTCTCTCAAAAATGCTGCCAAACTGTTGCAAATTCACCCCTGAAAGGTTTGGTGGTGGAAATAGAAGGCTTTTTATCATAGGACAAGAAATCAGCCTTTGACAACTTAACCTGTGGAAAAAAATTTTTCTAAGCCCCGGGGTCACAACTTCAGCAAAAATCTGAAATTCTCCAATTCACTCAAAAATGCTGCCAAACTGTTGCAAATTCACCCCTGAAAGGTTTGGTGGTGGAAATAGAAGGCTTTTTATCATAGGACAAGAAATCAGCCTTCGACAACTTAACCTGTGAAAAAAAAAATTTCTAAGCCCCGGGGTCACAACTTCAGCAAAAATCTGAAATTCTCCAACTCACTCGAAAATGCTGCCAAATTGTTGCAAATTCACCCCTGAAAGTTTTGGTGGTGGAAATAGAAGGCTTTTTATCATAGGACAAGAAATCAGCCTTCGCCAACTTAACCTGTGGGAAAAAAAATTTCTAAGCCCCGGGGTCACAACTTCAGCAAAAATCTGAAATTCTCCAATTCACTCAAAAATGCTGCCAAACTGTTGCAAATTCACCCCTGAAAGGTTTCGTGGTGGAAATAGAAGGCTTTTTATCATAGGACAAGAAATCAGCCTTAGACAACTTAACCTGTGGAAAAAAAAATTTCTAAGCCCCGGGGTCACAACTTCAGCAAAAATCTGAAATTCTCCAATTCTCTCAAAAATGCTGCCAAACTGTTGCATATTCACCCCTGAAAGGTTTGGTGGTGGACATAGAAGGCTTTTTATCATAAGACAAGAAATCAGCCTTCGACAACTTAACCTGTGAAATAAAAATTTTCTAAGCCCCGGGGTCACAACTTCAGCAAAAATCTGAAATTCTCCAATTCACTCAAAAATGCTGCCAAACTGTTGCAAATTGACCCCTGAAAGGTTTGGTGGTGGAAATAGAAGGCTTATTATCATAGGACAAGAAATCAGCCTTCGACAACTTAACCAGTGGAAAAAAAAATTTCTAAGCCCCGGGGTCACAACTTCAGCAAAAATCTGAAATTCTCCAATTCACTCAAAAATGCTGCCAAATTGTTGCAAATTCACCCCTGAAAGGTTTGGTGGTGGAAATAGAAGGCTTTTTATCATAGGACAAGAAATCAGCCTTTGACAACTTAACCTGTGAAAAAAATTTTTTCTAAGCCCCGGGGTCACAACTTCAGCAAAAATCTGAAATTCTCCAATTCACTCAAAAATGCTGCCAAACTGTTGCAAATTGAGCCCTGAAAGGTTTCGTGGTGGAAATAGAAGGCTTTTTATCATAGGACAAGAAATCAGCCTTCAACAACTTAACCTGTGAAAAAAAAAATTTCTAAGCCCCGGGGTCACAACTTCAGCAAAAATCTGAAATTCTCCAATTCACTCAAAAATGCTGCCAAACTGTTGCAAATTCACCCCTGAAAGGTTTCGTGGTGGAAATAGAAGGCTTTTTATCATAGGACAAGAAATCAGCCTTTGACAACTTAACCTGTAAAAAAATTTTTTTCTAAGCCCCGGGGTCACAACTTCAGCAAAAATCTGAAATTCTCCAATTCACTCAAAAATGCTGCCAAACTGTTGCAAATTCACCCCTGAAAGGTTTGGTGGTGGAAATAGAAGGCTTTTTATCATAGGACAAGAAATCAGCCTTCGACAACTTAACCTGTGAAAAAAAAAATTTCTAAGCCCCGGGGTCACAACTTCAGCAAAAATCTGAAATTCTCCAACTCACTCGAAAATGCTGCCAAATTGTTGCAAATTCACCCCTGAAAGGTTTGGTGGTGGAAATAGAAGGCTTTTTATCATAGGACAAGAAATCAGCCTTCGACAACTTAACCTGTGGGAAAAAAAATTTCTAAGCCCCGGGGTCACAACTTCAGCAAAAATCTGAAATTCTCCAATTCACTCAAAAATGCTGCCAAACTGTTGCAAATTCACCCCTGAAAGGTTTGGTGGTGGACATAGAAGGCTTTTTATCATAGGACAAGAAATCAGCCTTCGACAACTTAACCTGTGAAAAAAAAATTTTCTAAGCCCCGGGGTCACAACTTCAGCAAAAATCTGAAATTCTCCAATTCACTCAAAAATGCTGCCAAACTGTTGCAAATTCACCCCTGAAAGGTTTGGTGGTGGAAATAGAAGGCTTTTTATCATAGGACAAGAAATCAGCCTTCGACAACTTAACCTGTGGGAAAAAAAAATTTCTAAGCCCCGGGGTCACAACTTCAGCAAAAATCTGAAATTATCCAATTCACTCAAAAATGCTGCCAAATTGTTGCAAACTCACCCCTGAAAGGTTTGGTGGTGGAAATAGAAGGCTTTTTATCATAGGACAAGAAATCAGCCTTCGACAACTTAACCTGTGAAAAAAAAAATTTCTAAGCCCCGGGGTCACAACTTCAGCAAAAATCTGAAATTCTCCAATTCACTCAAAAATGCTGCCAAACTGTTGCAAATTCACCCCAGAAAGGTTTGTTGGTGGAAATAGAAGGCTTTTTATCATAGGACAAGAAATCAGCCTTCGACAACTTAACCTGTGAAAAAAAATTTTTCTAAGCCCCAGGGTCACAACTTCAGCAAAAATCTGAAATTCTCCAATTCACTCAAAAATGCTGCCAAACGGTTGCAAATTCAACACTGAAAGGTTTGGTGGTGGACATAGAAGGCTTTTTATCATAGGACAAGAAATCAGCCTTCGAAAACTTAACCTGTGAAAAAAAAATTTTCTAAGCCCCGGGGTCACAACTTCAGCAAAAATCTGAAATTCTCCAATTCACTCAAAAATGCTGCCAAACTGTTGCAAATTCACCCCTGAAAGGTTTCGTGGTGGAAATAGAAGGCTTTTTATCATAGGACAAGAAATCAGCCTTCGACAACTTAACCTGTGGAAAACAAAATTTCTAAGCCCCGGGGTCACAACTTCAGCAAAAATCTGAAATTCTCCAATTCACTCAAAAATGCTGCCAAACTGTTGTAAATTCACCCATGAAAGGTTTGGTGGTGGACATAGAAGGCTTTTTATCATAGGACAAGAAATCAGCCTTCGACAACTTAACCTGTGAAAAAAAATTATTCTAAGCTCCGGGGTCACAACTTCAGCAAAAATCTGAAATTCTCCAATTCACTCAAAAATGCTGCCAAACTGTTGCAAATTCACCCCTGAAAGGTTTCGTGGTGGAAATAGAAGGCTTTTTATCATAGGACAAGAAATCAGCCTTCGACAACTTAACCTGTGAAAAAAAAATTTTCTAAGCCCCGGGGTCACAACTTCAGCAAAAATCTGAAATTCTCCAATTCACTCAAAAATGCTGCCAAACTGTTGCAAATTCACCCCTGAAAGGTTTGGTGGTGGAAATAGAAGGCTTTTTATCATAGGACAAGAAATCAGCCTTCGACAACTTAACCTGTGAAAAAAAAATTTTCTAAGCCCCGGGGTCACAACTTCAGCAAAAATCTGAAATTCTCCAATTCACTCAAAAATGCTGCCAAATTGTTGCAAATTCACCCCTGAAAGGTTTGGTGGTGGAAATAGAAGGCTTTTTATCATAGGACAAGAAATCAGCCTTCGACAACTTAACCTGTGGAAAAAAAAAAAATTCTAAGCCCCGGGGTCACAACTTCAGCAAAAATCTGAAATTCTCCAATTCACTCAAAAATGCTGCCAAACTGTTGCAAATTCACCCCTGAAAGGTTTGGTGGTGGAAATAGAAGGCTTTTTATCATAGGACAAGAAATCAGCCTTCGACAACTTAAGCTGTGAAAAAAAAAATTTCTAAGCCCCGGGGTCACAACTTCAGCAAAAATCTGAAATTCTCCAATTCACTCAAAAATGCTGCCAAACTGTTGCAAATTCACCCCTGAAAGGTTTCGTGGTGGAAATAGAAGGCTTTTTATCATAGGACAAGAAATCAGCCTTTGACAACTTAACCTGTGGAAAAAAAAAATTTCTAAGCCCCGGGGTCACAACTTCAGCAAAAATCTGAAATTATCCAATTCACTCAAAAATGCTGCCAAACTGTTGCAAATTCACCCCTGAAAGGTTTCGTGGTGGAAATAGAAGGCTTTCAATCATAGGACAAGAAATCAGCCTTCGACAACTTAACCTGTGAAAAAAAAAAGTTTCTAAGCCCCGGGGTCACAACTTCAGCAAAAATCTGAAATTATCCAATTCTCTCAAAAATGCTGCCAAATTGTTGCAAATTCACCCCTGAAAGATTTGGTGGTGGAAATAGAAGGCTTTTTAACATAGGACAAGAAACCAGCCTTCGACAACTTAACCTGTGAAAAAAAATTTTTCTAAGCCCCGGGGTCACAACTTCAGCAAAAATCTGAAATTCTCCAATTCACTCAAAAATGCTGCCAAACTGTTGCAAATTGACCCCTGAAAGGTTTGTGGTGGAAATAGAATGCTTTTTATCATAGGACAAGAAATCAGCCTTCGACAACTTAACCTGTGAAAAAAAAAAATTCTAAGCCCCGGGGTCACAACTTCAGCAAAAATCTGAAATTCTCCAATTCACTCAAAAATGCTGCCAAACTGTTGCAAATTCACCCCTGAAAGGTTTGGTGGTGGAAATAGAAGGCTTTTTATCATAGGACAAGAAATCAGCCTTCGACAACTTAACCTGTGGGAAAAAAAATTTCTAAGCCCCGGGGTCACAACTTCAGCAAAAATCTGAAATTCTCCAATTCTCTCAAAAATGCTGCCAAATTGTTGCAAATTCACCCCTGAAAGGTTTGGTGGTGGAAATAGAAGGCTTTTTATCATAGGACAAGAAATCAGCCTTCGACAACTTAACCTGTGGAAAAAAATTTTTTCTAAGCCCCGGGGTCACAACTTCAGCAAAAATCTGAAATTCTCCAATTCACTCAAAAATGCTGCCAAACTGTTGCAAATTCACCCCTGAAAGGTTTCGTGGTGGAAATAGAAGGCTTTTTATCATAGGACAAGAAATCAGCGTTCGACAACTTAACCTGTGAAAAAAAAAAATTCTAAGCCCCGGGGTCACAACTTCAGCAAAAATATGAAATTCTCCAATTCACGCAAAAATGCTGCCAAACTGTTGCAAATTCACCCCTGAAAGGTTTGGTGGTGGATATAGAAGGCTTTTTATCATAGGACAAGAAATCAGCCTTCGACAACTTAACCTGTGAAAAAAAAAATTTCTAAGCCCCGGGGTCACAACTTCAGCAAAAATCTGAAATTATCCAATTCACTCAAAAATGCTGCCAAACTGTTGCAAATTCACCCCTGAAAGGTTTGGTGGTGGAAATAGAAGGCTTTTTATCATAGGACAAGAAATCAGCCTTCGACAACTTAACCTGTGAAAAAAAAAACTCTAAGCCCCGGGGTCACAACTTCAGCAAAAATCTGAAATTCTCCAATTCACTCAAAAATGCTGCCAAACTGTTGCAAATTCACCCCTGAAAGGTTTGGTGGTGGAAATAGAAGGCTTTTTATCATAGGACAAGAAATCAGCCTTCGACAACTTAACCTGTGAAAAAAAAAATTTCTAAGCCCCGGGGTCACAACTTCAGCAAAAATCTGAAATTCTCCAATTCACTCAAAAATGCTGCCAAACTGTTGCAAATTCACCCCTGAAAGGTTTCGTGGTGGAAATAGAAGGCTTTTTATCATAGGACAAGAAATCAGCCTTCGACAACTTAACCTGTGGGGGAAAAAAATTCTAAGCCCCGGGGTCACAACTTCAGCAAAAATCTGAAATTCTCCAATTCACTCAAAAATGCTGCCAAACTGTTGCAAATTCACCCCTGAAAGGTTTGGTGGTGGATATAGAAGGCTTTTTATCATAGGACAAGAAATCAGCCTTCGACAACTTAACCTGTGAAAAAAAAAAATTCTAAGCCCCGGGGTCACAACTTCAGCAAAAATCTGAAATTATCCAATTCACTCAAAAATGCTGCCAAACTGTTGCAAATTCACCCCTGAAAGGTTTCGTGGTGGAAATAGAAGGCTTTTTATCATAGGACAAGAAATCAGCCTTCGACAACTTAACCTGTGAAAAAAAAAATTTCTAAGCCCCGGGGTCACAACTTCAGCAAAAATCTGAAATTATCCAATTCACTCAAAAATGCTGCCAAACTGTTGCAAATTCACCCCTGAAAGGTTTGGTGGTGGAAATAGAAGGCTTTTTATCATAGGACAAGAAATCAGCCTTCGACAACTTAACCTGTGAAAAAAAAAAATTCTAAGCCCCGGGGTCACAACTTCAGCAAAAATCTGAAATTCTCCAATTCACTCAAAAATGCTGCCAAACTGTTGCAAATTCACCCCTGAAAGGTTTCATGGTGGAAATAGAAGGCTTTTTATCATAGGACAAGAAATCAGCCTTAGACAACTTAACCTGTGAAAAAAATTTTTTCTAAGCCCCGGGGTCACAACTTCAGCAAAAATCTGAAATTCTCCAATTCACTCAAAAATGCTGCCAAACTGTTGCAAATTCACCCCTGAAAGGTTTGGTGGTGGAAAAAGAAGGCTTTTTATCATAGGACAAGAAATCAGCCTTCGACAACTTAACCTGTGAAAAAAAAATTTTCTAAGCCCCGGGGTCACAACTTCAGCAAAAATCTGAAATTCTCCAACTCACTCGAAAATGCTGCCAAATTGTTGCAAATTCACCCCTGAAAGGTTTGGTGGTGGAAATAGAAGGCTTTTTATCATAGGACAAGAAATCAGCCTTCGACAACTTAACCTGTGGAAAACAAAATTTCTAAGCCCCGGGGTCACAACTTCAGCAAAAATCTGAAATTCTCCAATTCACTCAAAAATGCTGCCAAACTGTTGCAAATTCACCCATGAAAGGTTTGGTGGTGGACATAGAAGGCTTTTTATCATAGGACAAGAAATCAGCCTTCGACAACTTAACCTGTGAAAAAAAATTATTCTAAGCTCCGGGGTCACAACTTCAGCAAAAATCTGAAATTCTCCAATTCACTCAAAAATGCTGCCAAACTGTTGCAAATTCACCCCTGAAAGGTTTGGTGGTGGAAATAGAAGGCTTTTTATCATAGGACAAGAAATCAGCCTTCGACAACTTAACCTGTGAAAAAAAAATTTTCTAAGCCCCGGGGTCACAACTTCAGCAAAAATCTGAAATTCTCCAATTCACTCAAAAATGCTGCCAAACTGTTGCAAATTCACCCCTGAAAGGTTTGGTGGTGGAAATAGAAGGCTTTTTATCATAGGACAAGAAATCAGCCTTCGACAACTTAACCTGTGAAAAAAAAAATTTCTAAGCCCCGGGGTCACAACTTCAGCAAAAATCTGAAATTCTCCAATTCACTCAAAAATGCTGCCAAATTGTTGCAAATTCACCCCTGAAAGGTTTCGTGGTGGAAATAGAAGGCTTTTTATCATAGGACAAGAAATCAGCCTTCGACAACTTAACCTGTGAAAAAAAAAATTTCTAAGCCCCGGGGTCACAACTTCAGCAAAAATCTGAAATTCTACAATTCACTCAAAAATGCTGCCAAATTGTTGCAAATTCACCCCTGAAAGGTTTGGTGGTGGAAATAGAAGGCTTTTTATCATAGGACAAGAAATCAGCCTTCGACAACTTAACCTGTGGAAAAAAAAAAAATTCTAAGCCCCGGGGTCACAACTTCAGCAAAAATCTGAAATTCTCCAATTCACTCAAAAATGCTGCCAAACTGTTGCAAATTCACCCGGGAAAGGTTTGGTGGTGGAAATAGAAGGCTTTTTATCATAGGACAAGAAATCAGCCTTCGACAACTTAAGCTGTGAAAAAAAAAATTTCTAAGCCCCGGGGTCACAACTTCAGCAAAAATCTGAAATTCTCCAATTCACTCAAAAATGCTGCCAAACTGTTGCAAATTCACCCCTGAAAGGTTTCGTGGTGGAAATAGAAGGCTTTTTATCATAGGACAAGAAATCAGCCTTTGACAACTTAACCTGTGAAAAAAATTTTTTCTAAGCCCCGGGGTCACAACTTCAGCAAAAATCTGAAATTCTCCAATTCACTCAAAAATGCTGCCAAACTGTTGCAAATTCACCCCTGAAAGGTTTCGTGGTGGAAATAGAAGGCTTTTTATCATAGGACAAGAAATCAGCCTTCGACAACTTAACCTGTGAAAAAAAAATTTTCTAAGCCCCGGGGTCACAACTTCAGCAAAAATCTGAAATTCTCCAATTCACTCAAAAATGCTGCCAAACTGTTGCAAATTCACCCCTGAAAGGTTTGGTGGTGGAAATAGAAGGCTTTTTATCATAGGACAAGAAATCAGCCTTCGACAACTTAACCTGTGAAAAAAAAAATTTCTAAGCCCCGGGGTCACAACTTCAGCAAAAATCTGAAATTCTCCAATTCACTCAAAAATGCTGCCAAATTGTTGCAAATTCACCCCTGAAAGGTTTCGTGGTGGAAATAGAAGGCTTTTTATCATAGGACAAGAAATCAGCCTTCGACAACTTAACCTGTGAAAAAAAAAATTTCTAAGCCCCGGGGTCACAACTTCAGCAAAAATCTGAAATTCTACAATTCACTCAAAAATGCTGCCAAATTGTTGCAAATTCACCCCTGAAAGGTTTGGTGGTGGAAATAGAAGGCTTTTTATCATAGGACAAGAAATCAGCCTTCGACAACTTAACCTGTGGAAAAAAAAAAAATTCTAAGCCCCGGGGTCACAACTTCAGCAAAAATCTGAAATTCTCCAATTCACTCAAAAATGCTGCCAAACTGTTGCAAATTCACCCGGGAAAGGTTTGGTGGTGGAAATAGAAGGCTTTTTATCATAGGACAAGAAATCAGCCTTCGACAACTTAAGCTGTGAAAAAAAAAATTTCTAAGCCCCGGGGTCACAACTTCAGCAAAAATCTGAAATTCTCCAATTCACTCAAAAATGCTGCCAAACTGTTGCAAATTCACCCCTGAAAGGTTTCGTGGTGGAAATAGAAGGCTTTTTATCATAGGACAAGAAATCAGCCTTTGACAACTTAACCTGTGAAAAAAATTTTTTCTAAGCCCCGGGGTCACAACTTCAGCAAAAATCTGAAATTCTCCAATTCACTCAAAAATGCTGCCAAACTGTTGCAAATTCACCCCTGAAAGGTTTCGTGGTGGAAATAGAAGGCTTTCAATCATAGGACAAGAAATCAGCCTTCGACAACTTAACCTGTGAAAAAAAAAAGTTTCTAAGCCCCGGGGTCACAACTTCAGCAAAAATCTGAAATTATCCAATTCTCTCAAAAATGCTGCCAAATTGTTGCAAATTCACCCCTGAAAGATTTGGTGGTGGAAATAGAAGGCTTTTTAACATAGGACAAGAAACCAGCCTTCGACAACTTAACCTGTGAAAAAAAATTTTTCTAAGCCCCGGGGTCACAACTTCAGCAAAAATCTGAAATTCTCCAATTCACTCAAAAATGCTGCCAAACTGTTGCAAATTGACCCCTGAAAGGTTTGTGGTGGAAATAGAAGGCTTTTTATCATAGGACAAGAAATCAGCCTTCGACAACTTAACCTGTGAAAAAAAAAAATTCTAAGCCCCGGGGTCACAACTTCAGCAAAAATCTGAAATTCTCCAATTCACTCAAAAATGCTGCCAAACTGTTGCAAATTCACCCCTGAAAGGTTTGGTGGTGGAAATAGAAGGCTTTTTATCATAGGACAAGAAATCAGCCTTCGACAACTTAACCTGTGGGAAAAAAAAATTCTAAGCCCCGGGGTCACAACTTCAGCAAAAATCTGAAATTCTCCAATTCTCTCAAAAATGCTGCCAAATTGTTGCAAATTCACCCCTGAAAGGTTTGGTGGTGGAAATAGAAGGCTTTTTATCATAGGACAAGAAATCAGCCTTCGACAACTTAACCTGTGGAAAAAAAAATTTTCTAAGCCCCGGGGTCACAACTTCAGCAAAAATCTGAAATTCTCCAATTCACTCAAAAATGCTGCCAAACTGTTGCAAATTCACCCCTGAAAGGTTTCGTGGTGGAAATAGAAGGCTTTTTATCATAAGACAAGAAATCAGCCTTAGACAACTTAACCTGTGAAAAAAAAAAAATTTCTAAGCCCCGGGGTCACAACTTCAGCAAAAATCTGAAATTATCCAATTCACGCAAAAATGCTGCCAAACTGTTGCAAATTCACCCCTGAAAGGTTTGGTGGTGGATATAGAAGGCTTTTTATCATAGGACAAGAAATCAGCCTTCGACAACTTATCCTGTGAAAAAAAAAATTTCTAAGCCCCGGGGTTACAACTTCAGCAAAAATCTGAAATTATCCAATTCACTCAAAAATGCTGCCAAACTGTTGCAAATTCACCCCTGAAAGGTTTGGTGGTGGAAATAGAAAGCTTTTTATCATAGGACAAGAAATCAGCCTTCGACAACTTAACCTGTGGAAAAAAAAAGTCTAAGCCCCGGGGTCACAACTTCAGCAAAAATCTGAAATTCTCCAATTCACTCAAAAATGCTGCCAAACTGTTGCAAATTCACCCCTGAAAGGTTTGGTGGTGGAAATAGAAGGCTTTTTATCATAGGACAAGAAATCAGCCTTCGACAACTTAACCTGTGAAAAAAAAAATTTCTAAGCCCCGGGGTCACAACTTCAGCAAAAATCTGAAATTCTCCAATTCACTCAAAAATGCTGCCAAACTGTTGCAAATTCACCCCTGAAAGGTTTCGTGGTGGAAATAGAAGGCTTTTTATCATAGGACAAGAAATCAGCCTTCGACAACTTAACCTGTGGGGAAAAAAAATTCTAAGCCCCGGGGTCACAACTTCAGCAAAAATCTGAAATTCTCCAATTCACTCAAAAATGCTGCCAAACTGTTGCAAATTCACCCCTGAAAGGTTTGGTGGTGGATATAGAAGGCTTTTTATCATAGGACAAGAAATCAGCCTTCGACAACTTAACCTGTGAAAAAAAAAATTTATAAGCCCCGGGGTCACAACTTCAGCAAAAATCTGAAATTATCCAATTCACTCAAAAATGCTGCCAAACTGTTGCAAATTCACCCCTGAAAGGTTTGGTGGTGGAAATAGAAGGCTTTTTATCATAGGACAAGAAATCAGCCTTCGACAACTTAACCTGTGAAAAAAAAAAATTCTAAGCCCCGGGGTCACAACTTCAGCAAAAATCTGAAATTCTCCAATTCACTCAAAAATGCTGCCAAACTGTTGCAAATTCACCCCTGAAAGGTTTCGTGGTGGAAATAGAAGGCTTTTTATCATAGGACAAGAAATCAGCCTTCGACAACTTAACCTGTGAAAAAAAAAAAATCTAAGCCCCGGGGTCACAACTTCAGCAAAAATCTGAAATTATCCAATTCCCTGAAAAATGCTGCCAAACTGTTGCAAATTCACCCCTGAAAGGTTTGGTGGTGGAAATAGAAGGCTTTTTATCATAGGACAAGAAATCAGCCTTCGACAACTTAACCTGTGAAAAAAAAAAATTCTAAGCCCCGGGGTCACAACTTCAGCAAAAATCTGAAATTCTCCAATTCACTCAAAAATGCTGCCAAACTGTTGCAAATTCACCCCTGAAAGGTTTCGTGGTGGAAATAGAAGGCTTTTTATCATAGGACAAGAAATCAGCCTTTGACAACTTAACCTGTGAAAAAAAAATTTTCTAAGCCCCGGGGTCACAACTTCAGCAAAAATCTGAAATTCTCCAATTCACTCAAAAATGCTGCCAAACTGTTGCAAATTCACCCCTGAAAGGTTTCGTGGTGGAAATAGAAGGCTTTTTATCATAGGACAAGAAATCAGCCTTCGACAACTTAACCTGTGGGGAAAAAAAATTCTAAGCCCCGGGGTCACAACTTCAGCAAAAATCTGAAATTCTCCAATTCACTCAAAAATGCTGCCAAACTGTTGCAAATTCACCCCTGAAAGGTTTGGTGGTGGATATAGAAGGCTTTTTATCATAGGACAAGAAATCAGCCTTCGACAACTTAACCTGTGAAAAAAAAAATTTCTAAGCCCCGGGGTCACAACTTCAGCAAAAATCTGAAATTATCCAATTCACTCAAAAATGCTGCCAAACTGTTGCAAATTCACCCCTGAAAGGTTTGGTGGTGGAAATAGAAGGCTTTTTATCATAGGACAAGAAATCAGCCTTCGACAACTTAACCTGTGAAAAAAAAAAATTCTAAGCCCCGGGGTCACAACTTCAGCAAAAATCTGAAATTCTCCAATTCACTCAAAAATGCTGCCAAACTGTTGCAAATTCACCCCTGAAAGGTTTCGTGGTGGAAATAGAAGGCTTTTTATCATAGGACAAGAAATCAGCCTTCGACAACTTAACCTGTGAAAAAAAAAAAATCTAAGCCCCGGGGTCACAACTTCAGCAAAAATCTGAAATTATCCAATTCCCTGAAAAATGCTGCCAAACTGTTGCAAATTCACCCCTGAAAGGTTTGGTGGTGGAAATAGAAGGCTTTTTATCATAGGACAAGAAATCAGCCTTCGACAACTTAACCTGTGAAAAAAAAAAATTCTAAGCCCCGGGGTCACAACTTCAGCAAAAATCTGAAATTCTCCAATTCACTCAAAAATGCTGCCAAACTGTTGCAAATTCACCCCTGAAAGGTTTCGTGGTGGAAATAGAAGGCTTTTTATCATAGGACAAGAAATCAGCCTTTGACAACTTAACCTGTGAAAAAAAAATTTTCTAAGCCCCGGGGTCACAACTTCAGCAAAAATCTGAAATTCTCCAATTCACTCAAAAATGCTGCCAAACTGTTGCAAATTCACCCCTGAAAGGTTTGGTGGTGGAAAAAGAAGGCTTTTTATCATAGGACAAGAAATCAGCCTTCGACAACTTAACCTGTGAAAAAAAAATTTTCTAAGCCCCGGGGTCACAACTTCAGCAAAAATCTGAAATTCTCCAACTCACTCGAAAATGCTGCCAAATTGTTGCAAATTCACCCCTGAAAGGTTTGGTGGTGGAAATAGAAGGCTTTTTATCATAGGACAAGAAATCAGCCTTCGACAACTTAACCTGTGAAAAAAAAAATTTCTAAGCCCCGGGGTCACAACTTCAGCAAAAATCTGAAATTCTACAATTCACTCAAAAATGCTGCCAAATTGTTGCAAATTCACCCCTGAAAGGTTTGGTGGTGGAAATAGAAGGCTTTTTATCATAGGACAAGAAATCAGCCTTCGACAACTTAACCTGTGGAAAAAAAAAATTCTAAGCCCCGGGGTCACAACTTCAGCAAAAATCTGAAATTATCCAATTCACTCAAAAATGCTGCCAAACTGTTGCAAATTCACCCCTGAAAGGTTTGGTGGTGGAAATAGAAAGCTTTTTATCATAGGACAAGAAATCAGCCTTCGACAACTTAACCTGTGAAAAAAAAAATTTCTAAGCCCCGGGGTCACAACTTCAGCAAAAATCTGAAATTCTCCAATTCACTCAAAAATGCTGCCAAACTGTTGCAAATTCACCCCTGAAAGGTTTCGTGGTGGAAATAGAAGGCTTTTTATCATAGGACAAGAAATCAGCCTTCGACAACTTAACCTGTGAAAAAAAAAATTTCTAAGCCCCGGGGTCACAACTTCAGCAAAAATCTGAAATTCTCCAATTCACTCAAAAATGCTGCCAAACTGTTGCAAATTCACCCCTGAAAGGTTTCGTGGTGGAAATAGAAGGCTTTTTATCATAGGACAAGAAATCAGCCTTCGACAACTTAACCTGTGGGGAAAAAAAATTCTAAGCCCCGGGGTCACAACTTCAGCAAAAATCTGAAATTCTCCAATTCACTCAAAAATGCTGCCAAACTGTTGCAAATTCACCCCTGAAAGGTTTGGTGGTGGATATAGAAGGCTTTTTATCATAGGACAAGAAATCAGCCTTCGACAACTTAACCTGTGAAAAAAAAAAATTCTAAGCCCCGGGGTCACAACTTCAGCAAAAATCTGAAATTATCCAATTCACTCAAAAATGCTGCCAAACTGTTGCAAATTCACCCCTGAAAGGTTTGGTGGTGGAAATAGAAGGCTTTTTATCATAGGACAAGAAATCAGCCTTCGACAACTTAACCTGTGAAAAAAAAAAATTCTAAGCCCCGGGGTCACAACTTCAGCAAAAATCTGAAATTCTCCAATTCACTCAAAAATGCTGCCAAACTGTTCCAAATTCACCCCTGAAAGGTTTCGTGGTGGAAATAGAAGGCTTTTTATCATAGGACAAGAAATCAGCCTTCGACAACTTAACCTGTGAAAAAAAAAAATCTAAGCCCCGGGGTCACAACTTCAGCAAAAATCTGAAATTATCCAATTCCCTGAAAAATGCTGCCAAACTGTTGCAAATTCACCCCTGAAAGGTTTGGTGGTGGAAATAGAAGGCTTTTTATCATAGGACAAGAAATCAGCCTTCGACAACTTAACCTGTGAAAAAAAAAAATTCTAAGCCCCGGGGTCACAACTTCAGCAAAAATCTGAAATTCTCCAATTCACTCAAAAATGCTGCCAAACTGTTGCAAAGTCACCCCTGAAAGGTTTCGTGGTGGAAATAGAAGGCTTTTTATCATAGGACAAGAAATCAGCCTTCGACAACTTAACCTGTGAAAAAAAAATTTTCTAAGCCCCGGGGTCACAACTTCAGCAAAAATCTGAAATTCTCCAATTCACTCAAAAATGCTGCCAAACTGTTGCAAATTCACCCCTGAAAGGTTTGGTGGTGGAAAAAGAAGGCTTTTTATCATAGGACAAGAAATCAGCCTTCGACAACTTAACCTGTGGAAAACAAAATTTCTAAGCCCCGGGGTCACAACTTCAGCAAAAATCTGAAATTCTCCAATTCACTCAAAAATGCTGCCAAACTGTTGCAAATTCACCCATGAAAGGTTTGGTGGTTTACATAGAAGGCTTTTTATCATAGGACAAGAAATCAGCCTTCGACAACTTAACCTGTGAAAAAAAATTATTCTAAGCTCCGGGGTCACAACTTCAGCAAAAATCTGAAATTCTCCAATTCACTCAAAAATGCTGCCAAACTGTTGCAAATTCACCCCTGAAAGGTTTCGTGGTGGAAATAGAAGGCTTTTTATCATAGGACAAGAAATCAGCCTTCGACAACTTAACCTGTGAAAAAAAAATTTTCTAAGCCCCGGGGTCACAACTTCAGCAAAAATCTGAAATTCTCCAATTCACTCAAAAATGCTGCCAAACTGTTGCAAATTCACCCCTGAAAGGTTTGGTGGTGGAAATAGAAGGCTTTTTATCATAGGACAAGAAATCAGCCTTCGACAACTTAACCTGTGAAAAAAAAAATTTCTAAGCCCCGGGGTCACAACTTCAGCAAAAATCTGAAATTCTCCAATTCACTCAAAAATTCTGCCAAATTGTTGCAAATTCACCCCTGAAAGGTTTGGTGGTGGAAATAGAAGGCTTTTTATCATAGGACAAGAAATCAGCCTTCGACAACTTAACCTGTGAAAAAAAAAATTTCTAAGCCCCGGGGTCACAACTTCAGCAAAAATCTGAAATTCTACAATTCACTCAAAAATGCTGCCAAATTGTTGCAAATTCACCCCTGAAAGGTTTGGTGGTGGAAATAGAAGGCTTTTTATCATAGGACAAGAAATCAGCCTTCGACAACTTAACCTGTGGAAAAAAAAAAAATTCTAAGCCCCGGGGTCACAACTTCAGCAAAAATCTGAAATTCTCCAATTCACTCAAAAATGCTGCCAAACTGTTGCAAATTCACCCCTGAAAGGTTTGGTGGTGGAAATAGAAGGCTTTTTATCATAGGACAAGAAATCAGCCTTCGACAACTTAAGCTGTGAAAAAAAAAATTTCTAAGCCCCGGGGTCACAACTTCAGCAAAAATCTGAAATTCTCCAATTCACTCAAAAATGCTGCCAAACTGTTGCAAATTCACCCCTGAAAGGTTTCGTGGTGGAAATAGAAGGCTTTTTATCATAGGACAAGAAATCAGCCTTTGACAACTTAACCTGTGAAAAAAAAATTTTCTAAGCCCCGGGGTCACAACTTCAGCAAAAATCTGAAATTATCCAATTCACTCAAAAATGCTGCCAAACTGTTGCAAATTCACCCCTGAAAGGTTTCGTGGTGGAAATAGAAGGCTTTCAATCATAGGACAAGAAATCAGCCTTCGACAACTTAACCTGTGAAAAAAAAAAGTTTCTAAGCCCCGGGGTCACAACTTCAGCAAAAATCTGAAATTATCCAATTCTCTCAAAAATGCTGCCAAATTGTTGCAAATTCACCCCTGAAAGATTTGGTGGTGGAAATAGAAGGCTTTTTAACATAGGACAAGAAACCAGCCTTCGACAACTTAACCTGTGAAAAAAAAAGTTTTCTAAGCCCCGGGATCACAACTTCAGCAAAAATCTGAAATTCTCCAACTCACTCGAAAATGCTGCCAAATTGTTGCAAATTCACCCCTGAAAGGTTTGGTGGTGGAAATAGAAGGCTTTTTATCATAGGACAAGAAATCAGCCTTCGACAACTTAACCTGTGGAAAACAAAATTTCTAAGCCCCGGGGTCACAACTTCAGCAAAAATCTGAAATTCTCCAATTCACTCAAAAATGCTGCCAAACTGTTGCAAATTCACCCATGAAAGGTTTGGTGGTGGACATAGAAGGCTTTTTATCATAGGACAAGAAATCAGCCTTCGACAACTTAACCTGTGAAAAAAAATTATTCTAAGCTCCGGGGTCACAACTTCAGCAAAAATCTGAAATTCTCCAATTCACTCAAAAATGCTGCCAAACTGTTGCAAATTCACCCCTGAAAGGTTTCGTGGTGGAAATAGAAGGCTTTTTATCATAGGACAAGAAATCAGCCTTCGACAACTTAACCTGTGAAAAAAAAATTTTCTAAGCCCCGGGGTCACAACTTCAGCAAAAATCTGAAATTCTCCAATTCACTCAAAAATGCTGCCAAACTGTTGCAAATTCACCCCTGAAAGGTTTGGTGGTGGAAATAGAAGGCTTTTTATCATAGGACAAGAAATCAGCCTTCGACAACTTAACCTGTGAAAAAAAAAATTTCTAAGCCCCGGGGTCACAACTTCAGCAAAAATCTGAAATTCTCCAATTCACTCAAAAATGCTGCCAAACTGTTGCAAATTCACCCATGAAAGGTTTGGTGGTGGACATAGAAGGCTTTTTATCATAGGACAAGAAATCAGCCTTCGACAACTTAACCTGTGAAAAAAAATTATTCTAAGCTCCGGGGTCACAACTTCAGCAAAAATCTGAAATTCTCCAATTCACTCAAAAATGCTGCCAAACTGTTGCAAATTCACCCCTGAAAGGTTTCGTGGTGGAAATAGAAGGCTTTTTATCATAGGACAAGAAATCAGCCTTCGACAACTTAACCTGTGAAAAAAAAATTTTCTAAGCCCCGGGGTCACAACTTCAGCAAAAATCTGAAATTCTCCAATTCACTCAAAAATGCTGCCAAACTGTTGCAAATTCACCCCTGAAAGGTTTGGTGGTGGAAATAGAAGGCTTTTTATCATAGGACAAGAAATCAGCCTTCGACAACTTAACCTGTGAAAAAAAAATTTTCTAAGCCCCGGGGTCACAACTTCAGCAAAAATCTGAAATTCTCCAATTCACTCAAAAATTCTGCCAAATTGTTGCAAATTCACCCCTGAAAGGTTTGGTGGTGGAAATAGAAGGCTTTTTATCATAGG
Organism: Podarcis liolepis; assembly: GCF_965112155.1. Taxonomy (NCBI): domain Eukaryota; kingdom Metazoa; phylum Chordata; class Lepidosauria; order Squamata; family Lacertidae; genus Podarcis; species Podarcis liolepis. The sequence continues at coordinate 10,085,650 of NC_139557.1, forward strand.
ACAAGAAATCAGCCTTCGACAACTTAACCTGTGAAAAAAAAAATTTCTAAGCCCCGGGGTCACAACTTCAGCAAAAATCTGAAATTCTACAATTCACTCAAAAATGCTGCCAAATTGTTGCAAATTCACCCCTGAAAGGTTTGGTGGTGGAAATAGAAGGCTTTTTATCATAGGACAAGAAATCAGCCTTCGACAACTTAACCTGTGGAAAAAAAAAAAATTCTAAGCCCCGGGGTCACAACTTCAGCAAAAATCTGAAATTCTCCAATTCACTCAAAAATGCTGCCAAACTGTTGCAAATTCACCCCTGAAAGGTTTGGTGGTGGAAATAGAAGGCTTTTTATCATAGGACAAGAAATCAGCCTTCGACAACTTAAGCTGTGAAAAAAAAAATTTCTAAGCCCCGGGGTCACAACTTCAGCAAAAATCTGAAATTCTCCAATTCACTCAAAAATGCTGCCAAACTGTTGCAAATTCACCCCTGAAAGGTTTCGTGGTGGAAATAGAAGGCTTTTTATCATAGGACAAGAAATCAGCCTTTGACAACTTAACCTGTGAAAAAAAAATTTTCTAAGCCCCGGGGTCACAACTTCAGCAAAAATCTGAAATTATCCAATTCACTCAAAAATGCTGCCAAACTGTTGCAAATTCACCCCTGAAAGGTTTCGTGGTGGAAATAGAAGGCTTTCAATCATAGGACAAGAAATCAGCCTTCGACAACTTAACCTGTGAAAAAAAAAAGTTTCTAAGCCCCGGGGTCACAACTTCAGCAAAAATCTGAAATTATCCAATTCTCTCAAAAATGCTGCCAAATTGTTGCAAATTCACCCCTGAAAGATTTGGTGGTGGAAATAGAAGGCTTTTTAACATAGGACAAGAAACCAGCCTTCGACAACTTAACCTGTGAAAAAAAATTTTTCTAAGCCCCGGGGTCACAACTTCAGCAAAAATCTGAAATTCTCCAATTCACTCAAAAATGCTGCCAAACTGTTGCAAATTGACCCCTGAAAGGTTTGTGGTGGAAATAGAAGGCTTTTTATCATAGGACAAGAAATCAGCCTTTGACAACTTAACCTGTGAAAAAAAAAAATTCTAAGCCCCGGGGTCACAACTTCAGCAAAAATCTGAAATTCTCCAATTCCCTGAAAAATGCTGCCAAACTGTTGCAAATTCACCCCTGAAAGGTTTGGTGGTGGAAATAGAAGGCTTTTTATCATAGGACAAGAAATCAGCCTTCGACAACTTAACCTGTGGGAAAAAAAATTTCTAAGCCCCGGGGTCACAACTTCAGCAAAAATCTGAAATTCTCCAACTCACTCGAAAATGCTGCCAAATTGTTGCAAATTCACCCCTGAAAGGTTTGGTGGTGGAAATAGAAGGCTTTTTATCATAGGACAAGAAATCAGCCTTCGACAACTTAACCTGTGAAAAAAAATTATTCTAAGCTCCGGGGTCACAACTTCAGCAAAAATCTGAAATTCTCCAATTCACTCAAAAATGCTGCCAAACTGTTGCAAATTCACCCCTGAAAGGTTTCGTGGTGGAAATAGAAGGCTTTTTATCATAGGACAAGAAATCAGCCTTCGACAACTTAACCTGTGAAAAAAAAATTTTCTAAGCCCCGGGGTCACAACTTCAGCAAAAATCTGAAATTCTCCAATTCACTCAAAAATGCTGCCAAACTGTTGCAAATTCACCCCTGAAAGGTTTGGTGGTGGAAATAGAAGGCTTTTTATCATAGGACAAGAAATCAGCCTTCGACAACTTAACCTGTGAAAAAAAAATTTCTAAGCCCCGGGGTCACAACTTCAGCAAAAATCTGAAATTCTCCAATTCACTCAAAAATTCTGCCAAATTGTTGCAAATTCACCCCTGAAAGGTTTGGTGGTGGAAATAGAAGGCTTTTTATCATAGGACAAGAAATCAGCCTTCGACAACTTAACCTGTGAAAAAAAAAATTTCTAAGCCCCGGGGTCACAACTTCAGCAAAAATCTGAAATTCTACAATTCACTCAAAAATGCTGCCAAATTGTTGCAAATTCACCCCTGAAAGGTTTGGTGGTGGAAATAGAAGGCTTTTTATCATAGGACAAGAAATCAGCCTTCGACAACTTAACCTGTGGAAAAAAAAAAAATTCTAAGCCCCGGGGTCACAACTTCAGCAAAAATCTGAAATTCTCCAATTCACTCAAAAATGCTGCCAAACTGTTGCAAATTCACCCCTGAAAGGTTTCGTGGTGGAAATAGAAGGCTTTTTATCATAGGACAAGAAATCAGCCTTTGACAACTTAACCTGTGAAAAAAAATTATTCTAAGCCCCGGGGTCACAACTTCAGCAAAAATCTGAAATTCTCCAATTCACTCAAAAATGCTGCCAAACTGTTGCAAATTCACCCCTGAAAGGTTTCGTGGTGGAAATAGAAGGCTTTCAATCATAGGACAAGAAATCAGCCTTCGACAACTTAACCTGTGAAAAAAAAAAGTTTCTAAGCCCCGGGGTCACAACTTCAGCAAAAATCTGAAATTATCCAATTCTCTAAAAAATGCTGCCAAATTGTTGCAAATTCACCCCTGAAAGATTTGGTGGTGGAAATAGAAGGCTTTTTAACATAGGACAAGAAACCAGCCTTCGACAACTTAACCTGTGAAAAAAATTTTTTCTAAGCCCCGGGGTCACAACTTCAGCAAAAATCTGAAATTCTCCAATTCACTCAAAAATGCTGCCAAACTGTTGCAAATTGACCCCTGAAAGGTTTGTGGTGGAAATAGAAGGCTTTTTATCATAGGACAAGAAATCAGCCTTTGACAACTTAACCTGTGAAAAAAAAAATTCTAAGCCCCGGGGTCACAACTTCAGCAAAAATCTGAAATTCTCCAATTCACTCAAAAATGCTGCCAAACTGTTGCAAATTCACCCCTGAAAGGTTTGGTGGTGGAAATAGAAGGCTTTTTATCATAGGACAAGAAATCAGCCTTCGACAACTTAACCTGTGGGAAAAAAAATTTCTAAGCCCCGGGGTCACAACTTCAGCAAAAATCTGAAATTCTCCAATTCTCTCAAAAATGCTGCCAAATTGTTGCAAATTCACCCCTGAAAGGTTTGGTGGTGGAAATAGAAGGCTTTTTATCATAGGACAAGAAATCAGCCTTCGACAACTTAACCTGTGGGAAAAAAAATTTTCTAAGCCCCGGGGTCACAACTTCAGCAAAAATCTGAAATTCTCCAATTCACTCAAAAATGCTGCCAAACTGTTGCAAATTCACCCCTGAAAGGTTTCGTGGTGGAAATAGAAGGCTTTTTATCATAGGACAAGAAATCAGCCTTCGACAACTTAACCTGTGAAAAAAAAAAGTCTAAGCCCCGGGGTCACAACTTCAGCAAAAATCTGAAATTCTCCAATTCACTCAAAAATGCTGCCAAACTGTTGCAAATTCACCCCTGAAAAGTTTGGTGGTGGAAATAGAAGGCTTTTTATCATAGGACAAGAAATCAGCCTTAGACAACTTAACCTGTGAAAAAAAAAATTTCTAAGCCCCGGGGTCACAACTTCAGCAAAAATCTGAAATTCTCCAATTCACTCAAAAATGCTGCCAAACTGTTGCAAATTCACCCCTGAAAGGTTTCGTGGTGGAAATAGAAGGCTTTTTATCATAGGACAAGAAATCAGCCTTCGACAACTTAACCTGTGGGGAAAAAAAATTCTAAGCCCCGGGGTCACAACTTCAGCAAAAATCTGAAATTCTCCAATTCACTCAAAAATGCTGCCAAACTGTTGCAAATTCACCCCTGAAAGGTTTGGTGGTGGATATAGAAGGCTTTTTATCATAGGACAAGAAATCAGCCTTTGACAACTTAACCTGTGAAAAAAAAAATTTCTAAGCCCCGGGGTCACAACTTCAGCAAAAATCTGAAATTATCCAATTCCCTGAAAAATGCTGCCAAACTGTTGCAAATTCACCCCTGAAAGGTTTGGTGGTGGAAATAGAAGGCTTTTTATCATAGGACAAGAAATCAGCCTTCGACAACTTAACCTGTGGGAAAAAAAATTTCTAAGCCCCGGGGTCACAACTTCAGCAAAAATCTGAAATTCTCCAATTCACTCAAAAATGCTGCCAAACTGTTGCAAATTCACCCCTGAAAGGTTTCGTGGTGGAAATAGAAGGCTTTTTATCATAGGACAAGAAATCAGCCTTCGACAACTTAACCTGTGAAAAAAAAAATCTAAGCCCCGGGGTCACAACTTCAGCAAAAATCTGAAATTCTCCAATTCACTCAAAAATGCTGCCAAACTGTTGCAAATTCACCCCTGAAAGATTTGGTGGTGGAAATAGAAGGCTTTTTACCATAGGACAAGAAACCAGCCTTCGACAACTTAACCTGTGAAAAATTTTTTTTCTAAGCCCCGGGGTCACAACTTCAGCAAAAATCTGAAATTCTCCAATTCCCTGAAAAATGCTGCCAAACTGTTGCAAATTGACCCCTGAAAGGTTTGGTGGTGGAAATAGAAGGCTTTTTATCATAGGACAAGAAATCAGCCTTCGACAACTTAACTTGTGAAAAAAAAAAAATCCAAGCCCCGGGGTCACAACTTCAGCAAAAATCTGAAATTCTCCAATTCACTCAAAAATGCTGCCAAACTGTTGCAAATTCACCCCTGAAAGGTTTGGTGGTGGAAATAGAAGGCTTTTTATCATAGGACAAGAAATCAGCCTTCGACAACTTAACCTGTGGGAAAAAAAATTTCTAAGCCCCGGGGTCACAACTTCAGCAAAAATCTGAAATTCTCCAATTCTCTCAAAAATGCTGCCAAATTGTTGCAAATTCACCCCTGAAAGGTTTGGTGGTGGAAATAGAAGGCTTTTTATCATAGGACAAGAAATCAGCCTTCGACAACTTAACCTGTGGAAAAAAAATTTTTCTAAGCCCCGGGGTCACAACTTCAGCAAAAATCTGAAATTCTCCAATTCACTCAAAAATGCTGCCAAACTGTTGCAAATTCACCCCTGAAAGGTTTCGTGGTGGAAATAGAAGGCTTTTTATCATAAGACAAGAAATCAGCCTTAGACAACTTAACCTGTGAAAAAAAAAAAATTCTAAGCCCCGGGGTCACAACTTCAGCAAAAATCTGAAATTATCCAATTCACTCAAAAATGCTGCCAAATTGTTGCAAATTCACCCCTGAAAGGTTTGGTGGTGGAAATAGAAGGCTTTTTATCATAGGACAAGAAATCAGCCTTCGACAACTTAACCTGTGGGAAAAAAAATTTCTAAGCCCCGGGGTCACAACTTCAGCAAAAATCTGAAATTCTCCAATTCCCTGAAAAATGCAGCCAAACTGTTGCAAATTCACCCCTGAAAGGTTTGGTGGTGGAAATAGAAGGCTTTTTATCATAGGACAAGAAATCAGCCTTCGACAACTTAACCTGTGAAAAAAAAAAATTCTAAGCCCCGGGGTCACAACTTCAGCAAAAATCTGAAATTATCCAATTCACTCAAAAATGCTGCCAAATTGTTGCAAATTCACCCCTGAAAGGTTTGGTGGTGGAAATAGAAGGCTTTTTATCATAGGACAAGAAATCAGCCTTAGACAACTTACCGTGTGAAAAAAAAAATTTCTAAGCCCCGGGGTCACAACTTCAGCAAAAATCTGAAATTCTCCAATTCACTCAAAAATGCTGCCAAACTGTTGCAAATTCACCCCTGAAAGGTTTGGTGGTGGAAATAGAAGGCTTTTTATCATAGGACAAGAAATCAGCCTTCGACAACTTAACCTGTGAAAAAAAAAATTTCTAAGCCCCGGGGTCACAACTTCAGCAAAAATCTGAAATTCTCCAATTCACTCAAAAATGCTGCCAAACTGTTGCAAATTCACCCCTGAAAGGTTTCGTGGTGGAAATAGAAGGCTTTTTATCATAGGACAAGAAATCAGCCTTCGACAACTTAACCTGTGAAAAAAAAAATTCTAAGCCCCGGGGTCACAACTTCAGCAAAAACCTGAAATTCTCCAATTCACTCAAAAATGCTGCCAAACTGTTGCAAATTCACCCCTGAAAGGTTTGGTGGTGGATATAGAAGGCTTTTTATCATAGGACAAGAAATCAGCCTTCGACAACTTAACCTGTGAAAAAAAAAATTTCTAAGCCCCGGGGTCACAACTTCAGCAAAAATCTGAAATTATCCAATTCACTCAAAAATGCTGCCAAACTGTTGCAAATTCACCCCTGAAAGGTTTGGTGGTGGAAATAGAAGGCTTTTTATCATAGGACAAGAAATCAGCCTTCGACAACTTAACCTGTGAAAAAAAAAAATTCTAAGCCCCGGGGTCACAACTTCAGCAAAAATCTGAAATTCTCCAATTCACTCAAAAATGCTGCCAAACTGTTGCAAATTCACCCCTGAAAGGTTTGGTGGTGGATATAGAAGGCTTTTTATCATAGGACAAGAAATCAGCCTTCGACAACTTAACCTGTGAAAAAAAAAAATTCTAAGCCCCGGGGTCACAACTTCAGCAAAAATCTGAAATTCTCCAATTCACTCAAAAATGCTGCCAAACTGTTGCAAATTCACCCCTGAAAGGTTTGGTGGTGGAAATAGAAGGCTTTTTATCATAGGACAAGAAATCAGCCTTCGACAACTTAACCTGTGGGAAAAAAAATTTCTAAGCCCCGGGGTCACAACTTCAGCAAAAATCTGAAATTCTCCAATTCTCTCAAAAATGCTGCCAAATTGTTGCAAATTCACCCCTGAAAGGTTTGGTGGTGGAAATAGAAGGCTTTTTATCATAGGACAAGAAATCAGCCTTCGACAACTTAACCTGTGGAAAAAAAATTTTTCTAAGCCCCGGGGTCACAACTTCAGCAAAAATCTGAAATTCTCCAATTCACTCAAAAATGCTGCCAAACTGTTGCAAATTCACCCCTGAAAGGTTTGGTGGTGGAAATAGAAGGCTTTTTATCATAGGACAAGAAATCAGCCTTCGACAACTTAACCTGTGGGAAAAAAAATTTCTAAGCCCCGGGGTCACAACTTCAGCAAAAATCTGAAATTCTCCAATTCCCTGAAAAATGCTGCCAAACTGTTGCAAATTCACCCCTGAAAGGTTTCGTGGTGGAAATAGAAGGCTTTTTATCATAGGACAAGAAATCAGCCTTCGACAACTTAACCTGTGAAAAAAAAAAATCTAAGCCCCGGGGTCACAACTTCAGCAAAAATCTGAAATTCTCCAATTCACTCAAAAATGCTGCCAAACTGTTGCAAATTCACCCCTGAAAGATTTGGTGGTGGAAATAGAAGGCTTTTTAACATAGGACAAGAAACCAGCCTTCGACAACTTAACCTGTGAAAAAAATTTTTTCTAAGCCCCGGGGTCACAACTTCAGCAAAAATCTGAAATTCTCCAATTCCCTGAAAAATGCTGCCAAACTGTTGCAAATTGACCCCTGAAAGGTTTGGTGGTGGAAATAGAAGGCTTTTTATCATAGGACAAGAAATCAGCCTTCGACAACTTAACCTGTGAAAAAAAAAAATTCTAAGCCCCGGGGTCACAACTTCAGCAAAAATCTGAAATTCTCCAATTCACTCAAAAATGCTGCCAAACTGTTGCAAATTCACCCCTGAAAGGTTTGGTGGTGGAAATAGAAGGCTTTTTATCATAGGACAAGAAATCAGCCTTCGACAACTTAACCTGTGGGGAAAAAAATTTCTAAGCCCCGGGGTCACAACTTCAGCAAAAATCTGAAATTCTCCAATTCTCTCAAAAATGCTGCCAAATTGTTGCAAATTCACCCCTGAAAGGTTTGGTGGTGGAAATAGAAGGCTTTTTATCATAGGACAAGAAATCAGCCTTCGACAACTTAACCTGTGGAAAAAAAATTTTTCTAAGCCCCGGGGTCACAACTTCAGCAAAAATCTGAAATTCTCCAATTCACTCAAAAATGCTGCCAAACTGTTGCAAATTCACCCCTGAAAGGTTTCGTGGTGGAAATAGAAGGCTTTTTATCATAAGACAAGAAATCAGCCTTAGACAACTTAACCTGTGAAAAAAAAAAAATTTCTAAGCCCCGGGGTCACAACTTCAGCAAAAATCTGAAATTATCCAATTCACTCAAAAATGCTGCCAAATTGTTGCAAATTCACCCCTGAAAGGTTTGGTGGTGGAAATAGAAGGCTTTTTATCATAGGACAAGAAATCAGCCTTCGACAACTTAACCTGTGGGAAAAAAAATTTCTAAGCCCCGGGGTCACAACTTCAGCAAAAATCTGAAATTCTCCAATTCCCTGAAAAATGCTGCCAAACTGTTGCAAATTGACCCCTGAAAGGTTTGGTGGTGGAAATAGAAGGCTTTTTATCATAGGACAAGAAATCAGCCTTCGACAACTTAACCTGTGAAAAAAAAAAATTCTAAGCCCCGGGGTCACAACTTCAGCAAAAATCTGAAATTATCCAATTCACTCAAAAATGCTGCCAAATTGTTGCAAATTCACCCCTGAAAGGTTTGGTGGTGGAAATAGAAGGCTTTTTATCATAGGACAAGAAATCAGCCTTAGACAACTTACCGTGTGAAGAAAAAAATTTCTAAGCCCCGGGGTCACAACTTCAGCAAAAATCTGAAATTCTCCAATTCACTCAAAAATGCTGCCAAACTGTTGCAAATTCACCCCTGAAAGGTTTGGTGGTGGAAATAGAAGGCTTTTTATCATAGGACAAGAAATCAGCCTTCGACAACTTAATCTGTGAAAAAAAAAATTTCTAAGCCCCGGGGTCACAACTTCAGCAAAAACCTGAAATTCTCCAATTCACTCAAAAATGCTGCCAAACTGTTGCAAATTCACCCCTGAAAGGTTTCGTGGTGGAAATAGAAGGCTTTTTATCATAGGACAAGAAATCAGCCTTCGACAACTTAACCTGTGAAAAAAAAAATTTCTAAGCCCCGGGGTCACAACTTCAGCAAAAATCTGAAATTCTCCAATTCACTCGAAAATGCTGCCAAACTGTTGCAAATTCACCCCTGAAAGGTTTGGTGGTGGATATAGAAGGCTTTTTATCATAGGACAAGAAATCAGCCTTCGACAACTTAACCTGTGGAAAAAAAAAAATCTAAGCCCCGGGGTCACAACTTCAGCAAAAATCTGAAATTCTCCAATTCACTCAAAAATGCTGCCAAACTGTTGCAAATTCACCCCTGAAAGGTTTGGTGGTGGAAATAGAAGGCTTTTTATCATAGGACAAGAAATCAGCCTTCGACAACTTAACCTGTGGGAAAAAAAATTTCTAAGCCCCGGGGTCACAACTTCAGCAAAAATCTGAAATTCTCCAATTCTCTCAAAAATGCTGCCAAATTGTTGCAAATTCACCCCTGAAAGGTTTGGTGGTGGAAATAGAAGGCTTTTTATCATAGGACAAGAAATCAGCCTTCGACAACTTAACCTGTGGAAAAAAATTTTTTCTAAGCCCCGGGGTCACAACTTCAGCAAAAATCTGAAATTCTCCAATTCACTCAAAAATGCTGCCAAACTGTTGCAAATTCACCCCTGAAAGGTTTCGTGGTGGAAATAGAAGGCTTTTTATCATAAGACAAGAAATCAGCCTTAGACAACTTAACCTGTGAAAAAAAAAAAATTTCTAAGCCCCGGGGTCACAACTTCAGCAAAAATCTGAAATTATCCAATTCACTCAAAAATGCTGCCAAATTGTTGCAAATTCACCCCTGAAAGGTTTGGTGGTGGAAATAGAAGGCTTTTTATCAGCTTTTTATCATAGGACAAGAAATCAGCCTTCGACAACTTAACCTGTGAAAAAAAAAAAATTTCTAAGCCCCGGGGTCACAACTTCAGCAAAAATCTGAAATTATCCAATTCACTCAAAAATGCTGCCAAATTGTTGCAAATTCACCCCTGAAAGGTTTGGTGGTGGAAATAGAAGGCTTTTTATCATAGGACAAGAAATCAGCCTTCGACAACTTAACCTGTGGGAAAAAAAATTTCTAAGCCCCGGGGTCACAACTTCAGCAAAAATCTGAAATTCTCCAATTCCCTGAAAAATGCTGCCAAACTGTTGCAAATTGACCCCTGAAAGGTTTGGTGGTGGAAATAGAAGGCTTTTTATCATAGGACAAGAAATCAGCCTTCGACAACTTAACCTGTGAAAAAAAAAAATTCTAAGCCCCGGGGTACAACTTCAGCAAAAATCTGAAATTCTCCAATTCACTCAAAAATGCTGCCAAACGGTTGCAAATTCACCCCTGAAAGGTTTGGTGGTGGAAATAGAAGGCTTTTTATCATAGGACAAGAAATCAGCCTTCGACAACTTAACCTGTGGGAAAAAAAATTTCTAAGCCCCGGGGTCACAACTTCAGCAAAAATCTGAAATTCTCCAATTCTCTCAAAAATGCTGCCAAATTGTTGCAAATTCACCCCTGAAAGGTTTGGTGGTGGAAATAGAAGGCTTTTTATCATAGGACAAGAAATCAGCCTTCGACAACTTAACCTGTGGAAAAAAAATTTTTCTAAGCCCCGGGGTCACAACTTCAGCAAAAATCTGAAATTCTCCAATTCACTCAAAAATGCTGCCAAACTGTTGCAAATTCACCCCTGAAAGGTTTCGTGGTGGAAATAGAAGGCTTTTTATCATAAGACAAGAAATCAGCCTTAGACAACTTAACCTGTGAAAAAAAAAAAATTTCTAAGCCCCGGGGTCACAACTTCAGCAAAAATCTGAAATTATCCAATTCACTCAAAAATGCTGCCAAATTGTTGCAAATTCACCCCTGAAAGGTTTGGTGGTGGAAATAGAAGGCTTTTTATCAGCTTTTTATCATAGGACAAGAAATCAGCCTTCAACAACTTAACCTGTGGGAAAAAAAATTTCTAAGCCCCGGGGTCACAACTTCAGCAAAAATCTGAAATTCTCCAATTCCCTGAAAAATGCTGCCAAACTGTTGCAAATTGACCCCTGAAAGGTTTGGTGGTGGAAATAGAAGGCTTTTTATCATAGGACAAGAAATCAGCCTTCGACAACTTAACCTGTGGGAAAAAAAATTTCTAAGCCCCGGGGTCACAACTTCAGCAAAAATCTGAAATTCTCCAATTCCCTGAAAAATGCTGCCAAACTGTTGCAAATTGACCCCTGAAAGGCTTGGTGGTGGAAATAGAAGGCTTTTTATCATAGGACAAGAAATCAGCCTTCGACAACTTAACCTGTGAAAAAAAAAAATTCTAAGCCCCGGGGTCACAACTTCAGCAAAAATCTGAAATTCTCCAATTCACTCAAAAATGCTGCCAAACTGTTGCAAATTCACCCCTGAAAGGTTTGGTGGTGGAAATAGAAGGCTTTTTATCATAGGACAAGAAATCAGCCTTCGACAACTTAACCTGTGGGAAAAAAAATTTCTAAGCCCCGGGGTCACAACTTCAGCAAAAATCTGAAATTCTCCAATTCTCTCAAAAATGCTGCCAAATTGTTGCAAATTCACCCCTGAAAGGTTTGGTGGTGGAAATAGAAGGCTTTTTATCATAGGACAAGAAATCAGCCTTCGACAACTTAACCTGTGGAAAAAAAAATTTTCTAAGCCCCGGGGTCACAACTTCAGCAAAAATCTGAAATTCTCCAATTCACTCAAAAATGCTGCCAAACTGTTGCAAATTCACCCCTGAAAGGTTTCGTGGTGGAAATAGAAGGCTTTTTATCATAAGACAAGAAATCAGCCTTAGACAACTTAACCTGTGAAAAAAAAAAAATTTCTAAGCCCCGGGGTCACAACTTCAGCAAAAATCTGAAATTATCCAATTCACTCAAAAATGCTGCCAAATTGTTGCAAATTCACCCCTGAAAGGTTTGGTGGTGGAAATAGAAGGCTTTTTATCAGCTTTTTATCATAGGACAAGAAATCAGCCTTCGACAACTTAACCTGTGGGAAAAAAAATTTCTAAGCCCCGGGGTCACAACTTCAGCAAAAATCTGAAATTCTCCAATTCCCTGAAAAATGCTGCCAAACTGTTGCAAATTGACCCCTGAAAGGTTTGGTGGTGGAAATAGAAGGCTTTTTATCATAGGACAAGAAATCAGCCTTCGACAACTTAACCTGTGGGGAAAAAAAATTCTAAGCCCCGGGGTCACAACTTCAGCAAAAATCTGAAATTATCCAATTCCCTGAAAAATGCTGCCAAACTGTTGCAAATTCACCCCTGAAAGGTTTGGTGGTGGAAATAGAAGGCTTTTTATCATAGGACAAGAAATCAGCCTTCGACAACTTAACCTGTGAAAAAAAAAATTTCTAAGCCCCGGGGTCACAACTTCAGCAAAAATCTGAAATTCTCCAATTCACTCAAAAATGCTGCCAAACTGTTGCAAATTCACCCCTGAAAGGTTTCGTGGTGGAAATAGAAGGCTTTTTATCATAGGACAAGAAATCAGCCTTCGACAACTTAACCTGTGAAAAAAAAAAAATTCTAAGCCCCGGGGTCACAACTTCAGCAAAAATCTGAAATTCTCCAATTCACGCAAAAATGCTGCCAAACTGTTGCAAATTCACCCCTGAAAGGTTTGGTGGTGGATATAGAAGGCTTTTTATCATAGGACGAGAAATCAGCCTTCGACAACTTAACCTGTGAAAAAAAAAATTTCTAAGCCCCGGGGTCACAACTTCAGCAAAAATCTGAAATTATCCAATTCACTCAAAAATGCTGCCAAACTGTTGCAAATTCACCCCTGAAAGGTTTGGTGGTGGAAATAGAAGGCTTTTTATCATAGGACAAGAAATCAGCCTTCGACAACTTAACCTGTGAAAAAAAAAATTTCTAAGCCCCGGGGTCACAACTTCAGCAAAAATCTGAAATTCTCCAATTCACTCAAAAATGCTGCCAAACTGTTGCAAATTCACCCCTGAAAGGTTTGGTGGTGGAAATAGAAGGCTTTTTATCATAGGACAAGAAATCAGCCTTCGACAACTTAACCTGTGGGGAAAAAAAATTCTAAGCCCCGGGGTCACAACTTCAGCAAAAATCTGAAATTCTCCAATTCACTCAAAAATGCTGCCAAACTGTTGCAAATTCACCCCTGAAAGGTTTGGTGGTGGATATAGAAGGCTTTTTATCATAGGACAAGAAATCAGCCTTCGACAACTTAACCTGTGAAAAAAAAAATTTCTAAGCCCCGGGGTCACAACTTCAGCAAAAATCTGAAATTATCCAATTCACTCAAAAATGCTGCCAAACTGTTGCAAATTCACCCCTGAAAGGTTTGGTGGTGGAAATAGAAGGCTTTTTATCATAGGACAAGAAATCAGCCTTCGACAACTTAACCTGTGAAAAAAAAAAATTCTAAGCCCCGGGGTCACAACTTCAGCAAAAATCTGAAATTCTCCAATTCACTCAAAAATGCTGCCAAACTGTTGCAAATTCACCCCTGAAAGGTTTGGTGGTGGAAATAGAAGGCTTTTTATCATAGGACAAGAAATCAGCCTTCGACAACTTAACCTGTGAAAAAAAAAAATCTAAGCCCCGGGGTCACAACTTCAGCAAAAATCTGAAATTCTCCAATTCCCTGAAAAATGCTGCCAAACTGTTGCAAATTCATGCCTGAAAGGTTTGGTGGTGGAAATAGAAGGCTTTTTATCATAGGACAAGAAATCAGCCTTCGACAACTTAACCTGTGAAAAAAAAAATTTCTAAGCCCCGGGGTCACAACTTCAGCAAAAATCTGAAATTCTCCAATTCACTCAAAAATGCTGCCAAATTGTTGCAAATTCACCCCTGAAAGGTTTGGAGGTGGAAATAGAAGGCTTTTTATGATAGGACAAGAAATCAGCCTTCGACAACTTAACCTGTGGGGGAAAAAAATTCTAAGCCCCGGGGTCACAACTTCAGCAAAAATCTGAAATTCTCCAATTCATTCAAAAATGCTGCCAAACTGTTGCAAATTCACCCCTGAAAGGTTTGGTGGTGGAAATAGAAGGCTTTTTATCATAGGACAAGAAATCAGCCTTCGACAACTTAACCTGTGAAAAAAAAAATTTCTAAGCCCCGGGGTCACAACTTCAGCAAAAATCTGAAATTATCGAATTCACTCAAAAATGCTGCCAAACTGTTGCAAATTCACCCCTGAAAGGTTTGGTGGTGGAAATAGAAGGCTTTTTATCATAGGACAAGAAATCAGCCTTCGACAACTTAACCTGTGAAAAAAAAAATTTCTAAGCCCCGGGGTCACAACTTCAGCAAAAATCTGAAATTCTCCAATTCACTCAAAAATGCTGCCAAATTGTTGCAAATTCACCCCTGAAAGGTTTGGTGGTGTAAATAGAAGGCTTTTTTATCATAGGACAAGAAATCAGCCTTCGACAACTTAACCTGTGAAAAAAAAAAATTCTAAGCCCCGGGGTCACAACTTCAGCAAAAATCTGAAATTCTCCAATTCACTCAAAAATGCTGCCAAACTGTTGCAAATTCACCCCTGAAAGGTTTGGTGGTGGAAATAGAAGGCTTTTTATCATAGGACAAGAAATCAGCCTTCGACAACTTAACCTGTGGGGAAAAAAAATTCTAAGCCCCGGGGTCACAACTTCAGCAAAAATCTGAAATTATCCAATTCCCTGAAAAATGCTGCCAAACTGTTGCAAATTCACCCCTGAAAGGTTTGGTGGTGGAAATAGAAGGCTTTTTATCATAGGAGAAGAAATCAGCCTTCGACAACTTAACCTGTGAAAAAAAAAATTTCTAAGCCCCGGGGTCACAACTTCAGCAAAAATCTGAAATTCTCCAATTCACTCAAAAATGCTGCCAAACTGTTGCAAATTCACCCCTGAAAGGTTTCGTGGTGGAAATAGAAGGCTTTTTATCATAGGACAAGAAATCAGCCTTCGACAACTTAACCTGTGAAAAAAAAAAATTCTAAGCCCCGGGGTCACAACTTCAGCAAAAATCTGAAATTCTCCAATTCACGCAAAAATGCTGCCAAACTGTTGCAAATTCACCCCTGAAAGGTTTGGTGGTGGATATAGAAGGCTTTTTATCATAGGACAAGAAATCAGCCTTCGACAACTTAACCTGTGAAAAAAAAAATTTCTAAGCCCCGGGGTCACAACTTCAGCAAAAATCTGAAATTATCCAATTCACTCAAAAATGCTGCCAAACTGTTGCAAATTCACCCCTGAAAGGTTTGGTGGTGGAAATAGAAGGCTTTTTATCATAGGACAAGAAATCAGCCTTCGACAACTTAACCTGTGAAAAAAAAAAGTCTAAGCCCCGGGGTCACAACTTCAGCAAAAATCTGAAATTCTCCAATTCACTCAAAAATGCTGCCAAACTGTTGCAAATTCACCCCTGAAAGGTTTGGTGGTGGAAATAGAAGGCTTTTTATCATAGGACAAGAAATCAGCCTTCGACAACTTAACCTGTGGGGAAAAAAAATTCTAAGCCCCGGGGTCACAACTTCAGCAAAAATCTGAAATTCTCCAATTCACTCAAAAATGCTGCCAAACTGTTGCAAATTCACCCCTGAAAGGTTTGGTGGTGGATATAGAAGGCTTTTTATCATAGGACAAGAAATCAGCCTTCGACAACTTAACCTGTGAAAAAAAAAATTTCTAAGCCCCGGGGTCACAACTTCAGCAAAAATCTGAAATTATCCAATTCACTCAAAAATGCTGCCAAACTGTTGCAAATTCACCCCTGAAAGGTTTGGTGGTGGAAATAGAAGGCTTTTTATCATAGGACAAGAAATCAGCCTTCGACAACTTAACCTGTGAAAAAAAAAAATTCTAAGCCCCGGGGTCACAACTTCAGCAAAAATCTGAAATTCTCCAATTCACTCAAAAATGCTGCCAAACTGTTGCAAATTCACCCCTGAAAGGTTTCGTGGTGGAAATAGAAGGCTTTTTATCATAGGACAAGAAATCAGCCTTCGACAACTTAACCTGTGAAAAAAAAAAATCTAAGCCCCGGGGTCACAACTTCAGCAAAATCTGAAATTATCCAATTCCCTGAAAAATGCTGCCAAACTGTTGCAAATTCACCCCTGAAAGGTTTGGTGGTGGAAATAGAAGGCTTTTTATCATAGGACAAGAAATCAGCCTTCGACAACTTAACCTGTGAAAAAAAAAATTTCTAAGCCCCGGGGTCACAACTTCAGCAAAAATCTGAAATTCTCCAATTCACTCAAAAATGCTGCCAAATTGTTGCAAATTCACCCCTGAAAGGTTTGGAGGTGGAAATAGAAGGCTTTTTATGATAGGACAAGAAATCAGCCTTCGACAACTTAACCTGTGGGGGAAAAAAATTCTAAGCCCCGGGGTCACAACTTCAGCAAAAATCTGAAATTCTCCAATTCACTCAAAAATGCTGCCAAACTGTTGCAAATTCACCCCTGAAAGGTTTGGTGGTGGAAATAGAAGGCTTTTTATCATAGGACAAGAAATCAGCCTTCGACAACTTAACCTGTGGGGGAAAAAAATTCTAAGCCCCGGGGTCACAACTTCAGCAAAAATCTGAAATTCTCCAATTCACTCAAAAATGCTGCCAAACTGTTGGAAATTCACCCCTGAAAGGTTTGGTGGTGGAAATAGAAGGCTTTTTATCATAGGACAAGAAATCAGCCTTCGACAACTTAACCTGTGAAAAAAAAAAATTCTAAGCCCCGGGGTCACTACTTCAGCAAAAATCTGAAATTCTCCAATTCACTCAAAAATGCTGCCAAACTGTTGCAAATTCACCCCTGAAAGGTTTGGTGGTGTAAATAGAAGGCTTTTTATCATAGGACAAGAAATCAGCCTTCGACAACTTAACCTGTGAAAAAAAAAATTTCTAAGCCCCGGGGTCACAACTTCAGCAAAAATCTGAAATTCTCCAATTCACTCAAAAATGCTGCCAAACTGTTGCAAATTCACCCCTGAAAGGTTTGGTGGTGGAAATAGAAGGCTTTTTATCATAGGACAAGAAATCAGCCTTCGACAACTTAACCTGTGGGGAAAAAAAATTCTAAGCCCCGGGGTCACAACTTCAGCAAAAATCTGAAATTCTCCAATTCACTCAAAAATGATGCCAAACTGTTGCAAATTCACCCCTGAAAGGTTTCGTGGTGGAAATAGAAGGCTTTTTATCATAGGACAAGAAATCAGCCTTCGACAACTTAACCTGTGAAAAAAAAAAATCTAAGCCCCGGTGTCACAACTTCAGCAAAAATCTGAAATTATCCAATTCCCTGAAAAATGCTGCCAAACTGTTGCAAATTCACCCCTGAAAGGTTTGGTGGTGGAAATAGAAGGCTTTTTATCATAGGACAAAAAATCAGCCTTCGACAACTTAACCTGTGAAAAAAAAAAATCTAAGCCCCGGGGTCACAACTTCAGCAAAAATCTGAAATTCTCCAATTCACTCAAAAATGCTGCCAAACTGTTGCAAATTCACCCCTGAAACGTTTCGTGGTGAAAATAGAAGGCTTTTTATCATAGGACAAGAAATCAGCCTTCGACAACTTAACCTGTGAAAAAAAAAAATCTAAGCCCCGGGGTCACAACTTCAGCAAAAATCTGAAATTATCCAATTCCCTGAAAAATGCTGCCAAACTGTTGCAAATTCACCCCTGAAAGGTTTGGTGGTGGATATAGAAGGCTTTTTATCATAGGACAAGAAATCAGCCTTCGACAACTTAACCTGTGAAAAAAAAAATTTCTAAGCCCCGGGGTCACAACTTCAGCAAAAATCTGAAATTCTCCAATTCACTCAAAAATGCTGCCAAATTGTTGCAAATTCACCCCTGAAAGGTTTGGTGGTGGAAATAGAAGGCTTTTTATCATAGGACAAGAAATCAGCCTTCGACAACTTAACCTGTGGGGAAAAAAAATTCTAAGCCCCGGGGTCACAACTTCAGCAAAAATCTGAAATTCTCCAATTCACTCAAAAATGCTGCCAAACTGTTGCAAATTTACCCCTGAAAGGTTTGGTGGTGGAAATAGAAGGCTTTTTATCATAGGACAAGAAATCAGCCTTCGACAACTTAACCTGTGAAAAAAAAATTTTCTAAGCCCCGGGGTCACAACTTCAGCAAAAATCTGAAATTCTCCAATTCACTCAAAAATGCTGCCAAATTGTTGCAAATTCACCCCTGAAAGGTTTGGTGGTGGAAATAGAAGGCTTTTTATCATAGGACAAGAAATCAGCCTTCGACAACTTAACCTGTGAAAAAAAAAAATTCTAAGCCCCGGGGTCACTACTTCAGCAAAAATCTGAAATTCTCCAATTCACTCAAAAATGCTGCCAAACTGTTGCAAATTCACCCCTGAAAGGTTTGGTGGTGTAAATAGAAGGCTTTTTATCATAGGACAAGAAATCAGCCTTCGACAACTTAACCTGTGAAAAAAAAAATTTCTAAGCCCCGGGGTCACAACTTCAGCAAAAATCTGAAATTATCCAATTCACTCAAAAATGCTGCCAAACTGTTGCAAATTCACCCCTGAAAGGTTTCGTGGTGGAAATAGAAGGCTTTTTATCATAGGACAAGAAATCAGCCTTCGACAACTTAACCTGTGAAAAAAAAAAAATCTAAGCCCCGGGGTCACAACTTCAGCAAAAATCTGAAATTATCCAATTCCCTGAAAAATGCTGCCAAACTGTTGCGAATTCACCCCTGAAAGGTTTGGTGGTGGAAATAGAAGGCTTTTTATCATAGGACAAGAAATCAGCCTTCGACAACTTAACCTGTGAAAAAAAAAATTTCTAAGCCCCGGGGTCACAACTTCAGCAAAAATCTGAAATTCTCCAATTCACTCAAAAATGCTGCCAAATTGTTGCAAATTCACCCCTGAAAGGTTTGGTGGTGGAAATAGAAGGCTTTTTATCATAGGACAAGAAATCAGCCTTCGACAACTTAACCTGTGGGGGAAAAAAATTCTAAGCCCCGGGGTCACAACTTCAGCAAAAATCTGAAATTCTCCAATTCACTCAAAAATGCTGCCAAACTGTTGCAAATTCACCCCTGAAAGGTTTGGTGGTGGAAATGGAAGGCTTTTTATCATAGGACAAGAAATCAGCCTTCGACAACTTAACCTGTGAAAAAAAAAAAATTCTAAGCCCCGGGGTCACAACTTCAGCAGAAATCTGAAATTATCCAATTCCCTGAAAAATGCTGCCAAACTGTTGCAAATTCACCCCTGAAAGGTTTGGTGGTGGAAATAGAAGGCTTTTTATCATAGGACAAGAAATCAGCCTTCGACAACTTAACCTGTGGGGGAAAAAAATTCTAAGCCCCGGGGTCACAACTTCAGCAAAAATCTGAAATTCTCCAATTCCCTGAAAAATGCTGCCAAACTGTTGCAAATTCACCCCTGAAAGGTTTGGTGGTGGATATAGAAGGCTTTTTATCATAGGACAAGAAATCAGCCTTCGACAACTTAACCTGTGGGGGAAAAAAATTCTAAGCCCCGGGGTCACAACTTCAGCAAAAATCTGAAATTCTCCAATTCACTCAAAAATGCTGCCAAACTGTTGCAAATTCACCCCTGAAAGGTTTGGTGGTGGAAATAGAAGGCTTTTTATCATAGGACAAGAAATCAGCCTTCGACAACTTAACCTGTGGAAAAAAAAAAAAAATTCTAAGCCCCGGGGTCACAACTGCAGCAAAAATCTGAAATTCTCCAATTCACTCAAAACTCCTGACAAACTGTTACAAATTCTCCCCTGAAAGGTTTGGTGGTGGAAATAGAAGGCTTTTTATCATAGGACAAGAAATCAGCCTTCGACAACTTAACCTGTGGGGAAAAAAAATTCTAAGCCCCGGGGTCACAACTTCAGCAAAAATCTGAAATTCTCCAATTCACTCAAAAATGCTGCCAAACTGTTGCAAATTCACCCCTGAAAGGTTTGGTGGTGGATATAGAAGGCTTTTTATCATAGGACAAGAAATCAGCCTTCGACAACTTAACCTGTGGGGGAAAAAAATTCTAAGCCCCGGGGTCACAACTTCAGCAAAAATCTGAAATTCTCCAATTCCCTGAAAAATGCTGCCAAACTGTTGCAAATTGACCCCTGAAAGGTTTGGTGGTGGAAATAGAAGGCTTTTTATCATAGGACAAGAAATCAGCCTTCGACAACTTAACCTGTGAAAAAAAAAAAAAATTCTAAGCCCCGGGGTCACGACTTCAGCAAAAATCTGAAATTCTCCAATTCACTCAAAAATGCTGCCAAACTGTTGCAAATTCACCCCTGAAAGGTTTGGTGGTGGATATAGAAGGCTTTTTATCATAGGACAAGAAATCAGCCTTCGACAACTTAACCTGTGGGGGAAAAAAATTCTAAGCCCCGGGGTCACAACTTCAGCAAAAATCTGAAATTATCCAATTCACTCAAAAATGCTGCCAAACTGTTGCAAATTCACCCCTGAAAGGTTTGGTGGTGGAAATAGAAGGCTTTTTATCATAGGACAAGAAATCAGCCTTCGACAACTTAACCTGTGAAAAAAAAAAAAAAAATTCTAAGCCCCGGGGTCACAACTGCAGCAAAAATCTGAAATTCTCCAATTCACTCAAAACTCCTGACAAACTGTTACAAATTCTCCCCTGAAAGGTTTGGTGGTGGAAATAGAAGGCTTTTTATCATAGGACAAGAAATCAGCCTTCGACAACTTAACCTGTGGGGAAAAAAAATTCTAAGCCCCGGGGTCACAACTTCAGCAAAAATCTGAAATTCTCCAATTCACTCAAAAATGCTGCCAAACTGTTGCAAATTCACCCCTGAAAGGTTTGGTGGTGGATATAGAAGGCTTTTTATCATAGGACAAGAAATCAGCCTTCGACAACTTAACCTGTGGGGGAAAAAAATTCTAAGCCCCGGGGTCACAACTTCAGCAAAAATCTGAAATTCTCCAATTCCCTGAAAAATGCTGCCAAACTGTTGCAAATTGACCCCTGAAAGGTTTGGTGGTGGAAATAGAAGGCTTTTTATCATAGGACAAGAAATCAGCCTTCGACAACTTAACCTGTGGAAAAAAAAAAAATTCTAAGCCCCGGGGTCACGACTTCAGCAAAAATCTGAAATTCTCCAATTCACTCAAAAATGCTGCCAAACTGTTGCAAATTCACCCCTGAAAGGTTTGGTGGTGGAAATAGAAGGCTTTTTATCATAGGACAAGAAATCAGCCTTCGACAACTTAACCTGTGAAAAAAAAAAATTCTAAGCCTCGGGGTCACAACTTCAGCAAAAATCTGAAATTCTCCAATTCACTCAAAAATGCTGCCAAACTGTTGCAAATTCACCCCTGAAACGTTTCGTGGTGGAAATAGAAGGCTTTTTATCACAGGACAAGAAATCAGCCTTCGACAACTTAACCTGTGAAAAAAAAAAATCTAAGCCCCGGGGTCACAACTTCAGCAAAAATCTGAAATTATCCAATTCCCTGAAAAATGCTGCCAAACTGTTGCAAATTCACCCCTGAAAGGTTTGGTGGTGGATATAGAAGGCTTTTTATCATAGGACAAGAAATCAGCCTTCGACAACTTAACCTGTGAAAAAAAAAATTTCTAAGCCCCGGGGTCACAACTTCAGCAAAAATCTGGAATTCTCCAATTCACTCAAAAATGCTGCCAAATTGTTGCAAATTCACCCCTGAAAGGTTTGGTGGTGGAAATAGAAGGCTTTTTATCATAGGACAAGAAATCAGCCTTCGACAACTTAACCTGTGGGGAAAAAAAATTCTAAGCCCCGGGGTCACAACTTCAGCAAAAATCTGAAATTCTCCAATTCACTCAAAAATGCTGCCAAACTGTTGCAAATTCACCCCTGAAAGGTTTGGTGGTGGATATAGAAGGCTTTTTATCATAGGACAAGAAATCAGCCTTCGACAACTTAACCTGTGAAAAAAATATTTCTAAGCCCCGGGGTCACAACTTCAGCAAAAATCTGAAATTATCCAATTCACTCAAAAATGCTGCCAAACTGTTGCAAATTCACCCCTGAAAGGTTTGGTGGTGGAAATAGAAGGCTTTTTATCATAGGACAAGAAATCAGCCTTCGAAAACTTAACCTGTGAAAAAAAAAATTCTAAGCCCCGGGGTCACAACTTCAGCAAAAATCTGAAATTCTCCAATTCACTCAAAAATGCTGCCAAACTGTTGCAAATTCACCCCTGAAAGGTTTGGTGGTGGAAATAGAAGGCTTTTTATCATAGGACAAGAAATCAGCCTTCGACAACTTAACCTGTGAAAAAAAAAAAATCTAAGCCCCGGGGTCACAACTTCAGCAAAAATCTGAAATTCTCCAATTCACTCAAAAATGCTGCCAAATTGTTGCAAATTCCCCCCTGAAAGGTTTGGTGGTGGAAATAGAAGGCTTTTTATCATAGGACAAGAAATCAGCCTTCGACAACTTAACCTGTGAAAAAAAAAAAAATTCTAAGCCCCGGGGTCACAACTTCAGCAAAAATCTGAAATTATCCAATTCACTCAAAAATGCTGCCAAACTGTTGCAAATTCACCCCTGAAAGGTTTGGTGGTGGAAATAGAAGGCTTTTTATCATAGGACAAGAAATCAGCCTTCAACAACTTAACCTGTGAAAAAAAAAATTCTAAGCCCCGGGGTCACAACTTCAGCAAAAATCTTAAATTCTCCAATTCACTCAAAAATGCTGCCAAACTGTTGCAAATTCACCCCTGAAAGGTTTGGTGGTGGAAATAGAAGGCTTTTTATCATAGGACAAGAAATCAGCCTTCTACAACTTAACATGTGAAAAAGAAAAATTCTAAGCCCCGGGGTCACAACTTCAGCAAAAATCTGAAATTCTCCAATTCACTCAAAAATGCTGCCAAATTGTTGCAAATTCACCCCTGAAAGGTTTGGTGGTGGAAATAGAAGGCTTTTTATCATAGGACAAGAAATCAGCCTTCGACAACTTAACCTGTGGAAAAAAAAATTTCTAAGCCCCGGGGTCACAACTTCAGCAAAAATCTGAAATTCTCCAATTCACTCAAAAATGCTGCCAAACTGTTGCAAATTCACCCCTGAAAGGTTTCGTGGTGGAAATAGAAGGCTTTTTATCATAGGACAAGAAATCAGCCTTCGACAACTTAACCTGTGAAAAAAAAAAATCTAAGCCCCGGGGTCACAACTTCAGCAAAAATCTGAAATTATCCAATTCCCTGAAAAATGCTGCCAAACAGTTGCAAATTCACCCCTGAAAGGTTTGGTGGTGGATATAGAAGGCTTTTTATCATAGGACAAGAAATCAGCCTTCGACAACTTAACCTGTGAAAAAAAAAATTTCTAAGCCCCGGGGTCACAACTTCAGCAAAAATCTGGAATTCTCCAATTAACTCAAAAATGCTGCCAAATTGTTGCAAATTCACCCCTGAAAGGTTTGGTGGTGGAAATAGAAGGCTTTTTATCATAGGACAAGAAATCAGCCTTCGACAACTTAACCTGTGAAAAAAAAAAAAATTCTAAGCCCCGGGGTCACAACTTCAGCAAAAATCTGAAATTATCCAATTCACTCAAAAATGCTGCCAAACTGTTGCAAATTCACCCCTGAAAGGTTTGGTGGTGGAAATAGAAGGCTTTTTATCATAGGACAAGAAATCAGCCTTCAACAACTTAACCTGTGAAAAAAAAAATTCTAAGCCCCGGGGTCACAACTTCAGCAAAAATCTTAAATTCTCCAATTCACTCAAAAATGCTGCCAAACTGTTGCAAATTCACCCCTGAAAGGTTTGGTGGTGGAAATAGAAGGCTTTTTATCATAGGACAAGAAATCAGCCTTCTACAACTTAACATGTGAAAAAGAAAAATTCTAAGCCCTGGGGTCACAACTTCAGCAAAAATCTGAAATTCTCCAATTCACTCAAAAATGCTGCCAAATTGTTGCAAATTCACCCCTGAAAGGTTTGGTGGTGGAAATAGAAGGCTTTTTATCATAGGACAAGAAATCAGCCTTCGACAACTTAACCTGTGGGAAAAAAAATTTCTAAGCCCCGGGGTCACAACTTCAGCAAAAATCTGAAATTCTCCAATTCACTCAAAAATGCTGCCAAACTGTTGCAAATTCACCCCTGAAAGGTTTGGTGGTGGAAATAGAAGGCTTTTTATCATAGGACAAGAAATCAGCCTTCGACAACTTAACCTGTGAAAAAAAAAAATCTAAGCCCCGGGGTCACAACTTCAGCAAAAATCTGAAATTATCCAATTCCCTGAAAAATGCTGCCAAACAGTTGCAAATTCACCCCTGAAAGGTTTGGTGGTGGATATAGAAGGCTTTTTATCATAGGACAAGAAATCAGCCTTCGACAACTTAACCTGTGAAAAAAAAAATTTCTAAGCCCCGGGGTCACAACTTCAGCAAAAATCTGGAATTCTCCAATTAACTCAAAAATGCTGCCAAATTGTTGCAAATTCACCCCTGAAAGGTTTGGTGGTGGAAATAGAAGGCTTTTTATCATAGGACAAGAAATCAGCCTTCGACAACTTAACCTGTGGCGAAAAAAAATTCTAAGCCCCGGGGTCACAACTTCAGCAAAAATCTGAAATTCTCCAATTCACTCAAAAATGCTGCCAAACTGTTGCAAATTCACCCCTGAAAGGTTTCGTGGTGGAAATAGAAGGCTTTTTATCATAGGACAAGAAATCAGCCTTCGACAACTTAACCTGTGAAAAAAAAAAATCTAAGCCCCGGGGTCACAACTTCAGCAAAAATCTGAAATTATCCAATTCCCTGAAAAATGCTGCCAAACAGTTGCAAATTCACCCCTGAAAGGTTTGGTGGTGGATATAGAAGGCTTTTTATCATAGGACAAGAAATCAGCCTTCGACAACTTAACCTGTGAAAAAAAAAATTTCTAAGCCCCGGGGTCACAACTTCAGCAAAAATCTGGAATTCTCCAATTAACTCAAAAATGCTGCCAAATTGTTGCAAATTCACCCCTGAAAGGTTTGGTGGTGGAAATAGAAGGCTTTTTATCATAGGACAAGAAATCAGCCTTCGACAACTTAACCTGTGGCGAAAAAAAATTCTAAGCCCCGGGGTCACAACTTCAGCAAAAATCTGAAATTCTCCAATTCACTCAAAAATGCTGCCAAACTGTTGCAAATTCACCCCTGAAAGGTTTGGTGGTGGATATAGAAGGCTTTTTATCATAGGACAAGAAATCAGCCTTCGACAACTTAACCTGTGAAAAAAAAATTTCTAAGCCCCGGGGTCACAACTTCAGCAAAAATCTGAAATTATCCAATGCACTCAAAAATGCTGCCAAATTGTTGCAAATTCACCCCTGAAAGGTTTGGTGGTGGAAATAGAAGGCTTTTTATCATAGGACAAGAAATCAGCCTTAGACAACTTAACCTGTGAAAAAAAAAATTTCTAAGCCCCGGGGTCACAACTTCAGCAAAAATCTGAAATTCTCCAATTCACTCAAAAATGCTGCCAAACTGTTGCAAATTCACCCCTGAAAGGTTTGGTGGTGGAAATAGAAGGCTTTTTATCATAGGACAAGAAATCAGCCTTCGACAACTTAACCTGTGAAAAAAAAAAATCTAAGCCCCGGGGTCACAACTTCAGCAAAAATCTGAAATTATCCAATTCACTCAAAAATGCTGCGAAACTGTTGCAAATTCACCCCTGAAAGGTTTGGTGGTGGAAATAGAAGGCTTTTTATCATAGGACAAGAAATCAGCCTTCAACAACTTAACCTGTGAAAAAAAAAATTCTAAGCCCCGGGGTCACAACTTCAGCAAAAATCTTAAATTCTCCAATTCACTCAAAAATGCTGCCAAACTGTTGCAAATTCACCCCTGAAAGGTTTGGTGGTGGAAATAGAAGGCTTTTTATCATAGGACAAGAAATCAGCCTTCTACAACTTAACCTGTGAAAAAAAAAATTCTAAGCCCCGGGGTCACAACTTCAGCAAAAATCTGAAATTATCCAATTCACTCAAAAATGCTGCCAAACTGTTGCAAATTCACCCCTGAAAGGTTTCGTGGTGGAAATAGAAGGCTTTTTATCATAGGACAAGAAATCAGCCTTCTACAACTTAACCTGTGAAAAAAAAAAATCTAAGCCCCGGGGTCACAACTTCAGCAAAAATCTGAAATTATCCAATTCCCTGAAAAATGCTGCCAAACTGTTGCAAATTCACCCCTGAAAGGTTTGGTGGTGGATATAGAAGGCTTTTTATCATAGGACAAGAAATCAGCCTTCGACAACTTAACCTGTGAAAAAAAAAATTTCTAAGCCCCGGGGTCACAACTTCAGCAAAAATCTGGAATTCTCCAATTCACTCAAAAATGCTGCCAAATTGTTGCAAATTCACCCCTGAAAGGTTTGGTGGTGGAAATAGAAGGCTTTTTATCATAGGACAAGAAATCAGCCTTCGACAACTTAACCTGTGGGGAAAAAAAATTCTAAGCCCCGGGGTCACAACTTCAGCAAAAATCTGAAATTCTCCAATTCACTCAAAAATGCTGCCAAACTGTTGCAAATTCACCCCTGAAAGGTTTGGTGGTGGTTATAGAAGGCTTTTTATCATAGGACAAGAAATCAGCCTTCGACAACTTAACCTGTGAAAAAAAAATTTCTAAGCCCCGGGGTCACAACTTCAGCAGAAATCTGAAATTATCCAATTCACTCAAAAATGCTGCCAAATTGTTGCAAATTCACCCCTGAAAGGTTTGGTGGTGGAAATAGAAGGCTTTTTATCATAGGACAAGAAATCAGCCTTAGACAACTTAACCTGTGAAAAAAAAAATTTCTAAGCCCCGGGGTCACAACTTCAGGAAAAATCTGAAATTCTCCAATTCACTCAAAAATGCTGCCAAACTGTTGCAAATTCACCCCTGAAAGGTTTGGTGGTGGAAATAGAAGGCTTTTTATCATAGGACAAGAAATCAGCCTTCAACAACTTAACCTGTGAAAAAAAAAATTCTAAGCCCCGGGGTCACAACTTCAGCAAAAATCTTAAATTCTCCAATTCACTCAAAAATGCTGCCAAACTGTTGCAAATTCACCCCTGAAAGGTTTGGTGGTGGAAATAGAAGGCTTTTTATCATAGGACAAGAAATCAGCCTTCTACAACTTAACATGTGAAAAAAAAAAAATTCTAAGCCCCGGGGTCACAACTTCAGCAAAAATCTGAAATTCTCCAATTCACTCAAAAATGCTGCCAAATTGTTGCAAATTCACCCCTGAAAGGTTTGGTGGTGGAAATAGAAGGCTTTTTATCATAGGACAAGAAATCAGCCTTCGACAACTTAACCTGTGGAAAAAAAAATTTCTAAGCCCCGGGGTCACAACTTCAGCAAAAATCTGAAATTCTCCAATTCACTCAAAAATGCTGCCAAACTGTTGCAAATTCACCCCTGAAAGGTTTCGTGGTGGAAATAGAAGGCTTTTTATCATAGGACAAGAAATCAGCCTTCGACAACTTAACCTGTGAAAAAAAAAAATCTAAGCCCCGGGGTCACAACTTCAGCAAAAATCTGAAATTATCCAATTCCCTGAAAAATGCTGCCAAACAGTTGCAAATTCACCCCTGAAAGGTTTGGTGGTGGATATAGAAGGCTTTTTATCATAGGACAAGAAATCAGCCTTCGACAACTTAACCTGTGAAAAAAAAAATTTCTAAGCCCCGGGGTCACAACTTCAGCAAAAATCTGGAATTCTCCAATTAACTCAAAAATGCTGCCAAATTGTTGCAAATTCACCCCTGAAAGGTTTGGTGGTGGAAATAGAAGGCTTTTTATCATAGGACAAGAAATCAGCCTTCGACAACTTAACCTGTGGGGAAAAAAAATTCTAAGCCCCGGGGTCACAACTTCAGCAAAAATCTGAAATTCTCCAATTCACTCAAAAATGCTGCCAAACTGTTGCAAATTCACCCCTGAAAGGTTTGGTGGTGGATATAGAAGGCTTTTTATCATAGGACAAGAAATCAGCCTTCGACAACTTAACCTGTGAAAAAAAAATTTCTAAGCCCCGGGGTCACAACTTCAGCAAAAATCTGAAATTATCCAATGCACTCAAAAATGCTGCCAAATTGTTGCAAATTCACCCCTGAAAGCTTTGGTGGTGGAAATAGAAGGCTTTTTATCATAGGACAAGAAATCAGCCTTAGACAACTTAACCTGTGAAAAAAAAAAATTCTAAGCCCCGGGGTCACAACTTCAGCAAAAATCTGAAATTCTCCAATTCACTCAAAAATGCTGCCAAACTGTTGCAAATTCACCCCTGAAAGGTTTGGTGGTGGAAATAGAAGGCTTTTTATCATAGGACAAGAAATCAGCCTTCGACAACTTAACCTGTGAAAAAAAAAAAATCTAAGCCCCGGGGTCACAACTTCAGCAAAAATCTGAAATTATCCAATTCACTCAAAAATGCTGCGAAACTGTTGCAAATTCACCCCTGAAAGGTTTGGTGGTGGAAATAGAAGGCTTTTTATCATAGGACAAGAAATCAGCCTTCAACAACTTAACCTGTGAAAAAAAAAATTCTAAGCCCCGGGGTCACAACTTCAGCAAAAATCTGAAATTATCCAATTCCCTGAAAAATGCTGCCAAACAGTTGCAAATTCACCCCTGAAAGGTTTGGTGGTGGATATAGAAGGCTTTTTATCATAGGACAAGAAATCAGCCTTCGACAACTTAACCTGTGAAAAAAAAAATTTCTAAGCCCCGGGGTCACAACTTCAGCAAAAATCTGGAATTCTCCAATTAACTCAAAAATGCTGCCAAATTGTTGCAAATTCACCCCTGAAAGGTTTGGTGGTGGAAATAGAAGGCTTTTTATCATAGGACAAGAAATCAGCCTTCGACAACTTAACCTGTGGCGAAAAAAAATTCTAAGCCCCGGGGTCACAACTTCAGCAAAAATCTGAAATTCTCCAATTCACTCAAAAATGCTGCCAAACTGTTGCAAATTCACCCCTGAAAGGTTTCGTGGTGGAAATAGAAGGCTTTTTATCATAGGACAAGAAATCAGCCTTCGACAACTTAACCTGTGAAAAAAAAAAATCTAAGCCCCGGGGTCACAACTTCAGCAAAAATCTGAAATTATCCAATTCCCTGAAAAATGCTGCCAAACAGTTGCAAATTCACCCCTGAAAGGTTTGGTGGTGGATATAGAAGGCTTTTTATCATAGGACAAGAAATCAGCCTTCGACAACTTAACCTGTGAAAAAAAAAATTTCTAAGCCCCGGGGTCACAACTTCAGCAAAAATCTGGAATTCTCCAATTAACTCAAAAATGCTGCCAAATTGTTGCAAATTCACCCCTGAAAGGTTTGGTGGTGGAAATAGAAGGCTTTTTATCATAGGACAAGAAATCAGCCTTCGACAACTTAACCTGTGGCGAAAAAAAATTCTAAGCCCCGGGGTCACAACTTCAGCAAAAATCTGAAATTCTCCAATTCACTCAAAAATGCTGCCAAACTGTTGCAAATTCACCCCTGAAAGGTTTGGTGGTGGATATAGAAGGCTTTTTATCATAGGACAAGAAATCAGCCTTCGACAACTTAACCTGTGAAAAAAAAATTTCTAAGCCCCGGGGTCACAACTTCAGCAAAAATCTGAAATTATCCAATGCACTCAAAAATGCTGCCAAATTGTTGCAAATTCACCCCTGAAAGGTTTGGTGGTGGAAATAGAAGGCTTTTTATCATAGGACAAGAAATCAGCCTTAGACAACTTAACCTGTGAAAAAAAAAATTTCTAAGCCCCGGGGTCACAACTTCAGCAAAAATCTGAAATTCTCCAATTCACTCAAAAATGCTGCCAAACTGTTGCAAATTCACCCCTGAAAGGTTTGGTGGTGGAAATAGAAGGCTTTTTATCATAGGACAAGAAATCAGCCTTCGACAACTTAACCTGTGAAAAAAAAAAATCTAAGCCCCGGGGTCACAACTTCAGCAAAAATCTGAAATTATCCAATTCACTCAAAAATGCTGCGAAACTGTTGCAAATTCACCCCTGAAAGGTTTGGTGGTGGAAATAGAAGGCTTTTTATCATAGGACAAGAAATCAGCCTTCAACAACTTAACCTGTGAAAAAAAAAATTCTAAGCCCCGGGGTCACAACTTCAGCAAAAATCTTAAATTCTCCAATTCACTCAAAAATGCTGCCAAACTGTTGCAAATTCACCCCTGAAAGGTTTGGTGGTGGAAATAGAAGGCTTTTTATCATAGGACAAGAAATCAGCCTTCTACAACTTAACCTGTGAAAAAAAAAATTCTAAGCCCCGGGGTCACAACTTCAGCAAAAATCTGAAATTATCCAATTCACTCAAAAATGCTGCCAAACTGTTGCAAATTCACCCCTGAAAGGTTTCGTGGTGGAAATAGAAGGCTTTTTATCATAGGACAAGAAATCAGCCTTCTACAACTTAACCTGTGAAAAAAAAAAATCTAAGCCCCGGGGTCACAACTTCAGCAAAAATCTGAAATTATCCAATTCCCTGAAAAATGCTGCCAAACTGTTGCAAATTCACCCCTGAAAGGTTTGGTGGTGGATATAGAAGGCTTTTTATCATAGGACAAGAAATCAGCCTTCGACAACTTAACCTGTGAAAAAAAAAATTTCTAAGCCCCGGGGTCACAACTTCAGCAAAAATCTGGAATTCTCCAATTCACTCAAAAATGCTGCCAAATTGTTGCAAATTCACCCCTGAAAGGTTTGGTGGTGGAAATAGAAGGCTTTTTATCATAGGACAAGAAATCAGCCTTCGACAACTTAACCTGTGGGGAAAAAAAATTCTAAGCCCCGGGGTCACAACTTCAGCAAAAATCTGAAATTCTCCAATTCACTCAAAAATGCTGCCAAACTGTTGCAAATTCACCCCTGAAAGGTTTGGTGGTGGTTATAGAAGGCTTTTTATCATAGGACAAGAAATCAGCCTTCGACAACTTAACCTGTGAAAAAAAAATTTCTAAGCCCCGGGGTCACAACTTCAGCAGAAATCTGAAATTATCCAATTCACTCAAAAATGCTGCCAAATTGTTGCAAATTCACCCCTGAAAGGTTTGGTGGTGGAAATAGAAGGCTTTTTATCATAGGACAAGAAATCAGCCTTAGACAACTTAACCTGTGAAAAAAAAAATTTCTAAGCCCCGGGGTCACAACTTCAGGAAAAATCTGAAATTCTCCAATTCACTCAAAAATGCTGCCAAACTGTTGCAAATTCACCCCTGAAAGGTTTGGTGGTGGAAATAGAAGGCTTTTTATCATAGGACAAGAAATCAGCCTTCAACAACTTAACCTGTGAAAAAAAAAATTCTAAGCCCCGGGGTCACAACTTCAGCAAAAATCTTAAATTCTCCAATTCACTCAAAAATGCTGCCAAACTGTTGCAAATTCACCCCTGAAAGGTTTGGTGGTGGAAATAGAAGGCTTTTTATCATAGGACAAGAAATCAGCCTTCTACAACTTAACATGTGAAAAAAAAAAAATTCTAAGCCCCGGGGTCACAACTTCAGCAAAAATCTGAAATTCTCCAATTCACTCAAAAATGCTGCCAAATTGTTGCAAATTCACCCCTGAAAGGTTTGGTGGTGGAAATAGAAGGCTTTTTATCATAGGACAAGAAATCAGCCTTCGACAACTTAACCTGTGGAAAAAAAAATTTCTAAGCCCCGGGGTCACAACTTCAGCAAAAATCTGAAATTCTCCAATTCACTCAAAAATGCTGCCAAACTGTTGCAAATTCACCCCTGAAAGGTTTCGTGGTGGAAATAGAAGGCTTTTTATCATAGGACAAGAAATCAGCCTTCGACAACTTAACCTGTGAAAAAAAAAAATCTAAGCCCCGGGGTCACAACTTCAGCAAAAATCTGAAATTATCCAATTCCCTGAAAAATGCTGCCAAACAGTTGCAAATTCACCCCTGAAAGGTTTGGTGGTGGATATAGAAGGCTTTTTATCATAGGACAAGAAATCAGCCTTCGACAACTTAACCTGTGAAAAAAAAAATTTCTAAGCCCCGGGGTCACAACTTCAGCAAAAATCTGGAATTCTCCAATTAACTCAAAAATGCTGCCAAATTGTTGCAAATTCACCCCTGAAAGGTTTGGTGGTGGAAATAGAAGGCTTTTTATCATAGGACAAGAAATCAGCCTTCGACAACTTAACCTGTGGGGAAAAAAAATTCTAAGCCCCGGGGTCACAACTTCAGCAAAAATCTGAAATTCTCCAATTCACTCAAAAATGCTGCCAAACTGTTGCAAATTCACCCCTGAAAGGTTTGGTGGTGGATATAGAAGGCTTTTTATCATAGGACAAGAAATCAGCCTTCGACAACTTAACCTGTGAAAAAAAAATTTCTAAGCCCCGGGGTCACAACTTCAGCAAAAATCTGAAATTATCCAATGCACTCAAAAATGCTGCCAAATTGTTGCAAATTCACCCCTGAAAGCTTTGGTGGTGGAAATAGAAGGCTTTTTATCATAGGACAAGAAATCAGCCTTAGACAACTTAACCTGTGAAAAAAAAAAATTCTAAGCCCCGGGGTCACAACTTCAGCAAAAATCTGAAATTCTCCAATTCACTCAAAAATGCTGCCAAACTGTTGCAAATTCACCCCTGAAAGGTTTGGTGGTGGAAATAGAAGGCTTTTTATCATAGGACAAGAAATCAGCCTTCGACAACTTAACCTGTGAAAAAAAAAAAATCTAAGCCCCGGGGTCACAACTTCAGCAAAAATCTGAAATTATCCAATTCACTCAAAAATGCTGCGAAACTGTTGCAAATTCACCCCTGAAAGGTTTGGTGGTGGAAATAGAAGGCTTTTTATCATAGGACAAGAAATCAGCCTTCAACAACTTAACCTGTGAAAAAAAAAATTCTAAGCCCCGGGGTCACAACTTCAGCAAAAATCTTAAATTCTCCAATTCACTCAAAAATGCTGCCAAACTGTTGCAAATTCACCACTGAAAGGTTTGGTGGTGGAAATAGAAGGCTTTTTATCATAGGACAAGAAATCAGCCTTCTACAACTTAACCTGTGAAAAAAAAAATTCTAAGCCCCGGGGTCACAACTTCAGCAAAAATCTGAAATTCTCCAATTCACTCAAAAATGCTGCCAAACTGTTGCAAATTCACCCCTGAAAGGTTTGGTGGTGGAAATAGAAGGCTTTTTATCATAGGACAAGAAATCAGCCTTCGACAACTTAACCTGTGAAAAAAAAAAATCTAAGCCCCGGGGTCACAACTTCAGCAAAAATCTGAAATTATCCAATTCCCTGAAAAATGCTGCCAAACTGTTGCAAATTCACCCCTGAAAGGTTTGGTGGTGGATATAGAAGGCTTTTTATCATAGGACAAGAAATCAGCCTTTGACAACTTAACCTGTGAAAAAAAAAATTTCTAAGCCCCGGGGTCACAACTTCAGCAAAAATCTGGAATTCTCCAATTCACTCAAAAATGCTGCCAAATTGTTGCAAATTCACCCCTGAAAGGTTTGGTGGTGGAAATAGAAGGCTTTTTATCATAGGACAAGAAATCAGCCTTCGACAACTTAACCTGTGGGGAAAAAAAATTCTAAGCCCCGGGGTCACAACTTCAGCAAAAATCTGAAATTCTCCAATTCACTCAAAAATGCTGCCAAACTGTTGCAAATTCACCCCTGAAAGGTTTGGTGGTGGATATAGAAGGCTTTTTATCATAGGACAAGAAATCAGCCTTCGACAACTTAACCTGTGAAAAAAAAAATTTCTAAGCCCCGGGGTCACAACTTCAGCAGAAATCTGAAATTATCCAATTCACTCAAAAATGCTGCCAAATTGTTGCAAATTCACCCCTGAAAGGTTTGGTGGTGGAAATAGAAGGCTTTTTATCATAGGACAAGAAATCAGCCTTAGACAACTTAACCTGTGAAAAAAAAAATTTCTAAGCCCCGGGGTCACAACTTCAGGAAAAATCTGAAATTCTCCAATTCACTCAAAAATGCTGCCAAACTGTTGCAAATTCACCCCTGAAAGGTTTCGTGGTGGAAATAGAAGGCTTTTTATCATAGGACGAGAAATCAGCCTTCGACAACTTAACCTGTGAAAAAAAAAAATCTAAGCCCCGGGGTCACAACTTCAGCAAAAATCTGAAATTATCCAATTCCCTGAAAAATGCTGCCAAACTGTTGCAAATTCACCCCTGAAAGGTTTGGTGGTGGATATAGAAGGCTTTTTATCATAGGACAAGAAATCAGCCTTCGACAACTTAACCTGTGAAAAAAAAAATTTCTAAGCCCCGGGGTCACAACTTCAGCAAAAATCTGGAATTCTCCAATTCACTCAAAAATGCTGCCAAATTGTTGCAAATTCACCCCTGAAAGGTTTGGTGGTGGAAATAGAAGGCTTTTTATCATAGGACAAGAAATCAGCCTTCGACAACTTAACCTGTGGGGAAAAAAAATTCTAAGCCCCGGGGTCACAACTTCAGCAAAAATCTGAAATTCTCCAATTCACTCAAAAATGCTGCCAAACTGTTGCAAATTCACCCCTGAAAGGTTTGGTGGTGGATATAGAAGGCTTTTTATCATAGGACAAGAAATCAGCCTTCGACAACTTAACCTGTGAAAAAAAAATTTCTAAGCCCCGGGGTCACAACTTCAGCAAAAATCTGAAATTATCCAATGCACTCAAAAATGCTGCCAAATTGTTGCAAATTCACCCCTGAAAGGTTTGGTGGTGGAAATAGAAGGCTTTTTATCATAGGACAAGAAATCAGCCTTCGACAACTTAACCTGTGAAAAAAAAAATTTCTAAGCCCCGGGGTCACAACTTCAGCAAAAATCTGAAATTCTCCAATTCACTCAAAAATGCTGCCAAACTGTTGCAAATTCACCTCTGAAAGGTTTCGTGGTGGAAATAGAAGGCTTTTTATCATAGGACAAGAAATCAGCCTTAGACAACTTAACCTGTGAAAAAAAAAAAAATTCTAAGCCCCGGGGTCACAACTTCAGCAAAAATCTGAAATTATCCAATTCACTCAAAAATGCTGCCAAACTGTTGCAAATTCACCCCTGAAAGGTTTGGTGGTGGAAATAGAAGGCTTTTTATCATAGGACAAGAAATCAGCCTTCAACAACTTAACCTGTGAAAAAAAAAATTCTAAGCCCCGGGGTCACAACTTCAGCAAAAATCTTAAATTCTCCAATTCACTCAAAAATGCTGCCAAACTGTTGCAAATTCACCCCTGAAAGGTTTGTGGTGGAAATAGAAGGCTTTTTATCATAGGACAAGAAATCAGCCTTCTACAACTTAACATGTGAAAAAAAAAATTCTAAGCCCCGGGGTCACAACTTCAGCAAAAATCTGAAATTATCCAATTCCCTGAAAAATGCTGCCAAACAGTTGCAAATTCACCCCTGAAAGGTTTGGTGGTGGATATAGAAGGCTTTTTATCATAGGACAAGAAATCAGCCTTCGACAACTTAACCTGTGAAAAAAAAAATTTCTAAGCCCCGGGGTCACAACTTCAGCAAAAATCTGGAATTCTCCAATTAACTTAAAAATGCTGCCAAATTGTTGCAAATTCACCCCTGAAACGTTTGGTGGTGGAAATAGAAGGCTTTTTATCATAGGACAAGAAATCAGCCTTCGACAACTTAACCTGTGGGGAAAAAAAATTCTAAGCCCCGGGGTCACAACTTCAGCAAAAATCTGAAATTCTCCAATTCACTCAAAAATGCTGCCAAACTGTTGCAAATTCACCCCTGAAAGGTTTGGTGGTGGATATAGAAGGCTTTTTATCATAGGACAAGAAATCAGCCTTCGACAACTTAACCTGTGAAAAAAAAATTTCTAAGCCCCGGGGTCACAACTTCAGCAAAAATCTGAAATTATCCAATGCACTCAAAAATGCTGCCAAATTGTTGCAAATTCACCCCTGAAAGGTTTGGTGGTGGAAATAGAAGGCTTTTTATCATAGGACAAGAAATCAGCCTTAGACAACTTAACCTGTGAAAAAAAAAATTTCTAAGCCCCGGGGTCACAACTTCAGCAAAAATCTGAAATTATCCAATTCACTCAAAAATGCTGCCAAACTGTTGCAAATTCACCCCTGAAAGGTTTGGTGGTGGATATAGAAGGCTTTTTATCATAGGACAAGAAATCAGCCTTCGACAACTTAACCTGTGAAAAAAAAAAAATCTAAGCCCCGGGGTCACAACTTCAGCAAAAATCTGAAATTATCCAATTCACTCAAAAATGCTGCGAAACTGTTGCAAATTCACCCCTGAAAGGTTTGGTGGTGGAAATAGAAGGCTTTTTATCATAGGACAAGAAATCAGCCTTCAACAACTTAACCTGTGAAAAAAAAAATTCTAAGCCCCGGGGTCACAACTTCATCAAAAATCTTAAATTCTCCAATTCACTCAAAAATGCTGCCAAACTGTTGCAAATTCACCCCTGAAAGGTTTGGTGGTGGAAATAGAAGGCTTTTTATCATAGGACAAGAAATCAGCCTTCTACAACTTAACCAGTGAAAAAAAAAAATTCTAAGCCCCGGGGTCACAACTTCAGCAAAAATCTGAAATTCTCCAATTCACTCAAAAATGCTGCCAAACTGTTGCAAATTCACCCCTGAAAGGTTTCGTGGTGGAAATAGAAGGCTTTTTATCATAGGACAAGAAATCAGCCTTCGACAACTTAACCTGTGAAAAAAAAAAATCTAAGCCCCGGGGTCACAACTTCAGCAAAAATCTGAAATTATCCAATTCCCTGAAAAATGCTGCCAAACTGTTGCAAATTCACCCCTGAAAGGTTTGGTGGTGGATATAGAAGGCTTTTTATCATAGGACAAGAAATCAGCCTTCGACAACTTAACCTGTGGAAAAAAAAAATTCTAAGCCCCGGGGTCACAACTTCAGCAAAAATCTGAAATTATCCAATTCATTCAAAAATGCTGCCAAATTGTTGCAAATTCACCCCTGAAAGGTTTGGTGGTGGAAATAGAAGGCTTTTTATCATAGGACAAGAAATCAGCCTTCGACAACTTAACCTGTGAAAAAAAAAAAATTCTAAGCCCCGGGGTCACAACTTCAGCAAAAATCTGAAATTCTCCAATTCACTCAAAAATGCTGCCAAACTGTTGCAAATTCACCCCTGAAAGGTTTGGTGGTGGAAATAGAAGGCTTTTTATCATAGGACAAGAAATCAGCCTTCGACAACTTAACATGTGAAAAAAAAAAATTCTAAGCCCCGGGGTCACAACTTCAGCAAAAATCTGAAATTCTCCAATTCACTCAAAAATGCTGCCAAATTGTTGCAAATTCACCCCTGAAAGGTTTGGTGGTGGAAATAGAAGGCTTTTTATCATAGGACAAGAAATCAGCCTTCGACAACTTAACCTGTGAAAAAAAAAATTTCTAAGCCCCGGGGTCACAACTTCAGCAAAAATCTGAAATTCTCCAATTCACTCAAAAATGCTGCCAAACTGTTGCAAATTCACCCCTGAAAGGTTTCGTGGTGGAAATAGAAGGCTTTTTATCATAGGACAAGAAATCAGCCTTCGACAACTTAACCTGTGAAAAAAAAAAATCTAAGCCCCGGGGTCACATCTTCAGCAAAAATCTGAAATTATCCAATTCCCTGAAAAATGCTGCCAAACAGTTGCAAATTCACCCCTGAAAGGTTTGGTGGTGGATATAGAAGGCTTTTTATCATAGGACAAGAAATCAGCCTTCGACAACTTAACCTGTGAAAAAAAAAATTTCTAAGCCCCGGGGTCACAACTTCAGCAAAAATCTGGAATTCTCCAATTAACTCAAAAATGCTGCCAAATTGTTGCAAATTCACCCATGAAAGGTTTGGTGGTGGAAATAGAAGGCTTTTTATCATAGGACAAGAAATCAGCCTTCGACAACTTAACCTGTGGGGAAAAAAAATTCTAAGCCCCGGGGTCACAACTTCAGCAAAAATCTGAAATTCTACAATTCACTCAAAAATGCTGCCAAACTGTTGCAAATTCACCCCTGAAAGGTTTGGTGGTGGAAATAGAAGGCTTTTTATCATAGGACAAGAAATCAGCCTTCGACAACTTAACCTGTGAAAAAAAAATTTCTAAGCCCCGGGGTCACAACTTCAGCAAAAATCTGAAATTATCCAATGCACTCAAAAATGCTGCCAAATTGTTGCAAATTCACCCCTGAAAGGTTTGGTGGTGGAAATAGAAGGCTTTTTATCATAGGACAAGAAATCAGCCTTAGACAACTTAACCTGTGAAAAAAAAAATTTCTAAGCCCCGGGGTCACAACTTCAGCAAAAATCTGAAATTATCCAATTCACTCAAAAATGCTGCCAAACTGTTGCAAATTCACCCCTGAAAGGTTTGGTGGTGGAAATAGAAGGCTTTTTATCATAGGACAAGAAATCAGCCTTCGACAACTTAACCTGTGAAAAAAAAAAATTTCTAAGCCCCGGGGTCACAACTTCAGCAAAAATCTGAAATTCTCCAATTCACTCAAAAATGCTGCCAAACTGTTGCAAATTCACCCCTGAAAGGTTTGGTGGTGGAAATAGAAGGCTTTTTATCATAGGACAAGAAATCAGCCTTCGACAACTTAACCTGTGAAAAAAAAAAAAATCTAAGCCCCGGGGTCACAACTTCAGCAAAAATCTGAAATTCTCCAATTCACTCAAAAATGCTGCCAAATTGTTGCAAATTCCCCCCTGAAAGCTTTGGTGGTGGAAATAGAAGGCTTTTTATCATAGGACAAGAAATCAGCCTTAGACAACTTAACCTGTGAAAAAAAAAAAATTCTAAGCCCCGGGGTCACAACTTCAGCAAAAATCTGAAATTATCCAATTCACTCAAAAATGCTGCCAAACTGTTGCAAATTCACCCCTGAAAGGTTTGGTGGTGGAAATAGAAGGCTTTTTATCATAGGACAAGAAATCAGCCTTCAACAACTTAACCTGTGAAAAAAAAAATTCTAAGCCCCGGGGTCACAACTTCAGCAAAAATCTTAAATTCTCCAATTCACTCAAAAATGCTGCCAAACTGTTGCAAATTCACCCCTGAAAGGTTTGGTGGTGGAAATAGAAGGCTTTTTATCATAGGACAAGAAATCAGCCTTCTACAACTTAACCTGTGAAAAAAAAAAATTCTAAGCCCCGGGGTCACAACTTCAGCAAAAATCTGAAATTCTCCAATTCACTCAAAAATGCTGCCAAACTGTTGCAAATTCACCCCTGAAAGGTTTCGTGGTGGAAATAGAAGGCTTTTTATCATAGGACAAGAAATCAGCCTTCGACAACTTAACCTGTGAAAAAAAAAAATCTAAGCCCCGGGGTCACAACTTCAGCAAAAATCTGAAATTATCCAATTCCCTGAAAAATGCTGCCAAACTGTTGCAAATTCACCCCTGAAAGGTTTGGTGGTGGATATAGAAGGCTTTTTATCATAGGACAAGAAATCAGCCTTCGACAACTTAACCTGTGAAAAAAAAAATTTCTAAGCCCCGGGGTCACAACTTCAGCAAAAATCTGGAATTCTCCAATTCACTCAAAAATGCTGCCAAATTGTTGCAAATTCACCCCTGAAAGGTTTGGTGGTGGAAATAGAAGGCTTTTTATCATAGGACAAGAAATCAGCCTTCGACAACTTAACCTGTGAAAAAAAAATTTCTAAGCCCTGGGGTCACAACTTCAGCAAAAATCTGAAATTATCCAATGCACTCAAAAATGCTGCCAAATTGTTGCAAATTCACCCCTGAAAGGTTTGGTGGTGGAAATAGAAGGCTTTTTATCATAGGACAAGAAATCAGCCTTCGACAACTTAACCTGTGAAAAAAAAAAATCTAAGCCCCGGGGTCACAACTTCAGCAAAAATCTGAAATTATCCAATTCCCTGAAAAATGCTGCCAAACTGTTGCAAATTCACCCCTGAAAGGTTTGGTGGTGGATATAGAAGGCTTTTTATCATAGGACAAGAAATCAGCCTTCGACAACTTAACCTGTGAAAAAAAAAATTTCTAAGCCCCGGGGTCACAACTTCAGCAAAAATCTGGAATTCTCCAATTCACTCAAAAATGCTGCCAAATTGTTGCAAATTCACCCCTGAAAGGTTTGGTGGTGGAAATAGAAGGCTTTTTATCATAGGACAAGAAATCAGCCTTTGACAACTTAACCTGTGAAAAAAAAATTTCTAAGCCCTGGGGTCACAACTTCAGCAAAAATCTGAAATTATCCAATGCACTCAAAAATGCTGCCAAATTGTTGCAAATTCACCCCTGAAAGGTTTGGTGGTGGAAATAGAAGGCTTTTTATCATAGGACAAGAAATCAGCCTTCGACAACTTAACATGTGAAAAAAAAAAATTCTAAGCCCCGGGGTCACAACTTCAGCAAAAATCTGAAATTCTCCAATTCACTCAAAAATGCTGCCAAACTGTTGCAAATTCACCCCTGAAAGGTTTCGTGGTGGAAATAGAAGGCTTTTTATCATAGGACAAGAAATCAGCCTTCGACAACTTAACCTGTGAAAAAAAAAAATCTAAGCCCCGGGGTCACATCTTCAGCAAAAATCTGAAATTATCCAATTCCCTGAAAAATGCTGCCAAACAGTTGCAAATTCACCCCTGAAAGGTTTGGTGGTGGATATAGAAGGCTTTTTATCATAGGACAAGAAATCAGCCTTCGACAACTTAACCTGTGAAAAAAAAAATTTCTAAGCCCCGGGGTCACAACTTCAGCAAAAATCTGGAATTCTCCAATTAACTCAAAAATGCTGCCAAATTGTTGCAAATTCACCCCTGAAAGGTTTGGTGGTGGAAATAGAAGGCTTTTTATCATAGGACAAGAAATCAGCCTTCGACAACTTAACCTGTGGGGAAAAAAAATTCTAAGCCCCGGGGTCACAACTTCAGCAAAAATCTGAAATTCTCCAATTCACTCAAAAATGCTGCCAAACTGTTGCAAATTCACCCCTGAAAGGTTTGGTGGTGGAAATAGAAGGCTTTTTATCATAGGACAAGAAATCAGCCTTCGACAACTTAACCTGTGAAAAAAAAATTTCTAAGCCCCGGGGTCACAACTTCAGCAAAAATCTGAAATTATCCAATGCACTCAAAAATGCTGCCAAATTGTTGCAAATTCACCCCTGAAAGGTTTGGTGGTGGAAATAGAAGGCTTTTTATCATAGGACAAGAAATCAGCCTTAGACAACTTAACCTGTGAAAAAAAAAAATCTAAGCCCCGGGGTCACAACTTCAGCAAAAATCTGAAATTATCCAATTCCCTGAAAAATGCTGCCAAACTGTTGCAAATTCACCCCTGAAAGGTTTGGTGGTGGATATAGAAGGCTTTTTATCATAGGACAAGAAATCAGCCTTCGACAACTTAACCTGTGAAAAAAAAAATTTCTAAGCCCCGGGGTCACAACTTCAGCAAAAATCTGGAATTCTCCAATTCACTCAAAAATGCTGCCAAATTGTTGCAAATTCACCCCTGAAAGGTTTGGTGGTGGAAATAGAAGGCTTTTTATCATAGGACAAGAAATCAGCCTTCGACAACTTAACCTGTGAAAAAAAAATTTCTAAGCCCTGGGGTCACAACTTCAGCAAAAATCTGAAATTATCCAATGCACTCAAAAATGCTGCCAAATTGTTGCAAATTCACCCCTGAAAGGTTTGGTGGTGGAAATAGAAGGGTTTTTATCATAGGACAAGAAATCAGCCTTCGACAACTTAACATGTGAAAAAAAAAAATTCTAAGCCCCGGGGTCACAACTTCAGCAAAAATCTGAAATTCTCCAATTCATTCAAAAATGCTGCCAAATTGTTGCAAATTCACCCCTGAAAGGTTTGGTGGTGGAAATAGAAGGCTTTTTATCATAGGACAAGAAATCAGCCTTCGACAACTTAACCTGTGAAAAAAAAAATTTCTAAGCCCCGGGGTCACAACTTCAGCAAAAATCTGAAATTCTCCAATTCACTCAAAAATGCTGCCAAACTGTTGCAAATTCACCCCTGAAAGGTTTCGTGGTGGAAATAGAAGGCTTTTTATCATAGGACAAGAAATCAGCCTTCGACAACTTAACCTGTGAAAAAAAAAAATCTAAGCCCCGGGGTCACATCTTCAGCAAAAATCTGAAATTATCCAATTCCCTGAAAAATGCTGCCAAACAGTTGCAAATTCACCCCTGAAAGGTTTGGTGGTGGATATAGAAGGCTTTTTATCATAGGACAAGAAATCAGCCTTCGACAACTTAACCTGTGAAAAAAAAAATTTCTAAGCCCCGGGGTCACAACTTCAGCAAAAATCTGGAATTCTCCAATTAACTCAAAAATGCTGCCAAATTGTTGCAAATTCACCCCTGAAAGGTTTGGTGGTGGAAATAGAAGGCTTTTTATCATAGGACAAGAAATCAGCCTTCGACAACTTAACCTGTGGGGAAAAAAAATTCTAAGCCCCGGGGTCACAACTTCAGCAAAAATCTGAAATTCTCCAATTCACTCAAAAATGCTGCCAAACTGTTGCAAATTCACCCCTGAAAGGTTTGGTGGTGGAAATAGAAGGCTTTTTATCATAGGACAAGAAATCAGCCTTCGACAACTTAACCTGTGAAAAAAAAATTTCTAAGCCCCGGGGTCACAACTTCAGCAAAAATCTGAAATTATCCAATGCACTCAAAAATGCTGCCAAATTGTTGCAAATTCACCCCTGAAAGGTTTGGTGGTGGAAATAGAAGGCTTTTTATCATAGGACAAGAAATCAGCCTTAGACAACTTAACCTGTGAAAAAAAAAATTTCTAAGCCCCGGGGTCACAACTTCAGCAAAAATCTGAAATTCTCCAATTCACTCAAAAATGCTGCCAAACTGTTGCAAATTCACCCCTGAAAGGTTTGGTGGTGGAAATAGAAGGCTTTTTATCATAGGACAAGAAATCAGCCTTCGACAACTTAACCTGTGAAAAAAAAAAAATCTAAGCCCCGGGGTCACAACTTCAGCAAAAATCTGAAATTCTCCAATTCACTCAAAAATGCTGCCAAATTGTTGCAAATTCCCCCCTGAAAGGTTTGGTGGTGGAAATAGAAGGCTTTTTATCATAGGACAAGAAATCTGCCTTAGACAACTTAACCTGTGAAAAAAAAAAAATTCTAAGCCCCGGGGTCACAACTTCAGCAAAAATCTGAAATTATCCAATTCACTCAAAAATGCTGCCAAACTGTTGCAAATTCACCCCTGAAAGGTTTGGTGGTGGAAATAGAAGGCTTTTTATCATAGGACAAGAAATCAGCCTTCAACAACTTAACCTGTGAAAAAAAAAATTCTAAGCCCCGGGGTCACAACTTCAGCAAAAATCTTAAATTCTCCAATTCACTCAAAAATGCTGCCAAACTGTTGCAAATTCACCCCTGAAAGGTTTGGTGGTGGAAATAGAAGGCTTTTTATCATAGGACAAGAAATCAGCCTTCTACAACTTAACCTGTGAAAAAAAAAAATTCTAAGCCCCGGGGTCACAACTTCAGCAAAAATCTGAAATTCTCCAATTCACTCAAAAATGCTGCCAAACTGTTGCAAATTCACCCCTGAAAGGTTTCGTGGTGGAAATAGAAGGCTTTTTATCATAGGACAAGAAATCAGCCTTCGACAACTTAACCTGTGAAAAAAAAAAATCTAAGCCCCGGGGTCACAACTTCAGCAAAAATCTGAAATTATCCAATTCCCTGAAAAATGCTGCCAAACTGTTGCAAATTCACCCCTGAAAGGTTTGGTGGTGGATATAGAAGGCTTTTTATCATAGGACAAGAAATCAGCCTTCGACAACTTAACCTGTGAAAAAAAAAATTTCTAAGCCCCGGGGTCACAACTTCAGCAAAAATCTGGAATTCTCCAATTCACTCAAAAATGCTGCCAAATTGTTGCAAATTCACCCCTGAAAGGTTTGGTGGTGGATATAGAAGGCTTTTTATCATAGGACAAGAAATCAGCCTTCGACAACTTAACCTGTGAAAAAAAAAATTTCTAAGCCCCGGGGTCACAACTTCAGCAGAAATCTGAAATTATCCAATTCACTCAAAAATGCTGCCAAATTGTTGTAAATTCACCCCTGAAAGGTTTGGTGGTGGAAATAGAAGGCTTTTTATCATAGGACAAGAAATCAGCCTTAGACAACTTAACGTGTGAAAAAAAAAATTTCTAAGCCCCGGGGTCACAACTTCAGGAAAAATCTGAAATTATCCAATTCACTCAAAAATGCTGCCAAACTGTTGCAAATTCACCCCTGAAAGGTTTCGTGGTGGAAATAGAAGGCTTTTTATCATAGGACGAGAAATCAGCCTTCGACAACTTAACCTGTGAAAAAAAAAAATCTAAGCCCCGGGGTCACAACTTCAGCAAAAATCTGAAATTATCCAATTCCCTGAAAAATGCTGCCAAACTGTTGCAAATTCACCCCTGAAAGGTTTAGTGGTGTAAATAGAAGGCTTTTTATCATAGGACAAGAAATCAGCCTTCGACAACTTAACCTGTGAAAAAAAAAAATTCTAAGCCCCGGGGTCACAACTTCAGCAAAAATCTGGAATTCTCCAATTCACTCAAAAATGCTGCCAAATTGTTGCAAAT
This sequence comes from Podarcis liolepis, assembly GCF_965112155.1. Classification (NCBI taxonomy): domain Eukaryota; kingdom Metazoa; phylum Chordata; class Lepidosauria; order Squamata; family Lacertidae; genus Podarcis; species Podarcis liolepis. The sequence goes on from NC_139557.1 coordinate 10,130,160, forward strand.
TCACCCCTAAAAGGTTTGGTGGTGGAAATAGAAGGCTTTTTATCATAGGACAAGAAATCTGCCTTAGACAACTTAACCTGTGAAAAAAAAAAATCTAAGCCCCGGGGTCACAACTTCAGCAAAAATCTGAAATTATCCAATTCCCTGAAAAATGCTGCCAAACTGTTGCAAATTCACCCCTGAAAGGTTTAGTGGTGTAAATAGAAGGCTTTTTATCATAGGACAAGAAATCAGCCTTCGACAACTTAACCTGTGAAAAAAAAAAATTCTAAGCCCCGGGGTCACAACTTCAGCAAAAATCTGGAATTCTCCAATTCACTCAAAAATGCTGCCAAATTGTTGCAAATTCACCCCTAAAAGGTTTGGTGGTGGAAATAGAAGGCTTTTTATCATAGGACAAGAAATCTGCCTTAGACAACTTAACCTGTGAAAAAAAAAAAATTCTAAGCCCCGGGGTCACAACTTCAGCAAAAATCTGAAATTATCCAATTCACTCAAAAATGCTGCCAAACTGTTGCAAATTCACCCCTGAAAGGTTTGGTGGTGGAAATAGAAGGCTTTTTATCATAGGACAAGAAATCAGCCTTCAACAACTTAACCTGTGAAAAAAAAAATTCTAAGCCCCGGGGTCACAACTTCAGCAAAAATCTTAAATTCTCCAATTCACTCAAAAATGCTGCCAAACTGTTGCAAATTCACCCCTGAAAGGTTTGGTGGTGGAAATAGAAGGCTTTTTATCATAGGACAAGAAATCAGCCTTCTACAACTTAACCTGTGAAAAAAAAAAATTCTAAGCCCCGGGGTCACAACTTCAGCAAAAATCTGAAATTCTCCAATTCACTCAAAAATGCTGCCAAACTGTTGCAAATTCACCCCTGAAAGGTTTCGTGGTGGAAATAGAAGGCTTTTTATCATAGGACAAGAAATCAGCCTTCGACAACTTAACCTGTGAAAAAAAAAAATCTAAGCCCCGGGGTCACAACTTCAGCAAAAATCTGAAATTATCCAATTCCCTGAAAAATGCTGCCAAACTGTTGCAAATTCACCCCTGAAAGGTTTGGTGGTGGATATAGAAGGCTTTTTATCATAGGACAAGAAATCAGCCTTCGACAACTTAACCTGTGAAAAAAAAAATTTCTAAGCCCCGGGGTCACAACTTCAGCAAAAATCTGGAATTCTCCAATTCACTCAAAAATGCTGCCAAATTGTTGCAAATTCACCCCTGAAAGGTTTGGTGGTGGAAATAGAAGGCTTTTTATCATAGGACAAGAAATCAGCCTTCGACAACTTAACCTGTGGGGAAAAAAAATTCTAAGCCCCGGGGTCACAACTTCAGCAAAAATCTGAAATTCTCCAATTCACTCAAAAATGCTGCCAAACTGTTGCAAATTCACCCCTGAAAGGTTTGGTGGTGGATATAGAAGGCTTTTTATCATAGGACAAGAAATCAGCCTTCGACAACTTAACCTGTGAAAAAAAAAATTTCTAAGCCCCGGGGTCACAACTTCAGCAGAAATCTGAAATTATCCAATTCACTCAAAAATGCTGCCAAATTGTTGTAAATTCACCCCTGAAAGGTTTGGTGGTGGAAATAGAAGGCTTTTTATCATAGGACAAGAAATCAGCCTTAGACAACTTAACCTGTGAAAAAAAAAATTTCTAAGCCCCGGGGTCACAACTTCAGGAAAAATCTGAAATTCTCCAATTCACTCAAAAATGCTGCCAAACTGTTGCAAATTCACCCCTGAAAGGTTTCGTGGTGGAAATAGAAGGCTTTTTATCATAGGACGAGAAATCAGCCTTCGACAACTTAACCTGTGAAAAAAAAAAATCTAAGCCCCGGGGTCACAACTTCAGCAAAAATCTGAAATTATCCAATTCCCTGAAAAATGCTGCCAAACTGTTGCAAATTCACCCCTGAAAGGTTTAGTGGTGTAAATAGAAGGCTTTTTATCATAGGACAAGAAATCAGCCTTCGACAACTTAACCTGTGAAAAAAAAAAATTCTAAGCCCCGGGGTCACAACTTCAGCAAAAATCTGGAATTCTCCAATTCACTCAAAAATGCTGCCAAATTGTTGCAAATTCACCCCTAAAAGGTTTGGTGGTGGAAATAGAAGGCTTTTTATCATAGGACAAGAAATCAGCCTTCGACAACTTAACCTGTGGGGGAAAAAAATTCTAAGCCCCGGGGTCACAACTTCAGCAAAAATCTGAAATTCTCCAATTCACTCAAAAATGCTGCCAAATTGTTGCAAATTCACCCCTGAAAGGTTTGGTGGTGGAAATAGAAGGCTTTTTATCATAGGACAAGAAATCAGCCTTCGACAACTTAACCTGTGAAAAAAAAAATTTCTAAGCCCCGGGGTCACAACTTCAGCAAAAATCTGAAATTCTCCAATTCACTCAAAAATGCTGCGAAATTGTTGCAAATTCACCCCTGAAAGGTTTGGTGGTGGAAATAGAAGGCTTTTTATCATAGGACAAGAAATCAGCCTTCGACAACTTAACCTGTGAAAAAAAAAATTTCTAAGCCCCGGGGTCACAACTTCAGCAAAAATCTGAAATTCTCCAATTCACTCAAAAATGCTGCCAAACTGTTGCAAATTCACCCCTGAAAGGTTTCGTGGTGGAAATAGAAGGCTTTTTATCATAGGACAAGAAATCAGCCTTCGACAACTTAACCTGTGAAAAAAAAAAATCTAAGCCCCGGGGTCACTACTTCAGCAAAAATCTGAAATTATCCAATTCCCTGAAAAATGCTGCCAAACTGTTGCAAATTCACCCCTGAAAGGTTTGGTGGTGGAAATAGAAGGCTTTTTATCATAGGACAAGAAATCAGCCTTCGACAACTTAACCTGTGAAAAAAAAAAATCTAAGCCCCGGGGTCACAACTTCAGCAAAAATCTGAAATTATCCAATTCCCTGAAAAATGCTGCCAAACTGTTGCAAATTCACCCCTGAAAGGTATGGTGGTGGAAATAGAAGGCTTTTTATCATAGGACAAGAAATCAGCCTTCGACAACTTAACCTGTGAAAAAAAAAATTTCTCAGCCCCGGGGTCACAACTTCAGCAAAAATCTGAAATGATCCAATTCACTCAAAAATGCTGCCAAATTGTTGCAAATTCACCCCTGAAAGGTTTGGTGGTGGAAATAGAAGGCTTTTTATCATAGGACAAGAAATCAGCCTTCGACAACTTAACCTGTGGGGGAAAAAAATTCTAAGCCCCGGGGTCACAACTTCAGCAAAAATCTGGAATTCTCCAATTCACTCAAAAATGCTGCCAAACTGTTGCAAATTCACCCCTGAAAGGTTTGGTGGTGGAAATAGAAGGCTTTTTATCATAGGACAAGAAATCAGCCTTCGACAACTTAACCTGTGGAAAAAAAAAATCTAAGCCCCGGGGTCACAACTTCAGCAAAAATCTGAAATTATCCAATTCCCTGAAAAATGCTGCCAAACTGTTGCAAATTCACCCCTGAAAGGTTTGGTGGTGAAAATGGAAGGCTTTTTATCATAGGACAAGAAATCAGCCTTCGACAACTTAACCTGTGAAAAAAAAAATTTCTAAGCCCCGGGGTCACAACTTCAGCAAAAATCTGAAATTCTCCAATTCACTCAAAAATGCTGCCAAACTGTTGCAAATTCACCCCTGAAAGGTTTGGTGGTGGAAATAGAAGGCTTTTTATCATAGGACAAGAAATCAGCCTTCGACAACTTAACCTGTGAAAAAAAAAATTTCTAAGCCCCGGGGTCACAACTTCAGCAAAAATCTGAAATTCTCCAATTCACTCAAAAATGCTGCCAAACTGTTGCAAATTCACCCCTGAAAGGTTTCGTGGTGGAAATAGAAGGCTTTTTATCATAGGACAAGATATCAGCCTTCGACAACTTAACCTGTGAAAAAAAAAAATCTAAGCCCCGGGGTCACAACTTCAGCAAAAATCTGAAATTATCCAATTCCCTGAAAAATGCTGCCAAACTGTTGCAAATTCACCCCTGAAAGGTTTGGTGGTGGAAATAGAAGGCTTTTTATCATAGGACAAGAAATCAGCCTTCGACAACTTAACCTGTGGAAAAAAAAAATTCTAAGCCCCGGGGTCACAACTTCAGCAAAAATCTGAAATTCTCCAATTCACTCAAAAATGCTGCCAAATTGTTGCAAATTCACCCCTGAAAGGTTTGGTGGTGGAAATAGAAGGCTTTTTATCATAGGACAAGAAATCAGCCTTCGACAACTTAACCTGTGGAAAAAAAATTTTCTAAGCCCCGGGGTCACAACTTCAGCAAAAATCTGAAATTCTCCAATTCACTCAAAAATGCTGCCAAACTGTTGCAAATTCACCCCTGAAAGGTTTCGTGGTGGAAATAGAAGGCTTTTTATCATAGGACAAGATATCAGCCTTCGACAACTTAACCTGTGAAAAAAAAAAATCTAAGCCCCGGGGTCACAACTTCAGCAAAAATCTGAAATTCTCCAATTCACTCAAAAATGCTGCCAAACTGTTGCAAATTCACCCCTGAAAGGTTTGGTGGTGGAAATAGAAGGCTTTTTATCATAGGACAAGAAATCAGCCTTCGACAACTTAACCTGTGAAAAAAAAAATTTCTAAGCCCCGGGGTCACAACTTCAGCAAAAATCTGAAATTCTCCAATTCACTCAAAAATGCTGCCAAACTGTTGCAAATTCACCCCTGAAAGGTTTCGTGGTGGAAATAGAAGGCTTTTTATCATAGGACAAGATATCAGCCTTCGACAACTTAACCTGTGAAAAAAAAAAATCTAAGCCCCGGGGTCACAACTTCAGCAAAAATCTGAAATTATCCAATTCCCTGAAAAATGCTGCCAAACTGTTGCAAATTCACCCCTGAAAGGTTTGGTGGTGGAAATAGAAGGCTTTTTATCATAGGACAAGAAATCAGCCTTCGACAACTTAACCTGTGGAAAAAAAAAATTCTAAGCCCCGGGGTCACAACTTCAGCAAAAATCTGAAATTCTCCAATTCACTCAAAAATGCTGCCAAATTGTTGCAAATTCACCCCTGAAAGGTTTGGTGGTGGAAATAGAAGGCTTTTTATCATAGGACAAGAAATCAGCCTTCGACAACTTAACCTGTGGAAAAAAAATTTTCTAAGCCCCGGGGTCACAACTTCAGCAAAAATCTGAAATTCTCCAATTCACTCAAAAATGCTGCCAAACTGTTGCAAATTCACCCCTGAAAGGTTTCGTGGTGGAAATAGAAGGCTTTTTATCATAGGACAAGATATCAGCCTTCGACAACTTAACCTGTGAAAAAAAAAAATCTAAGCCCCGGGGTCACAACTTCAGCAAAAATCTGAAATTATCCAATTCACTCAAAAATGCTGCCAAATTGTTGCAAATTCACCCCTGAAAGGTTTGGTGGAGGAAATATAAGGCTTTTTATCATAGGACAAGAAATCAGCCTTCGACAACTTAACCTGTGGAAAAAAAAAAATCTAAGCCCCGGGGTCACAACTTCAGCAAAAATCTGAAATTCTCCAATTCACTCAAAAATGCTGCCAAACTGTTGCAAATTCACCCCTGAAAGGTTTCGTGGTGGAAATAGAAGGCTTTTTATCATAGGACAAGAAATCAGCCTTCGACAACTTAACCTGTGAAAAAAAAAATTTCTAAGCCCCGGGGTCACAACTTCAGCAAAAATCTGAAATTCTCCAATTCACTCAAAAGTGCTGCCAAACTGTTGCAAATTCACCCCTGAAAGGTTTCGTGGTGGAAATAGAAGGCTTTTTATCATAGGACAAGAAATCAGCCTTCGACAACTTAACCTGTGAAAAAAAAAAATCTAAGCCCCGGGGTCACAACTTCAGCAAAAATCTGAAATTATCCAATTCCCTGAAAAATGCTGCCAAACTGTTGCAAATTCACCCCTGAAAGGTTTGGTGGTGGAAATAGAAGGCTTTTTATCATAGGACAAGAAATCAGCCTTCGACAACTTAACCTGTGGAAAAAAAAAATTCTAAGCCCCGGGGTCACAACTTCAGCAAAAATCTGAAATTCTCCAATTCACTCAAAAATGCTGCCAAATTGTTGCAAATTCACCCCTGAAAGGTTTGGTGGTGGAAATAGAAGGCTTTTTATCATAGGACAAGAAATCAGCCTTCGACAACTTAACCTGTGGGGAAAAAAAAAATCTAAGCCCCGGGGTCACAACTTCAGCAAAAATCTGAAATTCTCCAATTCACTCAAAAATGCTGCCAAACTGTTGCAAATTCACCCCTGAAAGGTTTCGTGGTGGAAATAGAAGGCTTTTTATCATAGGACAAGAAATCAGCCTTCGACAACTTAACCTGTGAAAAAAAAAATTTCTAAGCCCCGGGGTCACAACTTCAGCAAAAATCTGAAATTCTCCAATTCACTCAAAAGTGCTGCCAAACTGTTGCAAATTCACCCCTGAAAGGTTTCGTGGTGGAAATAGAAGGCTTTTTATCATAGGACAAGAAATCAGCCTTCGACAACTTAACCTGTGAAAAAAAAAAATCTAAGCCCCGGGGTCACAACTTCAGCAAAAATCTGAAATTATCCAATTCCCTGAAAAATGCTGCCAAACTGTTGCAAATTCACCCCTGAAAGGTTTGGTGGTGGAAATAGAAGGCTTTTTATCATAGGACAAGAAATCAGCCTTCGACAACTTAACCTGTGGAAAAAAAAAATTCTAAGCCCCGGGGTCACAACTTCAGCAAAAATCTGAAATTCTCCAATTCACTCAAAAATGCTGCCAAATTGTTGCAAATTCACCCCTGAAAGGTTTGGTGGTGGAAATAGAAGGCTTTTTATCATAGGACAAGAAATCAGCCTTCGACAACTTAACCTGTGGGGAAAAAAAAAATCTAAGCCCCGGGGTCACAACTTCAGCAAAAATCTGAAATTCTCCAATTCACTCAAAAGTGCTGCCAAACTGTTGCAAATTCACCCCTGAAAGGTTTCGTGGTGGAAATAGAAGGCTTTTTATCATAGGACAAGAAATCAGCCTTCGACAACTTAACCTGTGAAAAAAAAAAATCTAAGCCCCGGGGTCACAACTTCAGCAAAAATCTGAAATTATCCAATTCCCTGAAAAATGCTGCCAAACTGTTGCAAATTCACCCCTGAAAGGTTTGGTGGTGGAAATAGAAGGCTTTTTATCATAGGACAAGAAATCAGCCTTCGACAACTTAACCTGTGGAAAAAAAAAATTCTAAGCCCCGGGGTCACAACTTCAGCAAAAATCTGAAATTCTCCAATTCACTCAAAAATGCTGCCAAACTGTTGCAAATTCACCCCTGAAAGGTTTGGTGGTGGAAATAGAAGGCTTTTTATCATAGGACAAGAAATCAGCCTTCGACAACTTAACCTGTGGAAAAAAAATTTTCTAAGCCCCGGGGTCACAACTTCAGCAAAAATCTGAAATTCTCCAATTCACTCAAAAATGCTGCCAAACTGTTGCAAATTCACCCCTGAAAGGTTTCGTGGTGGAAATAGAAGGCTTTTTATCATAGGACAAGATATCAGCCTTCGACAACTTAACCTGTGAAAAAAAAAAATCTAAGCCCCGGGGTCACAACTTCAGCAAAAATCTGAAATTATCCAATTCACTCAAAAATGCTGCCAAACTGTTGCAAATTCACCCCTGAAAGGTTTCGTGGTGGAAATAGAAGGCTTTTTATCATAGGACAAGAAATCAGCCTTCGACAACTTAACCTGTGAAAAAAAAAATTTCTAAGCCCCGGGGTCACAACTTCAGCAAAAATCTGAAATTCTCCAATTCACTCAAAAGTGCTGCCAAACTGTTGCAAATTCACCCCTGAAAGGTTTCGTGGTGGAAATAGAAGGCTTTTTATCATAGGACAAGAAATCAGCCTTCGACAACTTAACCTGTGAAAAAAAAAAATCTAAGCCCCGGGGTCACAACTTCAGCAAAAATCTGAAATTATCCAATTCCCTGAAAAATGCTGCCAAACTGTTGCAAATTCACCCCTGAAAGGTTTGGTGGTGGAAATAGAAGGCTTTTTATCATAGGACAAGAAATCAGCCTTCGACAACTTAACCTGTGGAAAAAAAAAATTCTAAGCCCCGGGGTCACAACTTCAGCAAAAATCTGAAATTCTCCAATTCACTCAAAAATGCTGCCAAATTGTTGCAAATTCACCCCTGAAAGGTTTGGTGGTGGAAATAGAAGGCTTTTTATCATAGGACAAGAAATCAGCCTTCGACAACTTAACCTGTGGGGAAAAAAAAAATCTAAGCCCCGGGGTCACAACTTCAGCAAAAATCTGAAATTCTCCAATTCACTCAAAAATGCTGCCAAACTGTTGCAAATTCACCCCTGAAAGGTTTCGTGGTGGAAATAGAAGGCTTTTTATCATAGGACAAGAAATCAGCCTTCGACAACTTAACCTGTGAAAAAAAAAATTTCTAAGCCCCGGGGTCACAACTTCAGCAAAAATCTGAAATTCTCCAATTCACTCAAAAGTGCTGCCAAACTGTTGCAAATTCACCCCTGAAAGGTTTCGTGGTGGAAATAGAAGGCTTTTTATCATAGGACAAGAAATCAGCCTTCGACAACTTAACCTGTGAAAAAAAAAAATCTAAGCCCCGGGGTCACAACTTCAGCAAAAATCTGAAATTATCCAATTCCCTGAAAAATGCTGCCAAACTGTTGCAAATTCACCCCTGAAAGGTTTGGTGGTGGAAATAGAAGGCTTTTTATCATAGGACAAGAAATCAGCCTTCGACAACTTAACCTGTGGAAAAAAAAAATTCTAAGCCCCGGGGTCACAACTTCAGCAAAAATCTGAAATTCTCCAATTCACTCAAAAATGCTGCCAAATTGTTGCAAATTCACCCCTGAAAGGTTTGGTGGTGGAAATAGAAGGCTTTTTATCATAGGACAAGAAATCAGCCTTCGACAACTTAACCTGTGGGGAAAAAAAAAATCTAAGCCCCGGGGTCACAACTTCAGCAAAAATCTGAAATTCTCCAATTCACTCAAAAGTGCTGCCAAACTGTTGCAAATTCACCCCTGAAAGGTTTCGTGGTGGAAATAGAAGGCTTTTTATCATAGGACAAGAAATCAGCCTTCGACAACTTAACCTGTGAAAAAAAAAAATCTAAGCCCCGGGGTCACAACTTCAGCAAAAATCTGAAATTATCCAATTCCCTGAAAAATGCTGCCAAACTGTTGCAAATTCACCCCTGAAAGGTTTGGTGGTGGAAATAGAAGGCTTTTTATCATAGGACAAGAAATCAGCCTTCGACAACTTAACCTGTGGAAAAAAAAAATTCTAAGCCCCGGGGTCACAACTTCAGCAAAAATCTGAAATTCTCCAATTCACTCAAAAATGCTGCCAAATTGTTGCAAATTCACCCCTGAAAGGTTTGGTGGTGGAAATAGAAGGCTTTTTATCATAGGACAAGAAATCAGCCTTCGACAACTTAACCTGTGGGAAAAAAAAAAATCTAAGCCCCGGGGTCACAACTTCAGCAAAAATCTGAAATTCTCCAATTCACTCAAAAATGCTGCCAAACTGTTGCAAATTCACCCCTGAAAGGTTTCGTGGTGGAAATAGAAGGCTTTTTATCATAGGACAAGAAATCAGCCTTCGACAACTTAACCTGTGAAAAAAAAAATTTCTAAGCCCCGGGGTCACAACTTCAGCAAAAATCTGAAATTCTCCAATTCACTCAAAAGTGCTGCCAAACTGTTGCAAATTCACCCCTGAAAGGTTTCGTGGTGGAAATAGAAGGCTTTTTATCATAGGACAAGAAATCAGCCTTCGACAACTTAACCTGTGAAAAAAAAAAATCTAAGCCCCGGGGTCACAACTTCAGCAAAAATCTGAAATTATCCAATTCCCTGAAAAATGCTGCCAAACTGTTGCAAATTCACCCCTGAAAGGTTTGGTGGTGGAAATAGAAGGCTTTTTATCATAGGACAAGAAATCAGCCTTCGACAACTTAACCTGTGGAAAAAAAAAATTCTAAGCCCCGGGGTCACAACTTCAGCAAAAATCTGAAATTCTCCAATTCACTCAAAAATGCTGCCAAATTGTTGCAAATTCACCCCTGAAAGGTTTGGTGGTGGAAATAGAAGGCTTTTTATCATAGGACAAGAAATCAGCCTTCGACAACTTAACCTGTGGAAAAAAAAAAAATCTAAGCCCCGGGGTCACAACTTCAGCAAAAATCTGAAATTCTCCAATTCACTCAAAAATGCTGCCAAACTGTTGCAAATTCACCCCTGAAAGGTTTCGTGGTGGAAATAGAAGGCTTTTTATCATAGGACAAGAAATCAGCCTTCGACAACTTAATCTGTGAAAAAAAAAATTTCTAAGCCCCGGGGTCACAACTTCAGCAAAAATCTGAAATTCTCCAATTCACTCAAAAGTGCTGCCAAACTGTTGCAAATTCACCCCTGAAAGGTTTCGTGGTGGAAATAGAAGGCTTTTTATCATAGGACAAGAAATCAGCCTTCGACAACTTAACCTGTGAAAAAAAAAAATCTAAGCCCCGGGGTCACAACTTCAGCAAAAATCTGAAATTATCCAATTCCCTGAAAAATGCTGCCAAACTGTTGCAAATTCACCCCTGAAAGGTTTGGTGGTGGAAATAGAAGGCTTTTTATCATAGGACAAGAAATCAGCCTTCGACAACTTAACCTGTGGAAAAAAAAAATTCTAAGCCCCGGGGTCACAACTTCAGCAAAAATCTGAAATTCTCCAATTCACTCAAAAATGCTGCCAAATTGTTGCAAATTCACCCCTGAAAGGTTTGGTGGTGGAAATAGAAGGCTTTTTATCATAGGACAAGAAATCAGCCTTCGACAACTTAACCTGTGGGGAAAAAAAAAATCTAAGCCCCGGGGTCACAACTTCAGCAAAAATCTGAAATTCTCCAATTCACTCAAAAGTGCTGCCAAACTGTTGCAAATTCACCCCTGAAAGGTTTCGTGGTGGAAATAGAAGGCTTTTTATCATAGGACAAGAAATCAGCCTTCGACAACTTAACCTGTGAAAAAAAAAAATCTAAGCCCCGGGGTCACAACTTCAGCAAAAATCTGAAATTATCCAATTCCCTGAAAAATGCTGCCAAACTGTTGCAAATTCACCCCTGAAAGGTTTGGTGGTGGAAATAGAAGGCTTTTTATCATAGGACAAGAAATCAGCCTTCGACAACTTAACCTGTGGAAAAAAAAAATTCTAAGCCCCGGGGTCACAACTTCAGCAAAAATCTGAAATTCTCCAATTCACTCAAAAATGCTGCCAAATTGTTGCAAATTCACCCCTGAAAGGTTTGGTGGTGGAAATAGAAGGCTTTTTATCATAGGACAAGAAATCAGCCTTCGACAACTTAACCTGTGGGAAAAAAAAAAATCTAAGCCCCGGGGTCACAACTTCAGCAAAAATCTGAAATTCTCCAATTCACTCAAAAATGCTGCCAAACTGTTGCAAATTCACCCCTGAAAGGTTTCGTGGTGGAAATAGAAGGCTTTTTATCATAGGACAAGAAATCAGCCTTCGACAACTTAACCTGTGAAAAAAAAAATTTCTAAGCCCCGGGGTCACAACTTCAGCAAAAATCTGAAATTCTCCAATTCACTCAAAAGTGCTGCCAAACTGTTGCAAATTCACCCCTGAAAGGTTTCGTGGTGGAAATAGAAGGCTTTTTATCATAGGACAAGAAATCAGCCTTCGACAACTTAACCTGTGAAAAAAAAAAATCTAAGCCCCGGGGTCACAACTTCAGCAAAAATCTGAAATTATCCAATTCCCTGAAAAATGCTGCCAAACTGTTGCAAATTCACCCCTGAAAGGTTTGGTGGTGGAAATAGAAGGCTTTTTATCATAGGACAAGAAATCAGCCTTCGACAACTTAACCTGTGGAAAAAAAAAATTCTAAGCCCCGGGGTCACAACTTCAGCAAAAATCTGAAATTCTCCAATTCACTCAAAAATGCTGCCGAATTGTTGCAAATTCACCCCTGAAAGGTTTGGTGGTGGAAATAGAAGGCTTTTTATCATAGGACAAGAAATCAGCCTTCGACAACTTAACCTGTGGAAAAAAAAAAAATCTAAGCCCCGGGGTCACAACTTCAGCAAAAATCTGAAATTCTCCAATTCACTCAAAAATGCTGCCAAACTGTTGCAAATTCACCCCTGAAAGGTTTCGTGGTGGAAATAGAAGGCTTTTTATCATAGGACAAGAAATCAGCCTTCGACAACTTAATCTGTGAAAAAAAATTTTTCTAAGCCCCGGGGTCACAACTTCAGCAAAAATCTGAAATTCTCCAATTCACTCAAAAGTGCTGCCAAACTGTTGCAAATTCACCCCTGAAAGGTTTCGTGGTGGAAATAGAAGGCTTTTTATCATAGGACAAGAAATCAGCCTTCGACAACTTAACCTGTGAAAAAAAAAATCTAAGCCCCGGGGTCACAACTTCAGCAAAAATCTGAAATTATCCAATTGCCTGAAAAATGCTGCCAAACTGTTGCAAATTCACCCCTGAAAGGTTTGGTGGTGGAAATAGAAGGCTTTTTATCATAGGACAAGAAATCAGCCTTCGACAACTTAACCTGTGGAAAAAAAAAATTCTAAGCCCCGGGGTCACAACTTCAGCAAAAATCTGAAATTCTCCAATTCACTCAAAAATGCTGCCAAATTGTTGCAAATTCACCCCTGAAAGGTTTGGTAGTGGAAATAGAAGGCTTTTTATCATAGGACAAGAAATCAGCCTTCGACAACTTAACCTGTGAAAAAAAAAATTTCTAAGCCCCGGGGTCACAGCTTCAGCAAGAATCTGAAATTCTCCAATTCACTCAAAAATGCTGCCAAACTGTTGCAAATTCACCCCTGAAAGGTTTGGTGGTGGAAATAGAAGGCTTTTTATCATAGGACGAGAAATCAGCCTTAGACAACTTAACCTGTGAAAAAAAAAATTCTAAGGCCCGGGGTCACAACTTCAGCAAAAATCTGAAATTCTCCAATTCACTCAAAAATGCTGCCAAATTGTTGCAAATTCACCCCTGAAAGGTTTGGTGGTGGAAATAGAAGGCTTTTTATCATAGGACAAGAAATCAGCCTTCGACAACTTAACCTGTGGGGAAAAAAAATTCTAAGCCCCGGGGTCACAACTTCAGCAAAAATCTGAAATTCTCCAATTCACTCAAAAATGCTGCCAAACTGTTGCAAATTCACCCCTGAAAGGTTTGGTGGTGGATATAGAAGGCTTTTTATCATAGGACAAGAAATCAGCCTTCGACAACTTAACCTGTGAAAAAAAAAAAATTCTAAGCCCCGGGGTCACAACTTCAGCAAAAATCTGAAATTCTCCAATTCACTCAAAAATGCTGCCAAACTGTTGCAAATTCACCCCTGAAAGGTTTGGTGGTGGAAATAGAAGGCTTTTTATCATAGGACAAGAAATCAGCCTTCGACAACTTAACCTGTGAAAAAAAAAAATTCTAAGCCCCGGGGTCACAACTTCAGCAAAAATCTGAAATTCTCCAATTCACTCAAAAATGCTGCCAAATTGTTGCAAATTCACCCCTGAAAGGTTTGGTGGTGGAAATAGAAGGCTTTTTATCATAGGACAAGAAATCAGCCTTCGACAACTTAACCTGTGGGGAAAAAAAATTCTAAGCCCCGGGGTCACAACTTCAGCAAAAATCTGAAATTCTCCAATTCACTCAAAAATGCTGCCAAACTGTTGCAAATTCACCCCTGAAAGGTTTCGTGGTGGAAATAGAAGGCTTTTTATCATAGGACAAGAAATCAGCCTTCGACAACTTAACCTGTGAAAAAAAAAATTTCTAAGCCCCGGGGTCACAACTTCAGCAAAAATCTGAAATTCTCCAATTCACTCAAAAATGCTGCCAAACTGTTGCAAATTCACCCCTGAAAGGTTTCGTGGTGGAAATAGAAGGCTTTTTATCATAGGACAAGATATCAGCCTTCGACAACTTAACCTGTGAAAAAAAAAAATCTAAGCCCCGGGGTCACAACTTCAGCAAAAATCTGAAATTATCCAATTCCCTGAAAAATGCTGCCAAACTGTTGCAAATTCACCCCTGAAAGGTTTGGTGGTGGAAATAGAAGGCTTTTTATCATAGGACAAGAAATCAGCCTTCGACAACTTAACCTGTGGAAAAAAAAAATTCTAAGCCCCGGGGTCACAACTTCAGCAAAAATCTGAAATTCTCCAATTCACTCAAAAATGCTGCCAAATTGTTGCAAATTCACCCCTGAAAGGTTTGGTGGTGGAAATAGAAGGCTTTTTATCATAGGACAAGAAATCAGCCTTCGACAACTTAACCTGTGGGGAAAAAAAAAAATCTAAGCCCCGGGGTCACAACTTCAGCAAAAATCTGAAATTCTCCAATTCACTCAAAAATGCTGCCAAACTGTTGCAAATTCACCCCTGAAAGGTTTCGTGGTGGAAATAGAAGGCTTTTTATCATAGGACAAGAAATCAGCCTTCGACAACTTAACCTGTGAAAAAAAAAAATCTAAGCCCCGGGGTCACAACTTCAGCAAAAATCTGAAATTCTCCAATTCACTCAAAAATGCTGCCAAACTGTTGCAAATTCACCCCTGAAAGGTTTGGTGGTGGAAATAGAAGGCTTTTTATCATAGGACAAGAAATCAGCCTTCGACAACTTAACCTGTGGAAAAAAAATTTTCTAAGCCCCGGGGTCACAACTTCAGCAAAAATCTGAAATTCTCCAATTCACTCAAAAATGCTGCCAAACTGTTGCAAATTCACCCCTGAAAGGTTTCGTGGTGGAAATAGAAGGCTTTTTATCATAGGACAAGATATCAGCCTTCGACAACTTAACCTGTGAAAAAAAAAAATCTAAGCCCCGGGGTCACAACTTCAGCAAAAATCTGAAATTATCCAATTCACTCAAAAATGCTGCCAAATTGTTGCAAATTCACCCCTGAAAGGTTTGGTGGAGGAAATATAAGGCTTTTTATCATAGGACAAGAAATCAGCCTTCGACAACTTAACCTGTGGAAAAAAAAAAATCTAAGCCCCGGGGTCACAACTTCAGCAAAAATCTGAAATTCTCCAATTCACTCAAAAATGCTGCCAAACTGTTGCAAATTCACCCCTGAAAGGTTTCGTGGTGGAAATAGAAGGCTTTTTATCATAGGACAAGAAATCAGCCTTCGACAACTTAACCTGTGAAAAAAAAAATTTCTAAGCCCCGGGGTCACAACTTCAGCAAAAATCTGAAATTCTCCAATTCACTCAAAAGTGCTGCCAAACTGTTGCAAATTCACCCCTGAAAGGTTTCGTGGTGGAAATAGAAGGCTTTTTATCATAGGACAAGAAATCAGCCTTCGACAACTTAACCTGTGAAAAAAAAAAATCTAAGCCCCGGGGTCACAACTTCAGCAAAAATCTGAAATTATCCAATTCCCTGAAAAATGCTGCCAAACTGTTGCAAATTCACCCCTGAAAGGTTTGGTGGTGGAAATAGAAGGCTTTTTATCATAGGACAAGAAATCAGCCTTCGACAACTTAACCTGTGGAAAAAAAAAATTCTAAGCCCCGGGGTCACAACTTCAGCAAAAATCTGAAATTCTCCAATTCACTCAAAAATGCTGCCAAATTGTTGCAAATTCACCCCTGAAAGGTTTGGTGGTGGAAATAGAAGGCTTTTTATCATAGGACAAGAAATCAGCCTTCGACAACTTAACCTGTGGGGAAAAAAAAAATCTAAGCCCCGGGGTCACAACTTCAGCAAAAATCTGAAATTCTCCAATTCACTCAAAAATGCTGCCAAACTGTTGCAAATTCACCCCTGAAAGGTTTCGTGGTGGAAATAGAAGGCTTTTTATCATAGGACAAGAAATCAGCCTTCGACAACTTAACCTGTGAAAAAAAAAATTTCTAAGCCCCGGGGTCACAACTTCAGCAAAAATCTGAAATTCTCCAATTCACTCAAAAGTGCTGCCAAACTGTTGCAAATTCACCCCTGAAAGGTTTCGTGGTGGAAATAGAAGGCTTTTTATCATAGGACAAGAAATCAGCCTTCGACAACTTAACCTGTGAAAAAAAAAAATCTAAGCCCCGGGGTCACAACTTCAGCAAAAATCTGAAATTATCCAATTCCCTGAAAAATGCTGCCAAACTGTTGCAAATTCACCCCTGAAAGGTTTGGTGGTGGAAATAGAAGGCTTTTTATCATAGGACAAGAAATCAGCCTTCGACAACTTAACCTGTGGAAAAAAAAAATTCTAAGCCCCGGGGTCACAACTTCAGCAAAAATCTGAAATTCTCCAATTCACTCAAAAATGCTGCCAAATTGTTGCAAATTCACCCCTGAAAGGTTTGGTGGTGGAAATAGAAGGCTTTTTATCATAGGACAAGAAATCAGCCTTCGACAACTTAACCTGTGGGGAAAAAAAAAATCTAAGCCCCGGGGTCACAACTTCAGCAAAAATCTGAAATTCTCCAATTCACTCAAAAGTGCTGCCAAACTGTTGCAAATTCACCCCTGAAAGGTTTCGTGGTGGAAATAGAAGGCTTTTTATCATAGGACAAGAAATCAGCCTTCGACAACTTAACCTGTGAAAAAAAAAAATCTAAGCCCCGGGGTCACAACTTCAGCAAAAATCTGAAATTATCCAATTCCCTGAAAAATGCTGCCAAACTGTTGCAAATTCACCCCTGAAAGGTTTGGTGGTGGAAATAGAAGGCTTTTTATCATAGGACAAGAAATCAGCCTTCGACAACTTAACCTGTGGAAAAAAAAAATTCTAAGCCCCGGGGTCACAACTTCAGCAAAAATCTGAAATTCTCCAATTCACTCAAAAATGCTGCCAAATTGTTGCAAATTCACCCCTGAAAGGTTTGGTGGTGGAAATAGAAGGCTTTTTATCATAGGACAAGAAATCAGCCTTCGACAACTTAACCTGTGGGAAAAAAAAAAATCTAAGCCCCGGGGTCACAACTTCAGCAAAAATCTGAAATTCTCCAATTCACTCAAAAATGCTGCCAAACTGTTGCAAATTCACCCCTGAAAGGTTTCGTGGTGGAAATAGAAGGCTTTTTATCATAGGACAAGAAATCAGCCTTCGACAACTTAACCTGTGAAAAAAAAAATTTCTAAGCCCCGGGGTCACAACTTCAGCAAAAATCTGAAATTCTCCAATTCACTCAAAAGTGCTGCCAAACTGTTGCAAATTCACCCCTGAAAGGTTTCGTGGTGGAAATAGAAGGCTTTTTATCATAGGACAAGAAATCAGCCTTCGACAACTTAACCTGTGAAAAAAAAAAATCTAAGCCCCGGGGTCACAACTTCAGCAAAAATCTGAAATTATCCAATTCCCTGAAAAATGCTGCCAAACTGTTGCAAATTCACCCCTGAAAGGTTTGGTGGTGGAAATAGAAGGCTTTTTATCATAGGACAAGAAATCAGCCTTCGACAACTTAACCTGTGGAAAAAAAAAATTCTAAGCCCCGGGGTCACAACTTCAGCAAAAATCTGAAATTCTCCAATTCACTCAAAAATGCTGCCAAATTGTTGCAAATTCACCCCTGAAAGGTTTGGTGGTGGAAATAGAAGGCTTTTTATCATAGGACAAGAAATCAGCCTTCGACAACTTAACCTGTGGAAAAAAAAAAAATCTAAGCCCCGGGGTCACAACTTCAGCAAAAATCTGAAATTCTCCAATTCACTCAAAAATGCTGCCAAACTGTTGCAAATTCACCCCTGAAAGGTTTCGTGGTGGAAATAGAAGGCTTTTTATCATAGGACAAGAAATCAGCCTTCGACAACTTAATCTGTGAAAAAAAAAATTTCTAAGCCCCGGGGTCACAACTTCAGCAAAAATCTGAAATTCTCCAATTCACTCAAAAGTGCTGCCAAACTGTTGCAAATTCACCCCTGAAAGGTTTCGTGGTGGAAATAGAAGGCTTTTTATCATAGGACAAGAAATCAGCCTTCGACAACTTAACCTGTGAAAAAAAAAATCTAAGCCCCGGGGTCACAACTTCAGCAAAAATCTGAAATTATCCAATTGCCTGAAAAATGCTGCCAAACTGTTGCAAATTCACCCCTGAAAGGTTTGGTGGTGGAAATAGAAGGCTTTTTATCATAGGACAAGAAATCAGCCTTCGACAACTTAACCTGTGGAAAAAAAAAATTCTAAGCCCCGGGGTCACAACTTCAGCAAAAATCTGAAATTCTCCAATTCACTCAAAAATGCTGCCAAATTGTTGCAAATTCACCCCTGAAAGGTTTGGTAGTGGAAATAGAAGGCTTTTTATCATAGGACAAGAAATCAGCCTTCGACAACTTAACCTGTGAAAAAAAAAATTTCTAAGCCCCGGGGTCACAGCTTCAGCAAGAATCTGAAATTCTCCAATTCACTCAAAAATGCTGCCAAACTGTTGCAAATTCACCCCTGAAAGGTTTGGTGGTGGAAATAGAAGGCTTTTTATCATAGGACGAGAAATCAGCCTTAGACAACTTAACCTGTGAAAAAAAAAATTCTAAGGCCCGGGGTCACAACTTCAGCAAAAATCTGAAATTCTCCAATTCACTCAAAAATGCTGCCAAATTGTTGCAAATTCACCCCTGAAAGGTTTGGTGGTGGAAATAGAAGGCTTTTTATCATAGGACAAGAAATCAGCCTTCGACAACTTAACCTGTGGGGAAAAAAAATTCTAAGCCCCGGGGTCACAACTTCAGCAAAAATCTGAAATTCTCCAATTCACTCAAAAATGCTGCCAAACTGTTGCAAATTCACCCCTGAAAGGTTTGGTGGTGGATATAGAAGGCTTTTTATCATAGGACAAGAAATCAGCCTTCGACAACTTAACCTGTGAAAAAAAAAAAATTCTAAGCCCCGGGGTCACAACTTCAGCAAAAATCTGAAATTCTCCAATTCACTCAAAAATGCTGCCAAACTGTTGCAAATTCACCCCTGAAAGGTTTGGTGGTGGAAATAGAAGGCTTTTTATCATAGGACAAGAAATCAGCCTTCGACAACTTAACCTGTGAAAAAAAAAATTCTAAGCCCCGGGGTCACAACTTCAGCAAAAATCTGAAATTCTCCAATTCACTCAAAAATGCTGCCAAATTGTTGCAAATTCACCCCTGAAAGGTTTGGTGGTGGAAATAGAAGGCTTTTTATCATAGGACAAGAAATCAGCCTTCGACAACTTAACCTGTGGAAAAAAAAATTTCTAAGCCCCGGGGTCACAACTTCAGCAAAAATCTGAAATTCTCCAATTCACTCAAAAATGCTGCCAAACTGTTGCAAATTCACCCCTGAAAGGTTTCGTGGTGGAAATAGAAGGCTTTTTATCATAGGACAAGAAATCAGCCTTCGACAACTTAACCTGTGAAAAAAAAAAATCTAAGCCCCGGGGTCACAACTTCAGCAAAAATCTGAAATTCTCCAATTCACTCAAAAATGCTGCCAAGTTGTTGCAAATTCACCCCTGAAAGGTTTGGTGGTGGAAATAGAAGGCTTTTTATCATAGGACAAGAAATCAGCCTTCGACAACTTAACCTGTGAAAAAAAAAATTCTAAGCCCCGGGGTCACAACTTCAGCAAAAATCTGAAATTCTCCAATTCACTCAAAAATGCTGTCAAACTGTTGCAAATTCACCCCTGAAAGGTTTGGTGGTGGAAATAGAAGGCTTTTTATCATAGGACAAGAAATCAGCCTTCGACAACTTAACCTGTGAAAAAATTTTTTTCTAAGCCCCGGGGTCACAACTTCAGCAAAAATCTGAAATTCTCCAATTCACTCAAAAATGCTGCCAAACTGTTGCAAATTGAGCCCTGAAAGGTTTCGTGGTGGAAATAGAAGGCTTTTTATCATAGGACAAGAAATCAGCCTTTGACAACTTAACCTGTGAAAAAAAAAAATTCTAAGCCCCGGGGTCACAACTTCAGCAAAAATCTGAAATTCTCCAATTCACTCAAAAATGCTGCCAAACTGTTGCAAATTGACCCCTGAAAGGTTTGGTGGTGGAAATAGAAGGCTTTTTATCATAGGACAAGAAATCAGCCTTCTACAACTTAACCTGTGAAAAAAAAAATTTCTAAGCCCCGGGGTCACAACTTCAGCAAAAATCTGAAATTCTCCAATTCACTCAAAAATGCTGCCAAATTGTTGCAAATTCACCCCTGAAAGGTTTGGTGGTGGAAATAGAAGGCTTTTTATCATAGGACAAGAAATTAGCCTTCGACAACTTAAACTGTGAAAAAATTTTTTTCTAAGCCCGTCGTCACAACTTCAGCAAAAATCTGAAATTCTCCAATTCACTCAATAATGCTGCCAAACTGTTGCAAATTCACCCCTGAAAGGTTTCGTGGTGGAAATAGAAAGCTTTTTATCATAGGACAAGAAATCAGCCTTCAACAACTTAACCTGTGAAAAAAAAAATTTCTAAGCCCCGGGGTCACAACTTCAGCAAAAATCTGAAATTCTCCAATTCACTCAAAAATGCTGCCAAACTGTTGTAAATTGACCCTTGAAAGGTTTGGTGGTGGAAATAGAAGGATTTTTATCATAGGACAAGAAATCAGCCTTCGACAACTTAACCTGTGAAAAAAAAAATTTCTAAGCCCCGGGGTCACAACTTCAGCAAGAATCTGAAATTCTCCAATTCACTCAAAAATGCTTCCAAACTGTTGCAAATTCACCCTTGAAAGGTTTGGTGGTGGAAATAGAAGGCTTTTTATCATAGGACAAGAAATCAGCCTTCGACAACTTAACCTGTGAAAAAAAAAATTTCTAAGCCCCGGGGTCACAACTTCAGCAAGAATCTGAAATTCTCCATTTCACTCAAAAATGCTGCCAAACTGTTGCAAATTCACCCCTGAAAGGTTTCGTGGTGGAAATAGAAGGCTTTTTATCATAGGACAAGAAATCAGCCTTCGACAACTTAGCCTGTGAAAAAAATTTTTTCTAAGCCCCGGGGTCACAACTTCAGCAAAAATCTGAAATTCTCCAATTCACTCAAAAATGCTGCCAAACTGTTGCAAATTCACCCCTGAAAGGTTTGGTGGTGGAAATAGAAGGCTTTTTATCATAGGACAAGAAATCAGCCTTCGACAACTTAACCTGTGAAAAAAAAAAATTCTAAGCCCCGGGGTCACAACTTCTGCAAAAATCTGAAATTCTCCAATTCACTCAAAAATGCTGCCAAACTGTTGCAAATTGACCCCTGAAAGGTTTGGTGGTGGAAATAGAAGGCTTTTTATCATAGGACAAGAAATCAGCCTTCGACAACTTAACCTGTGAAAAAAATTTTTTCTAAGCCCCGGGGTCACAACTTCAGCAAAAATCTGAAATTATCCAATTCACTCAAAAATGCTGCCAAATTGTTGCAAATTCACCCCTGAAAGGTTTGGTGGTGGAAATAGAAGGCTTTTTATCATAGGACAAGAAATCAGCCTTCGACAACTTAACCTGTGGGAAAAAAAAATTCTAAGCCCCGGGGTCACAACTTCAGCAAAAATCTGAAATTCTCCAATTCACTCAAAAATGCTGCCAAACTGTTGCAAATTCACCCCTGAAAGGTTTCGTGGTGGAAATAGAAGGCTTTTTATCATAGGACAAGAAATCAGCCTTCGACAACTTAACCTGTGGAAAAAAAAAATTTCTAAGCCCCGGGGTCACAGCTTCAGCAAAAATCTGAAATTCTCCAATTCACTCAAAAATGCTGCCAAACTGTTGCAAATTGAGCCCTGAAAGGTTTGGTGGTAGAAATAGAAGGCTTTTTATCATAGGACAAGAAATCAGCCTTCGACAACTTAACCTGTGAAAAAAAAAAATTCTAAGCCCCGGGGTCACAGCTTCAGCAAGAATCTGAAATTCTCCAATTCACTCAAAAATGCTGCCAAACTGTTGCAAATTCACCCCTGAAAGGTTTGGTGGTGGAAATAGAAGGCTTTTTATCATAGGACAAGAAATCAGCCTTCGACAACTTAACCTGTGAAAAAAAAATTTTCTAAGCCCCGGCGGCACAACTTCAGCAAAAATCTGAAATTCTCCAATTCACTCAAAAATGCTGCCAAACTGTTGCAAATTCACCCCTGAAAGGTTTCGTGGTGGAAATAGAAGGCTTTTTATCATAGGACAAGAAATCAGCCTTCAACAACTTAACCTGTGGAAAAAAAAAATTCTAAGCCCCGGGGTCACAACTTCAGCAAAAATCTGAAATTCTCCAATTCACTCAAAAATGCTGCCAAACTGTTGGAAATTGACCCCTGAAAGGTTTGGTGGTGGAAATAGAAGGCTTTTTATCATAGGACAAGAAATCAGCCTTCGACAACTTAACCTGTGGAAAAAAAAAAAATCTAAGCCCCGGGGTCACAACTTCAGCAAAAATCTGAAATTCTCCAATTCACTCAAAAATGCTGCCAAACTGTTGCAAATTCACCCCTGAAAGGTTTGGTGGTGGAAATAGAAGGCTTTTTATCATAGGACAAGAAATCAGCCATCGACAACTTAACCTGTGAAAAAAATTTTTTCTAAGCCCCGGGGTCACAACTTCAGCAAAAATCTGAAATTCTCCAATTCACTCAAAAATGCTGCCAAACTGTTGCAAATTCACCCCTGAAAGGTTTGGTGGTAGAAATAGAAGGCTTTTTATCATAGGACAAGAAATCAGCCTTCGACAACTTAACCTGTGAAAAAAAAAATTTCGAAGCCCCGGGGTCACAACTTCAGCATGAATCTGAAATTATCCAAATCACTCAAAAATGCTGCCAAACTGTTGCAAATTCACCCCTGAAAGGTTTGGTGGTAGAAATAGAAGGCTTTTTATCATAGGACAAGAAATCAGCCTTCGACAACTTAACCTGTGAAAAAAAAAATTTCTAAGCCCCGGGGTCACAACTTCAGTAAGAATCTGAAATTCTCCAATTCAATCAAAAATGCTGCCAAACTGTTGCAAATTCACCCCTGAAAGGTTTGGTGGTGGAAATAGAAGGCTTTTTATCATAGGAGAAGAAATCAGCCTTCGACAACTTAACCTGTGAAAAAAATTTTTTCTAAGCCCCGGGGTCACAAGTTCAGCAAAAATCTGAAATTCTCCAATTCACTCAAAAATGCTGCCAAACTGTTGCAAATTCACCCCTGAAAGGTTTGGTGGTGGAAATAGAAGGCTTTTTATCATAGGACAAGAAATCAGCCTTCGACAACTTAACCTGTGAAAAAAAAAAATTCTAAGCCCCCGGGGTCACAACTTCAGCAAAAATCTGAAATTATCCAATTCACTCAAAAATGCTGCCAAACTGTTGCAAATTGACCCCTGAAAGGTTTGGTGGTGGACATAGAAGGCTTTTTATCATAGGACAAGAAATCAGCCTTCGACAACTTAACCTGTGAAAAAAAAAATTTCTAAGCCCCGGGGTCACAACTTCAGCAAAAATCTGAAATTATCCAATTCACTCAAAAATGCTGCCAAATTGTTGCAAATTCACCCCTGAAAGGTTTGGTGGTGGAAATAGAAGGCTTTTTATCATAGGACAAGAAATCAGCCTTCGACAACTTAACCTGTGAAAAAAAAAATTCTAATCCCCGGGGTCACAACTTCAGCAAAAATCTGAAATTATCCAATTCACTCAAAAATGCTGCCAAATTGTTGCAAATTCCCCCCTGAAAGGTTTCGTGGTGGAAATAGAAGGCTTTTTATCATAGGACAAGAAATCAGCCTTCGACAAATTAACCTGTGAAAAAAAAAAATTCTAAGCCCCGGGGTCACAACTTCAGCAAAAATCTGAAATTCTCCAATTCACTCAAAAATGCTGCCAAACTGTTGCAAATTGACCCCTGAAAGGTTTGGTGGTGGAAATAGAAGGCTTTTTATCATAGGACAAGAAATCAGCCTTCGACAACTTAACCTGTGAAAAAAATTTTTTCTAAGCCCCGGGGTCACAACTTCAGCAAAAATCTGAAATTATCCAATTCACTCAAAAATGCTGCCAAATTGTTGCAAATTCACCCCTGAAAGGTTTGGTGGTGGAAATAGAAGGCTTTTTATCATAGGACAAGAAATCAGCCTTCGACAACTTAACCTGTGGGAAAAAAAAATTCTAAGCCCCGGGGTCACAACTTCAGCAAAAATCTGAAATTCTCCAATTCATTCAAAAATGCTGCCAAACTGTTGCAAATTCACCCCTGAAAGGTTTCGTGGTGGAAATAGAAGGCTTTTTATCATAGGACAAGAAATCAGCCTTCGACAACTTAACCTGTGGAAAAAAAAATTTCTAAGCCCCGGGGTCACAGCTTCAGCAAAAATCTGAAATTCTCCAATTCACTCAAAAATGCTGCCAAACTGTTGCAAATTGAGCCCTGAAAGGTTTGGTGGTAGAAATAGAAGGCTTTTTATCATAGGACAAGAAATCAGCCTTCGACAACTTAACCTGTGAAAAAAAAAAATTCTAAGCCCCGGGGTCACAGCTTCAGCAAGAATCTGAAATTCTCCAATTCACTCAAAAATGCTGCCAAACTGTTGCAAATTCACCCCTGAAAGGTTTGGTGGTGGAAATAGAAGGCTTTTTATCATAGGACAAGAAATCAGCCTTCGACAACTTAACCTGTGAAAAAAAAAATTTCTAAGCCCCGGGGTCACAACTTCAGTAAGAATCTGAAATTCTCCAATTCAATCAAAAATGCTGCCAAACTGTTGCAAATTCACCCCTGAAAGGTTTGGTGGTGGAAATAGAAGGCTTTTTATCATAGGAGAAGAAATCAGCCTTCGACAACTTAACCTGTGAAAAAAATTTTTTCTAAGCCCCGGGGTCACAAGTTCAGCAAAAATCTGAAATTCTCCAATTCACTCAAAAATGCTGCCAAACTGTTGCAAATTCACCCCTGAAAGGTTTGGTGGTGGAAATAGAAGGCTTTTTATCATAGGACAAGAAATCAGCCTTCGACAACTTAACCTGTGAAAAAAAAAAATTCTAAGCCCCCGGGGTCACAACTTCAGCAAAAATCTGAAATTATCCAATTCACTCAAAAATGCTGCCAAACTGTTGCAAATTGACCCCTGAAAGGTTTGGTGGTGGACATAGAAGGCTTTTTATCATAGGACAAGAAATCAGCCTTCGACAACTTAACCTGTGAAAAAAAAAATTTCTAAGCCCCGGGGTCACAACTTCAGCAAAAATCTGAAATTATCCAATTCACTCAAAAATGCTGCCAAATTGTTGCAAATTCACCCCTGAAAGGTTTGGTGGTGGAAATAGAAGGCTTTTTATCATAGGACAAGAAATCAGCCTTCGACAACTTAACCTGTGAAAAAAAAAATTCTAATCCCCGGGGTCACAACTTCAGCAAAAATCTGAAATTATCCAATTCACTCAAAAATGCTGCCAAATTGTTGCAAATTCCCCCCTGAAAGGTTTCGTGGTGGAAATAGAAGGCTTTTTATCATAGGACAAGAAATCAGCCTTCGACAAATTAACCTGTGAAAAAAAAAAATTCTAAGCCCCGGGGTCACAACTTCAGCAAAAATCTGAAATTCTCCAATTCACTCAAAAATGCTGCCAAACTGTTGCAAATTGACCCCTGAAAGGTTTGGTGGTGGAAATAGAAGGCTTTTTATCATAGGACAAGAAATCAGCCTTCGACAACTTAACCTGTGAAAAAAATTTTTTCTAAGCCCCGGGGTCACAACTTCAGCAAAAATCTGAAATTATCCAATTCACTCAAAAATGCTGCCAAATTGTTGCAAATTCACCCCTGAAAGGTTTGGTGGTGGAAATAGAAGGCTTTTTATCATAGGACAAGAAATCAGCCTTCGACAACTTAACCTGTGGGAAAAAAAAATTCTAAGCCCCGGGGTCACAACTTCAGCAAAAATCTGAAATTCTCCAATTCACTCAAAAATGCTGCCAAACTGTTGCAAATTCACCCCTGAAAGGTTTCGTGGTGGAAATAGAAGGCTTTTTATCATAGGACAAGAAATCAGCCTTCGACAACTTAACCTGTGGAAAAAAAAATTTCTAAGCCCCGGGGTCACAGCTTCAGCAAAAATCTGAAATTCTCCAATTCACTCAAAAATGCTGCCAAACTGTTGCAAATTGAGCCCTGAAAGGTTTGGTGGTAGAAATAGAAGGCTTTTTATCATAGGACAAGAAATCAGCCTTCGACAACTTAACCTGTGAAAAAAAAAAATTCTAAGCCCCGGGGTCACAGCTTCAGCAAGAATCTGAAATTCTCCAATTCACTCAAAAATGCTGCCAAACTGTTGCAAATTCACCCCTGAAAGGTTTGGTGGTGGAAATAGAAGGCTTTTTATCATAGGACAAGAAATCAGCCTTCGACAACTTAACCTGTGAAAAAAAAATTTTCTAAGCCCCAGCGGCACAACTTCAGCAAAAATCTGAAATTCTCCAATTCACTCAAAAATGCTGCCAAACTGTTGCAAATTCACCCCTGAAAGGTTTCGTGGTGGAAATAGAAGGCTTTTTATCATAGGACAAGAAATCAGCCTTCAACAACTTAACCTGTGGGGAAAAAAAATTCTAAGCCCCGGGGTCACAACTTCAGCAAAAATCTGAAATTCTCCAATTCACTCAAAAATGCTGCCAAACTGTTGGAAATTGACCCCTGAAAGGTTTGGTGGTGGAAATAGAAGGCTTTTTATCATAGGACAAGAAATCAGCCTTCGACAACTTAACCTGTGAAAAAAAAAATTTCTAAGCCCCGGGGTCACAACTTCAGCAAAAATCTGAAATTCTCCAATTCACTCAAAAATGCTGCCAAACTGTTGCAAATTCACCCCTGAAAGGTTTGGTGGTGGAAATAGAAGGCTTTTTATCATAGGACAAGAAATCAGCCTTCGACAACTTAACCTGTGAAAAAAATTTTTTCTAAGCCCCGGGGTCACAACTTCAGCAAAAATCTGAAATTCTCCAATTCACTCAAAAATGCTGCCAAACTGTTGCAAATTCACCCCTGAAAGGTTTGGTGGTAGAAATAGAAGGCTTTTTATCATAGGACAAGAAATCAGCCTTCGACAACTTAACCTGTGAAAAAAAAAATTTCTAAGCCCCGGGGACACAACTTCAGCAAGAATCTGAAATTCTCCAATTCACTCAAAAATGCTGCCAAACTGTTGCAAATTCACCCCTGAAAGGTTTGGTGGTGGAAATAGAAGGCTTTTTATCATAGGAGAAGAAATCAGCCTTCGACAACTTAACCTGTGAAAAAAATTTTTTCTAAGCCCCGGGGTCACAAGTTCAGCAAAAATATGAAATTCTCCAATTCACTCAAAAATGCTGCCAAACTGTTGCAAATTCACCCCTGAAAGGTTTGGTGGTGGAAATAGAAGGCTTTTTACCATAGGACAAGAAATCAGCCTTCGACAACTTAACCTGTGAAAAAAAAAATTTCTAAGCCCCCGGGGTCACAACTTCAGCAAAAATCTGAAATTATCCAATTCACTCAAAAATGCTGCCAAACTGTTGCAAATTGACCCCTGAAAGGTTTGTTGGTGGACATAGAAGGCTTTTTATCATAGGACAAGAAATCAGCCTTCGACAACTTAACCTGTGAAAAAAAAATTTTCTAAGCCCCGGGGTCACAACTTCAGCAAAAATCTGAAATTATCCAATTCACTCAAAAATGCTGCCAAATTGTTGCAAATTCACCCCTGAAAGGTTTGGTGGTGGAAATAGAAGGCTTTTTATCATAGGACAAGAAATCAGCCTTCGACAACTTAACCTGTGAAAAAAAAAATTCTAATCCCCAGGGTCACAACTTCAGCAAAAATCTGAAATTATCCAATTCACTCAAAAATGCTGCCAAATTGTTGCAAATTCCCCCCTGAAAGGTTTGGTGGTGGAAATAGAAGGCTTTTTATCATAGGACAAGAAATCAGCCTTCGACAACTTAACGTGTGAAAAAAATTTTTTCTAAGCCCCGGGGTCACAACTTCAGCAAAAATCTGAAATTCTCCAATTCACTCAAAAATGCTGCCAAACTGTTGCAAATTCACCCCTGAAAGATTTCGTGGTGTAAATAGAAGGCTTTTTATCATAGGATAAGAAATCAGCCTTCTACAACTTAACCTGTGAAAAAAAAAATTTCTAAGCCCCGGGGTCACAACTTCAGCAAAAATCTGAAATTATCCAATTCACTCAAAAGTGTTGCCAAATTGTTGCAAATTCACCCCTGAAAGGTTTGGTGGTGGAAATAGAAGGCTTTTTATCATAGGACAAGAAATCAGCCTTCGACAACTTAACCTGTGAAAAAAAAAATTTCTAAGCCCCGGGGTCACAACTTCAGCAAAAATCTGAAATTATCCAATTCACTCAAAAATGCTGCCAAATTGTTGCAAATTCCCCCCTGAAAGGTTTGGTGGTGGAAATAGAAGGCTTTTTATCATAGGACAAGAAATCAGCCTTCGACAACTTAACCTGTGAAAAAAATTTTTTCTAAGCCCCGGGGTCACAACTTCAGCAAAAATCTGAAATTCTCCAATTCACTCAAAAATGCTGCCAAACTGTTGCAAATTCACCCCTGAAAGGTTTCGTGGTGGAAATAGAAGGCTTTTTATCATAGGACAAGAAATCAGCCTTCGACAACTTAACCTGTGAAAAAAAAAAATTTCTAAGCCCCGGGGTCACAACTTCAGCAAAAATCTGAAATTATCCAATTCACTCAAAAATGCTGCCAAATTGTTGCAAATTCACCCCTGAAAGGTTTGGTGGTGGAAATAGAAGGCTTTTTATCATAGGACAAGAAATCAGCCTTCAACAACTTAACCTGTGAAAAAATTTTTTTCTAAGCCCCGGGGTCACAACTTCAGCAAAAATCTGAAATTATCCAATTCACTCAAAAATGCTGCCAAATTGTTGCAAATTCACCCCTGAAAGGTTTGGTGGTGGAAATAGAAGGCTTTTTATCATAGGACAAGAAATCAGCCTTCGACAACTTAACCTGTGGGGAAAAAAAATTTCTAAGCCCCGGAGTCACAGCTTCAGCAAGAATCTGAAATTCTCCAATTCACTCAAAAATGCTGCCAAACTGTTGCAAATTCACCCCTGAAAGGTTTGGTGGTGGAAATAGAAGGCTTTTTATCATAGGACAAGAAATCAGCCTTCGACAACTTAACCTGTGAAAAAAAAAATTTCTAAGCCCCGGGGTCACAACTTCAGCAAAAATCTGAAATTATCCAATTCACTCAAAAATGCTGCCAAATTGTTGCAAATTCCCCCCTGAAAGGTTTGGTGGTGGAAATAGAAGGCTTTTTATCATAGGACAAGAAATCAGCCTTCGACAACTTAACCTGTGAAAAAAAATTTTTCTAAGCCCCGGGGTCACAACTTCAGCAAAAATCTGAAATTCTCCAATTCACTCAAAAATGCTGCCAAACTGTTGCAAATTCACCCCTGAAAGGTTTCGTGGTGGAAATAGAAGGCTTTTTATCATAGGACAAGAAATCAGCCTTCGACAACTTAACCTGTGAAAAAAAAAATTTCTAAGCCCCGGGGTCACAACTTCAGCAAAAATCTGAAATTATCCAATTCACTCAAAAATGCTGCCAAATTGTTGCAAATTCACCCCTGAAAGGTTTGGTGGTGGAAATAGAAGGCTTTTTATCATAGGACAAGAAATCAGCCTTCAACAACTTAACCTGTGAAAAAAAATTTTTCTAAGCCCCGGGGTCACAACTTCAGCAAAAATCTGAAATTATCCAATTCACTCAAAAATGCTGCCAAATTGTTGCAAATTCACCCCTGAAAGGTTTGGTGGTGGAAATAGAAGGCTTTTTATCATAGGACAAGAAATCAGCCTTCGACAACTTAACCTGTGGGGAAAAAAAATTTCTAAGCCCCGGGGTCACAGCTTCAGCAAGAATCTGAAATTCTCCAATTCACTCAAAAATGCTGCCAAACTGTTGCAAATTCACCCCTGAAAGGTTTGGTGGTGGAAATAGAAGGCTTTTTATCATAGGACAAGAAATCAGCCTTCGACAACTTAACCTGTGAAAAAAAAATTTTCTAAGCCCCGGCGGCACAACTTCAGCAAAAATCTGAAATTCTCCAATTCACTCAAAAATGCTGCCAAACTGTTGCAAATTCACCCCTGAAAGGTTTCGTGGTGGAAATAGAAGGCTTTTTATCATAGGACAAGAAATCAGCCTTCAACAACTTAACCTGTGGGAAAAAAAAATTCTAAGCCCCGGGGTCACAACTTCAGCAAAAATCTGAAATTATCCAATTCACTCAAAAATGCTGCCAAACTGTTGCAAATTCACCCCTGAAAGGTTTGGTGGTAGAAATAGAAGGCTTTTTATCATAGGACAAGAAATCAGCCTTCGACAACTTAACCTGTGAAAAAAAAAATTTCTAAGCCCCGGGGTCACAACTTCAGCATGAATCTGAAATTATCCAAATCACTCAAAAATGCTGCCAAACTGTTGCAAATTCACCCCTGAAAGGTTTGGTGGTAGAAATAGAAGGCTTTTTATCATAGGACAAGAAATCAGCCTTCGACAACTTATCCTGTGAAAAAAAAAATTTCTAAGCCCCGGGGTCACAACTTCAGCAAGAATCTGAAATTCTCCAATTCACTCAAAAATGCTGCCAAACTGTTGCAAATTCACCCCTGAAAGGTTTGGTGGTGGAAATAGAAGGCTTTTTATCATAGGAGAAGAAATCAGCCTTCGACAACTTAACCTGTGAAAAAAATTTTTTCTAAGCCCCGGGGTCACAAGTTCAGCAAAAATCTGAAATTCTCCAATTCACTCAAAAATGCTGCCAAACTGTTGCAAATTCACCCCTGAAAGGTTTGGTGGTGGAAATAGAAGGCTTTTTATCATAGGACAAGAAATCAGCCTTCGACAACTTAACCTGTGAAAAAAAAAATTTCTAAGCCCCCGGGGTCACAACTTCAGCAAAAATCTGAAATTATCCAATTCACTCAAAAATGCTGCCAAACTGTTGCAAATTGACCCCTGAAAGGTTTGGTGGTGGACATAGAAGGCTTTTTATCATAGGACAAGAAATCAGCCTTCGACAACTTAACCTGTGAAAAAAATTTTTTCTAAGCCCCGGGGTCACAACTTCAGCAAAAATCTGAAATTATCCAATTCACTCAAAAATGCTGCCAAATTGTTGCAAATTCACCCCTGAAAGGTTTGGTGGTGGAAATAGAAGGCTTTTTATCATAGGACAAGAAATCAGCCTTCGACAACTTAACCTGTGAAAAAAAAAATTTCTAAGCCCCGGGGTCACAACTTCAGCAAGAATCTGAAATTCTCCAATTCACTCAAAAATGCTGCCAAACTGTTGCAAATTCACCCCTGAAAGGTTTGGTGGTGGAAATAGAAGGCTTTTTATCATAGGAGAAGAAATCAGCCTTCGACAACTTAACCTGTGAAAAAAAAATTTTCTAAGCCCCGGGGTCACAAGTTCAGCAAAAATCTGAAATTCTCCAATTCACTCAAAAATGCTGCCAAACTGTTGCAAATTCACCCCTGAAAGATTTGGTGGTGGACATAGAAGGCTTTTTATCATAGGACAAGAAATCAGCCTTCGACAACTTAACCTGTGAAAAAAAAATTTTTCTAAGCCCCGGGGTCACAACTTCAGCAAAAATCTGAAATTATCCAATTCACTCAAAAATGCTGCCAAATTGTTGCAAATTCACCCCTGAAAGGTTTGGTGGTGGAAATAGAAGGCTTTTTATCATAGGACAAGAAATCAGCCTTCGACAATTTAACCTGTGGGGAAAAAAAATTCTAAGCCCCGGGGTCACAACTTCAGCAAAAATCTGAAATTCTCCAATTCACTCAAAAATGCTGCCAAATTGTTGCAAATTCACCCCTGAAAGGTTTCGTAGTGGAAATAGAAGGCTTTTTATCATAGGACAAGAAATCAGCCCTCGACAACTTAACGTGTGAAAAAAAATTTTACTAAGCCCCGGGGTCACAACTTCAGCAAGAATCTGAAATTCTCCAATTCACTCAAAAATGCTGCCAAACTGTTGCAAATTCACCCCTGAAAGGTTTGGTGGTGGAAATAGAAGGCTTTTTATCATAGGAGAAGAAATCAGCCTTCGACAACTTAACCTGTGAAAAAAAAATTTTCTAAGCCCCGGGGTCACAAGTTCAGCAAAAATCTGAAATTCTCCAATTCACTCAAAAATGCTGCCAAACTGTTGCAAATTCACCCCTGAAAGATTTGGTGGTGGACATAGAAGGCTTTTTATCATAGGACAAGAAATCAGCCTTCGACAACTTAACCTGTGAAAAAAAAATTTTTCTAAGCCCCGGGGTCACAACTTCAGCAAAAATCTGAAATTATCCAATTCACTCAAAAATGCTGCCAAATTGTTGCAAATTCACCCCTGAAAGGTTTGGTGGTGGAAATAGAAGGCTTTTTATCATAGGACAAGAAATCAGCCTTCGACAATTTAACCTGTGGGGAAAAAAAATTCTAAGCCCCGGGGTCACAACTTCAGCAAAAATCTGAAATTCTCCAATTCACTCAAAAATGCTGCCAAATTGTTGCAAATTGACCCCTGAAAGGTTGGGTGGTGGACATAGAAGGCTTTTTATCATAGGACAAGAAATCAGCCTTCGACAACTTAACCTGTGAAAAAAAATTTTTCTAAGCCCCGGGGTCACAACTTCAGCAAAAATCTGAAATTCTCCAATTCACTCAAAAATGCTGCCAAATTGTTGCAAATTGACCCCTGAAAGGTTTGGTGGTGGAAATAGAAGGCTTTTTATCATAGGACAAGAAATCAGCCTTCGACAACTTAACCTGTGAAAAAAAAAAATTCTAATCCCCGGGGTCACAACTTCAGCAAAAATCTGAAATTATCCAATTCACTCAAAAATGCTGCCAAATTGTTGCAAATTCACCCCTGAAAGGTTTCGTGGTGGAAATAGAAGGCTTTTTATCATAGGACAAGAAATCAGCCTTCGACAACTTAACGTGTGAAAAAAAAATTTTCTAAGCCCCGGGGTCACAACTTCAGCAAAAATCTGAAATTCTCCAATTCACTCAAAAATGCTGCCAAACTGTTGCAAATTCACCCCTGAAAGATTTCGTGGTGTAAATAGAAGGCTTTTTATCATAGGATAAGAAATCAGCCTTCTACAACTTAACCTGTGAAAAAAAAAATTCTAAGCCCCGGGGTCACAACTTCAGCAAAAATCTGAAATTATCCAATTCACTCAAAAGTGTTGCCAAATTGTTGCAAATTCACCCCTGAAAGGTTTGGTGGTGGAAATAGAAGGCTTTTTATCATAGGACAAGAAATCAGCCTTCGACAACTTAACCTGTGAAAAAAAAAATTTCTAAGCCCCGGGGTCACAACTTCAGCAAGAATCTGAAATTCTCCAATTCACTCAAAAATGCTGAGAAACTGTTGCAAATTCACCCCTGAAAGGTTTCGTGGTGGAAATAGAAGGCTTTTTATCATAGGATAAGAAATCAGCCTTCTACAACTTAACCTGTGAAAAAAAAAATTCTAAGCCCCGGGGTCACAACTTCAGCAAAAATCTGAAATTATCCAATTCACTCAAAAATGCTGCCAAATTGTTGCAAATACACCCCTGAAAGGTTTGGTGGTGGAAATAGAAGGCTTTTTATCATAGGACAAGAAATCAGCCTTCAACAACTTAACCTGTGAAAAAAAATTTTTCTAAGCCCCGGGGTCACAACTTCAGGAAAAATCTGAAATTCTCCAATTCACTCAAAAATGCTGCCAAACTGTTGCAAATTCACCCCTGAAAGGTTTCGTGGTGGAAATAGAAGGCTTTTTATCATAGGACAAGAAATCAGCCTTCGACAACTTAACCTGTGAAAAAAAAATTTTCTAAGCACCGGGGTCACAACTTCAGCAAAAATCTGAAATTATCCAATTCACTCAAAAATGCTGCCAAATTGTTGCAAATTCACCCCTGAAAGGTTTGGTGGTGGAAATAGAAGGCTTTTTATCATAGGACAAGAAATCAGCCTTCGACAACTTAACCTGTGGGGAAAAAAAAATTCTAAGCCCCGGGGTCACAACTTCAGCAAAAATCTGAAATTCTCCAATTCACTCAAAAAGGCTGCCAAACTGTTGCAAATTCACCCCTGAAAGGTTTGGTGATGGACATAGAAGGCTTTTTATCATAGGACAAGAAATCAGCCTTCTACAACTTAACCTGTGAAAAAAAAATTTCTAAGCCCCGGGGTCACAACTTCAGCAAAAATCTGAAATTATCCAACTCACTCAAAAGTGCTGCCAAATTGTTGCAAATTCACCCCTGAAAGGTTTGGTGGTGGAAATAGAAGGCTTTTTATCATAGGACAAGAAATCAGCCTTCGACAACTTAACCTGTGAAAAAAAAAATTTCTAAGCCCCGGGGTCACAACTTCAGCAAAAATCTGAAATTACCCAATTCACTCAAAAATGCTGCCAAATTGTTGCAAATTCACCCCTGAAAGGTTTCGTGGTGGAAATAGAAGGCTTTTTATCATAGGACAAGAAATCAGCCTTCGACAACTTAACCTGTGAAAAAAAAAATTTCTAAGCCCCGGGGTCACAACTTCAGCAAAAATCTGAAATTTTCCAATTCACTCAAAAATGCTGCCAAACTGTTGCAAATTCACCCCTGAAAGGTTTGGTGGTGGAAATAGAAGGCTTTTTATCATAGAACAAGAAATCAGCATTCGACAACTTAACCTGTGAAAAAAAAAATTCTAAGCCCCGGGGTCACAACTTCAGCAAAAATCTGAAATTATCCAATTCATTCAAAAATGCTGCCAAATTGTTGCAAATTCACCGCTGAAAGGTTTGGTGGTGGACATAGAAGGCTTTTTATCATAGGACAAGAAATCAGCCTTCGACAACTTAACCTGTGAAAAAAAAAATTTCTAAGCCCCGGGGTCACAACTTCAGCAAAAATCTGAAATTCTCCAATTCACTCAAAAATGTTGCCAAACTGTTGCAAATTCACCCCTGAAAGGTTTGGTGGTGGACATAGAAGGCTTTATATCATAGGACAAGAAATCAGCTTTCGACAACTTAACCTGTGAAAAAAAAAATTCTAATCCCCGGGGTCACAACTTCAGCAAGAATCTGAAATTCTCCAATTCACTCAAAAATGCTGCCAAACTGTTGCAAATTCACCCCTGAAAGGTTTGGTGGTGGAAATAGAAGGCTTTTTATCATAGGAGAAGAAATCAGCCTTCGACAACTTAACCTGTGAAAAAAAATTTTTCTAAGCCCCGGGGTCACAAGTTCAGCAAAAATCTGAAATTCTCCAATTCACTCAAAAATGCTGCCAAACTGTTGCAAATTCACCCCTGAAAGATTTGGTGGTGGACATAGAAGGCTTTTTATCATAGGACAAGAAATCAGCCTTCGACAACTTAACCTGTGAAAAAAAAATTTTTCTAAGCCCCGGGGTCACAACTTCAGCAAAAATCTGAAATTATCCAATTCACTCAAAAATGCTGCCAAATTGTTGCAAATTCACCCCTGAAAGGTTTGGTGGTGGAAATAGAAGGCTTTTTATCATAGGACAAGAAATCAGCCTTCGACAATTTAACCTGTGGGGAAAAAAAATTCTAAGCCCCGGGGTCACAACTTCAGCAAAAATCTGAAATTCTCCAATTCACTCAAAAATGCTGCCAAATTGTTGCAAATTGACCCCTGAAAGGTTGGGTGGTGGACATAGAAGGCTTTTTATCATAGGACAAGAAATCAGCCTTCGACAACTTAACCTGTGAAAAAAAATTTTTCTAAGCCCCGGGGTCACAACTTCAGCAAAAATCTGAAATTATCCAATTCACTCAAAAATGCTGCCAAATTGTTGCAAATTCACCCCTGAAAGGTTTGGTGGTGGAAATAGAAGGCTTTTTATCATAGGACAAGAAATCAGCCTTCGACAACTTAACCTGTGAAAAAAAAAAATTCTAATCCCCGGGGTCACAACTTCAGCAAAAATCTGAAATTATCCAATTCACTCAAAAATGCTGCCAAATTGTTGCAAATTCACCCCTGAAAGGTTTCGTGGTGGAAATAGAAGGCTTTTTATCATAGGACAAGAAATCAGCCTTCGACAACTTAACGTGTGAAAAAAAAATTTTCTAAGCCCCGGGGTCACAACTTCAGCAAAAATCTGAAATTCTCCAATTCACTCAAAAATGCTGCCAAACTGTTGCAAATTCACCCCTGAAAGATTTCGTGGTGTAAATAGAAGGCTTTTTATCATAGGATAAGAAATCAGCCTTCTACAACTTAACCTGTGAAAAAAAAAATTCTAAGCCCCGGGGTCACAACTTCAGCAAAAATCTGAAATTATCCAATTCACTCAAAAGTGTTGCCAAATTGTTGCAAATTCACCCCTGAAAGGTTTGGTGGTGGAAATAGAAGGCTTTTTATCATAGGACAAGAAATCAGCCTTCGACAACTTAACCTGTGAAAAAAAAAATTTCTAAGCCCCGGGGTCACAACTTCAGCAAGAATCTGAAATTCTCCAATTCACTCAAAAATGCTGAGAAACTGTTGCAAATTCACCCCTGAAAGGTTTGGTGGTGGAAATAGAAGGCTTTTTATCATAGGACAAGAAATCAGCCTTCGACAACTTAACCTGTGAAAAAAAAAATTTCTAAGCCCCGGGGTCACAACTTCAGCAAAAATCTGAAATTATCCAATTCACTCAAAAATGCTGCCAAATTGTTGCAAATTCACCCCTGAAAGGTTTCGTGGTGGAAATAGAAGGCTTTTTATCATAGGATAAGAAATCAGCCTTCTACAACTTAACCTGTGAAAAAAAAAATTCTAAGCCCCGGGGTCACAACTTCAGCAAAAATCTGAAATTATCCAATTCACTCAAAAGTGTTGCCAAATTGTTGCAAATTCACCCCTGAAAGGTTTGCTGGTGGAAATAGAAGGCTTTTTATCATAGGACAAGAAATCAGCCTTCGACAACTTAACCTGTGAAAAAAAAAATTTCTAAGCCCCGGGGTCACAACTTCAGCAAAAATCTGAAATTATCCAATTCACTCAAAAATGCTGCCAAATTGTTGCAAATTCCCCCCTGAAAGGTTTGGTGGTGGAAATAGAAGGCTTTTTATCATAGGACAAGAAATCAGCCTTCGACAACTTAACCTGTGAAAAAAATTTTTTCTAAGCCCCGGGGTCACAACTTCAGCAAAAATCTGAAATTCTCCAATTCACTCAAAAATGCTGCCAAACTGTTGCAAATTCACCCCTGAAAGGTTTCGTGGTGGAAATAGAAGGCTTTTTATCATAGGACAAGAAATCAGCCTTCGACAACTTAACCTGTGAAAAAAAAAATTTCTAAGCCCCGGGGTCACAACTTCAGCAAAAATCTGAAATTATCCAATTCACTCAAAAATGCTGCCAAATTGTTGCAAATACACCCCTGAAAGGTTTGGTGGTGGAAATAGAAGGCTTTTTATCATAGGACAAGAAATCAGCCTTCGACAACTTAACCTGTGAAAAAAAAAAATTCTAAGCCCCGGGGTCACAACTTCAGCAAAAATCTGAAATTATCCAATTCACTCAAAAATGCTGCCAAATTGTTGCAAATTCCCCCCTGAAAGGTTTGGTGGTGGAAATAGAAGGCTTTTTATCATAGGACAAGAAATCAGCCTTCGACAACTTAACCTGTGAAAAAAATTTTTTCTAAGCCCCGGGGTCACAACTTCAGCAAAAATCTGAAATTCTCCAATTCACTCAAAAATGCTGCCAAACTGTTGCAAATTCACCCCTGAAAGGTTTCGTGGTGGAAATAGAAGGCTTTTTATCATAGGACAAGAAATCAGCCTTCGACAACTTAACCTGTGAAAAAAAAAATTTCTAAGTCCCGGGGTCACAACTTCAGCAAAAATCTGAAATTATCCAATTCACTCAAAAATGCTGCCAAATTGTTGCAAATACACCCCTGAAAGGTTTGGTGGTGGAAATAGAAGGCTTTTTATCATAGGACAAGAAATCAGCCTTCAACAACTTAACCTGTGAAAAAAATTTTTTCTAAGCCCCGGGGTCACAACTTCAGCAAAAATCTGAAATTCTCCAATTCACTCAAAAATCCTGCCAAACTGTTGCAAATTCACCCCTGAAAGGTTTGGTGATGGACATAGAAGGCTTTTTATCATAGGACAAGAAATCAGCCTTCTACAACTTAACCTGTGAAAAAAAAATTTCTAAGCACCGGGGTCACAACTTCAGCAAAAATCTGAAATTATCCAACTCACTCAAAAGTGCTGCCAAATTGTTGCAAATTCACCCCTGAAAGGTTTGGTGGTGGAAATAGAAGGCTTTTTATCATAGGACAAGAAATCAGCCTTCGACAACTTAACCTGTGGGGAAAAAAAAATTTTTCTAAGCCCCGGGGTCACAACTTCAGCAAAAATCTGAAATTCTCCAATTCACTCAAAAATGCTGCCAAACTGTTGCAAATTCACCCCTGAAAGGTTTGGTGATGGACATAGAAGGCTTTTTATCATAGGACAAGAAATCAGCCTTCTACAACTTAACCTGTGAAAAAAAAATTTCTAAGCCCCGGGGTCACAACTTCAGCAAAAATCTGAAATTATCCAACTCACTCAAAAGTGCTGCCAAATTGTTGCAAATTCACCCCTGAAAGGTTTGGTGGTGGAAATAGAAGGCTTTTTATCATAGGACAAGAAATCAGCCTTCGACAACTTAACCTGTGGGAAAAAAAAAATTTCTAAGCCCCGGGGTCACAACTTCAGCAAAAATCTGAAATTACCCAATTCACTCAAAAATGCTGCCAAATTGTTGCAAATTCACCCCTGAAAGGTTTCGTGGTGGAAATAGAAGGCTTTTTATCATAGGACAAGAAATCCGCCTTCGACAACTTAACCTGTGAAAAAAAAATTTTCTAAGCCCCGGGGTCACAACTTCAGCAAAAATCTGAAATTATCCAATTCACTCAAAAATACTGCCAAATTGTTGCAAATTTACCCCTGAAAGGATTGGTGGTGGAAATAGAAGGCTTTTTATCATAGGACAAGAAATCAGCCTTCGACAACTTAACCTGTGGGAAAAAAAAAATTTCTAAGCCCCGGGGTTACAACTTCAGCAAAAATCTGAAATTCTCCAATTCCCTCAAAAATGCTGCCAAACTGTTGCAAATTCACCCCTGAAAGGTTTGGTGGTGGAAATAGAAGGCTTTTTATAATAGGACAAGAAATCAGCCTTCGACAACTTAACCTGTGAAAAAAAAAATTTCTAAGCCCCGGGGTCACAACTTCAGCAAAAATCTGAAATTATCCAATTCACTCAAAAATGCTGCCAAATTGTTGCAAATTCACCCCTGAAAGGTTTGGTGGTGGAAATAGAAGGCTTTTTATCATAGGACAAGAAATCAGCCTTCGACAACTTAACCTGTGAAAAAAAATTTTTCTAACCCCCGGGGTCACAACTTCAGCAAAAATCTGAAATTCTCCTATTCCCTCAAAAATGCTGCCAAACTGTTGCAAATTCACCCCTGAAAGGTTTGGTGGTGGAAATAGAAGGCTTTTTATCATAGGACAAGAAATCAGCCTTCGACAACTTAACCTGTGAGAAAAAAATTTTCTAAGCCCCGGGGTCACAACTTCAGCAAAAATCTGAAATTCTCCAATTCCCTCAAAAATGCTGCCAAACTGTTGCAAATTCACCCCTGAAAGGTTTGGTGGTGGACATAGAAGGCTTTTTATCATAGGACAAGAAATCAGCCTTCGACAACTTAACCTGTGAAAAAAAATTTTTCTAACCCCCGGGGTCACAACTTCAGCAAAAATCTGAAATTCTCCTATTCCCTCAAAAATGCTGCCAAACTGTTGCAAATTCACCCCTGAAAGGTTTGGTGGTGGAAATAGAAGGCTTTTTATCATAGGACAAGAAATCAGCCTTCGACAACTTAACCTGTGAGAAAAAAATTTTCTAAGCCCCGGGGTCACAACTTCAGCAAAAATCTGAAATTCTCCAATTCCCTCAAAAATGCTGCCAAACTGTTGCAAATTCACCCCTGAAAGGTTTGGTGGTGGACATAGAAGGCTTTTTATCATAGGACAAGAAATCAGCCTTCTACAACTTAACCTGTGAAAAAAAAATTTCTAAGCCCCGGGGTCACAACTTCAGCAAAAATCTGAAATTATCCAATTCACTCAAAAGTGCTGCCAAATTGTTGCAAATTGACCCCTGAAAGGTTTGGTGGTGGAAATAGAAGGCTTTTTATCATAGGACAAGAAATCAGCCTTCGACAACTTAACCTGTGGGGAAAAAAAAATTTCTAAGCCCCGGGGTCACAACTTCAGCAAAAATCTGAAATTCTCCAATTCACTCAAAAATGCTGCCAAACTGTTGCAAATTCACCCCTGAAAGGTTTGGTGGTGGAAATAGAAGGCTTTTTATAATAGGACAAGAAATCAGCCTTCGACAACTTAACCTGTGAAAAAAAAAATTTCTAAGCCCCGGGGTCACAACTTCAGCAAAAATCTGAAATTATCCAATTCACTCAAAAGTGCTGCCAAATTGTTGCAAATTGACCCCTGAAAGGTTTGGTGGTGGAAATAGAAGGCTTTTTATCATAGGACAAGAAATCAGCCTTCGACAACTTAACCTGTGGGGAAAAAAAAATTTCTAAGCCCCGGGGTCACAACTTCAGCAAAAATCTGAAATTCTCCAATTCACTCAAAAATGCTGCCAAACTGTTGCAAATTCACCCCTGAAAGGTTTGGTGGTGGAAATAAAGGGCTTTTTATCATAGGACAAGAAATCAGCCTTCGACAACTTAACCTGTGAAAAAATTTTTTTCTAAGCCCCGGGGTCA
This sequence comes from Podarcis liolepis, assembly GCF_965112155.1. Taxonomy (NCBI): domain Eukaryota; kingdom Metazoa; phylum Chordata; class Lepidosauria; order Squamata; family Lacertidae; genus Podarcis; species Podarcis liolepis. The sequence goes on from NC_139557.1 coordinate 10,170,978, forward strand.
CAACTTCAGCAAAAATCTGAAATTATCCAATTCACTCAAAAATGCTGCCAAATTGTTGCAAATTCACCCCTGAAAGGATTGGTGGTGGAAATAGAAGGCTTTTTATCATAGGACAAGAAATCAGCCTTCGACAACTTAACCTGTGAAAAAAAAATTTCTAAGCCCCGGGGTCACAACTTCAGCAAAAATCTGAAATTCTCCAATTCCCTCAAAAATGCTGCCAAATTGTTGCAAATTCACCCCTGAAAGGTTTGGTGGTGGAAATAGAAGGCTTTTTATCATAGGACAAGAAATCAGCCTTCGACAACTTAACCTGTGAAAAAAAAAATTTCTAAGCCCCGGGGTCACAACTTCAGCAAAAATCTGAAATTATCCAATTCACTCAAAAATGCTGCCAAATTGTTGCAAATTCACCCCTGAAAGGTTTGGTGGTGGAAATAGAAGGCTTTTTATCATAGGACAAGAAATCAGCCTTCGACAACTTAACCTGTGAGAAAAAATTTTTCTAAGCCCCGGGGTCACAACTTCAGCAAAAATCTGAAATTCTCCAATTCCCTCAAAAATGCTGCCAAACTGTTGCAAATTCACCCCTGAAAGGTTTGGTGGTGGACATAGAAGGCTTTTTATCATAGGACAAGAAATCAGCCTTCTACAACTTAACCTGTGAAAAAAAAATTTCTAAGCCCCGGGGTCACAACTTCAGCAAAAATCTGAAATTATCCAATTCACTCAAAAGTGCTGCCAAATTGTTGCAAATTCACCCCTGAAAGGTTTGGTGGTGGAAATAGAAGGCTTTTTATCATAGGACAAGAAATCAGCCTTCGACAACTTAACCTGTGAAAAAAAAAATTTCTAAGCCCCGGGGTCACAACTTCAGCAAAAATCTGAAATTCTCCAATTCCCTCAAAAATGCTGCCAAATTGTTGCAAATTCACCCCTGAAAGGTTTGGTGGTGGACATAGAAGGCTTTTTATCATAGGACAAGAAATCAGCCTTCTACAACTTAACCTGTGAAAAAAAAATTTCTAAGCCCCGGGGTCACAGCTTCAGCAAAAATCTGAAATTATGCAATTCACTCAAAAATGCTGCCAAATTGTTGCAAATTCACCCCTGAAAGGATTGGTGGTGGAAATAGAAGGCTTTTTATCATAGGACAAGAAATCAGCCTTCGACAACTTAACCTGTGGGAAAAAAAAAATTCTAATCCCCGGGGTCACAACTTCAGCAAAAATCTGAAATTCTCCAATTCCCTCAAAAATGCTGCCAAACTGTTGCAAATTCACCCCTGAAAGGTTTCGTGGTGGACATAGAAGGCTTTTTATCATAGGACAAGAAATCAGCCTTCGACAACTTAACCTGTGAAAAAAAAAAATTCTAAGCCCCGGGGTCACGACTTCAGCAAAAATCTGAAATTCTCCAATTCACTCAAAAATGCTGCCAAATTGTTGCAAATTCACCCCTGAAAGGTTTGGTGGTGGAAATAGAAGGCTTTTTATCATAGGACAAGAAATCAGCCTTCGACAACTTAACCTGTGGGGGAAAAAAAATTTCTAAGCCCCGGGGTCACAACTTCAGCAAAAATCTGAAATTCTCCAATTCACTCAAAAATGCTGCCAAACTGTTGCAAATTCACCCCTGAAAGGTTTGGTGGTGGACATAGAAGGCTTTTTATCATAGGACAAGAAATCAGCCTTCGACAACTTAACCTGTGAAAAAAAAAATTTCTAAGCCCCGGGGTCATGACTTCAGCAAAAATCTGAAATTATCCAATTCATTCAAAAATGCTGCCAAATTGTTGCAAATTCACCCCTGAAAGGTTTGGTGGTGGAAATAGAAGGCTCTTTAGCATAGGACAAGAAATCAGCCTTCGACAACTTAACCTGTGAAAAAAAAATTTTCTAAGCCCCGGGGTCACAACTTCAGCAAAAATCTGAAATTATCCAATTCACTCAAAAATGCTGCCAAATTGTTGCAAATTCACCCCTGAAAGGTTTGGTGGTGGAAATAGAAGGCTTTTTATCATAGGACAAGAAATCAGCCTTCGACAACTTAACCTGTGAAAAAAAATTTTTCTAACCCCCGGGGTCACAACTTCAGCAAAAATCTGAAATTCTCCTATTCCCTCAAAAATGCTGCCAAACTGTTGCAAATTCACCCCTGAAAGGTTTGGTGTTGGAAATAAAAGGCTTTTTATCATAGGACAAGAAATCAGCCTTCGACAACTTAACCTGTGAAAAAAATTTTTTCTAAGCCCCGGGGTCACAACTTCAGCAAAAATCTGAAATTCTCCAATTCCCTCAAAAATGCTGCCAAACTGTTGCAAATTCACCCCTGAAAGGTTTCGTGGTGGAAATAGAAGGCTTTTTATCATAGGACAAGAAATCAGCCTTCGACAACTTAACCTGTGGGAAAAAAAAAATTTCTAAGCCCCGGGGTCACAACTTCAGCAAAAATCTGAAATTATCCAATTCACTCAAAAATGCTGCCAAATTGTTGCAAATTCACCCCTGAAAGGATTGGTGGTGGAAATAGAAGGCTTTTTATCATAGGACAAGAAATCAGCCTTCGACAACTTAACCTGTGAAAAAAAAAAATTCTAAGCCCCGGGGTCACAACTTCAGCAAAAATCTGAAATTATCCAATTCACTCAAAAATGCTGCCAAACTGTTGCAAATTCACCCCTGAAAGGTTTGGTGGTGGAAATAGAAGGCTTTTGATCATAGGACAAGAAATCAGCCTTCGACAACTTAACCTGTGAAAAAAAAAATTTCTAAGCCCCGGGGTCACAACTTCAGCAAAAATCTGAAATTCTCCAATTCACTCAAAAATGCTGCCAAATTGTTGCAAATTCACCCCTGAAAGGTTTGGTGGTGGAAATAGAAGGCTTTTTATCATAGGACAAGAAATCAGCCTTCGACAACTTAACCTGTGAAAAATTTTTTTTCTAACCCCCGGGGTCACAACTTCAGCAAAAATCTGAAATTCTCCAATTCCCTCAAAAATGCTGCCAAACTGTTGCAAATTCACCCCTGAAAGGTTTCGTGGTGGAAATAGAAGGCTTTTTATCATAGGACAAGAATTCAGCCTTCGACAACTAAACCTGTGAAAAAAAAAAATTCTAAGCCCCGGGGTCACAACTTCAGCAAAAATCTGAAATTATCCAATTCACTCAAAAATGCTGCCAAACTGTTGCAAATTCACCCCTGAAAGGTTTGGTGGTGGAAATAGAAGGCTTTTTATCATAGGACAAGAAATCAGCCTTCGACAACTTAACCTGTGAAAAAAAAAATTTCTAAGCCCCGGGGTCACAACTTCAGCAAAAATCTGAAATTCTCCAATTCACTCAAAAATGCTGCCAAATTGTTGCAAATTCACCCCTGAAAGGTTTGGTGGTGGAAATAGAAGGCTTTTTATCATAGGACAAGAAATCAGCCTTCGACAACTTAACCTGTGAAAAAAATTTTTTCTAACCCCCGGGGTCACAACTTCAGCAAAAATCTGAAATTCTCCAATTCCCTCAAAAATGCTGCCAAACTGTTGCAAATTCACCCCTGAAAGGATTGGTGGTGGAAAGAGAAGGCTTTTTATCATAGGACAAGAAATCAGCCTTCGACAACTTAACCTGTGAAAAAAATTTTTTCTAACCCCCGGGGTCACAACTTCAGCAAAAATCTGAAATTCTCCTATTCCCTCAAAAATGCTGCCAAACTGTTGGATATTCACCCCTGAAAGGTTTGGTGTTGGAAATAAAAGGCTTTTTATCATAGGACAAGAAATCAGCCTTCGACAACTTAACCTGTGAAAAAAAATTTTTCTAAGCCCCGGGGTCACAACTTCAGCAAAAATCTGAAATTCTCCAATTCCCTCAAAAATGCTGCCAAACTGTTGCAAATTCACCCCTGAAAGGTTTCGTGGTGGAAATAGAAGGCTTTTTATCATAGGACAAGAAATCAGCCTTCGACAACTTAACCTGTGGGAAAAAAAAAATTCTAAGCCCCGGGGTTAGAACGTCAGCAAAAATCTGAAATTATCCAATTCACTCAAAAATGCTGCCAAATTGTTGCAAATTCACCCCTGAAAGGATTGGTGGTGGAAATAGAAGGCTTTTTATCATAGGACAAGAAATTAGCCTTCGACAAATTAACCTGTGAAAAAAAAATTTCTAAGCTCCGGGGTCACAACTTCAGCAAAAATCTGAAATTATCCAATTCACTCAAAAGTGCTGCCAAATTGTTGCAAATTCACCCCTGAAAGGTTTGGTGGTGGAAATAGAAGGCTTTTTATCATAGGACAAGAAATCAGCCTTCGACAACTTAACCTGTGAAAAAAATTTTTTCTAAGCCCCGGGGTCACAACTTCAGCAAAAATCTGAAATTATCCAATTCACTCAAAAATGCTGCCAAACTGTTGCAAATTCACCCCTGAAAGGTTTGGTGGTGGACATAGAAGGCTTTTTATCATAGGACAAGAAATCAGCCTTTGACAACTTAACCTGTGGAAAAAAAAAATTCTACGCCCCGGGGTCACAACTTCAGGAAAAATCTGAAATTCTCCAATTCCCTGAAAAATGCTTCCAAACTGTTGCAAATTGACCCCTGAAAGGTTTGGTGGTGGAAATAGAAGGCTTTTTATCATAGGACAAGAAATCAGCCTTCGACAACTTAACCTGTGAAAAAAAAAAAAAATCTAAGCCCCGGGGTCACAACTTCAGCAAAAATCTGAAATTATCCAATTCATTCAAAAATGCTGCCAAATTGTTGCAAATTCACCGCTGAAAGGTTTGGTGGTGGAAATAGAAGGCTTTTTATCATAGGACAAGAAATCAGCCTTCGACAACTTAACCTGTGAAAAAAAAAATTTCTAAGCCCCGGGGTCACAACTTCAGCAAAAATCTGAAATTCTCCAATTCACTCAAAAATGTTGCCAAACTGTTGCAAATTCACCCAAGAAAGGTTTGGTGGTGGAAATAGAAGGCTTTTTATCATAGAACAAGAAATCAGCATTCGACAACTTAACCTGTGAAAAAAAAAATTTCTAAGCCCCGGGGTCACAACTTCAGCAAAAATCTGAAATTATCCAAATCACTCAAAAATGCTGCCAAATTGTTGCAAATTCACCCCTGAAAGGTTTGGTGGTGGAAATAGAAGGCTTTTTATCATAGGACAAGAAATCAGCCTTCGACAACTTAACCTGCGAAAAAAAAATTTGCTAACCCCCGGGGTCACAACTTCAGCAAAAATCTGAAATTCTCCAATTCCCTCAAAAATGCTGCCAAACTGGTGCAAATTCACCCCTGAAAGGTTTCGTGGTGGAAATAGAAGGCTTTTTATCATAGGACAAGAAATCAGCCTTCGACAACTTAACCTGTGAAAAAAAAAATTCTAAGCCCCGGGGTCACAACTTCAGCAAAAATCTGAAATTATCCAATTCACTCAAAAATGCTGCCAAACTGTTGCAAATTCACCCCTGAAAGGTTTGGTGGTGGAAATAGAAGGCTTTTTATCATAGGACAAGAAATCAGCCTTCGACAACTTAACCTGTGAAAAAAAAAATTTCTAAGCCCCGGGGTCACAACTTCAGCAAAAATCTGAAATTCTCCAATTCACTCAAAAATGCTGCCAAATTGTTGCAAATTCACCCCTGAAAGGTTTGGTGGTGGAAATAGAAGGCTTTTTATCATAGGACAAGAAATCAGCCTTCGACAACTTAACCTGTGAAAAAAAATTTTTCTAACCCCCGGGGTCACAACTTCAGCAAAAATCTGAAATTCTCCAATTCCCTCAAAAATGCTGCCAAACTGTTGCAAATTCACCCCTGAAAGGTTTCGTGGTGGAAATAGAAGGCTTTTTATCATAGGACAAGAATTCAGCCTTCGACAACTAAACCTGTGAAAAAAAAAATTTCTAAGCCCCGGGGTCACAACTTCAGCAAAAATTTGAAATTATCCAATTCACTCAAAAATGCTGCCGAATTGTTGCAAATTCACCCCTGAAAGGATTGGTGGTGGAAATAGAAGCCTTTTTATCATAGGACAAGAAATCAGCCTTCGACAACTTAACCTGTGGGAAAAAAAAAATTCTAAGCCCCGGGGTCACAACTTCAGCAAAAATCTGAAATTCTCCAATTCCCTCAAAAATGCTGCCAAACTGTTGCAAATTCACCCCTGAAAGGTTTCGTGGTGGAAATAGAAGGCTTTTTATCATAGGACAAGAATTCAGCCTTCGACAACTAAACCTGTGAAAAAAAAAATTTCTAAGCCCCGGGGTCACAACTTCAGCAAAAATCTGAAATTATCCAATTCACTCAAAAATGCTGCCGAATTGTTGCAAATTCACCCCTGAAAGGATTGGTGGTGGAAATAGAAGCCTTTTTATCATAGGACAAGAAATCAGCCTTCGACAACTTAACCTGTGGGAAAAAAAAAATTCTAAGCCCCGGGGTCACAACTTCAGCAAAAATCTGAAATTCTCCAATTCACTCAAAAATGCTGCCAAACTGTTGCAAATTCACCCCTGAAAGGTTTGGTGGTGGACATAGAAGGCTTTTTATCATAGGACAAGAAATCAGCCTTCTACAACTTAACCTGTGAAAAAAAAATTTCTAAGCCCCGGGGTCACAACTTCAGCAAAAATCTGAAATTCTCCAATTCACTCAAAAATGCTGCCAAATTTTTGCAAATTCACCCCTGAAAGGATTGGTGGTGGAAAGAGAAGGCTTTTTATCATAGGACTAGAAATCAGCCTTCGACAACTTAACCTGTGAAAAAAAAAATTTCTAAGCCCCGGGGTCACAACTTCAGCAAAAATCTGAAATTCTCCAATTCACTCAAAAATGCTGCCAAATTGTTGCAAATTCACCCCTGAAAGGTTTGGTGGTGGAAATAGAAGGCTTTTTATCATAGGACAAGAAATCAGCCTTCGACAACTTAACCTGTGAAAAAAATTTTTTCTAACCCCCGGGGTCACAACTTCAGCAAAAATCTGAAATTCTCCTATTCCCTCAAAAATGCTGCCAAACTGTTGCAAATTCACCCCTGAAAGGTTTCGTGGTGGAAATAGAAGGCTTTTTATCATAGGACAAGAATTCAGCCTTCGACAACTAAACCTGTGAAAAAAAAAATTTCTAAGCCCCGGGGTCACAACTTCAGCAAAAATCTGAAATTATCCAATTCACTCAAAAATGCTGCCGAATTGTTGCAAATTCACCCCTGAAAGGATTGGTGGTGGAAATAGAAGCCTTTTTATCATAGGACAAGAAATCAGCCTTCGACAACTTAACCTGTGGGGGAAAAAAAATTCTAAGCCCCGGGGTCACAACTTCAGCAAAAATCTGAAATTCTCCAATTCACTCAAAAATGCTGCCAAACTGTTGCAAATTCACCCCTGAAAGGTTTGGTGGTGGACATAGAAGGCTTTTTATCATAGGACAAGAAATCAGCCTTCTACAACTTAACCTGTGAAAAAAAAATTTCTAAGCCCCGGGGTCACAACTTCAGCAAAAATCTGAAATTCTCCAATTCACTCAAAAATGCTGCCAAATTGTTGCAAATTCACCCCTGAAAGGATTGGTGGTGGAAAGAGAAGGCTTTTTATCATAGGACAAGAAATCAGCCTTCGACAACTTAACCTGTGGGGAAAAAAAAATTCTAAGCCCCGGGGTCACAACTTCAGCAAAAATCTGAAATTCTCCAATTCACTCAAAAATGCTGCCAAACTGTTGCAAATTCACCCCTGAAAGGTTTGGTGGTGGACATAGAAGGCTTTTTATCATAGGACAAGAATTCAGCCTTCGACAACTAAACCTGTGAAAAAAAAAATTTCTAAGCCCCGGGGTCACAACTTCAGCAAAAATCTGAAATTATCCAATTCACTCAAAAATGCTGCCGAATTGTTGCAAATTCACCCCTGAAAGGATTGGTGGTGGAAATAGAAGCCTTTTTATCATAGGACAAGAAATCAGCCTTCGACAACTTAACCTGTGGGAAAAAAAAAATTCTAAGCCCCGGGGTCACAACTTCAGCAAAAATCTGAAATTCTCCAATTCACTCAAAAATGCTGCCAAACTGTTGCAAATTCACCCCTGAAAGGTTTGGTGGTGGACATAGAAGGCTTTTTATCATAGGACAAGAAATCAGCCTTCTACAACTTAACCTGTGAAAAAAAAATTTCTAAGCCCCGGGGTCACAACTTCAGCAAAAATCTGAAATTCTCCAATTCACTCAAAAATGCTGCCAAATTTTTGCAAATTCACCCCTGAAAGGATTGGTGGTGGAAAGAGAAGGCTTTTTATCATAGGACTAGAAATCAGCCTTCGACAACTTAACCTGTGGGGAAAAAAAATTTCTAAGCCCCGGGGTCACAACTTCAGCAAAAATCTGAAATTCTCCAATTCACTCAAAAATGCTGCCAAACTGTTGCAAATTCACCCCTGAAAGGTTTGGTGGTGGACAAAGAAGGCTTTTTATAATAGGACAAGAAATCAGCCTTCGACAACTTAACCTGTGAAAAAAAAATTTCTAAGCCCCGGGGTCACAACTTCAGCAAAAATCTGAAATTATCCAATTCACTCAAAAGTGCTGCCAAATTGTTGCAAATTCACCCCTGAAAGGTTTGGTGGTGGAAATAGAAGGCTTTTTATCATAGGACAAGAAATCAGCCTTCGACAACTTAACCTGTGAAAAAAAAAATTTCTAAGCCCCGGGGTCACAACTTCAGCAAAAATCTGAAATTCTCCAATTCACTCAAAAATGCTGCCAAATTGTTGCAAATTCACCCCTGAAAGGTTTGGTGGTGGAAATAGAAGGCTTTTTATCATAGGACAAGAAATCAGCCTTCGACAACTTAACCTGTGAAAAAATTTTTTTCTAACCCCCGGGGTCACAACTTCAGCAAAAATCTGAAATTCTCCAATTCCCTCAAAAATGCTGCCAAACTGTTGCAAATTCACCCCTGAAAGGTTTCGTGGTGGAAATAGAAGGCTTTTTATCATAGGACAAGAATTCAGCCTTCGACAACTAAACCTGTGAAAAAAAAAATTTCTAAGCCCCGGGGTCACAACTTCAGCAAAAATCTGAAATTATCCAATTCACTCAAAAATGCTGCCGAATTGTTGCAAATTCACCCCTGAAAGGATTGGTGGTGGAAATAGAAGCCTTTTTATCATAGGACAAGAAATCAGCCTTCGACAACTTAACCTGTGGGGAAAAAAAAATTCTAAGCCCCGGGGTCACAACTTCAGCAAAAATCTGAAATTCTCCAATTCACTCAAAAATGCTGCCAAACTGTTGCAAATTCACCCCTGAAAGGTTTGGTGGTGGACATAGAAGGCTTTTTATCATAGGACAAGAAATCAGCCTTCTACAACTTAACCTGTGAAAAAAAAATTTCTAAGCCCCGGGGTCACAACTTCAGCAAAAATCTGAAATTCTCCAATTCACTCAAAAATGCTGCCAAATTGTTGCAAATTCACCCCTGAAAGGATTGGTGGTGGAAAGAGAAGGCTTTTTATCATAGGACAAGAAATCAGCCTTCGACAACTTAACCTGTGGGGAAAAAAAAATTCTAAGCCCCGGGGTCACAACTTCAGCAAAAATCTGAAATTCTCCAATTCACTCAAAAATGCTGCCAAACTGTTGCAAATTCACCCCTGAAAGGTTTGGTGGTGGACATAGAAGGCTTTTTATCATAGGACAAGAATTCAGCCTTCGACAACTAAACCTGTGAAAAAAAAAATTTCTAAGCCCCGGGGTCACAACTTCAGCAAAAATCTGAAATTATCCAATTCACTCAAAAATGCTGCCGAATTGTTGCAAATTCACCCCTGAAAGGATTGGTGGTGGAAATAGAAGCCTTTTTATCATAGGACAAGAAATCAGCCTTCGACAACTTAACCTGTGGGAAAAAAAAAATTCTAAGCCCCGGGGTCACAACTTCAGCAAAAATCTGAAATTCTCCAATTCACTCAAAAATGCTGCCAAACTGTTGCAAATTCACCCCTGAAAGGTTTGGTGGTGGACATAGAAGGCTTTTTATCATAGGACAAGAAATCAGCCTTCTACAACTTAACCTGTGAAAAAAAAATTTCTAAGCCCCGGGGTCACAACTTCAGCAAAAATCTGAAATTCTCCAATTCACTCAAAAATGCTGCCAAATTTTTGCAAATTCACCCCTGAAAGGATTGGTGGTGGAAAGAGAAGGCTTTTTATCATAGGACTAGAAATCAGCCTTCGACAACTTAACCTGTGAAAAAAAAAATTTCTAAGCCCCGGGGTCACAACTTCAGCAAAAATCTGAAATTCTCCAATTCACTCAAAAATGCTGCCAAATTGTTGCAAATTCACCCCTGAAAGGTTTGGTGGTGGAAATAGAAGGCTTTTTATCATAGGACAAGAAATCAGCCTTCGACAACTTAACCTGTGAAAAAAATTTTTTCTAACCCCCGGGGTCACAACTTCAGCAAAAATCTGAAATTCTCCTATTCCCTCAAAAATGCTGCCAAACTGTTGCAAATTCACCCCTGAAAGGTTTCGTGGTGGAAATAGAAGGCTTTTTATCATAGGACAAGAATTCAGCCTTCGACAACTAAACCTGTGAAAAAAAAAATTTCTAAGCCCCGGGGTCACAACTTCAGCAAAAATCTGAAATTATCCAATTCACTCAAAAATGCTGCCGAATTGTTGCAAATTCACCCCTGAAAGGATTGGTGGTGGAAATAGAAGCCTTTTTATCATAGGACAAGAAATCAGCCTTCGACAACTTAACCTGTGGGGGAAAAAAAATTCTAAGCCCCGGGGTCACAACTTCAGCAAAAATCTGAAATTCTCCAATTCACTCAAAAATGCTGCCAAACTGTTGCAAATTCACCCCTGAAAGGTTTGGTGGTGGACATAGAAGGCTTTTTATCATAGGACAAGAAATCAGCCTTCTACAACTTAACCTGTGAAAAAAAAATTTCTAAGCCCCGGGGTCACAACTTCAGCAAAAATCTGAAATTCTCCAATTCACTCAAAAATGCTGCCAAATTGTTGCAAATTCACCCCTGAAAGGATTGGTGGTGGAAAGAGAAGGCTTTTTATCATAGGACAAGAAATCAGCCTTCGACAACTTAACCTGTGGGGAAAAAAAAATTCTAAGCCCCGGGGTCACAACTTCAGCAAAAATCTGAAATTCTCCAATTCACTCAAAAATGCTGCCAAACTGTTGCAAATTCACCCCTGAAAGGTTTGGTGGTGGACATAGAAGGCTTTTTATCATAGGACAAGAATTCAGCCTTCGACAACTAAACCTGTGAAAAAAAAAATTTCTAAGCCCCGGGGTCACAACTTCAGCAAAAATCTGAAATTATCCAATTCACTCAAAAATGCTGCCGAATTGTTGCAAATTCACCCCTGAAAGGATTGGTGGTGGAAATAGAAGCCTTTTTATCATAGGACAAGAAATCAGCCTTCGACAACTTAACCTGTGGGAAAAAAAAAATTCTAAGCCCCGGGGTCACAACTTCAGCAAAAATCTGAAATTCTCCAATTCACTCAAAAATGCTGCCAAACTGTTGCAAATTCACCCCTGAAAGGTTTGGTGGTGGACATAGAAGGCTTTTTATCATAGGACAAGAAATCAGCCTTCTACAACTTAACCTGTGAAAAAAAAATTTCTAAGCCCCGGGGTCACAACTTCAGCAAAAATCTGAAATTCTCCAATTCACTCAAAAATGCTGCCAAATTTTTGCAAATTCACCCCTGAAAGGATTGGTGGTGGAAAGAGAAGGCTTTTTATCATAGGACTAGAAATCAGCCTTCGACAACTTAACCTGTGGGGAAAAAAAATTTCTAAGCCCCGGGGTCACAACTTCAGCAAAAATCTGAAATTCTCCAATTCACTCAAAAATGCTGCCAAACTGTTGCAAATTCACCCCTGAAAGGTTTGGTGGTGGACAAAGAAGGCTTTTTATAATAGGACAAGAAATCAGCCTTCGACAACTTAACCTGTGAAAAAAAAATTTCTAAGCCCCGGGGTCACAACTTCAGCAAAAATCTGAAATTATCCAATTCACTCAAAAGTGCTGCCAAATTGTTGCAAATTCACCCCTGAAAGGTTTGGTGGTGGAAATAGAAGGCTTTTTATCATAGGACAAGAAATCAGCCTTCGACAACTTAACCTGTGAAAAAAAAAATTTCTAAGCCCCGGGGTCACAACTTCAGCAAAAATCTGAAATTCTCCAATTCACTCAAAAATGCTGCCAAATTGTTGCAAATTCACCCCTGAAAGGTTTGGTGGTGGAAATAGAAGGCTTTTTATCATAGGACAAGAAATCAGCCTTCGACAACTTAACCTGTGAAAAAATTTTTTTCTAACCCCCGGGGTCACAACTTCAGCAAAAATCTGAAATTCTCCAATTCCCTCAAAAATGCTGCCAAACTGTTGCAAATTCACCCCTGAAAGGTTTCGTGGTGGAAATAGAAGGCTTTTTATCATAGGACAAGAATTCAGCCTTCGACAACTAAACCTGTGAAAAAAAAAATTTCTAAGCCCCGGGGTCACAACTTCAGCAAAAATCTGAAATTATCCAATTCACTCAAAAATGCTGCCGAATTGTTGCAAATTCACCCCTGAAAGGATTGGTGGTGGAAATAGAAGCCTTTTTATCATAGGACAAGAAATCAGCCTTCGACAACTTAACCTGTGGGGAAAAAAAAATTCTAAGCCCCGGGGTCACAACTTCAGCAAAAATCTGAAATTCTCCAATTCACTCAAAAATGCTGCCAAACTGTTGCAAATTCACCCCTGAAAGGTTTGGTGGTGGACATAGAAGGCTTTTTATCATAGGACAAGAAATCAGCCTTCTACAACTTAACCTGTGAAAAAAAAATTTCTAAGCCCCGGGGTCACAACTTCAGCAAAAATCTGAAATTCTCCAATTCACTCAAAAATGCTGCCAAATTGTTGCAAATTCACCCCTGAAAGGATTGGTGGTGGAAAGAGAAGGCTTTTTATCATAGGACAAGAAATCAGCCTTCGACAACTTAACCTGTGGGGAAAAAAAAATTCTAAGCCCCGGGGTCACAACTTCAGCAAAAATCTGAAATTCTCCAATTCACTCAAAAATGCTGCCAAACTGTTGCAAATTCACCCCTGAAAGGTTTGGTGGTGGACATAGAAGGCTTTTTATCATAGGACAAGAATTCAGCCTTCGACAACTAAACCTGTGAAAAAAAAAATTTCTAAGCCCCGGGGTCACAACTTCAGCAAAAATCTGAAATTATCCAATTCACTCAAAAATGCTGCCGAATTGTTGCAAATTCACCCCTGAAAGGATTGGTGGTGGAAATAGAAGCCTTTTTATCATAGGACAAGAAATCAGCCTTCGACAACTTAACCTGTGGGAAAAAAAAAATTCTAAGCCCCGGGGTCACAACTTCAGCAAAAATCTGAAATTCTCCAATTCACTCAAAAATGCTGCCAAACTGTTGCAAATTCACCCCTGAAAGGTTTGGTGGTGGACATAGAAGGCTTTTTATCATAGGACAAGAAATCAGCCTTCTACAACTTAACCTGTGAAAAAAAAATTTCTAAGCCCCGGGGTCACAACTTCAGCAAAAATCTGAAATTCTCCAATTCACTCAAAAATGCTGCCAAATTTTTGCAAATTCACCCCTGAAAGGATTGGTGGTGGAAAGAGAAGGCTTTTTATCATAGGACTAGAAATCAGCCTTCGACAACTTAACCTGTGGGGAAAAAAAATTTCTAAGCCCCGGGGTCACAACTTCAGCAAAAATCTGAAATTCTCCAATTCACTCAAAAATGCTGCCAAACTGTTGCAAATTCACCCCTGAAAGGTTTGGTGGTGGACAAAGAAGGCTTTTTATAATAGGACAAGAAATCAGCCTTCGACAACTTAACCTGTGAAAAAAAAATTTCTAAGCCCCGGGGTCACAACTTCAGCAAAAATCTGAAATTATCCAATTCACTCAAAAGTGCTGCCAAATTGTTGCAAATTCACCCCTGAAAGGTTTGGTGGTGGAAATAGAAGGCTTTTTATCATAGGACAAGAAATCAGCCTTCGACAACTTAACCTGTGAAAAAAAAAATTTCTAAGCCCCGGGGTCACAACTTCAGCAAAAATCTGAAATTCTCCAATTCACTCAAAAATGCTGCCAAATTGTTGCAAATTCACCCCTGAAAGGTTTGGTGGTGGAAATAGAAGGCTTTTTATCATAGGACAAGAAATCAGCCTTCGACAACTTAACCTGTGAAAAAATTTTTTTCTAACCCCCGGGGTCACAACTTCAGCAAAAATCTGAAATTCTCCAATTCCCTCAAAAATGCTGCCAAACTGTTGCAAATTCACCCCTGAAAGGTTTCGTGGTGGAAATAGAAGGCTTTTTATCATAGGACAAGAATTCAGCCTTCGACAACTAAACCTGTGAAAAAAAAAATTTCTAAGCCCCGGGGTCACAACTTCAGCAAAAATCTGAAATTATCCAATTCACTCAAAAATGCTGCCGAATTGTTGCAAATTCACCCCTGAAAGGATTGGTGGTGGAAATAGAAGCCTTTTTATCATAGGACAAGAAATCAGCCTTCGACAACTTAACCTGTGGGGAAAAAAAAATTCTAAGCCCCGGGGTCACAACTTCAGCAAAAATCTGAAATTCTCCAATTCACTCAAAAATGCTGCCAAACTGTTGCAAATTCACCCCTGAAAGGTTTGGTGGTGGACATAGAAGGCTTTTTATCATAGGACAAGAAATCAGCCTTCTACAACTTAACCTGTGAAAAAAAAATTTCTAAGCCCCGGGGTCACAACTTCAGCAAAAATCTGAAATTCTCCAATTCACTCAAAAATGCTGCCAAATTGTTGCAAATTCACCCCTGAAAGGATTGGTGGTGGAAAGAGAAGGCTTTTTATCATAGGACAAGAAATCAGCCTTCGACAACTTAACCTGTGGGGAAAAAAAAATTCTAAGCCCCGGGGTCACAACTTCAGCAAAAATCTGAAATTCTCCAATTCACTCAAAAATGCTGCCAAACTGTTGCAAATTCACCCCTGAAAGGTTTGGTGGTGGACATAGAAGGCTTTTTATAATAGGACAAGAAATCAGCCTTCGACAACTTAACCTGTGAAAAAAAAAAATCTAAGCCCCGGGGTCACAACTTCAGCAAAAATCTGAAATTATCCAATTCATTCAAAAATGCTGCCAAATTGTTGCAAATTCACCCCTGAAAGGTTTGGTGGTGGAAATAGAAGGCTTTTTATCATAGGACAAGAAATCAGCCTTCGACAACTTAACCTGTGAAAAAAAAATTTTCTAAGCCCCGGGGTCACAACTTCAGCAAAAATCTGAAATTCTCCAATTCACTCAAAAATGCTGCCAAACTGTTGCAAATTCATCCCTGATAGGTTTGGTGGTGGAAATAGAAGGCTTTTTATCATAGGACAAGAAATCAGCCTTTGACAACTTAACCTGTGAAAAAAAAAAATTCTAAGCCCCGGGGTCACAACTTCAGCAAAAATCTGAAATTATCCAATTCACTCAAAAATGCTGCCAAACTGTTGCAAATTCACCCCTGAAAGGTTTGGTGGTGGAAATAGAAGGCTTTTTATCATAGTACAAGAAATCAGCCTTCGACAACTTAACCTGTGAAAAAAAAATTTTCTAAGCCCCGGGGTCACAACTTCAGCAAAAATCTGAAATTCGCCAATTCACTCAAAAATGCTGCCAAACTGTTGCAAATTCACCCCTGAAAGGTTTTGTGGTGGAAATAGAAGGCTTTTTATCATAGGACAAGAAATCAGCCTTCGACAACTTAACCTGTGAAAAAAAAAATTTCTAAGCCCCGGGGTCACAACTTCAGCAAAAATCTGAAATTATCCAATTCACTCAAAAATGCTGCCAAATTGTTGCAAATTCACCCCTGAAAGGTTTGGTGGTGGAAATAGAAGGCTTTTTATCATAGGACAAGAAATCAGCCTTCGACAACTTAACATGTGAAAAAAAAATTTTCTAACCCCCGGGGTCACAACTTCAGCAAAAATCTGAAATTCTCCAATTCACTCAAAAATGCTGCCAAATTGTTGCAAATTCACCCCTGAAAGGTTTGGTGGTGGAAATAGAAGGCTTTTTATCATAGGACAAGAAATCAGCCTTCGACAACTTAACCTGTGGGAAAAAAAAAATTCTAAGCCCCGGGGTCACAACTTCACCAAAAATCTGAAATTATCCAATTCACTCAAAAGTGCTGCCAAATTGTTGCAAATTCACCCCTGAAAGGTTTGGTGGTGGAAATAGAAGGCTTTTTATCATAGGACAAGAAATCAGCCTTCGACAACTTAACCTGCGAAAAAAAAATTTGCTAACCCCCGGGGTCACAACTTCAGCAAAAATCTGAAATTCTCCAATTCCCTCAAAAATGCTGCCAAACTGGTGCAAATTCACCCCTGAAAGGTTTCGTGGTGGAAATAGAAGGCTTTTTATCATAGGACAAGAAATCAGCCTTCGACAACTTAACCTGTGAAAAAAAAAAATTCTAAGCCCCGGGGTCACAACTTCAGCAAAAATCTGAAATTATCCAATTCACTCAAAAATGCTGCCAAACTGTTGCAAATTCACCCCTGAAAGGTTTGGTGGTGGAAATAGAAGGCTTTTTATCATAGGACAAGAAATCAGCCTTCGACAACTTAACCTGTGAAAAAAAAAATTTCTAAGCCCCGGGGTCACAACTTCAGCAAAAATCTGAAATTCTCCAATTCACTCAAAAATGCTGCCAAATTGTTGCAAATTCACCCCTGAAAGGTTTGGTGGTGGAAATAGAAGGCTTTTTATCATAGGACAAGAAATCAGCCTTCGACAACTTAACCTGTGAAAAAAAATTTTTCTAACCCCCGGGGTCACAACTTCAGCAAAAATCTGAAATTCTCCAATTCCCTCAAAAATGCTGCCAAACTGTTGCAAATTCACCCCTGAAAGGTTTCGTGGTGGAAATAGAAGGCTTTTTATCATAGGACAAGAATTCAGCCTTCGACAACTAAACCTGTGAAAAAAAAAATTTCTAAGCCCCGGGGTCACAACTTCAGCAAAAATCTGAAATTATCCAATTCACTCAAAAATGCTGCCGAATTGTTGCAAATTCACCCCTGAAAGGATTGGTGGTGGAAAGAGAAGGCTTTTTATCATAGGACAAGAAATCAGCCTTCGACAACTTAACCTGTGGGGAAAAAAAAATTCTAAGCCCCGGGGTCACAACTTCAGCAAAAATCTGAAATTCTCCAATTCACTCAAAAATGCTGCCAAACTGTTGCAAATTCACCCCTGAAAGGTTTGGTGGTGGAAATAGAAGGCTTTTTATAATAGGACAAGAAATCAGCCTTCGACAACTTAACCTGTGAAAAAAAAAATTTCTAAGCCCCGGGGTCACAACTTCAGCAAAAATCTGAAATTCTCCATTTCACTCAAAAATGCTGCCAAATTGTTGCAAATTCACCCCTGAAAGGTTTGGTGGTGGAAATAGAAGGCTTTTTATCATAGGACAAGAAATCAGCCTTCGACAACTTAACCTGTGAAAAAAAAATTTTCTAAGCCCCGGGGTCACAACTTCAGCAAAAATCTGAAATTCTCCAATTCACTCAAAAATGCTGCCAAACTGTTGCAAATTCACCCCTGAAAGGTTTGGTGGTGGAAATAGAAGGCTTTTTATCATAGGACAAGAAATCAGCCTTTGACAACTTAACCTGTGAAAAAAAAAAATTCTAAGCCCCGGGGTCACAACTTCAGCAAAAATCTGAAATTATCCAATTCACTCAAAAATGCTGCCAAACTGTTGCAAATTCACCCCTGAAAGGTTTGGTGGTGGAAATAGAAGGCTTTTTATCATAGTACAAGAAATCAGCCTTCGACAACTTAACCTGTGAAAAAAAAATTTTCTAAGCCCCGGGGTCACAACTTCAGCAAAAATCTGAAATTCGCCAATTCACTCAAAAATGCTGCCAAACTGTTGCAAATTCACCCCTGAAAGGTTTTGTGGTGGAAATAGAAGGCTTTTTATCATAGGACAAGAAATCAGCCTTCGACAACTTAACCTGTGAAAAAAAAAATTTCTAAGCCCCGGGGTCACAACTTCAGCAAAAATCTGAAATTATCCAATTCACTCAAAAATGCTGCCAAATTGTTGCAAATTCACCCCTGAAAGGTTTGGTGGTGGAAATAGAAGGCTTTTTATCATAGGACAAGAAATCAGCCTTCGACAACTTAACATGTGAAAAAAAAATTTTCTAACCCCCGGGGTCACAACTTCAGCAAAAATCTGAAATTCTCCAATTCACTCAAAAATGCTGCCAAATTGTTGCAAATTCACCCCTGAAAGGTTTGGTGGTGGAAATAGAAGGCTTTTTATCATAGGACAAGAAATCAGCCTTCGACAACTTAACCTGTGGGAAAAAAAAAATTCTAAGCCCCGGGGTCACAACTTCACCAAAAATCTGAAATTATCCAATTCACTCAAAAGTGCTGCCAAATTGTTGCAAATTCACCCCTGAAAGGTTTGGTGGTGGAAATAGAAGGCTTTTTATCATAGGACAAGAAATCAGCCTTCGACAACTTAACCTGCGAAAAAAAAATTTGCTAACCCCCGGGGTCACAACTTCAGCAAAAATCTGAAATTCTCCAATTCCCTCAAAAATGCTGCCAAACTGGTGCAAATTCACCCCTGAAAGGTTTCGTGGTGGAAATAGAAGGCTTTTTATCATAGGACAAGAAATCAGCCTTCGACAACTTAACCTGTGAAAAAAAAAAATTCTAAGCCCCGGGGTCACAACTTCAGCAAAAATCTGAAATTATCCAATTCACTCAAAAATGCTGCCAAACTGTTGCAAATTCACCCCTGAAAGGTTTGGTGGTGGAAATAGAAGGCTTTTTATCATAGGACAAGAAATCAGCCTTCGACAACTTAACCTGTGAAAAAAAAAATTTCTAAGCCCCGGGGTCACAACTTCAGCAAAAATCTGAAATTCTCCAATTCACTCAAAAATGCTGCCAAATTGTTGCAAATTCACCCCTGAAAGGTTTGGTGGTGGAAATAGAAGGCTTTTTATCATAGGACAAGAAATCAGCCTTCGACAACTTAACCTGTGAAAAAAAATTTTTCTAACCCCCGGGGTCACAACTTCAGCAAAAATCTGAAATTCTCCAATTCCCTCAAAAATGCTGCCAAACTGTTGCAAATTCACCCCTGAAAGGTTTCGTGGTGGAAATAGAAGGCTTTTTATCATAGGACAAGAATTCAGCCTTCGACAACTAAACCTGTGAAAAAAAAAATTTCTAAGCCCCGGGGTCACAACTTCAGCAAAAATCTGAAATTATCCAATTCACTCAAAAATGCTGCCGAATTGTTGCAAATTCACCCCTGAAAGGATTGGTGGTGGAAAGAGAAGGCTTTTTATCATAGGACAAGAAATCAGCCTTCGACAACTTAACCTGTGGGGAAAAAAAAATTCTAAGCCCCGGGGTCACAACTTCAGCAAAAATCTGAAATTCTCCAATTCACTCAAAAATGCTGCCAAACTGTTGCAAATTCACCCCTGAAAGGTTTGGTGGTGGAAATAGAAGGCTTTTTATAATAGGACAAGAAATCAGCCTTCGACAACTTAACCTGTGAAAAAAAAAATTTCTAAGCCCCGGGGTCACAACTTCAGCAAAAATCTGAAATTCTCCAATTCACTCAAAAATGCTGCCAAATTGTTGCAAATTCACCCCTGAAAGGTTTGGTGGTGGAAATAGAAGGCTTTTTATCATAGGACAAGAAATCAGCCTTCGACAACTTAACCTGTGAAAAAAATTTTTTCTAACCCCCGGGGTCACAACTTCAGCAAAAATCTGAAATTCTCCAATTCCCTCAAAAATGCTGCCAAACTGTTGCAAATTCACCCGTGAAAGGTTTGGTGGTGGAAATAGAAGGCTTTTTATCATAGGACAAGAATTCAGCCTTCGACAACTAAACCTGTGAAAAAAAAAATTTCTAAGCCCCGGGGTCACAACTTCAGCAAAAATTTGAAATTATCCAATTCACTCAAAAATGCTGCCGAATTGTTGCAAATTCACCCCTGAAAGGATTGGTGGTGGAAATAGAAGCCTTTTTATCATAGGACAAGAAATCAGCCTTCGACAACTTAACCTGTGGGAAAAAAAAAATTCTAAGCCCCGGGGTCACAACTTCAGCAAAAATCTGAAATTCTCCAATTCCCTCAAAAATGCTGCCAAACTGTTGCAAATTCACCCCTGAAAGGTTTCGTGGTGGAAATAGAAGGCTTTTTATCATAGGACAAGAATTCAGCCTTCGACAACTAAACCTGTGAAAAAAAAAATTTCTAAGCCCCGGGGTCACAACTTCAGCAAAAATCTGAAATTATCCAATTCACTCAAAAATGCTGCCGAATTGTTGCAAATTCACCCCTGAAAGGATTGGTGGTGGAAATAGAAGCCTTTTTATCATAGGACAAGAAATCAGCCTTCGACAACTTAACCTGTGGGAAAAAAAAAATTCTAAGCCCCGGGGTCACAACTTCAGCAAAAATCTGAAATTATCCAATTCACTCAAAAATGCTGCCGAATTTTTGCAAATTCACCCCTGAAAGGATTGGTGGTGGAAATAGAAGCCTTTTTATCATAGGAGAAGAAATCAGCCTTCGACAACTTAACCTGTGGGGAAAAAAAAATTCTAAGCCCCGGGGTCACAACTTCAGCAAAAATCTGAAATTCTCCAATTCACTCAAAAATGCTGCCAAACTGTTGCAAATTCACCCCTGAAAGGTTTGGTGGTGGACATAGAAGGCTTTTTATCATAGGACAAGAAATCAGCCTTCTACAACTTAACCTGTGAAAAAAAAATTTCTAAGCCCCGGGGTCACAACTTCAGCAAAAATCTGAAATTCTCCAATTCACTCAAAAATGCTGCCAAATTGTTGCAAATTCACCCCTGAAAGGATTGGTGGTGGAAAGAGAAGGCTTTTTATTATAGGACAAGAAATCAGCCTTCGACAACTTAACCTGTGGGGAAAAAAAAATTCTAAGCCCCGGGGTCACAACTTCAGCAAAAATCTGAAATTCTCCAATTCACTCAAAAATGCTGCCAAACTGTTGCAAATTCACCCCTGAAAGGTTTGGTGGTGGACATAGAAGGCTTTTTATAATAGGACAAGAAATCAGCCTTCGACAACTTAACCTGTGAAAAAAAAAAATCTAAGCCCCGGGGTCACAACTTCAGCAAAAATCTGAAATTATCCAATTCATTCAAAAATGCTGCCAAATTGTTGCAAATTCACCCCTGAAAGGTTTGGTGGTGGAAATAGAAGGCTTTTTATCATAGGACAAGAAATCAGCCTTCGACAACTTAACCTGTGAAAAAAAAATTTTCTAAGCCCCGGGGTCACAACTTCAGCAAAAATCTGAAATTCTCCAATTCACTCAAAAATGCTGCCAAACTGTTGCAAATTCACCCCTGAAAGGTTTGGTGGTGGAAATAGAAGGCTTTTTATCATAGGACAAGAAATCAGCCTTTGACAACTTAACCTGTGAAAAAAAAAAATTCTAAGCCCCGGGGTCACAACTTCAGCAAAAATCTGAAATTCTCCAATTCACTCAAAAATGCTGCCAAACTGTTGCAAATTCACCCCTGAAAGGTTTGGTGGTGGAAATAGAAGGCTTTTTATCATAGTACAAGAAATCAGCCTTCGACAACTTAACATGTGAAAAAAAAATTTTCTAAGCCCCGGGGTCACAACTTCAGCAAAAATCTGAAATTATCCAATTCACTCAAAAATGCTGCCAAATTGTTGCAAATTCACCCCTGAAAGGTTTGGTGGTGGAAATAGAAGGCTTTTTATCATAGGACAAGAAATCAGCCTTCGACAACTTAACATGTGAAAAAAATTTTTTCTAACCCCCGGGGTCACAACTTCAGCAAAAATCTGAAATTATCCAATTCACTCAAAAGTGCTGCCAAATTGTTGCAAATTCACCCCTGAAAGGTTTGGTGGTGGAAATAGAAGGCTTTTTATCATAGGACAAGAAATCAGCCTTCGACAACTTAACCTGTGAAAAAAAAAATTTCTAAGCCCCGGGGTCACAACTTCAGCAAAAATCTGAAATTCTCCAATTCACTCAAAAATGCTGCCAAATTGTTGCAAATTCACCCCTGAAAGGTTTGGTGGTGGACATAGAAGGCTTTTTATCATAGGACAAGAAATCAGCCTTCGACAACTTAACCTGTGAAAAAAAAAATTTCTAAGCCCCGGGGTCACAACTTCAGCAAAAATCTGAAATTCTCCAATTCACTCAAAAATGCTGCCAAACTGTTGCAAATTCACCCCTGAAAGGTTTCATGGTGGAAATAGAAGGCTTTTTATCATAGAACAAGAAATCAGTCTTCGACAACTTACCCTGTGAAAAAAAAATTTCTAAGCCCCGGGGTCACAACTTCAGCAAAAATCTGAAATTATCCAATTCACTCAAAAGTGCTGCCAAATTGTTGCAAATTCACCCCTGAAAGGGTTGGTGGTGGAAATAGAAGGCTTTTTATCATAGGACAAGAAATCAGCCTTCGACAACTTAACCTGTGGAAAAAAAAAATTCTAAGCCCCGGGGTCACAACTTCAGCAAAAATCTGAAATTCTCCAATTCATTCAAAAATGCTGCCAAATTGTTGCAAATTCACCCCTGAAAGGTTTGGTGGTGGAAATAGAAGGCTTTTTATCATAGGACAAGAAATCAGCCTTCGACAACTTAACCTGTTAAAAAAAAAAATCTAAGCCCCGGGGTCACAACTTCAGCAAAAATCTGAAATTATGCAATTCATTCAAAAATGCTGCCAAATTGTTGCAAATTCACCCCTGAAAGGTTTGGTGGTGGAAATAGAAGGCTTTTTATCATAGGACAAGAAATCAGCCTTCGACAACTTAACCTGTGAAAAAAAAAATTTCTAAGCCCCGGGGTCACAACTTCAGCAAAAATCTGAAATTCTCCAATTCACTCAAAAATGCTGCCAAACTGTTGCAAATTCACCCCTGAAAGGTTTCATGGTGGAAATAGAAGGCTTTTTATCATAGAACAAGAAATCAGTCTTCGACAACTTACCCTGTGAAAAAAAAATTTCTAAGCCCCGGGGTCACAACTTCAGCAAAAATCTGAAATTATCCAATTCACTCAAAAGTGCTGCCAAATTGTTGCAAATTCACCCCTGAAAGGTTTGGTGGTGGAAATAGAAGGCTTTTTATCATAGGACAAGAAATCAGCCTTCGACAACTTAACCTGTGAAAAAAAAAAAATCTAAGCCCCGGGGTCACAACTTCAGCAAAAATCTGAAATTATCCAATTCATTCAAAAATGCTGCCAAATTGTTGCAAATTCACCCCTGAAAGGTTTGGTGGTGGAAATAGAAGGCTTTTTATCATAGGACAAGAAATCAGCCTTCGACAACTTAACCTGTGAAAAAAAAAAATCTAAGCCCCGGGGTCACAACTTCAGCAAAAATCTGAAATTATCCAATTCATTCAAAAATGCTGCCAAATTGTTGCAAATTCACCGCTGAAAGGTTTGGTGGTGGAAATAGAAGGCTTTTTATCATAGGACAAGAAATCAGCCTTCGACAACTTAACCTGTGAAAAAAAAAATTTCTAAGCCCCGTGGTCACAACTTCAGCAAAAATCTGAAATTCTCCAAATCACTCAAAAATGCTGCCAAATTGTTGCAAATTCACCCCTGAAAGGTTTGGTGGTGGAAATAGAAGGCTTTTTATCATAGGACAAGAAATCAGCCTTTGACAACTTAACCGGTGAAAAAAAAAAATTCTAAGCCCCGGGGTCACAACTTCAGCAAAAATCTGAAATTATCCAATTCACTCAAAAATGCTGCCAAACTGTTGCAAATTCACCCCTGAAAGGTTTGGTGGTGGAAATAGAAGGCTTTTTATCATAGGACAAGAAATCAGCCTTTGACAACTTAACCTGTGAAAAAAAAAAATTCTAAGCCCCGGGGTCACAACTTCAGCAAAAATCTGAAATTATCCAATTCACTCAAAAATGCTGCCAAACTGTTGCAAATTCACCCCTGAAAGGTTTGGTGGTGGAAATAGAAGGCTTTTTATCCTAGGACAAGAAATCAGCCTTCGATAACTTAACCTGTGAAAAAAAAATTTTCTAAGCCCCGGGGTCACAACTTCAGCAAAAATCTGAAATTCTCCAATTCACTCAAAAATGCTGCCAAACTGTTGCAAATTCACCCCTGA
The DNA here is from genome assembly GCF_965112155.1 of Podarcis liolepis. Taxonomy (NCBI): domain Eukaryota; kingdom Metazoa; phylum Chordata; class Lepidosauria; order Squamata; family Lacertidae; genus Podarcis; species Podarcis liolepis. The sequence goes on from NC_139557.1 coordinate 10,195,247, forward strand.
AAGGTTTGGTGGTGGACATAGAAGGCTTTTTATAATAGGACAAGAAATCAGCCTTCGACAACTTAACCTGTGAAAAAAAAATTTCTAAGCCCCGGGGTCACAACTTCAGCAAAAATCTGAAATTATCCAATTCACTCAAAAGTGCTGCCAAATTGTTGCAAATTCACCCCTGAAAGGTTTGGTGGTGGAAATAGAAGGCTTTTTATCATAGGACAAGAAATCAGCCTTCGACAACTTAACCTGTGAAAAAAAAATTTTCTAAGCCCCGGGGTCACAACTTCAGCAAAAATCTGAAATTCTCCAATTCACTCAAAAATGCTGCCAAACTGTTGCAAATTCACCCCTGAAAGGTTTCGTGGTGGAAATAGAAGGCTTTTTATCATATGACAAGAAATCAGCCTTCGACAACTTAACCTGTGAAAAAAAAAATTTCTAAGCCCCGGGGTCACAACTTCAGCAAAAATCTGAAATTATCCAAATCACTCAAAAATGCTGCCAAATTGTTGCAAATTCACCCCTGAAAGGTTTGGTGGTGGAAATAGAAGGCTTTTTATCATAGGACAAGAAATCAGCCTTAGACAACTTAACCTGTGAAAAAAAAAAATTCTAAGCCCCGGGGTCACAACTTCAGCAAAAATCTGAAATTATCCAATTCACTCACAAATGCTGCCAAACTGTTGCAAATTCACCCCTGAAAGGTTTGGTGGTGGAAATAGAAGGCTTTTTATCATAGGACAAGAAATCAGCCTTCGACAACTTAACCTGTGAAAAAAAAAAATTCTAAGCCCCGGGGTCACAACTTCAGCAAAAATCTGAAATTCTCCAATTCCCTCAAAAATGCTGCCAAACTGTTGCAAATTCACCCCTGAAAGGTTTGGTGGTGGAAATAGAAGGCTTTTTATCATAGGACAAGAAATCAGCCTTCGACAACTTAACCTGTGAAAAAAAAATTTTCTAAGCCCCGGGGTCACAACTTCAGCAAAAATCTGAAATTCTCCAATTCCCTCAAAAATGCTGCCAAACTGTTGCAAATTCACCCCTGAAAGGTTTGGTGGTGGACATAGAAGGCTTTTTATCATAGGACAAGAAATCAGCCTTCGACAACTTAAGCTGTGAAAAAAAAAAAATCTAAGCCCCGGGGTCACAACTTCAGCAAAAATCTGAAATTATCCAATTCATTCAAAAATGCTGCCAAACTGTTGCAAATTCACCCCTGAAAGGTTTGGTGGTGGAAATAGAAGGCTTTTTATCATAGGACAAGAAATCAGCCTTCGACAACTTAACCTGTGAAAAAAAAATTTTCTAAGCCCCGGGGTCACAACTTCAGCAAAAATCTGAAATTCTCCAATTCCCTCAAAAATGCTGCCAAACTGTTGCAAATTCACCCCTGAAAGGTTTGGTGGTGGACATAGAAGGCTTTTTATCATAGGACAAGAAATCAGCCTTCGACAACTTAAGCTGTGAAAAAAAAAAAATCTAAGCCCCGGGGTCACAACTTCAGCAAAAATCTGAAATTATCCAATTCATTCAAAAATGCTGCCAAATTGTTGCAAATTCACCCCTGAAAGGTTTGGTGGTGGAAATAGAAGGCTTTTTATCATAGGACAAGAAATCAGCCTTCGACAACTTAACCTGTGAAAAAAAATTTTTCTAAGCCCCGGGGTCACAACTTCAGCAAAAATCTGAAATTCTCCAATTCCCTCAAAAATGCTGCCAAACTGTTGCAAATTCACCCCTGAAAGGTTTGGTGGTGGAAATAGAAGGCTTTTTATCATAGGACAAGAAATCAGCCTTCGACAACTTAACCTGTGGGGGAAAAAAAATTCTAAGCCCCGGGGTCACAACTTCAGCAAAAATCTGAAATTCTCCAATTCACTCAAAAATGCTGCCAAATTGTTGCAAATTCACCCCTGAAAGGTTTGGTGGTGGAAATAGAAGGCTTTTTATCATAGGACAAGAAATCAGCCTTCGACAACTTAACCTGTGAAAAAAAAATTTTCTAACCCCCGGGGTCACAACTTCAGCAAAAATCTGAAATTCTCCAATTCCCTCAAAAATGCTGCCAAACTGTTGCAAATTCACCCCTGAAAGGTTTGGTGGTGGAAATAGAAGGCTTTTTATCATAGGACAAGAAATCAGCCTTCGACAACTTAACCTGTGAAAAAAAATTTTTCTAAGCCCCGGGGTCACAACTTCAGCAAAAATCTGAAATTCTCCAATTCCCTGAAAAATGCTGCCAAACTGTTGCAAATTGACCCCTGAAAGGTTTCGTGGTGGAAATAGAAGGCTTTTTATCATAGGACAAGAAATCAGCCTTCGACAACTTAACCTGTGAAAAAAAAAATTTCTAAGCCCCGGGGTCACAACTTCAGCAAAAATCTGAAATTATCCAATTCACTCAAAAATGCTGCCAAATTGTTGCAAATTCACCCCTGAAAGGATTGGTGGTGGAAATAGAAGGCTTTTTATCATAGGACAAGAAATCAGCCTTCGACAACTTAACCTGTGGGGAAAAAAAAATTTCTAAGCCCCGGGGTCACAACTTCAGCAAAAATCTGAAATTCTCCAATTCACTCAAAAATGCTGCCAAACTGTTGCAAATTGACCCCTGAAAGGTTTGGTGGTGGAAATAGAAGGCTTTTTATCATAGGACAAGAAATCAGCCTTCGACAACTTAACCTGTGAAAAAAAAAAAAATCTAAGCCCCGGGGTCACAACTTCAGCAAAAATCTGAAATTATCCAATTCCCTGAAAAATGCTGCCAAACTGTTGCAAATTGACCCCTGAAAGGTTTGGTGGTGGAAATAGAAGGCTTTTTATCATAGGACAAGAAATCAGCCTTCGACAACTTAACCTGTGAAAAAAAAAAAATCTAAGCCCCGGGGTCACAACTTCAGCAAAAATCTGAAATTATCCAATTCATTCAAAAATGCTGCCAAATAGTTGCAAATTCACCCGGGAAAGGTTTGGTGTTGGAAATAGAAGGCTTTTTATCATAGGACAAGAAATCAGCCTTCGACAACTTAACCTGTGAAAAAAAAAAATTCTAAGCCCCGGGGTCACAACTTCAGCAAAAATCTGAAATTCTCCAATTCACTCAAAAATGCTGCCAAACTGTTGCAAATTCACCCCTGAAAGGTGTCGTGGTGGAAATAGAAGGCTTTTTATCATAGGACAAGAAATCAGCCTTCGACAACTTAACCTGTGAAAAAAAAAATTTCTAAGCCCCGGGGTCACAACTTCAGCAAAAATCTGAAATTCTCCAATTCACTCAAAAATGCTGCCAAACTGTTGCAAATTCACCCCTGAAAGGTTTCGTGGTGGAAATAGAAGGCTTTTTATCATAGGACAAGAAATCAGCCTTCGACAACTTAACCTGTGGAAAAAAAAATTTCTAAGCCCCGGGGTCACAACTTCAGCAAAAATCTGAAATTATCCAATTCACTCAAAAATGCTGCCAAACTGTTGCAAATTCACCCCTGAAAGGTTTGGTGGTGGAAATAGAAGGCTTTTTATCATAGGACAAGAAATCAGCCTTTGACAACTTAACCTGTGAAAAAAAAAATTTCTAAGCCCCGGGGTCATGACTTCAGCAAAAATCTGAAATTATCCAATTCTCTCAAAAATGCTGCCAAATTGTTGCAAATTCACCCCTGAAACGTTTGGTGGTGGAAATAGAAGGCTTTTTATCATAGGACAAGAAATCAGCCTTCGACAACTTAACCTGTGAAAAAAAATTTTTCTAAGCCCCGGGGTCACAACTTCAGCAAAAATCTGAAATTCTCCAATTCCCTGAAAAATGCTGCCAAACTGTTGCAAATTGACCCCTGAAAGGTTTCGTGGTGGAAATAGAAGGCTTTTTATCATAGGACAAGAAATCAGCCTTCGACAACTTAACCTGTGAAAAAAAAAATTTCTAAGCCCCGGGGTCACAACTTCAGCAAAAATCTGAAATTATCCAATTCACTCAAAAATGCTGCCAAATTGTTGCAAATTCACCCCTGAAAGGATTGGTGGTGGAAATAGAAGGCTTTTTATCATAGGACAAGAAATCAGCCTTCGACAACTTAACCTGTGGGGAAAAAAAAATTTCTAAGCCCAAGGGTCACAACTTCAGCAAAAATCTGAAATTCTCCAATTCACTCAAAAATGCTGCCAAACTGTTGCAAATTGACCCCTGAAAGGTTTGGTGGTGGAAATAGAAGGCTTTTTATCATAGGACAAGAAATCAGCCTTCGACAACTTAACCTGTGAAAAAAAAAAAAATCTAAGCCCCGGGGTCACAACTTCAGCAAAAATCTGAAATTATCCAATTCCCTGAAAAATGCTGCCAAACTGTTGCAAATTGACCCCTGAAAGGTTTGGTGGTGGAAATAGAAGGCTTTTTATCATAGGACAAGAAATCAGCCTTCGACAACTTAACCTGTGAAAAAAAAAAAATCTAAGCCCCGGGGTCACAACTTCAGCAAAAATCTGAAATTATCCAATTCATTCAAAAATGCTGCCAAATAGTTGCAAATTCACCCCTGAAAGGTTTGGTGTTGGAAATAGAAGGCTTTTTATCATAGGACAAGAAATCAGCCTTCGACAACTTAACCTGTGAAAAAAAAAATTTCTAAGCCCCGGGGTCATGACTTCAGCAAAAATCTGAAATTATCCAATTCTCTCAAAAATGCTGCCAAATTGTTGCAAATTCACCCCTGAAAGGTTTGGTGGTGGAAATAGAAGGCTTTTTATCATAGGACAAGAAATCAGCCTTCGACAACTTAACCTGTGAAAAAAAATTTTTCTAAGCCCCGGGGTCACAACTTCAGCAAAAATCTGAAATTCTCCAATTCCCTGAAAAATGCTGCCAAACTGTTGCAAATTGACCCCTGAAAGGTTTCGTGGTGGAAATAGAAGGCTTTTTATCATAGGACAAGAAATCAGCCTTCGACAACTTAACCTGTGAAAAAAAAAATTTCTAAGCCCCGGGGTCACAACTTCAGCAAAAATCTGAAATTATCCAATTCACTCAAAAATGCTGCCAAATTGTTGCAAATTCACCCCTGAAAGGATTGGTGGTGGAAATAGAAGGCTTTTTATCATAGGACAAGAAATCAGCCTTCGACAACTTAACCTGTGGGGAAAAAAAAATTTCTAAGCCCCGGGGTCACAACTTCAGCAAAAATCTGAAATTCTCCAATTCACTCAAAAATGCTGCCAAACTGTTGCAAATTGACCCCTGAAAGGTTTGGTGGTGGAAATAGAAGGCTTTTTATCATAGGACAAGAAATCAGCCTTCGACAACTTAACCTGTGAAAAAAAAAAAAATCTAAGCCCCGGGGTCACAACTTCAGCAAAAATCTGAAATTATCCAATTCCCTGAAAAATGCTGCCAAACTGTTGCAAATTGACCCCTGAAAGGTTTGGTGGTGGAAATAGAAGGCTTTTTATCATAGGACAAGAAATCAGCCTTCGACAACTTAACCTGTGAAAAAAAAAAAATCTAAGCCCCGGGGTCACAACTTCAGCAAAAATCTGAAATTATCCAATTCATTCAAAAATGCTGCCAAATAGTTGCAAATTCACCCGGGAAAGGTTTGGTGTTGGAAATAGAAGGCTTTTTATCATAGGACAAGAAATCAGCCTTCGACAACTTAACCTGTGAAAAAAAAAAATTCTAAGCCCCGGGGTCACAACTTCAGCAAAAATCTGAAATTCTCCAATTCACTCAAAAATGCTGCCAAACTGTTGCAAATTCACCCCTGAAAGGTGTCGTGGTGGAAATAGAAGGCTTTTTATCATAGGACAAGAAATCAGCCTTCGACAACTTAACCTGTGAAAAAAAAAATTTCTAAGCCCCGGGGTCACAACTTCAGCAAAAATCTGAAATTATCCAAATCACTCAAAAATGCTGCCAAACTGTTGCAAATTCACCCCTGAAAGGTTTGGTGGTGGAAATAGAAGGCTTTTTATCATAGGACAAGAAATCAGCCTTCGACAACTTAACCTGTGAAAAAAAAAATTTCTAAGCCCCGGGGTCATGACTTCAGCAAAAATCTGAAATTCTCCAATTCTCTCAAAAATGCTGCCAAACTGTTGCAAATTCACCCCTGAAAGGTTTCGTGGTGGAAATAGAAGGCTTTTTATCATAGGACAAGAAATCAGCCTTCGACAACTCAACCTGTGAAAAAAAAAATTTCTAAGCCCCGGGGTCACAACTTCAGCAAAAATCTGAAATTCTCCAATTCACTCAAAAATGCTGCCAAATTGTTGCAAATTCACCCCTGAAAGGTTTGGTGGTGGAAATAGAAGGCTTTTTATCATAGGACAAGAAATCAGCCTTCGACAACTTAACCTGTGAAAAAAAAAATTTCTAACCCCCGGGGTCACAACTTCAGCAAAAATCTGAAATTCTCCAATTCCCTGAAAAATGCTGCCAAACTGTTGCAAATTGACCCCTGAAAGGTTTGGTGGTGGAAATAGAAGGCTTTTTATCATAGGACAAGAAATCAGCCTTCGACAACTTAACCTGTGGAAAAAAAAAAATCTAAGCCCCGGGGTCACAACTTCAGCAAAAATCTGAAATTATCCAATTCATTCAAATATGCTGCCAAATTGTTGCAAATTCACCCCTGAAAGGTTTGGTGTTGGAAATAGAAGGCTTTTTATCATAGGACAAGAAATCAGCCTTCGACAACTTAACCTGTGAAAAAAAAATTTTCTAAGCCCCGGGGTCACAACTTCAGCAAAAATCTGAAATTCTCCAATTCACTCAAAAATGCTGCCAAACTGTTGCAAATTCACCCCTGAAAGGTTTCGTGGTGGAAATAGAAGGCTTTTTATCATAGGACAAGAAATCAGCCTTCGACAACTTAACCTGTGAAAAAAAAAATTTCTAAGCCCCGGGGTCACAACTTCAGCAAAAATCTGAAATTATCCAATTCCCTGAAAAATGCTGCCAAACTGTTGCAAATTGACCCCTGAAAGGTTTGGTGGTGGAAATAGAAGGTTTTTTATCATAGGACAAGAAATCAGCCTTCGACAACTTAACCTGTGAAAAAAAAAAAATCTAAGCCCCGGGGTCACAACTTCAGCAAAAATCTGAAATTATCCAATTCATTCAAAAATGCTGCCAAATAGTTGCAAATTCACCCCTGAAAGGTTTGGTGTTGGAAATAGAAGGCTTTTTATCATAGGACAAGAAATCAGCCTTCGACAACTTAACCTGTGAAAAAAAAAAATTCTAAGCCCCGGGGTCACAACTTCAGCAAAAATCTGAAATTCTCCAATTCACTCAAAAATGCTGCCAAACTGTTGCAAATTCACCCCTGAAAGGTGTCGTGGTGGAAATAGAAGGCTTTTTATCATAGGACAAGAAATCAGCCTTCGACAACTTAACCTGTGAAAAAAAAAATTTCTAAGCCCCGGGGTCACAACTTCAGCAAAAATCTGAAATTATCCAAATCACTCAAAAATGCTGCCAAACTGTTGCAAATTCACCCCTGAAAGGTTTGGTGGTGGAAATAGAAGGCTTTTTATCATAGGACAAGAAATCAGCCTTCGACAACTTAACCTGTGAAAAAAAAAATTTCTAAGCCCCGGGGTCATGACTTCAGCAAAAATCTGAAATTCTCCAATTCTCTCAAAAATGCTGCCAAACTGTTGCAAATTCACCCCTGAAAGGTTTCGTGGTGGAAATAGAAGGCTTTTTATCATAGGACAAGAAATCAGCCTTCGACAACTCAACCTGTGAAAAAAAAAATTTCTAAGCCCCGGGGTCACAACTTCAGCAAAAATCTGAAATTCTCCAATTCACTCAAAAATGCTGCCAAATTGTTGCAAATTCACCCCTGAAAGGTTTGGTGGTGGAAATAGAAGGCTTTTTATCATAGGACAAGAAATCAGCCTTCGACAACTTAACCTGTGAAAAAAAAAATTTCTAAGCCCCGGGGTCACAACTTCAGCAAAAATCTGAAATTCTCCAATTCACTCAAAAATGCTGCCAAATTGTTGCAAATTCACCCCTGAAAGGTTTGGTGTTGGAAATAGAAGGCTTTTTATCATAGGACAAGAAATCAGCCTTCGACAACTTAACCTGTGAAAAAAAAATTTTCTAAGCCCCGGGGTCACAACTTCAGCAAAAATCTGAAATTCTCCAATTCACTCAAAAATGCTGCCAAACTGTTGCAAATTCACCCCTGAAAGGTTTCGTGGTGGAAATAGAAGGCTTTTTATCATAGGACAAGAAATCAGCCTTCGACAACTTAACCTGTGAAAAAAAAAATTTCTAAGCCCCGGGGTCACAACTTCAGCAAAAATCTGAAATTATCCAATTCCCTGAAAAATGCTGCCAAACTGTTGCAAATTGACCCCTGAAAGGTTTGGTGGTGGAAATAGAAGGTTTTTTATCATAGGACAAGAAATCAGCCTTCGACAACTTAACCTGTGAAAAAAAAAAAATCTAAGCCCCGGGGTCACGACTTCAGCAAAAATCTGAAATTATCCAATTCATTCAAATATGCTGCCAAATTGTTGCAAATTCACCCCTGAAAGGTTTGGTGTTGGAAATAGAAGGCTTATTATCATAGGACAAGAAATCAGCCTTCGACAACTTAACCTGTGAAAAAAAAATTTTCTAAGCCCCGGGGTCACAACTTCAGCAAAAATCTGAAATTCTCCAATTCACTCAAAAATGCTGCCAAACTGTTGCAAATTCACCCCTGAAAGGTTTCGTGGTGGAAATAGAAGGGTTTTTATCATAGGACAAGAAATCAGCCTTCGACAACTTAACCTGTGAAAAAAAAAATTTCTAAGCCCCGGGGTCACAACTTCAGCAAAAATCTGAAATTATCCAATTCACTCAAAAATGCTGCCAAACTGTTGCAAATTCACCCCTGAAAGGTTTGGTGGTGGAAATAGAAGGCTTTTTATCATAGGACAAGAAATCAGCCTTCGACAACTTAACCTGTGAAAAAAAAAATTTCTAAGCCCCGGGGTCATGACTTCAGCAAAAATCTGAAATTCTCCAATTCACTCAAAAATGCTGCCAAACTGTTGCAAATTCACCCCTGAAAGGTTTCGTGGTGGAAATAGAAGGCTTTTTATCATAGGACAAGAAATCAGCCTTCGACAACTTAACCTGTGAAAAAAAATTTTTCTAACCCCCGGGGTCACGACTTCAGCAAAAATCTGAAATTCTCCAATTCCCTGAAAAATGCTGCCAAACTGTTGCAAATTGACCCCTGAAAGGTTTGGTGGTGGAAATAGAAGGCTTTTTATCATAGGACAAGAAATCAGCCTTCGACAACTTAACCTGTGGAAAAAAAAAAATCTAAGCCCCGGGGTCACAACTTCAGCAAAAATCTGAAATTATCCAATTCCCTGAAAAATGCTGCCAAACTGTTGCAAATTGACCCCTGAAAGGTTTGGTGGTGGAAATAGAAGGGTTTTTATCATAGGACAAGAAATCAGCCTTCGACAACTTAACCTGTGAAAAAAAAAAATCTAAGCCCCGGGGTCACAACTTCAGCAAAAATCTGAAATTATCCAATTCATTCAAATATGCTGCCAAATTGTTGCAAATTCACCCCTGAAAGGTTTGGTGTTGGAAATAGAAGGCTTTTTATCATAGGACAAGAAATCAGCCTTCGACAACTTAACCTGTGAAAAAAAAAATTTCTAAGCCCCGGGGTCACAACTTCAGCAAAAATCTGAAATTATCCAATTCACTCAAAAATGCTGCCAAACTGTTGCAAATTGACCCCTGAAAGGTTTGGTGGTGGAAATAGAAGGGTTTTTATCATAGGACAAGAAATCAGCCTTCGACAACTTAACCTGTGAAAAAAAAAATTTCTAAGCCCCGGGGTCACAACTTCAGCAAAAATCTGAAATTATCCAATTCACTCGAAAATGCTGCCAAACTGTTGCAAATTCACCCCTGAAAGGTTTGGTGGTGGAAACAGAAGGCTTTTTATCATAGGACAAGAAATCAGCCTTCGACAACTTAACCTGTGAAAAAAAAAATTTCTAAGCCCCGGGGTCATGACTTCAGCAAAAATCTGAAATTCTCCAATTCACTCAAAAATGCTGCCAAACTGTTGCAAATTCACCCCTGAAAGGTTTGGTGTTGGAAATAGAAGGCTTTTTATCATAGGACAAGAAATCAGCCTTCGACAACTTAACTTGTGAAAAAAAAATTTTCTAAGCCCCGGGGTCACAACTTCAGCAAAAATCTGAAATTCTCCAATTCACTCAAAAATGCTGCCAAACTGTTGCAAATTCACCCCTGAAAGGTTTCGTGGTGGAAATAGAAGGCTTTTTATCATAGGACAAGAAATCAGCCTTTGACAACTTAACCTGTGGAAAAAAAATTTTCTAAGCCCCGGGGTCACAACTTCAGCAAAAATCTGAAATTATCCAATTCACTCAAAAATGCTGCCAAACTGTTGCAAATTCACCCCTGAAAGGTTTGGTGGTGGAAATAGAAGGCTTTTTATCATAGGACAAGAAATCAGCCTTCGACAACTTAACCTGTGAAAAAAAAAATTTCTAAGCCCCGGGGTCATGACTTCAGCAAAAATCTGAAATTATCCAATTCACTCAAAAATGCTGCCAAATTGTTGCAAATTCACCCCTGAAAGGATTGGTGGTGGAAATAGAAGGCTTTTTATCATAGGACAAGAAATCAGCCTTCGACAACTTAACCTGTGGGGGAAAAAAAATTTCTAAGCCCCGGGGTCACAACTTCAGCAAAAATCTGAAATTCTCCAATTCACTCAAAAATGCTGCCAAACTGTTGCAAATTCACCCCTGAAAGGTTTGGTGGTGGAAATAGAAGGCTTTTTATCATAGGACAAGAAATCAGCCTTCGACAACTTAACCTGTGAAAAAAAAATTTTCTTACCCCCGGGGTCACAACTTCAGCAAAAATCTGAAATTCTCCAATTCCCTCAAAAATGCTGCCAAACTGTTGCAAATTGACCCCTGAAAGGTTTGGTGGTGGAAATAGAAGGCTTTTTATCATAGGACAAGAAATCAGCCTTCGACAACTTAACCTGTGAAAAAAAAAATTTCTAAGCCCCGGGGTCATGACTTCAGCAAAAATCTGAAATTCTCCAATTCTCTCAAAAATGCTGCCAAACTGTTGCAAATTCACCCCTGAAAGGTTTCGTGGTGGAAATAGAAGGCTTTTTATCATAGGACAAGAAATCAGCCTTCGACAACTAAACCTGTGAAAAAAAAAATTTCTAAGCCCCGGGGTCACAACTTCAGCAAAAATCTGAAATTCTCCAATTCACTCAAAAATGCTGCCAAACTGTTGCAAATTCACCCCTGAAAGGTTTCGTGGTGGAAATAGAAGGCTTTTTATCATAGGACAAGAAATCAGCCTTCGACAACTTAACCTGTGAAAAAAAAAATTTCTAAGCCCCGGGGTCACAACTTCAGCAAAAATCTGAAATTCTCCAATTCACTCAAAAATGCTGCCAAATTGTTGCAAATTCACCCCTGAAAGGATTGGTGGTGGAAATAGAAGGCTTTTTATCATAGGACAAGAAATCAGCCTTCGACAACTTAACCTGTGGGAAAAAAAAAATTTCTAAGCCCCGGGGTCACAACTTCAGCAAAAATCTGAAATTCTCCAATTCACTCAAAAATGCTGCCAAACTGTTGCAAATTCACCCCTGAAAGGTTTGGTGGTGGAAATAGAAGGCTTTTTATCATAGGACAAGAAATCAGCCTTCGACAACTTAACCTGTGAAAAAAAATTTTTCTAACCCCCGGGGTCACAACTTCAGCAAAAATCTGAAATTCTCCAATTCCCTCAAAAATGCTGCCAAACTGTTGCAAATTCACCCCTGAAAGGTTTCGTGGTGGAAATAGAAGGCTTTTTATCATAGGGCAAGAAATCAGCCTTCGACAACTCAACCTGTGAAAAAAAAAATTTCTAAGCCCCGGGGTCACAACTTCAGCAAAATTCTGAAATTCTCCAATTCACTCAAAAATGCTGCCAAACTGTTGCAAATTGACCCCTGAAAGGTTTGGTGGTGGAAATAGAAGGCTTTTTATCATAGGACAAGAAATCAGCCTTCGACAACTTAACCTGTGAAAAAAAAAATTTCTAAGCCCCGGGGTCATGACTTCAGCAAAAATCTGAAATTCTCCAATTCTCTCAAAAATGCTGCCAAACTGTTGCAAATTCACCCCTGAAAGGTTTCGTGGTGGAAATAGAAGGCTTTTTATCATAGGACAAGAAATCAGCCTTCGACAACTAAACCTGTGAAAAAAAAAATTTCTAAGCCCCGGGGTCACAACTTCAGCAAAAATCTGAAATTCTCCAATTCACTCAAAAATGCTGCCAAACTGTTGCAAATTCACCCCTGAAAGGTTTCGTGGTGGAAATAGAAGGCTTTTTATCATAGGACAAGAAATCAGCCTTCGACAACTTAACCTGTGAAAAAAAAAATTTCTAAGCCCCGGGGTCACAACTTCAGCAAAAATCTGAAATTCTCCAATTCACTCAAAAATGCTGCCAAATTGTTGCAAATTCACCCCTGAAAGGATTGGTGGTGGAAATAGAAGGCTTTTTATCATAGGACAAGAAATCAGCCTTCGACAACTTAACCTGTGGGAAAAAAAAAATTTCTAAGCCCCGGGGTCACAACTTCAGCAAAAATCTGAAATTCTCCAATTCACTCAAAAATGCTGCCAAACTGTTGCAAATTCACCCCTGAAAGGTTTGGTGGTGGAAATAGAAGGCTTTTTATCATAGGACAAGAAATCAGCCTTCGACAACTTAACCTGTGAAAAAAATTTTTTCTAACCCCCGGGGTCACAACTTCAGCAAAAATCTGAAATTCTCCAATTCCCTCAAAAATGCTGCCAAACTGTTGCAAATTCACCCCTGAAAGGTTTCGTGGTGGAAATAGAAGGCTTTTTATCATAGGGCAAGAAATCAGCCTTCGACAACTCAACCTGTGAAAAAAAAAATTTCTAAGCCCCGGGGTCACAACTTCAGCAAAATTCTGAAATTCTCCAATTCACTCAAAAATGCTGCCAAATTGTTGCAAATTCACCCCTGAAAGGTTTGGTGGTGGAAATAGAAGGCTTTTTATCATAGGACAAGAAATCAGCCTTCGACAACTTAACCTGTGAAAAAAAAATTTTCTAACCCCCGGGGTCACAACTTCAGCAAAAATCTGAAATTCTCCAATTCCCTGAAAAATGCTGCCAAACTGTTGCAAATTGACCCCTGAAAGGTTTGGTGGTGGAAATAGAAGGCTTTTTATCATAGGACAAGAAATCACCCTTCGACAACTTAACCTGTGAAAAAAAAAATTTCTAAGCCCCGGGGTCATGACTTCAGCAAAAATCTGAAATTCTCCAATTCTCTCAAAAATGCTGCCAAACTGTTGCAAATTCACCCCTGAAAGGTTTCGTGGTGGAAATAGAAGGCTTTTTATCATAGGACAAGAAATCAGCCTTCGACAACTAAACCTGTGAAAAAAAAAATTTCTAAGCCCCGGGGTCACAACTTCAGCAAAAATCTGAAATTCTCCAATTCACTCAAAAATGCTGCCAAACTGTTGCAAATTCACCCCTGAAAGGTTTCGTGGTGGAAATAGAAGGCTTTTTATCATAGGACAAGAAATCAGCCTTCGACAACTTAACCTGTGAAAAAAAAAATTTCTAAGCCCCGGGGTCACAACTTCAGCAAAAATCTGAAATTCTCCAATTCACTCAAAAATGCTGCCAAATTGTTGCAAATTCACCCCTGAAAGGATTGGTGGTGGAAATAGAAGGCTTTTTATCATAGGACAAGAAATCAGCCTTCGACAACTTAACCTGTGGGAAAAAAAAATTTCTAAGCCCCGGGGTCACAACTTCAGCAAAAATCTGAAATTCTCCAATTCACTCAAAAATGCTGCCAAACTGTTGCAAATTCACCCCTGAAAGGTTTGGTGGTGGAAATAGAAGGCTTTTTATCATAGGACAAGAAATCAGCCTTCGACAACTTAACCTGTGAAAAAAAATTTTTCTAACCCCCGGGGTCACAACTTCAGCAAAAATCTGAAATTCTCCAATTCCCTCAAAAATGCTGCCAAACTGTTGCAAATTCACCCCTGAAAGGTTTGGTGGTGGAAATAGAAGGCTTTTTATCATAGGACAAGAAATCACCCTTCGACAACTTAACCTGTGAAAAAAAAAAAATCTAAGCCCCGGGGTCACAACTTCAGCAAAAATCTGAAATTATCGAATTCATTCAAAAATGCTGCCAAATAGTTGCAAATTCACCCCTGAAAGGTTTGGTGTTGGAAATAGAAGGCTTTTTATCATAGGACAAGAAATCAGCCTTCGACAACTTAACCTGTGAAAAAAAAATTTTCTAAGCCCCGGGGTCACAACTTCAGCAAAAATCTGAAATTCTCCAATTCACTCAAAAATGCTGCCAAACTGTTGCAAATTCACCCCTGAAAGGTGTCGTGGTGGAAATAGAAGGCTTTTTATCATAGGACAAGAAATCAGCCTTCGACAACTTAACCTGTGGAAAAAAAAATTTCTAAGCCCCGGGGTCACAACTTCAGCAAAAATCTGAAATTATCCAAATCACTCAAAAATGCTGCCAAATTGTTGCAAATTCACCCCTGAAAGGTTTGGTGGTGGAAATAGAAGGCTTTTTATCATAGGACAAGAAATCAGCCTTTGACAACTTAACCTGTGAAATAAAAAAATTCTAAGCCCCGGGGTCACAACTTCAGAAAAAATCTGAAATTCTCCAATTCACTCAAAAATGCTGCCAAACTGTTGCAAATTCACCCCTGAAAGGTTTGGTGGTGGAAATAGAAGGCTTTTTATCATAGGACAAGAAATCAGCCTTCAACAACTTAACCTGTGAAAAAAAAAATTTCTAAGCCCCGGGGTCATGACTTCAGCAAAAATCTGAAATTATCCAATTCTCTCAAAAATGCTGCCAAATTGTTGCAAATTCACCCCTGAAAGGTTTGGTGGTGGAAATAGAAGGCTTTTTATCATAGGACAAGAAATCAGCCTTCGACAACTTAACCTGTGAAAAATTTTTTTTCTAAGCCCCGGGGTCACAACTTCAGCAAAAATCTGAAATTCTCCAATTCCCTCAAAAATGCTGCCAAACTGTTGCAAATTCACCCCTGAAAGGTTTCGTGGTGGAAATAGAAGGCTTTTTATCATAGGACAAGAAATCAGCCTTCGACAACTTAACCTGTGAAAAAAAAAATTTCTAAGCCCCGGGGTCACAACTTCAGCAAAAATCTGAAATTATCCAATTCACTCAAAAATGCTGCCAAATTGTTGCAAATTCACCCTTGTAAGGTTTGGTGGTGGAAATAGAAGGCTTTTTATCATAGGAAAAGAAATCAGCCTTCGTCAACCTAACCTGTGAAAAAAATTTTTTCTAAGCCCCGGGGTCACAACTTCAGCAAAAATCTGAAATTATCCAATTCACTCAAAAATGCTGCCAAATTGTTGCAAATTCACCCCTGAAAGGTTTGGTGGTGGAAATAAAAGGCTTTTTATCATAGGACAAGAAATCAGCCTTCGACAACTTAACCTGTGAAAAAAAAAATTTTCTAAGCCCCGGGGTCACAACTTCAGCAAAAATCTGAAATTCTCCAATTCCCTCAAAAATGCTGCCAAACTGTTGCAAATTCACCCCTGAAAGGTTTCGTGGTGGAAATAGAAGGCTTTTTATCATAGGACAAGAAATCAGCCTTCAACAACTTAACCTGTGAAAAAAAAAATTTCTAAGCCCCGGGGTCATGACTTCAGCAAAAATCTGAAATTATCCAATTCACTCAAAAATGCTGCCAAACTGTTGCAAATTCACCCCTGAAAGGTTTGGTGGTGGAAATAGAAGGCTTTTTATCATAGGACAAGAAATCAGCCTTCAACAACTTAACCTGTGAAAAAAAAAATTTCTAAGCCCCGGGGTCATGACTTCAGCAAAAATCTGAAATTATCCAATTCTCTCAAAAATGCTGCCAAATTGTTGCAAATTCACCCCTGAAAGGTTTGGTGGTGGAAATAGAAGGCTTTTTATCATAGGACAAGAAATCAGCCTTCGACAACTTAACCTGTGAAAAAAAAAATTTCTAAGCCCCGGGGTCACAACTTCAGCAAAAATCTGAAATTATCCAATTCCCTCAAAAATGCTGCCAAACTGTTGCAAATTCACCCCTGAAAGGTTTGGTGGTGGAAATAGAAGGCTTTTTATTATAGGACAAGAAATCAGCCTTCGACAACTTAACCTGTGAAAAAAAAAATTTCTAAGCCCCGGGGTCACAACTTCAGCAAAAATCTGAAATTATCCAATTCACTCAAAAATGCTGCCAAATTGTTGCAAATCCACCCCTGAAAGGATTGGTGGTGGAAATAGAAGGCTTTTTATCATAGGACAAGAAATCAGCCTTCGACAACTTAACCTGTGGGGGGAAAAAAATTTCTAAGCCCCGGGGTCACAACTTCAGCAAAAATCTGAAATTCTCCAATTCACTCAAAAATGCTGCCAAACTGTTGCAAATTCACCCCTGAAAGGTTTGGTGGTGGAAATAGAAGGCTTTTTATCATAGGACAAGAAATCAGCCTTCGACAACTTAACCTGTGAAAAAAAAATTTTCTAACCCCCGGGGTCACAACTTCAGCAAAAATCTGAAATTCTCCAATTCCCTCAAAAATGCTGCCAAACTGTTGCAAATTCACCCCTGAAAGGTTTCGTGGTGGAAATAGAAGGCTTTTTATCATAGGACAAGAAATCAGCCTTCGCCAACTCAACCTGTGAAAAAAAAAATTTCTAAGCCCCGGGGTCACAACTTCAGCAAAAATCTGAAATTCTCCAATTCATTCAAAAATGCTGCCAAATTGTTGCAAATTCACCCCTGAAAGGTTTGGTGGTGGAAATAGAAGGCTTTTTATCATAGGACAAGAAATCAGCCTTCGACAACTTAACCTGTGAAAAAAAATTTTTCTAACCCCCGGGGTCACAACTTCAGCAAAAATCTGAAATTCTCCAATTCCCTGAAAAATGCTGCCAAACTGTTGCAAATTGACCCCTGAAAGGTTTGGTGGTGGAAATAGAAGGCTTTTTATCATAGGACAAGAAATCAGCCTTCGACAACTTAACCTGTGAAAAAAAAAAATCTAAGCCCCGGGGTCACAACTTCAGCAAAAATCTGAAATTATCCAAATCCCTGAAAAATGCTGCCAAACTGTTGCAAATTCACCCCTGAAAGGTTTGGTGTTGGAAATAGAAGGCTTTTCATCATAGGACAAGAAATCAGCCTTCGACAACTTAACCTGTGAAAAAAAAATTTTCTAAGCCCCGGGGTCACAACTTCAGCAAAAATCTGAAATTCTCCAATTCCCTCAAAAATGCTGCCAAACTGTTGCAAATTCACCCCTGAAAGGTTTCGTGGTGGAAATAGAAGGCTTTTTATCATAGGACAAGAAATCAGCCTTCGACAACTTAACCTGTGAAAAAAAAAAATTTCTAAGCCCCGGGGTCACAACTTCAGCAAAAATCTGAAATTATCCAATTCACTCAAAAATACTGCCAAACTGTTGCAAATTCACCCCTGAAAGGTTTGGTGGTGGAAATAGAAGGCTTTTTATCATAGGACAAGAAATCAGCCTTCGACAACTTAACCTGTGAAAAAAAAAATTTCTAAGCCCCGGGGTCATGACTTCAGCAAAAATCTGAAATTCTCCAATTCTCTCAAAAATGCTGCCAAACTGTTGCAAATTCACCCCTGAAAGGTTTCGTGGTGGAAATAGAAGGCTTTTTATCATAGGACAAGAAATCAGCCTTCGACAACTCAACCTGTGAAAAAAAAATTTTCTAAGCCCCGGGGTCACAACTTCAGCAAAAATCTGAAATTCTCCAATTCACTCAAAAATGCTGCCAAATTGTTGCAAATTCACCCCTGAAAGGTTTCGTGGTGGAAATAGAAGGCTTTTTATCATAGGACAAGAAATCAGCCTTCGACAACTTAACCTGTGAAAAAAAAAATTTCTAAGCCCCGGGGTCACAACTTCAGCAAAAATCTGAAATTCTCCAATTCCCTGAAAAATGCTGCCAAACTGTTGCAAATTGACCCCTGAAAGGTTTGGTGGTGGAAATAGAAGGCTTTTTATCATAGGACAAGAAATCAGCCTTCGACAACTTAACCTGTGAAAAAAAAAAATCTAAGCCCCGGGGTCACAACTTCAGCAAAAATCTGAAATTATCCAATTCATTCAAAAATGCTGCCAAATAGTTGCAAATTCACCCCTGAAAGGTTTGGTGTTGGAAATAGAAGGCTTTTTATCATAGGACAAGAAATCAGCCTTCGACAACTTAACCTGTGAAAAAAAAATTTTCTAAGCCCCGGGGTCACAACTTCAGCAAAAATCTGAAATTCTCCAATTCACTCAAAAATGCTGCCAAACTGTTGCAAATTCACCCCTGAAAGGTGTCGTGGTGGAAATAGAAGGCTTTTTATCATAGGACAAGAAATCAGCCTTCGACAACTTAACCTGTGGAAAAAAAAATTTCTAAGCCCCGGGGTCACAACTTCAGCAAAAATCTGAAATTATCCAAATCACTCAAAAATGCTGCCAAATTGTTGCAAATTCACCCCTGAAAGGTTTGGTGGTGGAAATAGAAGGCTTTTTATCATAGGACAAGAAATCAGCCTTTGACAACTTAACCTGTGAAATAAAAAAATTCTAAGCCCCGGGGTCACAACTTCAGAAAAAATCTGAAATTCTCCAATTCACTCAAAAATGCTGCCAAACTGTTGCAAATTCACCCCTGAAAGGTTTGGTGGTGGAAATAGAAGGCTTTTTATCATAGGACAAGAAATCAGCCTTCAACAACTTAACCTGTGAAAAAAAAAATTTCTAAGCCCCGGGGTCATGACTTCAGCAAAAATCTGAAATTATCCAATTCTCTCAAAAATGCTGCCAAATTGTTGCAAATTCACCCCTGAAAGGTTTGGTGGTGGAAATAGAAGGCTTTTTATCATAGGACAAGAAATCAGCCTTCGACAACTTAACCTGTGAAAAAAAATTTTTCTAAGCCCCGGGGTCACAACTTCAGCAAAAATCTGAAATTCTCCAATTCCCTCAAAAATGCTGCCAAACTGTTGCAAATTCACCCCTGAAAGGTTTCGTGGTGGAAATAGAAGGCTTTTTATCATAGGACAAGAAATCAGCCTTCGACAACTTAACCTGTGAAAAAAAAAATTTCTAAGCCCCGGGGTCACAACTTCAGCAAAAATCTGAAATTATCCAATTCACTCAAAAATGCTGCCAAATTGTTGCAAATTCACCCTTGTAAGGTTTGGTGGTGGAAATAGAAGGCTTTTTATCATAGGAAAAGAAATCAGCCTTCGTCAACCTAACCTGTGAAAAAAAAATTTTCTAAGCCCCGGGGTCACAACTTCAGCAAAAATCTGAAATTATCCAATTCACTCAAAAATGCTGCCAAATTGTTGCAAATTCACCCCTGAAAGGTTTGGTGGTGGAAATAAAAGGCTTTTTATCATAGGACAAGAAATCAGCCTTCGACAACTTAACCTGTGAAAAAAAAATTTTCTAAGCCCCGGGGTCACAACTTCAGCAAAAATCTGAAATTCTCCAATTCCCTCAAAAACGCTGCCAAACTGTTGCAAATTCACCCCTGAAAGGTTTCTTGGTGGAAATAGAAGGCTTTTTATCATAGGACAAGAAATCAGCCTTCGACAACTTAACCTGTGGGGAAAAAAAAATTCTAAGCCCCGGGGTCACAACTTCAGCAAAAATCTGAAATTCTCCAATTCACTCAAAAATGCTGCCAAACTGTTGCAAATTCACCCCTGAAAGGTTTGGTGGTGGAAATAGAATGCTTTTTATCATAGGACAAGAAATCAGCCTTCAACAACTTAACCTGTGAAAAAAAAAATTTCTAAGCCCCGGGGTCATGACTTCAGCAAAAATCTGAAATTATCCAATTCTCTCAAAAATGCTGCCAAATTGTTGCAAATTCACCCCTGAAAGGTTTGGTGGTGGAAATAGAAGGCTTTTTATCATAGGACAAGAAATCAGCCTTCGACAACTTAACCTGTGAAAAAAATTTTTTCTAAGCCCCGGGGTCACAACTTCAGCAAAAATCTGAAATTCTCCAATTCCCTCAAAAATGCTGCCAAACTGTTGCAAATTCACCCCTGAAAGGTTTCGTGGTGGAAATAGAAGGCTTTTTATCATAGGACAAGAAATCAGCCTTCGACAACTTAACCTGTGAAAAAAAAAATTTCTAAGCCCCGGGGTCACAACTTCAGCAAAAATCTGAAATTATCCAATTCACTCAAAAATGCTGCCAAATTGTTGCAAATTCACCCTTGTAAGGTTTGGTGGTGGAAATAGAAGGCTTTTTATCATAGGAAAAGAAATCAGCCTTCGTCAACCTAACCTGTGAAAAAAAATTTTTCTAAGCCCCGGGGTCACAACTTCAGCAAAAATCTGAAATTATCCAATTCACTCAAAAATGCTGCCAAATTGTTGCAAATTCACCCCTGAAAGGTTTGGTGGTGGAAATAAAAGGCTTTTTATCATAGGACAAGAAATCAGCCTTCGACAACTTAACCTGTGAAAAAAAAATTTTCTAAGCCCCGGGGTCACAACTTCAGCAAAAATCTGAAATTCTCCAATTCCCTCAAAAATGCTGCCAAACTGTTGCAAATTCACCCCTGAAAGGTTTCGTGGTGGAAATAGAAGGCTTTTTATCATAGGACAAGAAATCAGCCTTCGACAACTTAACCTGTGGGGAAAAAAAAATTCTAAGCCCCGGGGTCACAACTTCAGCAAAAATCTGAAATTCTCCAATTCACTCAAAAATGCTGCCAAACTGTTGCAAATTCACCCCTGAAAGGTTTGGTGGTGGACATAGAAGGCTTTTTATCATAGGACAAGAAATCAGCCTTCTACAACTTAACCTGTGAAAAAAAAATTTCTAAGCCCCGGGGTCACAACTTCAGCAAAAATCTGAAATTATCCAATTCACCCAAAAGTGCTGCCAAATTGTTGCAAATTCACCCCTGAAAGGTTTGGTGGTGGAAATAGAAGGCTTTTTATCATAGGACAAGAAATCAGCCTTCAACAACTTAACCTGTGAAAAAAAAAATTTCTAAGCCCCGGGGTCACAACTTCAGCAAAAATCTGAAATTATCCAACTCACTCAAAAATGCTGCCAAATTGTTGCAAATTCACCCCTGAAAGGTTTGGTGGTGGAAATAGAAGGCTTTTTATCATAGGACAAGAAATCAGCCTTCGACAATTTAACCTGTGAAAAAAAATTTTTCTAAGCCCCGGGGTCACAACTTCAGCAAAAATCTGAAATTCTCCTATTCCCTCAAAAATGCTGCCAAACTGTTGCAAATTCACCCCTGAAAGGTTTCGTGGTGGAAATAGAAGGCGTTTTATCATACGACAAGAAATCAGCCTTCGACAACTTAACCTGTGAAAAAAAAATTTTCTAAGCCCCGGGGTCACAACTTCAGCAAAAATCTGAAATTATCCAATTCACTCAAAAATGCTGCCAAATTGTTGCAAATTCACCCCTGAAAGGATTGGTGGTGGAAATAGAAGGCTTTTTATCATAGGACAAGAAATCAGCCTTCTACAACTTAACCAGTGGAAAAAAAATTTCTAAGCCCCGGGGTCACAACTTCAGCAAAAATCTGAAATTATCCAATTCACTCAAAAATGCTGCCAAATCGTTGCAAATTCACCCCTGAAAGGATTGGTGGTGGAAATAGAAGGCTTTTTATCATAGGACAAGAAGTCAGCCTTCGACAACTTAACCTGTGGGGGAAAAAAAATTCTAAGCCCCGGGGTCACAACTTCAGCAAAAATCTGAAATTCTCCAATTCACTCAAAAATGCTGCCAAACTGTTGCAAATTCACCCCTGAAAGGTTTGGTGGTGGACATAGAAGGCTTTTTATCATAGGACAAGAAATCAGCCTTCTACAACTTAACCTGTGAAAAAAAAAATTCTAAGCCCCGGGGTCACAACTTCAGCAAAAATCTGAAATTATCCAATTCACTCAAAAATGCTGCCAAATTGTTGCAAATTCACCCTTGTAAGGTTTGGTGGTGGAAATAGAAGGCTTTTTATCATAGGACAAGAAATCAGCCTTCGTCAACCTAACCTGTGAAAAAAAATTTTTCTAAGCCCCGGGGTCACAACTTCAGCAAAAATCTGAAATTATCCAATTCACTCAAAAATGCTGCCAAATTGTTGCAAATTCACCCCTGAAAGGTTTGGTGGTGGAAATAAAAGGCTTTTTATCATAGGACAAGAAATCAGCCTTCGACAACTTAACATGTGGGGAAAAAAAAATTCTAAGCCCCGGGGTCACAACTTCAGCAAAAATCTGAAATTCTCCAATTCACTCAAAAATGCTGCCAAACTGTTGCAAATTGACCCCTGAAAGGTTTGGTGGTGGACATAGAAGGCTTTTTATCATAGGACAAGAAATCAGCCTTCAACAACTTAACCTGTGAAAAAAAAAATTTCTAAGCCCCGGGGTCACAACTTCAGCAAAAATCTGAAATTATCCAACTCACTCAAAAATGCTGCCAAATTGTTGCAAATTCACCCCTGAAAGGTTTGGTGGTGGAAATAGAAGGCTTTTTATCATAGGACAAGAAATCAGCCTTCGACAATTTAACCTGTGAAAAAAAATTTTTCTAAGCCCCGGGGTCACAACTTCAGCAAAAATCTGAAATTCTCCTATTCCCTCAAAAATGCTGCCAAACTGTTGCAAATTCACCCCTGAAAGGTTTCGTGGTGGAAATAGAAGGCGTTTTATCATACGACAAGAAATCAGCCTTCGACAACTTAACCTGTGAAAAAAAAATTTTCTAAGCCCCGGGGTCACAACTTCAGCAAAAATCTGAAATTATCCAATTCACTCAAAAATGCTGCCAAATTGTTGCAAATTCACCCCTGAAAGGATTGGTGGTGGAAATAGAAGGCTTTTTATCATAGGACAAGAAATCAGCCTTCTACAACTTAACCAGTGGAAAAAAAATTTCTAAGCCCCGGGGTCACAACTTCAGCAAAAATCTGAAATTATCCAATTCACTCAAAAATGCTGCCAAATTGTTGCAAATTCACCCTTGTAAGGTTTGGTGGTGGAAATAGAAGGCTTTTTATCATAGGAAAAGAAATCAGCCTTCGTCAACCTAACCTGTGAAAAAAAATTTTTCTAAGCCCCGGGGTCACAACTTCAGCAAAAATCTGAAATTATCCAATTCACTCAAAAATGCTGCCAAATTGTTGCAAATTCACCCCTGAAAGGTTTGGTGGTGGAAATAAAAGGCTTTTTATCATAGGACAAGAAATCAGCCTTCGACAACTTAACCTGTGAAAAAAAAATTTTCTAAGCCCCGGGGTCACAACTTCAGCAAAAATCTGAAATTCTCCAATTCCCTCAAAAATGCTGCCAAACTGTTGCAAATTCACCCCTGAAAGGTTTCGTGGTGGAAATAGAAGGCTTTTTATCATAGGACAAGAAATCAGCCTTCGACAACTTAACCTGTGGGGAAAAAAAAATTCTAAGCCCCGGGGTCACAACTTCAGCAAAAATCTGAAATTCTCCAATTCACTCAAAAATGCTGCCAAACTGTTGCAAATTCACCCCTGAAAGGTTTGGTGGTGGACATAGAAGGCTTTTTATCATAGGACAAGAAATCAGCCTTCTACAACTTAACCTGTGAAAAAAAAATTTCTAAGCCCCGGGGTCACAACTTCAGCAAAAATCTGAAATTATCCAATTCACCCAAAAGTGCTGCCAAATTGTTGCAAATTCACCCCTGAAAGGTTTGGTGGTGGAAATAGAAGGCTTTTTATCATAGGACAAGAAATCAGCCTTCAACAACTTAACCTGTGAAAAAAAAAATTTCTAAGCCCCGGGGTCACAACTTCAGCAAAAATCTGAAATTATCCAACTCACTCAAAAATGCTGCCAAATTGTTGCAAATTCACCCCTGAAAGGTTTGGTGGTGGAAATAGAAGGCTTTTTATCATAGGACAAGAAATCAGCCTTCGACAATTTAACCTGTGAAAAAAAATTTTTCTAAGCCCCGGGGTCACAACTTCAGCAAAAATCTGAAATTCTCCTATTCCCTCAAAAATGCTGCCAAACTGTTGCAAATTCACCCCTGAAAGGTTTCGTGGTGGAAATAGAAGGCGTTTTATCATACGACAAGAAATCAGCCTTCGACAACTTAACCTGTGAAAAAAAAATTTTCTAAGCCCCGGGGTCACAACTTCAGCAAAAATCTGAAATTATCCAATTCACTCAAAAATGCTGCCAAATTGTTGCAAATTCACCCCTGAAAGGATTGGTGGTGGAAATAGAAGGCTTTTTATCATAGGACAAGAAATCAGCCTTCTACAACTTAACCAGTGGAAAAAAAATTTCTAAGCCCCGGGGTCACAACTTCAGCAAAAATCTGAAATTATCCAATTCACTCAAAAATGCTGCCAAATCGTTGCAAATTCACCCCTGAAAGGATTGGTGGTGGAAATAGAAGGCTTTTTATCATAGGACAAGAAGTCAGCCTTCGACAACTTAACCTGTGGGGGAAAAAAATTCTAAGCCCCGGGGTCACAACTTCAGCAAAAATCTGAAATTCTCCAATTCACTCAAAAATGCTGCCAAACTGTTGCAAATTCACCCCTGAAAGGTTTGGTGGTGGACATAGAAGGCTTTTTATCATAGGACAAGAAATCAGCCTTCTACAACTTAACCTGTGAAAAAAAAAATTCTAAGCCCCGGGGTCACAACTTCAGCAAAAATCTGAAATTATCCAATTCACTCAAAAATGCTGCCAAATTGTTGCAAATTCACCCTTGTAAGGTTTGGTGGTGGAAATAGAAGGCTTTTTATCATAGGACAAGAAATCAGCCTTCGTCAACCTAACCTGTGAAAAAAAATTTTTCTAAGCCCCGGGGTCACAACTTCAGCAAAAATCTGAAATTATCCAATTCACTCAAAAATGCTGCCAAATTGTTGCAAATTCACCCCTGAAAGGTTTGGTGGTGGAAATAAAAGGCTTTTTATCATAGGACAAGAAATCAGCCTTCGACAACTTAACATGTGGGGAAAAAAAAATTCTAAGCCCCGGGGTCACAACTTCAGCAAAAATCTGAAATTCTCCAATTCACTCAAAAATGCTGCCAAACTGTTGCAAATTCACCCCTGAAAGGTTTGGTGGTGGACATAGAAGGCTTTTTATCATAGGACAAGAAATCAGCCTTCAACAACTTAACCTGTGAAAAAAAAAATTTCTAAGCCCCGGGGTCACAACTTCAGCAAAAATCTGAAATTATCCAACTCACTCAAAAATGCTGCCAAATTGTTGCAAATTCACCCCTGAAAGGTTTGGTGGTGGAAATAGAAGGCTTTTTATCATAGGACAAGAAATCAGCCTTCGACAATTTAACCTGTGAAAAAAAATTTTTCTAAGCCCCGGGGTCACAACTTCAGCAAAAATCTGAAATTCTCCTATTCCCTCAAAAATGCTGCCAAACTGTTGCAAATTCACCCCTGAAAGGTTTCGTGGTGGAAATAGAAGGCGTTTTATCATACGACAAGAAATCAGCCTTCGACAACTTAACCTGTGAAAAAAAAATTTTCTAAGCCCCGGGGTCACAACTTCAGCAAAAATCTGAAATTATCCAATTCACTCAAAAATGCTGCCAAATTGTTGCAAATTCACCCCTGAAAGGATTGGTGGTGGAAATAGAAGGCTTTTTATCATAGGACAAGAAATCAGCCTTCTACAACTTAACCAGTGGAAAAAAAATTTCTAAGCCCCGGGGTCACAACTTCAGCAAAAATCTGAAATTATCCAATTCACTCAAAAATGCTGCCAAATCGTTGCAAATTCACCCCTGAAAGGATTGGTGGTGGAAATAGAAGGCTTTTTATCATAGGACAAGAAGTCAGCCTTCGACAACTTAACCTGTGGGGGAAAAAAAATTCTAAGCCCCGGGGTCACAACTTCAGCAAAAATCTGAAATTCTCCAATTCACTCAAAAATGCTGCCAAACTGTTGCAAATTCACCCCTGAAAGGTTTGGTGGTGGACATAGAAGGCTTTTTATCATAGGACAAGAAATCAGCCTTCTACAACTTAACCTGTGAAAAAAAAAATTCTAAGCCCCGGGGTCACAACTTCAGCAAAAATCTGAAATTATCCAATTCACTCAAAAATGCTGCCAAATTGTTGCAAATTCACCCTTGTAAGGTTTGGTGGTGGAAATAGAAGGCTTTTTATCATAGGACAAGAAATCAGCCTTCGTCAACCTAACCTGTGAAAAAAAATTTTTCTAAGCCCCGGGGTCACAACTTCAGCAAAAATCTGAAATTATCCAATTCACTCAAAAATGCTGCCAAATTGTTGCAAATTCACCCCTGAAAGGTTTGGTGGTGGAAATAAAAGGCTTTTTATCATAGGACAAGAAATCAGCCTTCGACAACTTAACATGTGGGGAAAAAAAAATTCTAAGCCCCGGGGTCACAACTTCAGCAAAAATCTGAAATTCTCCAATTCACTCAAAAATGCTGCCAAACTGTTGCAAATTCACCCCTGAAAGGTTTGGTGGTGGACATAGAAGGCTTTTTATCATAGGACAAGAAATCAGCCTTCTACAACTTAACCTGTGAAAAAAAAAATTTCTAAGCCCCGGGGTCACAACTTCAGCAAAAATCTGAAATTATCCAACTCACTCAAAAATGCTGCCAAATTGTTGCAAATTCACCCCTGAAAGGTTTGGTGGTGGAAATAGAAGGCTTTTTATCATAGGACAAGAAATCAGCCTTCGACAATTTAACCTGTGAAAAAAAATTTTTCTAAGCCCCGGGGTCACAACTTCAGCAAAAATCTGAAATTCTCCTATTCCCTCAAAAATGCTGCCAAACTGTTGCAAATTCACCCCTGAAAGGTTTCGTGGTGGAAATAGAAGGCTTTTTATCATAGGACAAGAAATCAGCCTTCGACAACTTAACCTGTGAAAAAAAAATTTTCTAAGCCCCGGGGTCACAACTTCAGCAAAAATCTGAAATTATCCAATTCACTCAAAAATGCTGCCAAATTGTTGCAAATTCACCCCTGAAAGGATTGGTGGTGGAAATAGAAGGCTTTTTATCATAGGACAAGAAATCAGCCTTCTACAACTTAACCAGTGGAAAAAAAATTTCTAAGCCCCCGGGGGTCACAACTTCAGCAAAAATCTGAAATTATCCAATTCACTCAAAAATGCTGCCAAATCGTTGCAAATTCACCCCTGAAAGGATTGGTGGTGGAAATAGAAGGCTTTTTATCATAGGACACAAATCAGCCTTCGACAACTTAACCTGTGGGGGGAAAAAAATTCTAAGCCCCGGGGTCACAACTTCAGCAAAAATCTGAAATTCTCCAATTCACTCAAAAATGCTGCCAAACTGTTGCAAATTCACCCCTGAAAGGTTTGGTGGTGGACATAGAAGGCTTTTTATCATAGGACAAGAAATCAGCCTTCTACAACTTAACCTGTGAAAAAAAAATTTCTTAGCCCCGGGGTCACAACTTCAGCAAAAATCTGAAATTATCCAATTCACTCAAAAGTGCTGCCAAATTGTTGCAAATTCACCCCTGAAAGGTTTGGTGGTGGAAATAGAAGGCTTTTTATCATAGGACAAGAAATCAGCCTTCGACAACTTAACCTGTGAAAAAAAAAATTTCTAAGCCCCGGGGTCACAACTTCAGCAAAAATCTGAAATTATCCAATTCACTCAAAAATGCTGCCAAATTGTTGCAAATTCACCCCTGAAAGGTTTGGTGGTGGAAATAGAAGGCTTTTTATCATAGGACAAGAAATCAGCCTTCGACAACTTAACCTGTGAAAAAAATTTTTTCTAAGCCCCGGGGTCACAACTTCAGCAAAAATCTGAAATTATCCAATTCACTCAAAAATGCTGCCAAATTGTTGCAAATTCACCCCTGAAAGGTTTGGTGGTGGAAATAGAAGGCTTTTTATCATAGGACAAGAAATCAGCCTTCGACAACTTAACCTGTGGGGAAAAAAAAATTCTAAGCCCCGGGGTCACAACTTCAGCAAAAATCTGAAATTATCCAATTCACTAAAAAATGCTGCCAAACTGTTGCAAATTCACCCCTGAAAGGTTTCGTGGTGGAAATAGAAGGCTTTTTATCATAGAACAAGAAATCAGCCTTCGACAACTTAACCTGTGAAAAAAAAAATTTCTAAGCCCCGGGGTCACAACTTCAGCAAAAATCTGAAATTATCCAAATCACTCAAAAATGCTGCCAAATTGTTGCAAATTCACCCCTGAAAGGTTTGGTGGTGGAAATAGAAGGCTTTTTATCATAGGACAAGAAATCAGCCTTCGACAACTTAACCTGTGAAAAAAAAAAAATTCTAAGCCCCGGGGTCACAACTTCAGCAAAAATCTGAAATTCTCCAATTCACTCAAAAATGCTGCCAAACTGTTGCAAATTCACCCCTGAAAGGTTTCGTGGTGGAAATAGAAGGCTTTTTATCATAGAACAAGAAATCAGCCTTCGACAACTTAACCTGTGAAAAAAAAAATTTCTAAGCCCCGGGGTCACAACTTCAGCAAAAATCTGAAATTATCCAAATCACTCAAAAATGCTGCCAAATTGTTGCAAATTCACCCCTGAAAGGTTTGGTGGTGGAAATAGAAGGCTTTTTATCATAGGACAAGAAATCAGCCTTTGACAACTTAACCTGTGGAAAAAAAAAATTCTAAGCCCCGGGGTCACAACTTCAGCAAAAATCTGAAATTATCCAATTCACTCAAAAATGCTGCCAAACTGTTGCAAATTCACCCCTGAAAGGTTTGGTGGTGGAAATAGAAGGCTTTTTATCATAGGACAAGAAATCAGCCTTTGACAACTTAACCTGTGAAAAAAAAAAATTCTAAGCCCCGGGGTCACAACTTCAGCAAAAATCTGAAATTATCCAATTCACTCAAAAATGCTGCCAAACTGTTGCAAATTCACCCCTGAAAGGTTTGGTGGTGGAAATAGAAGGCTTTTTATCATAGGACAAGAAATCAGCCTTCGACAACTTAACCTGTGAAAAAAAAAATTTCTAAGCCCCGGGGTCACAACTTCAGCAAAAATCTGAAATTCTCCAATTCACTCAAAAATGCTGCCAAACTGTTGCAAATTCACCCCTGAAAGGTTTCGTGGTGGAAATAGAAGGCTTTTTATCATAGAACAAGAAATCAGCCTTCGACAACTTAACCTGTGAAAAAAAAAATTTCTAAGCCCCGGGGTCACAACTTCAGCAAAAATCTGAAACTATCCAATTCACTCAAAAATGCTGCCAAATTGTTGCAAATTCACCCCTGAAAGGTTTGGTGGTGGAAATAGAAGGCTTTTTATCATAGGACAAGAAATCAGCCTTCGACAACTTAACCTGTGGGGAAAAAAAAATTCTAAGCCCCGGGGTCACAACTTCAGCAAAAATCTGAAATTATCCAATTCATTCAAAAATGCTGCCAAATTCTTGCAAATTCACCCCTGAAAGGTTTGGTGGTGGAAATAGAAGGCTTTTTATCATAGGACAAGAAATCAGCCTTCGACAACTTAACCTGTGAAAAAAATTTTTTCTAAGCCCCGGGGTCACAACTTCAGCAAAAATCTGAAATTATCCAATTCATTCAAAAATGCTGCCAAATTCTTGCAAATTCACCCCTGAAAGGTTTGGTGGTGGAAATAGAAGGCTTTTTATCATAGGACAAGAAATCAGCCTTCGACAACTTAACCTGTGAAAAAAAAATTTTCTAAGCCCCGGGGTCACAACTGTTACCATAAAGCACCAATGCTGCAGCAAGCAAAGGCTCCAGCAGCTCAGTCAGCTGCTTGTGGCTGGAAAGCCAAACAGGATGTTTGTGACTGTTGCCATGGAAACAAAGGGGCAGTCCAATCTGTACTGAGCACCGGATGTTAGCTCAGTGTGTGTGTGTTATAAGACCCGTACTGGAAGTACATGGGTGGAGTTTCTTCTTGCTGTTGTCGAGTGCAGACATGTTTCTCTGTACTGATATGAGAGACAGAAATAAAAGATGTAAATAGTTTTCTGTCTGCTTCTTTCCCCTCCTGGGGGACACCAAAGGGGAGAGATGATGAACGGTGTGTTCCTCTCACACATCTGAGACGAATCGCCGAGACCTCGCCTGCTTATCAGCAGAGTGGAGACGCGGGGAGGTCGACAGGAATATCTGCCGGTGCCTACGCCGTGGCACATTCCTCTGACCCAGGCAGAATTCCAACAACAACTTCAGCAAAAATCTGAAATTCTCCAATTCACTCAAAAATGCTGCCAAACTGTTGCAAATTCACCCCTGAAAGGTTTCGTGGTGGAAATAGAAGGCTTTTTATCATAGAACAAGAAATCAGCCTTCGACAACTTAACCTGTGAAAAAAAAAATTTCTAAGCCCCGGGGTCACAACTTCAGCAAAAATCTGAAATTATCCAAATCACTCAAAAATGCTGCCAAATTGTTGCAAATTCACCCCTGAAAGGTTTGGTGGTGGAAATAGAAGGCTTTTTATCATAGGACAAGAAATCAGCCTTCGACAACTTAACCTGTGAAAAAAAAATTTTCTAAGCCCCGGGGTCACAACTTCAGCAAAAATCTGAAATTCTCCAATTCACTCAAACTCCAATTGCCAAACTGTTGCAAATTCACCCCTGAAAGGTTTCGTGGTGGAAATAGAAGGCTTTTTATCATAGAACAAGAAATCAGCCTTCGACAACTTAACCTGTGAAAAAAAAAATTTCTAAGCCCCGGGGTCACAACTTCAGCAAAAATCTGAAATTATCCAAATCACTCAAAAATGCTGCCAAATTGTTGCAAATTCACCCCTGAAAGGTTTGGTGGTGGAAATAGAAGGCTTTTTATCATAGGACAAGAAATCAGCCTTTGACAACTTAACCTGTGAAAAAAAAAATTCTAAGCCCCGGGGTCAGAACTTCAGCAAAAATCTGAAATTATCCAATTCACTCAAAAATGCTGCCAAACTGTTGCAAATTCACCCCTGAAAGGTTTGGTGGTGGAAATAGAAGGCTTTTTATCATAGGACAAGAAATCAGCCTGCGACAACTTAACCTGTGAAAAAAAAAAATTCTAAGCCCCGGGGTCACAACTTCAGCAAAAATCTGAAATTCTCCAATTCACTCAAAAATGCTGCCAAACTGTTGCAAATTCACCCCTGAAAGGTTTCGTGGTGGAAATAGAAGGCTTTTTATCATAGGACAAGAAATCAGCCTTCGACAACTTAACCTGTGAAAAAAAAAATTTCTAAGCCCCGGGGTCACAACTTCAGCAAATATCTGAAATTATCCAATTCACTCAAAAATGCTGCCAAATTGTTGCAAATTCACCCCTGAAAGGTTTGGTGGTGGAAATAGAAGGCTTTTTATCATAGGACAAGAAATCAGCCTTCGACAACTTAACCTGTGGGGGAAAAAAAATTCTAAGCCCCGGGGTCACAACTTCAGCAAAAATCTGAAATTCTCCAATTAACTCAAAAATGCTGCCAAACTGTTGCAAATTCACCCCTGAAAGGTTTGGTGTTGGAAATAGAAGGCTTTTTATCATAGGACAAGAAACCAGCCTTCGACAACTTAACCTGTGAAAAAAAAAATTTCTAAGCCCCGGGGTCACAACTTCAGCAAAAATCTGAAATTATCCAATTCATTCAAAAATGCTGCCAAATTGTTGCAAATTCACCCCTGAAAGGTTTGGTGGTGGAAATAGAAGGCTTTTTATCATAGGACAAGAAATCAGCCTTCGACAACTTAACCTGTGAAAAAAAAAATTTCTAAGCCCCGGGGTCACAACTTCAGCAAAAATCTGAAATTCTCCAATTCACTCAAAAATGCTGCCAAACTGTTGCAAATTCACCCCTGAAAGGTTTCGTGGTGGAAATAGAAGGCTTTTTATCATAGAACAAGAAATCAGCCTTCGACAACTTAACCTGTGAAAAAAAAAATTCTAAGCCCCGGGGTCACAACTTCAGCAAAAATCTGAAATTATCCAAATCACTCAAAAATGCTGCCAAATTGTTGCAAATTCACCCCTGAAAGGTTTGGTGGTGGAAATAGAAGGCTTTTTATCATAGGACAAGAAATCAGCCTTTGACAACTTAACCTGTGAAAAAAATTTTTTCTAAGCCCCGGGGTCACAACTTCAGCAAAAATCTGAAATTCTCCAATTCCCTCAAAAGTGCTGCCAAATTGTTGCAAATTCACCCCTGAAAGGTTTGGTGGTGGAAATAGAAGGCTTTTTATCATAGGACAAGAAATCAGCCTTCGACAACTTAACCTGTGAAAAAAAAATTTCTAAGCCCCGGGGTCACAACTTCAGCAAAAATCTGAAATTCTCCAATTCCCTCAAAAGTGCGGCCAAACTGTTGCAAATTCACCCCTGAAAGGTTTAGTGGTGGAAATAGAAGGCTTTTTATCATAGGACAAGAAATCAGCCTTCGACAACTTAACCTGTGGGGGAAAAAAAATTCTAAGCCCCGGTGTCACAACTTCAGCAAAAATCTGAAATTCTCCAATTCACTCAAAAATGCTGCCAAACTGTTGCAAATTCACCCCTGAAAGGTTTGGTTTTGGAAATAGAAGGCTTTTTGTCATAGGACAAGAAATCAGCCTTCGACAACTTAACCTGTGGGGAAAAAAAAATTTCTAAGCCCCGGGGTCACAACTTCAGCAAAAATCTGAAATTATCCAATTCATTCAAAAATGCTGCCAAATTGTTGCATATTCACCCCTGAAAGGTTTGGTTTTGGAAATAGAAGGCTTTTTGTCATAGGACAAGAAATCAGCCTTCGACAACTTAACCTGTGAAAAAAAAATTTTCTAAGCCCCGGGGTCACAACTTCAGCAAAAATCTGAAATTATCCAAATCACTCAAAAATGCTGCCAAATTGTTGCAAATTCACCCCTGAAAGGTTTGGTGGTGGAAATAGAAGGCTTTTTATCATAGGACAAGAAATCAGCCTTTGACAACTTAACCTGTGAAATAAAAAAATTCTAAGCCCCGGGGTCACAACTTCAGCTAAAATCTGAAATTCTCCAATTCACTCAAAAATGCTGCCAAACTGTTGCAAATTCACCCCTGAAAGGTTTGGTGGTGGAAATAGAAGGCTTTTTATCATAGGACAAGAAATCAGCCTTCGACAACTTAACCTGTGAAAAAAAAAATTTCTAAGCCCCGGGGTCATGACTTCAGCAAAAATCTGAAATTATCCAATTCTCTCAAAAATGCTGCCTAACTGTTGCAAATTCACCCCTGAAAGGTTTGGTGGTGGACATAGAAGGCTTTTTATCATAGGACAAGAAATCAGCCTTCGACAACTTAACCTGTGAAAAAAAAATTTTCTAAGCCCCGGGGTCACAACTTCAGCAAAAATCTGAAATTCTCCAATTCCCTGAAAAATGCTGCCAAACTGTTGCAAATTCACCCCTGAAAGGTTTGGTGGTGGACATAGAAGGCTTTTTATCATAGGACAAGAAATCAGCCTTTGACAACTTAACCTGTGAAAAAAAAAAAATCTAAGCCCCGGGGTCACAACTTCAGCAAAAATCTGAAATTATCCAATTCATTCAAAAATGCTGCCAAATTGTTGCAAATTCACCCCTGAAAGGTTTGGTGGTGGATATAGAAGGCTTTTTATCATAGGACAAGAAATCAGCCTTCGACAACTTAACCTGTGAAAAAAATATTTTTCTAAGCCCCGGGGTCACAACTTCAGCAAAAATCTGAAATTCTCCAATTCACTCAAAAATGCTGCCAAACTGCAAATAAATGTGGGAAGCTGCTGGCATGGCAGCTGAAAAAGAGACAAATATTGAACTTTGTTACCAATCTGGAGGTTGAAGGAGAATGTATTCAGAAACCAGAAGATATCAGAAAGTGTTTCCAGAGATATTTTAAAAAACTGTTTACTCAAGGACCCCAAGTAGAGACTGAGATAAATAAATTTCTAAAAAGCTATGGCCTGCAAAAACTAACACAAGACAAGCAAACAGCCCTGAATTACAAAATAACACAACAGGAAATTGAAAGTGCCATTCAGAACATGCAATTAGGCAAATCCCCAGGCCCAGATGGACTTACCTCCAAATATTATAAGACATTGAAGGAATATCTGGTCCAGCCATTAATGGAGGTATGTAACCAAATTATGGAAGGGAAGGGGGCACCCGAATCGTGGAAAGAGGCATTCATCACCTTGATACCAAAACTGGAATCTGAAAAGACTCAACTTAGGAACTACCGCCCCATCTCACTCCTAAATGTGGATTACAAAATTTTTGCTGACATTTTGGCAAACAGACTGAAAAAAGTTTTAAATGAAGTAATTCACAAAGACCAAGCAGGCTTTCTCCCTGGTAGGCACCTGTCTGACAACACTAGGAATATCATCGATGTTTTGGAGTTATTACAGACAAATTTGAACACGAAAGCAGCTTTGATTTTTATAGACGCCGAGAAAGCCTTTGATAACATATCTTGGAAATTTATGAAGAAAAATTTGGAAGGGATGGGAGTGGGAAGGGCGTTCCAAAATGGTATTGAAGCAATTTATTCAGAGCAAAAAGCTAAATTGATAGTAAACAATGTGGTGACAGAGGAGTTTAAAATTGAAAAAGGGACACGACAGGGGTGCCCCTTATCACCCTTGTTATTTATTTCTGTCCTGGAGGTGTTGCTGAACATGATTAGGAAGGACCAGCAGGTGGAAGGAATACAGGTCGGAGAAAAACAATATAAACTGAAGGCCTTTGCAGACGATTTGGTTTTGACATTACAGGAGCCAGAAGCTAGCACAAAAAGAGCTTTAGAACTAATTTCTGAGTTTGGTCGGGTGGCGGGATTCAAGCTAAACAAACAAAAAACCAAGGTTTTGGCAAAAAACTTGACACCTTCAGAAATAGATGGGTTTCAGAAGGAAACAGAATTAAATGTGGTTACAAAAGTGAAATACCTGGGGGTCAACCTGACTGGGAGAAATTTGAATTTGTTCAAAGATAATTATGAAAAATGTTGGTCGGAAATTAAAAAGGACTTAGAAACTTGGTCAAGATTGAAACTTTCCTTGTCGGGAAGAATTGCAGCAGTTAAGATGAATGTACTGCCAAGAATGTTGTTTTTGTTTCAAACCCTTCAGATCGTGGACAGAGTGGAATGTTTTGGAAAGTGGCAGAGGGACATTGCGAAGTTTGTCTGGCAGGGCAAAAAGCCCCGAATAAAATTTAAAATATTAACAGATGCAAAGGAAAGAGGGGGGTTTCCCCTGCCGGACTTAAGATTGTATTATGAAGCTGCATCCTTCTGCTGGATGAAAGATTGGTTTTTGCTAGAAAACACTGATGTCCTAGATCTGGAAGGGTTTAACAATGCTTTTGGATGGCATGCATACCTGTGGTACGACAAGATAAAGCTTCATAAATTGTTTAAAAACCATATTGTCAGGAAAGCTCTATTTATTGTCTGGACTAAATATAAGGACTTACTCGAAAGTAAGACTCCGAGGTGGCTATCACCGATGGAGGCTAAGGCCATAAAACTACGTAACATGGAGAGTGGCTGGGTAAAATACTGCGAGATAATAGAAAGAGTTGGTGATACCTGGAGGTTGCAAAGTTTCGAAAAACTGAAAGGAAAGGTGCGAGACTGGTTTCACTATGCCCAAATTTCAGAGATCTTTAAAAAGGACAAAAAAATTGGTTTCCAGGTGGAAAAATCAAAATTAGAGACAGAACTACTTGAACCTAAGACGAAAGTGCTTTCAAGGATGTATAACTTGTTGCTTAAATGGAATACTCAAGATGAGACAGTTAAATCAGCTATGATAAAATGGGCACAAGACATTGGGTACAACATTATGTCTGAAGACTGGGAAAGGTTATGGACCACCGGTATGAAATTCACGGCATGTAGTGCCTTAAAAGAAAACATTATGAAAATGGTATACAGGTGGTACATGACCCCAGTCAAACTTGCAAAGATATATCATTTGTCTGACAATAAATGTTGGAAATGTAAGGAGGCTGAAGGAACATTCTTTCACCTCTGGTGGACATGCCCGAGGGTGAAGGCTTTCTGGGAAATGATTTACAACGAGTTGAAAAAGGTGTTTAAATACACCTTTCATAAGAAACCAGAGGCCTTCCTCTTGGGCATTGTAGGCCAGAGAGTGCCAAAAAAAGATAGAACTTTCTTTTTATATGCAACTACAGCAGCAAGAATCCTTTTAGCTAAATACTGGAAGGCACAGGAGTTACCCACACTGGAAGAATGGCATTCGCAGCTGATAGACTACATGGAATTAGCCGAAATGACCGGCAGAATCCGAGATCTGGGAGAAGAGGCAGTGGAAGAGGATTGGAAAAAATTTAAGGACTATTTACAAAAACATTATAAGTTATATGAATGTTGAGAATTTGCTAAGTTTTCGGGAAAAAACATACTTCGGTATTGAGATTTGTAAATGATGAAAATTAAGTTAAAATTTTGAAAAGTATAAATTATAGATTATATAACTAAATGAAAGTACAAAAACACATAAAATAAGGTATCAATTTGCTGTTTATTTTTATTGTAAAGAAAGCAGGGGATGGAAGACATGGGGAAGTCCAGTTGATTATGAAAATAGACTTGAAAAAGTGAATTTTTTCTTTATAATTTCTTCTTTTTTCTGTAAAATCGCTTTTGTTGTCTTATTGATGATGTATTCTGACCTTGGAAAAAAAGCAATAAAAAAACTATTATAAAAAACAAAACAAAAATGCTGCCAAACTGTTGCAAATTCACCCCTGAAAGGTTTGGTGGTGGACATAGAAGGCTTTTTATCATAGGACAAGAAATCAGCTTTCGACAACTTAACCTGTGAAAAAAAAATTTTCTAAGCCCCGGGGTCACAACTTCAGCAAAAATCTGAAATTCTCCAATTCACTCAAAAATGCTACCAAAATGTTGCAAATTCACCCCTGAAAGGTTTGGTGGTGGAAATAGAAGGCTTTTTATCATAGGACAAGAAATCAGCCTTCGACAACTTAACCTGTGAAAAAAAAATTTTCTAAGCCCCGGGGTCACAACTTCAGCAAAAATCTGAAATTCTCCAATTCACTCAAAAATGCTGCCAAACTGTTGCAAATTGACCCCTGAAAGGTTTGGTGGTGGAAATAGAAGGCTTTTTATCATAGGACAAGAAATCAGCCATTTGACAACTTAACCTGTGGAAAAAAAAATTTCTAAGCCCCGGGGTCACAACTTCAGCAAAAATCTGAAATTATCCAATTCACTCAAAAATGCTGCCAAATTGTTGCAAATTCACCCCTGAAAGGTTTGGTGGTGGAAATAGAAGGCTTTTATCATAGGACAAGAAATCAACCTTCGACAACTTAACCTGTGGAAAAAAAAATTCTAAGCCCCGGGGTCACAACTTCAGCAAAAATCTGAAATTCTCCAATTCACTCAAAAATGCTGCCAAACTGTTGCAAATTCACCCCTGAAAGGTTTGGTGGTGGACATAGAAGGCTTTTTATCATAGGACAAGAAATCAGCTTTCGACAACTTAACCTGTGGAAAAAAAAAATTTCTAAGCCCCGGGGTCACAACTTCAGCAAAAATCTGAAATTCTCCAATTCACTCAAAAATGCTGCCAAACTGTTGCAAATTCACCCCTGAAAGGTTTGGTGGTGGAAATAGAAGGCTTTTTATCATAGGACAAGAAATCAGCCTTCGACAACTTAACCTGTGAAAAAAAAAATTTCTAAGCCCCGGGGTCACAACTTCAGCAAAAATCTGAAATTATCCAATTCACTCAAAAATGCTGCCAAACTGTTGCAAATTGACCCCTGAAAGGTTTGGTGGTGGAAATAGAAGGCTTTTTATCATAGGACAAGAAATCAGCCATTTGACAACTTAACCTGTGAAAAAAAAAATTTCTAAGCCCCGGGGTCACAACTTCAGCAAAAATCTGAAATTATCCAATTCACTCAAAAATGCTGCCAAACCGTTGCAAATTCACCCCTGAAAGGTTTCGTGGTGGAAATAGAAGGCTTTTTATCATAGGACAAGAAATCAGCCTTCGACAACTTAACCTGTGAAAAAAAAAATTTCTAAGCCCCGGGGTCACAACTTCAGCAAAAATCTGAAATTCTCCAATTCACTCAAAAATGCTGCCAAACTGTTGCAAATTTACCCCTGAAAGGTTTGGTGGTGGAAATAGAAGGCTTTTTATCATAGGACAAGAAATCAGCCTTCGACAACTTAACCTGTGAAAAAATTTTTTTCTAAGTCCCGGGGTCACAACTTCAGCAAAAATCTGAAATTCTCCAATTCACTCAAAAATGCTGCCAAATTGTTGCAAATTCACCCCTGAAAGGTTTCGTGGTGGAAATAGAAGGCTTTTTATCATAGGACAAGAAATCAGCCTTCGACAACTTAACCTGTGAAAAAATTTTTTTCTAAGCCCCGGGGTCACAACTTCAGCAAAAATCTGAAATTCTCCAATTCACTCAAAAATGCTGCCAAATTGTTGCAAATTCACCCCTGAAAGGTTTCGTGGTGGAAATAGAAGGCTTTTTATCATAGGACAAGAAATCAGCCTTCGACAACTTAACCTGTGAAAATTTTTTTTTCTAAGTCCCGGGGTCACAACTTCAGCAAAAATCTGAAATTCTCCAATTCACTCAAAAATGCTGCCAAACTGTTGCAAATTCACCCCTGAAAGGTTTCATGGTGGAAATAGAAGGCTTTTTATCATAGGACAAGAAATCAGCCTTCGACAACTTAACCTGTGAAAAAAATTTTTTCTAAGCCCCGGGGTCACAACTTCAGCAAAAATCTGAAATTCTCCAATTCACTCAAAAATGCTGCCAAACTGTTGCAAATTCACCCCTGAAAGGTTTGGTGGTGGAAATAGAAGGCTTTTTATCATAGGACAAGAAATCAGCCTTCGACAACTTAACCTGTGAAAAAAATTTTTTCTAAGCCCCGGGGTCACAACTTCAGCAAAAATCTGAAATTCTCCAATTCACTCAAAAATGCTGCCAAATTGTTGCAAATTCACCCCTGAAAGGTTTCGTGGTGGAAATAGAAGGCTTTTTATCATAGGACAAGAAATCAGCCATCGACAACTTAACCTGTGAAAAAAGTTTTTCCTAAGTCCCGGGGTCACAACTTCAGCAAAAATCTGAAATTCTCCAATTCACTCAAAAATGCTGCCAAACTGTTGCAAATTCACCCCTGAAAGGTTTGGTGGTGGAAATAGAAGGCTTTTTATCATAGGACAAGAAATCAGCCTTCGACAACTTAACCTGTGAAAAAAAAATTTTCTAAGCCCCGGGTTTCACAACTTCAGCAAAAATCTGAAATTCTCCAATTCACTCAAAAATGCTGCCAAACTGTTGCAAATTGACCCCTGAAAGGTTTGGTGGTGGACATAGAAGGCTTTTTATCATAGGACAAGAAATCAGCCTTCGACAACTTAACCTGTGAAAATTTTTTTTTCTAAACCCCGGGTTTCACAACTTCAGCAAAAATCTGAAATTATCCAATTCACTCAAAAATGCTGCCAAATTGTTGCAAATTCACCCCTGAAAGGTTTGGTGGTGGAAATAGAAGGCTTTTTATCACAGGACAAGAAATCAGCCTTCGACAACTTAACCTGTGGGGAAAAAAAATTCTAAGCCCCGGGGTCACAACTTCAGCAAAAATCTGAAATTCTCCAATTCACTCAAAAATGCTGCCAAACTGTTGCAAATTCACCCCTGAAAGGTTTGGTGGTGGAAATAGAAGGCTTTTATCATAGGACAAGAAATCAGCCTTCGACAA
Source organism: Podarcis liolepis (assembly GCF_965112155.1). Lineage (NCBI taxonomy): Eukaryota > Metazoa > Chordata > Lepidosauria > Squamata > Lacertidae > Podarcis > Podarcis liolepis. The sequence continues at coordinate 10,235,182 of NC_139557.1, forward strand.
CTTAACCTGTGGGGAAAAAAAATTCTAAGCCCCGGGGTCACAACTTCAGCAAAAATCTGAAATTCTCCAATTCACTCAAAAATGCTGCCAAACTGTTGCAAATTCACCCCTGAAAGGTTTGGTGGTGGACATAGAAGGCTTTTTATCATAGGACAAGAAATCAGCCTTCAACAACTTAACCTGTGAAAAAAAAATTTCTAAGCCCCGGGGTCACAACTTCAGCAAAAATCTGAAATTATCCAATTCACTCAAAAGTGCTGCCAAATTGTTGCAAATTCACCCCTGAAAGGTTTGGTGGTGGAAATAGAAGGCTTTTTATAATAGGACAAGAAATCAGCCTTCGACAACTTAACCTGTGAAAAAATTTTTTTCTAAGCCCCGGGGTCAGAACTTCAGCAAAAATCTGAAATTCTCCAATTCACTCAAAAATGCTGCCAAACTGTTGCAAATTCACCCCTGAAAGGTTTGGTGGTGGACATAGAAGGCTTTTTATCATAGGAGAAGAAATCAGCCTTCGACAACTTAACCTGTGAAAAAAAAATTTCTAAGCCCCGGGGTCACAACTTCAGCAAAAATCTGAAATTCTCCAATTCACTCAAAAGTGCTGCCAAATTGTTGCAAATTCACCCCTGAAAGGTTTGGTGGTGGAAATAGAAGGCTTTTTATAATAGGACAAGAAATCAGCCTTCGACAACTTAACCTGTGAAAAAATTTTTTTCTAAGCCCCGGGGTCAGAACTTCAGCAAAAATCTGAAATTCTCCAATTCACTCAAAAATGCTGCCAAACTGTTGCAAATTCACCCCTGAAAGGTTTGGTGGTGGACATAGAAGGCTTTTTATCATAGGAGAAGAAATCAGCCTTCGACAACTTAACCTGTGAAAAAAAAAATTTCTAAGGCTCGGGGTCACAACTTCAGCAAAAATCTGCAATTCTCCAATTCACTCAAAAATGCTGCCAAACTGTTGCAAATTCACCCCTGAAAGGTTTGGTGGTGGAAATAGAAGGCTTTTTATCATAGGACAAGAAATCAGCCTTCAACAACTTAACCTGTGGGAAAAAAAAATTCTAAGCCCCGGGGTCACAACTTCAGCGAAAATCTGCAATTCTCCAATTCACTCAAAAATGCTGCCAAACTGTTGCAAATTCACCCCTGAAAGGTTTCGTGGTGGAAATAGAAGGTTTTTTATCATAGGACAAGAAATCAGCCTTCGACAACTTAACCTGTGAAAAAAAAAAATTTCTAAGCCCCGGGGTCAGAACTTCAGCAAAAATCTGAAATTCTCCAATTCACTAATAAATGCTGCCAAACTGTTGGAAATTCACCCCTGAAAGGTTTGGTGGTGGAAATAGAAGGCTTTTATCATAGGACAAGAAATCAGCCTTCGACAACTTAACCTGTGGGGAAAAAAAATTCTAAGCCCCGGGGTCACAACTTCAGCAAAAATCTGAAATTCTCCAATTCACTCAAAAATGCTGCCAAACTGTTGCAAATTCACCCCTGAAAGGTTTGGTGGTGGACATAGAAGGCTTTTTATCATAGGACAAGAAATCAGCCTTCAACAACTTAACCTGTGAAAAAAAAATTTCTAAGCCCCGGGGTCACAACTTCAGCAAAAATCTGAAATTATCCAATTCACTCAAAAGTGCTGCCAAATTGTTGCAAATTCACCCCTGAAAGGTTTGGTGGTGGAAATAGAAGGCTTTTTATAATAGGACAAGAAATCAGCCTTCGACAACTTAACCTGTGAAAAATTTTTTTTCTAAGCCCCGGGGTCAGAACTTCAGCAAAAATCTGAAATTCTCCAATTCACTCAAAAATGCTGCCAAACTGTTGCAAATTCACCCCTGAAAGGTTTGGTGGTGGACATAGAAGGCTTTTTATCATAGGAGAAGAAATCAGCCTTCGACAACTTAACCTGTGAAAAAAAAATTTCTAAGCGCCGGGGTCACAACTTCAGCAAAAATCTGAAATTCTCCAATTCACTCAAAAGTGCTGCCAAATTGTTGCAAATTCACCCCTGAAAGGTTTGGTGGTGGAAATAGAAGGCTTTTTATAATAGGACAAGAAATCAGCCTTCGACAACTTAACCTGTGAAAAAAAAAATTTCTAAGGCTCGGGGTCACAACTTCAGCAAAAATCTGCAATTCTCCAATTCACTCAAAAATGCTGCCAAACTGTTGCAAATTCACCCCTGAAAGGTTTGGTGGTGGAAATAGAAGGCTTTTTATCATAGGACAAGAAATCAGCCTTCAACAACTTAACCTGTGGGAAAAAAAAATTCTAAGCCCCGGGGTCACAACTTCAGCGAAAATCTGCAATTCTCCAATTCACTCAAAAATGCTGCCAAACTGTTGCAAATTCACCCCTGAAAGGTTTCGTGGTGGAAATAGAAGGTTTTTTATCATAGGACAAGAAATCAGCCTTCGACAACTTAACCTGTGAAAAAAAAAAATTTCTAAGCCCCGGGGTCACAACTTCAGCAAAAATCTGAAATTCTCCAATTCACTAATAAATGCTGCCAAACTGTTGGAAATTCACCCCTGAAAGGTTTGGTGGTGGAAATAGAAGGCTTTTATCATAGGACAAGAAATCAGCCTTCGACAACTTAACCTGTGGGGAAAAAAAATTCTAAGCCCCGGGGTCACAACTTCAGCAAAAATCTGAAATTCTCCAATTCACTCAAAAATGCTGCCAAACTGTTGCAAATTCACCCCTGAAAGGTTTGGTGGTGGACATAGAAGGCTTTTTATCATAGGACAAGAAATCAGCCTTCAACAACTTAACCTGTGAAAAAAAAATTTCTAAGCCCCGGGGTCACAACTTCAGCAAAAATCTGAAATTATCCAATTCACTCAAAAGTGCTGCCAAATTGTTGCAAATTCACCCCTGAAAGGTTTGGTGGTGGAAATAGAAGGCTTTTTATAATAGGACAAGAAATCAGCCTTCGACAACTTAACCTGTGAAAAATTTTTTTTCTAAGCCCCGGGGTCAGAACTTCAGCAAAAATCTGAAATTCTCCAATTCACTCAAAAATGCTGCCAAACTGTTGCAAATTCACCCCTGAAAGGTTTGGTGGTGGACATAGAAGGCTTTTTATCATAGGAGAAGAAATCAGCCTTCGACAACTTAACCTGTGAAAAAAAAATTTCTAAGCGCCGGGGTCACAACTTCAGCAAAAATCTGAAATTATCCAATTCACTCAAAAGTGCTGCCAAATTGTTGCAAATTCACCCCTGAAAGGTTTGGTGGTGGAAATAGAAGGCTTTTTATAATAGGACAAGAAATCAGCCTTCGACAACTTAACCTGTGAAAAAAATTTTTTCTAAGCCCCGGGGTCAGAACTTCAGCAAAAATCTGAAATTCTCCAATTCACTCAAAAATGCTGCCAAATTGTTGCAAATTCACCCCTGAAAGGTTTGGTGGTGGAAATAGAAGGCTTTTTATCATAGGACAAGAAATCAGCCTTCAACAACTTAACCTGTGGGGAAAAAAAATTCTAAGCCCCGGGGTCACAACTTCAGCAAAAATCTGAAATTCTCCAATTCACTCATAAATGCTGCCAAACTGTTGCAAATTCACCCCTGAAAGGTTTGGTGGTGGAAATAGAAGGCTTTTATCATAGGACAAGAAATCAGCCTTCGACAACTTAACCTGTGGGGAAAAAAAATTCTAAGCCCCGGGGTCACAACTTCAGCAAAAATCTGAAATTCTCCAATTCACTCAAAAATGCTGCCAAACTGTTGCAAATTCACCCCTGAAAGGTTTGGTGGTGGACATAGAAGGCTTTTTATCATAGGACAAGAAATCAGCCTTCAACAACTTAACCTGTGAAAAAAAAATTTCTAAGCCCCGGGGTCACAACTTCAGCAAAAATCTGAAATTCTCCAATTCACTCAAAAGTGCTGCCAAATTGTTGCAAATTCACCCCTGAAAGGTTTGGTGGTGGAAATAGAAGGCTTTTTATAATAGGACAAGAAATCAGCCTTCGACAACTTAACCTGTGAAAAAAATTTTTTCTAAGCCCCGGGGTCAGAACTTCAGCAAAAATCTGAAATTCTCCAATTCACTCAAAAATGCTGCCAAATTGTTGCAAATTCACCCCTGAAAGGTTTGGTGGTGGAAATAGAAGGCTTTTTATCATAGGACAAGAAATCAGCCTTCAACAACTTAACCTGTGGGGAAAAAAAATTCTAAGCCCCGGGGTCACAACTTCAGCAAAAATCTGAAATTCTCCAATTCACTCATAAATGCTGCCAAACTGTTGCAAATTCACCCCTGAAAGGTTTGGTGGTGGAAATAGAAGGCTTTTATCATAGGACAAGAAATCAGCCTTCGACAACTTAACCTGTGGGGGAAAAAAATTCTAAGCCCCGGGGTCAGAACTTCAGCAAAAATCTGAAATTCTCCAATTCACTCAAAAATGCTGCCAAACTGTTGCAAATTCACCCCTGAAAGGTTTGGTGGTGGACATAGAAGGCTTTTTATCATAGGAGAAGAAATCAGCCTTCGACAACTTAACCTGTGAAAAAAAAATTTTCTAAGGCTCGGGGTCACAACTTCAGCAAAAATCTGCAATTCTCCAATTCACTCAAAAATGCTGCCAAACTGTTGCAAATTCACCCCTGAAAGGTTTGGTGGTGGAAATAGAAGGCTTTTTATCATAGGACAAGAAATCAGCCTTCGACAACTTAACCTGTGGGAAAAAAAAATTCTAAGCCCCGGGGTCACAACTTCAGCGAAAATCTGAAATTCTCCAATTCACTCAAAAATGCTGCCAAACTGTTGCAAATTCACCCCTGAAAGGTTTCGTGGTGGAAATAGAAGGCTTTTTATAATAGGACAAGAAATCAGCCTTCGACAACTTAACCTGTGAAAAAATTTTTTTCTAAGCCCCGGGGTCAGAACTTCAGCAAAAATCTTAAATTCTCCAATTCACTCAAAAATGCTGCCAAATTGTTGCAAATTCACCCCTGAAAGGTTTGGTGGTGGAAATAGAAGGCTTTTTATCATAGGACAAGAAATCAGCCTTCAACAACTTAACCTGTGGGGAAAAAAAATTCTAAGCCCCGGGGTCACAACTTCAGCAAAAATCTGAAATTCTCCAATTCACTCATAAATGCTGCCAAACTGTTGCAAATTCACCCCTGAAAGGTTTGGTGGTGGAAATAGAAGGCTTTTATCATAGGACAAGAAATCAGCCTTCGACAACTTAACCTGTGGGGAAAAAAAATTCTAAGCCCCGGGGTCACAACTTCAGCAAAAATCTGAAATTCTCCAATTCACTCAAAAATGCTGCCAAACTGTTGCAAATTCACCCCTGAAAGGTTTGGTGGTGTACATAGAAGGCTTTTTATCATAGGACAAGAAATCAGCCTTCAACAACTTAACCTGTGAAAAAAAAATTTCTAAGCCCCGGGGTCACAACTTCAGCAAAAATCTGAAATTATCCAATTCACTCAAAAGTGCTGCCAAATTGTTGCAAATTCACCCCTGAAAGGTTTGGTGGTGGAAATAGAAGGCTTTTTATAATAGGACAAGAAATCAGCCTTCGACAACTTAACCTGTGAAAAAAAAATTTTCTAAGCCCCGGGGTCAGAACTTCAGCAAAAATCTGAAATTCTCCAATTCACTCAAAAATGCTGCCAAACTGTTGCAAATTCACCCCTGAAAGGTTTGGTGGTGGACATAGAAGGCTTTTTATCATAGGAGAAGAAATCAGCCTTCGACAACTTAACCTGTGAAAAAAAAATTTTCTAAGGCTCGGGGTCACAACTTCAGCAAAAATCTGCAATTCTCCAATTCACTCAAAAATGCTGCCAAACTGTTGCAAATTCACCCCTGAAAGGTTTGGTGGTGGAAATAGAAGGCTTTTTATCATAGGACAAGAAATCAGCCTTCGACAACTTAACCTGTGGGAAAAAAAAATTCTAAGCCCCGGGGTCACAACTTCAGCGAAAATCTGAAATTCTCCAATTCACTCAAAAATGCTGCCAAACTGTTGCAAATTCACCCCTGAAAGGTTTCGTGGTGGAAATAGAAGGCTTTTTATCATAGGAGAAGAAATCAGCCTTCGACAACTTAACCTGTGAAAAAAAAATTTTCTAAGGCTCGGGGTCACAACTTCAGCAAAAATCTGCAATTCTCCAATTCACTCAAAAATGCTGCCAAACTGTTGCAAATTCACCCCTGAAAGGTTTCGTGGTGGAAATAGAAGGCTTTTTATCATAGGACAAGAAATCAGCCTTCGACAACTTAACCTGTGAAAAAAAAATTTCTAAGCCCCGGGGTCACAACTTCAGCAAAAATCTGAAATTATCCAATTCACTCAAAAGTGCTGCCAAATTGTTGCAAATTCACCCCTGAAAGGTTTGGTGGTGGAAATAGAAGGCTTTTTATAATAGGACAAGAAATCAGCCTTCGACAACTTAACCTGTGAAAAAAAATTTTTCTAAGCCCCGGGGTCAGAACTTCAGCAAAAATCTGAAATTCTCCAATTCACTCAAAAATGCTGCCAAACTGTTGCAAATTCACCCCTGAAAGGTTTGGTGGTGGACATAGAAGGCTTTTTATCATAGGAGAAGAAATCAGCCTTCGACAACTTAACCTGTGAAAAAAAAATTTTCTAAGGCTCGGGGTCACAACTTCAGCAAAAATCTGCAATTCTCCAATTCACTCAAAAATGCTGCCAAACTGTTGCAAATTCACCCCTGAAAGGTTTGGTGGTGGAAATAGAAGGCTTTTTATCATAGGACAAGAAATCAGCCTTCGACAACTTAACCTGTGGGAAAAAAAAATTCTAAGCCCCGGGGTCACAACTTCAGCGAAAATCTGAAATTCTCCAATTCACTCAAAAATGCTGCCAAACTGTTGCAAATTCACCCCTGAAAGGTTTCGTGGTGGAAATAGAAGGCTTTTTATCATAGGAGAAGAAATCAGCCTTCGACAACTTAACCTGTGAAAAAAAAATTTTCTAAGGCTCGGGGTCACAACTTCAGCGAAAATCTGCAATTCTCCAATTCACTCAAAAATGCTGCCAAACTGTTGCAAATTCACCCCTGAAAGGTTTCGTGGTGGAAATAGAAGGCTTTTTATCATAGGACAAGAAATCAGCCTTCGACAACTTAACCTGTGAAAAAAAAAAAATTCTAAGCCCCGGGGTCACAACTTCAGCAAAAATCTGAAATTCTCCAATTCACTCATAAATGCTGCCAAACTGTTGCAAATTCACCCCTGAAAGGTTTGGTGGTGGAAATAGAAGGCTTTTATCATAGGACAAGAAATCAGCCTTCGACAACTTAACCTGTGAAAAAAAAATTTCTAAGCCCCGGGGTCACAACTTCAGCAAAAATCTGAAATTATCCAATTCACTCAAAAGTGCTGCCAAATTGTTGCAAATTCACCCCTGAAAGGTTTGGTGGTGGAAATAGAAGGCTTTTTATAATAGGACAAGAAATCAGCCTTCGACAACTTAACCTGTGAAAAAAAAATTTTCTAAGCCCCGGGGTCAGAACTTCAGCAAAAATCTGAAATTCTCCAATTCACTCAAAAATGCTGCCAAACTGTTGCAAATTCACCCCTGAAAGGTTTGGTGGTGGACATAGAAGGCTTTTTATCATAGGAGAAGAAATCAGCCTTCGACAACTTAACCTGTGAAAAAAAAATTTTCTAAGGCTCGGGGTCACAACTTCAGCAAAAATCTGCAATTCTCCAATTCACTCAAAAATGCTGCCAAACTGTTGCAAATTCACCCCTGAAAGGTTTGGTGGTGGAAATAGAAGGCTTTTTATCATAGGACAAGAAATCAGCCTTCGACAACTTAACCTGTGGGGAAAAAAAATTCTAAGCCCCGGGGTCACAACTTCAGCGAAAATCTGAAATTCTCCAATTCACTCAAAAATGCTGCCAAACTGTTGCAAATTCACCCCTGAAAGGTTTCGTGGTGGAAATAGAAGGCTTTTTATCATAGGAGAAGAAATCAGCCTTCGACAACTTAACCTGTGAAAAAAAAAAATTCTAAGCCCCGGGGTCACAACTTCAGCAAAAATCTGAAATTATCCAATTCACTCAAAAGTGCTGCCAAACAGTTGCAAATTCACCCCTGTAAGGTTTCGTGGTGGAAAAAGAAGGCTTTTTATCATAGGACAAGAAATCAGCCTTTGACAACTTAACCTGTGAAAAAAAATTTTTCTAAGCCCCGGGGTCACAACTTCAGCAAAAATCTGAAATTCTCCAATTCACTCAAAAATGCTGCCAAACTGTTGCAAATTCACCCCTGAAAGGTTTCGTGGTGGAAATAGAAGGCTTTTTATCATAGGACAAGAAATCAGCCTTCGACAACTTAACCTGTGAAAAAAAAATTTCTAAGCCCCGGGGTCACAACTTCAGCAAAAATCTGAAATTATCCAATTCACTCAAAAGTGCTGCCAAATTGTTGCAAATTCACCCCTGAAAGGTTTGGTGGTGGAAATAGAAGGCTTTTTATCATAGGACAAGAAATCAGCCTTCGACAACTTAACCTGTGGGGAAAAAAAATTCTAAGCCCCGGGGTCACAACTTCAGCAAAAATCTGAAATTCTCCAATTCACTCAAAAATGCTGCCAAACTGTTGCAAATTCACCCCTGAAAGGTTTGGTGGTGGAAATAGAAGGCTTTTATCATAGGACAAGAAATCAGCCTTCGACAACTTAACCTGTGGGGAAAAAAAATTCTAAGCCCCGGGGTCACAACTTCAGCAAAAATCTGAAATTCTCCAATTCACTCAAAAATGCTGCCAAACTGTTGCAAATTCACCCCTGAAAGGTTTGGTGGTGGACATAGAAGGCTTTTTATCATAGGACAAGAAATCAGCCTTCGACAACTTAACCTGTGAAAAAAAAATTTCTAAGCCCCGGGGTCACAACTTCAGCAAAAATCTGAAATTATCCAATTCACTCAAAAGTGCTGCCAAATTGTTGCAAATTCACCCCTGAAAGGTTTGGTGGTGGAAATAGAAGGCTTTTTATAATAGGACAAGAAATCAGCCTTCGACAACTTAACCTGTGAAAAAAAATTTTTCTAAGCCCCGGGGTCAGAACTTCAGCAAAAATCTGAAATTCTCCAATTCACTCAAAAATGCTGCCAAACTGTTGCAAATTCACCCCTGAAAGGTTTGGTGGTGGACATAGAAGGCTTTTTATCATAGGAGAAGAAATCAGCCTTCGACAACTTAACCTGTGAAAAAAAAAATTTCTAAGGCTTGGGGTCACAACTTCAGCAAAAATCTGCAATTCTCCAATTCACTCAAAAATGCTGCCAAACTGTTGCAAATTCACCCCTGAAAGGTTTGGTGGTGGAAATAGAAGGCTTTTTATCATAGGACAAGAAATCAGCCTTCGACAACTTAACCTGTGGGAAAAAAAAATTCTAAGCCCCGGGGTCACAACTTCAGCGAAAATCTGAAATTCTCCAATTCACTCAAAAATGCTGCCAAACTGTTGCAAATTCACCCCTGAAAGGTTTCGTGGTGGAAATAGAAGGCTTTTTATCATAGGAGAAGAAATCAGCCTTCGACAACTTAACCTGTGAAAAAAAAATTTTCTAAGGCTCGGGGTCACAACTTCAGCAAAAATCTGCAATTCTCCAATTCACTCAAAAATGCTGCCAAACTGTTGCAAATTCACCCCTGAAAGGTTTCGTGGTGGAAATAGAAGGCTTTTTATCATAGGACAAGAAATCAGCCTTCGACAACTTAACCTGTGAAAAAAAAAAATTCTAAGCCCCGGGGTCACAACTTCAGCAAAAATCTGAAATTATCCAATTCACTCAAAAGTGCTGCCAAACAGTTGCAAATTCACCCCTGTAAGGTTTCGTGGTGGAAATAGAAGGCTTTTTATCATAGGACAAGAAATCAGCCTTTGACAACTTAACCTGTGAAAAAAATTTTTTCTAAGCCCCGGGGTCACAACTTCAGCAAAAATCTGAAATTCTCCAATTCACTCAAAAATGCTGCCAAACTGTTGCAAATTCACCCCTGAAAGGTTTCGTGGTGGAAATAGAAGGCTTTTTATCATAGGACAAGAAATCAGCCTTCGACAACTTAACCTGTGAAAAAAAAAAATTCTAAGCCCCGGGGTCACAACTTCAGCAAAAATCTGAAATTATCCAATTCACTCAAAAGTGCTGCCAAATTGTTGCAAATTCACCCCTGAAAGGTTTCGTGGTGGAAATAGAAGGCTTTTTATCATAGGACAAGAAATCAGCCTTCGACAACTTAACCTGTGGGGAAAAAAAATTCTAAGCCCCGGGGTCACAACTTCAGCAAAAATCTGAAATTCTCCAATTCACTCAAAAATGCTGCCAAACTGTTGCAAATTCACCCCTGAAAGGTTTGGTGGTGGACATAGAAGGCTTTTTATCATAGGAGAAGAAATCAGCCTTCGACAACTTAACCTGTGAAAAAAAAATTTTCTAAGGCTTGGGGTCACAACTTCAGCAAAAATCTGCAATTCTCCAATTCACTCAAAAATGCTGCCAAACTGTTGCAAATTCACCCCTGAAAGGTTTGGTGGTGGAAATAGAAGGCTTTTTATCATAGGACAAGAAATCAGCCTTCGACAACTTAACCTGTGGGAAAAAAAAATTCTAAGCCCCGGGGTCACAACTTCAGCGAAAATCTGAAATTCTCCAATTCACTTTAAAATGCTGCCAAACTGTTGCAAATTCACCCCTGAAAGGTTTCGTGGTGGAAATAGAAGGCTTTTTATCATAGGAGAAGAAATCAGCCTTCGACAACTTCACCTGTGAAAAAAAAAATTTCTAAGCCCCGGGGTCACAACTTCATCAAAAATCTGAAATTCTCCAATTCACTCAAAAATGCTGCCAAACTGTTGCAAATTTACCCCTGAAAGGTTTGGTGGTGGAAATAGAAGGCTTTTTATCATAGGACAAGAAATCAGCCTTCGACAACTTAACCTGTGAAAAAATTTTTTTCTAAGTCCCGGGGTCACAACTTCAGCAAAAATCTGAAATTCTCCAATTCACTCAAAAATGCTGCCAAATTGTTGCAAATTCACCCCTGAAAGGTTTCGTGGTGGAAATAGAAGGCTTTTTATCATAGGACAAGAAATCAGCCTTCGACAACTTAACCTGTGAAAATTTTTTTTTCTAAGTCCCGGGGTCACAACTTCAGCAAAAATCTGAAATTCTCCAATTCACTCAAAAATGCTGCCAAACTGTTGCAAATTCACCCCTGAAAGGTTTCATGGTGGAAATAGAAGGCTTTTTATCATAGGACAAGAAATCAGCCTTCGACAACTTAACCTGTGAAAAAAAATTTTTCTAAGCCCCGGGGTCACAACTTCAGCAAAAATCTGAAATTCTCCAATTCACTCAAAAATGCTGCCAAACTGTTGCAAATTCACCCCTGAAAGGTTTGGTGGTGGAAATAGAAGGCTTTTTATCATAGGACAAGAAATCAGCCTTCGACAACTTAACCTGTGAAAAAATTTTTTTCTAAGGCTTGGGGTCACAACTTCAGCAAAAATCTGCAATTCTCCAATTCACTCAAAAATGCTGCCAAACTGTTGCAAATTCACCCCTGAAAGGTTTGGTGGTGGAAATAGAAGGCTTTTTATCATAGGACAAGAAATCAGCCTTCGACAACTTAACCTGTGGGAAAAAAAAATTCTAAGCCCCGGGGTCACAACTTCAGCGAAAATCTGAAATTCTCCAATTCACTTTAAAATGCTGCCAAACTGTTGCAAATTCACCCCTGAAAGGTTTCGTGGTGGAAATAGAAGGCTTTTTATCATAGGAGAAGAAATCAGCCTTCGACAACTTAACCTGTGAAAAAAAAAATTTCTAAGCCCCGGGGTCACAACTTCAGCAAAAATCTGAAATTCTCCAATTCACTCAAAAATGCTGCCAAACTGTTGCAAATTTACCCCTGAAAGGTTTGGTGGTGGAAATAGAAGGCTTTTTATCATAGGACAAGAAATCAGCCTTCGACAACTTAACCTGTGAAAAAAATTTTTTCTAAGTCCCGGGGTCACAACTTCAGCAAAAATCTGAAATTCTCCAATTCACTCAAAAATGCTGCCAAATTGTTGCAAATTCACCCCTGAAAGGTTTCGTGGTGGAAATAGAAGGCTTTTTATCATAGGACAAGAAATCAGCCTTCGACAACTTAACCTGTGAAAATTTTTTTTTCTAAGTCCCGGGGTCACAACTTCAGCAAAAATCTGAAATTCTCCAATTCACTCAAAAATGCTGCCAAACTGTTGCAAATTCACCCCTGAAAGGTTTCATGGTGGAAATAGAAGGCTTTTTATCATAGGACAAGAAATCAGCCTTCGACAACTTAACCTGTGAAAAAAATTTTTTCTAAGCCCCGGGGTCACAACTTCAGCAAAAATCTGAAATTCTCCAATTCACTCAAAAATGCTGCCAAACTGTTGCAAATTCACCCCTGAAAGGTTTGGTGGTGGAAATAGAAGGCTTTTTATCATAGGACAAGAAATCAGCCTTCGACAACTTAACCTGTGAAAAAAATTTTTTCTAAGCCCCGGGGTCACAACTTCAGCAAAAATCTGAAATTCTCCAATTCACTCAAAAATGCTGCCAAATTGTTGCAAATTCACCCCTGAAAGGTTTCGTGGTGGAAATAGAAGGCTTTTTATCATAGGACAAGAAATCAGCCATCGACAACTTAACCTGTGAAAAAAGTTTTTTCTAAGTCCCGGGGTCACAACTTCAGCAAAAATCTGAAATTCTCCAATTCACTCAAAAATGCTGCCAAACTGTTGCAAATTCACCCCTGAAAGGTTTGGTGGTGGAAATAGAAGGCTTTTATCATAGGACAAGAAATCAGCCTTCGACAACTTAACCTGTGGGGAAAAAAAATTCTAAGCCCCGGGGTCACAACTTCAGCAAAAATCTGAAATTCTCCAATTCACTCAAAAATGCTGCCAAACTGTTGCAAATTCACCCCTGAAAGGTTTGGTGGTGGACATAGAAGGCTTTTTATCATAGGACAAGAAATCAGCCTTCAACAACTTAACCTGTGAAAAAAAAATTTCTAAGCCCCGGGGTCACAACTTCAGCAAAAATCTGAAATTATCCAATTCACTCAAAAGTGCTGCCAAATTGTTGCAAATTCACCCCTGAAAGGTTTGGTGGTGGAAATAGAAGGCTTTTTATAATAGGACAAGAAATCAGCCTTCGACAACTTAACCTGTGAAAAAATTTTTTTCTAAGCCCCGGGGTCAGAACTTCAGCAAAAATCTGAAATTCTCCAATTCACTCAAAAATGCTGCCAAACTGTTGCAAATTCACCCCTGAAAGGTTTGGTGGTGGACATAGAAGGCTTTTTATCATAGGAGAAGAAATCAGCCTTCGACAACTTAACCTGTGAAAAAAAAATTTCTAAGCCCCGGGGTCACAACTTCAGCAAAAATCTGAAATTCTCCAATTCACTCAAAAGTGCTGCCAAATTGTTGCAAATTCACCCCTGAAAGGTTTGGTGGTGGAAATAGAAGGCTTTTTATAATAGGACAAGAAATCAGCCTTCGACAACTTAACCTGTGAAAAAAAATTTTTCTAAGCCCCAGGGTCAGAACTTCAGCAAAAATCTGAAATTCTCCAATTCACTCAAAAATGCTGCCAAACTGTTGCAAATTCACCCCTGAAAGGTTTGGTGGTGGACATAGAAGGCTTTTTATCATAGGAGAAGAAATCAGCCTTCGACAACTTAACCTGTGAAAAAAAAAATTTCTAAGGCTCGGGGTCACAACTTCAGCAAAAATCTGCAATTCTCCAATTCACTCAAAAATGCTGCCAAACTGTTGCAAATTCACCCCTGAAAGGTTTGGTGGTGGAAATAGAAGGCTTTTTATCATAGGACAAGAAATCAGCCTTCAACAACTTAACCTGTGGGAAAAAAAAATTCTAAGCCCCGGGGTCACAACTTCAGCGAAAATCTGCAATTCTCCAATTCACTCAAAAATGCTGCCAAACTGTTGCAAATTCACCCCTGAAAGGTTTCGTGGTGGAAATAGAAGGTTTTTTATCATAGGACAAGAAATCAGCCTTCGACAACTTAACCTGTGAAAAAAAAAAATTTCTAAGCCCCGGGGTCACAACTTCAGCAAAAATCTGAAATTCTCCAATTCACTAATAAATGCTGCCAAACTGTTGCAAATTCACCCCTGAAAGGTTTGGTGGTGGAAATAGAAGGCTTTTATCATAGGACAAGAAATCAGCCTTCGACAACTTAACCTGTGGGGAAAAAAAATTCTAAGCCCCGGGGTCACAACTTCAGCAAAAATCTGAAATTCTCCAATTCACTCAAAAATGCTGCCAAACTGTTGCAAATTCACCCCTGAAAGGTTTGGTGGTGGACATAGAAGGCTTTTTATCATAGGACAAGAAATCAGCCTTCAACAACTTAACCTGTGAAAAAAAAATTTCTAAGCCCCGGGGTCACAACTTCAGCAAAAATCTGAAATTATCCAATTCACTCAAAAGTGCTGCCAAATTGTTGCAAATTCACCCCTGAAAGGTTTGGTGGTGGAAATAGAAGGCTTTTTATAATAGGACAAGAAATCAGCCTTCGACAACTTAACCTGTGAAAAATTTTTTTTCTAAGCCCCGGGGTCAGAACTTCAGCAAAAATCTGAAATTCTCCAATTCACTCAAAAATGCTGCCAAACTGTTGCAAATTCACCCCTGAAAGGTTTGGTGGTGGACATAGAAGGCTTTTTATCATAGGAGAAGAAATCAGCCTTCGACAACTTAACCTGTGAAAAAAAAATTTCTAAGCCCCGGGGTCACAACTTCAGCAAAAATCTGAAATTATCCAATTCCCTGAAAAATGCTGCCAAACTGTTGCAAATTCACCCCTGAAAGGTTTGGTGGTGGAAATAGAAGGCTTTTTATAATAGGACAAGAAATCAGCCTTCGACAACTTAACCTGTGAAAAAAAATTTTTCTAAGCCCCGGGGTCAGAACTTCAGCAAAAATCTGAAATTCTCCAATTCACTCAAAAATGCTGCCAAATTGTTGCAAATTCACCCCTGAAAGGTTTGGTGGTGGAAATAGAAGGCTTTTTATCATAGGACAAGAAATCAGCCTTCAACAACTTAACCTGTGGGGAAAAAAAATTCTAAGCCCCGGGGTCACAACTTCAGCAAAAATCTGAAATTCTCCAATTCACTCATAAATGCTGCCAAACTGTTGCAAATTCACCCCTGAAAGGTTTGGTGGTGGAAATAGAAGGCTTTTATCATAGGACAAGAAATCAGCCTTCGACAACTTAACCTGTGGGGAAAAAAAATTCTAAGCCCCGGGGTCACAACTTCAGCAAAAATCTGAAATTCTCCAATTCACTCAAAAATGCTGCCAAACTGTTGCAAATTCACCCCTGAAAGGTTTGGTGGTGGACATAGAAGGCTTTTTATCATAGGACAAGAAATCAGCCTTCAACAACTTAACCTGTGAAAAAAAAATTTCTAAGCCCCGGGGTCACAACTTCAGCAAAAATCTGAAATTATCCAATTCACTCAAAAGTGCTGCCAAATTGTTGCAAATTCACCCCTGAAAGGTTTGGTGGTGGAAATAGAAGGCTTTTTATAATAGGACAAGAAATCAGCCTTCGACAACTTAACCTGTGAAAAAAAATTTTTCTAAGCCCCGGGGTCAGAACTTCAGCAAAAATCTGAAATTCTCCAATTCACTCAAAAATGCTGCCAAATTGTTGCAAATTCACCCCTGAAAGGTTTGGTGGTGGAAATAGAAGGCTTTTTATCATAGGACAAGAAATCAGCCTTCAACAACTTAACCTGTGGGGAAAAAAAATTCTAAGCCCCGGGGTCACAACTTCAGCAAAAATCTGAAATTCTCCAATTCACTCATAAATGCTGCCAAACTGTTGCAAATTCACCCCTGAAAGGTTTGGTGGTGGAAATAGAAGGCTTTTATCATAGGACAAGAAATCAGCCTTCGACAACTTAACCTGTGGGGAAAAAAAATTCTAAGCCCCGGGGTCACAACTTCAGCAAAAATCTGAAATTCTCCAATTCACTCAAAAATGCTGCCAAACTGTTGCAAATTCACCCCTGAAAGGTTTGGTGGTGGACATAGAAGGCTTTTTATCATAGGACAAGAAATCAGCCTTCAACCACTTAACCTGTGAAAAAAAAATTTCTAAGCCCCGGG
This sequence comes from Podarcis liolepis, assembly GCF_965112155.1. Classification (NCBI taxonomy): domain Eukaryota; kingdom Metazoa; phylum Chordata; class Lepidosauria; order Squamata; family Lacertidae; genus Podarcis; species Podarcis liolepis. Next base: position 10,251,375 of record NC_139557.1, read on the forward strand.
GTCACAACTTCAGCAAAAATCTGAAATTATCCAATTCACTCAAAAGTGCTGCCAAATTGTTGCAAATTCACCCCTGAAAGGTTTGGTGGTGGAAATAGAAGGCTTTTTATAATAGGACAAGAAATCAGCCTTCGACAACTTAACCTGTGAAAAAAAATTTTTCTAAGCCCCGGGGTCAGAACTTCAGCAAAAATCTGAAATTCTCCAATTCACTCAAAAATGCTGCCAAACTGTTGCAAATTCACCCCTGAAAGGTTTGGTGGTGGACATAGAAGGCTTTTTATCATAGGAGAAGAAATCAGCCTTCGACAACTTAACCTGTGAAAAAAAAATTTTCTAAGGCTCGGGGTCACAACTTCAGCAAAAATCTGCAATTCTCCAATTCACTCAAAAATGCTGCCAAACTGTTGCAAATTCACCCCTGAAAGGTTTGGTGGTGGAAATAGAAGGCTTTTTATCATAGGACAAGAAATCAGCCTTCGACAACTTAACCTGTGGGAAAAAAAAATTCTAAGCCCCGGGGTCACAACTTCAGCGAAAATCTGAAATTCTCCAATTCACTCAAAAATGCTGCCAAACTGTTGCAAATTCACCCCTGAAAGGTTTCGTGGTGGAAATAGAAGGCTTTTTATCATAGGAGAAGAAATCAGCCTTCGACAACTTAACCTGTGAAAAAAATTTTTTCTAAGGCTCGGGGTCACAACTTCAGCAAAAATCTGCAATTCTCCAATTCACTCAAAAATGCTGCCAAACTGTTGCAAATTCACCCCTGAAAGGTTTCGTGGTGGAAATAGAAGGCTTTTTATCATAGGACAAGAAATCAGCCTTCGACAACTTAACCTGTGAAAAAAAAATTTCTAAGCCCCGGGGTCACAACTTCAGCAAAAATCTGAAATTATCCAATTCACTCAAAAGTGCTGCCAAATTGTTGCAAATTCACCCCTGAAAGGTTTGGTGGTGGAAATAGAAGGCTTTTTATAATAGGACAAGAAATCAGCCTTCGACAACTTAACCTGTGAAAAAAAATTTTTCTAAGCCCCGGGGTCAGAACTTCAGCAAAAATCTGAAATTCTCCAATTCACTCAAAAATGCTGCCAAACTGTTGCAAATTCACCCCTGAAAGGTTTGGTGGTGGACATAGAAGGCTTTTTATCATAGGAGAAGAAATCAGCCTTCGACAACTTAACCTGTGAAAAAAAAAATTTCTAAGGCTCGGGGTCACAAATTCAGCAAAAATCTGCAATTCTCCAATTCACTCAAAAATGCTGCCAAACTGTTGCAAATTCACCCCTGAAAGGTTTGGTGGTGGAAATAGAAGGCTTTTTATCATAGGACAAGAAATCAGCCTTCGACAACTTAACCTGTGGGAAAAAAAAATTCTAAGCCCCGGGGTCACAACTTCAGCGAAAATCTGAAATTCTCCAATTCACTCAAAAATGCTGCCAAACTGTTGCAAATTCACCCCTGAAAGGTTTGGTGGTGGACATAGAAGGCTTTTTATCATAGGAGAAGAAATCAGCCTTCGACAACTTAACCTGTGAAAAAAAAATTTCTAAGCCCCGGGGTCACAACTTCAGCAAAAATCTGAAATTATCCAATTCCCTGAAAAATGCTGCCAAACTGTTGCAAATTCACCCCTGAAAGGTTTGGTGGTGGAAATAGAAGGCTTTTTATAATAGGACAAGAAATCAGCCTTCGACAACTTAACCTGTGAAAAAAAATTTTTCTAAGCCCCAGGGTCAGAACTTCAGCAAAAATCTGAAATTCTCCAATTCACTCAAAAATGCTGCCAAATTGTTGCAAATTCACCCCTGAAAGGTTTGGTGGTGGAAATAGAAGGCTTTTTATCATAGGACAAGAAATCAGCCTTCAACAACTTAACCTGTGGGGAAAAAAAATTCTAAGCCCCGGGGTCACAACTTCAGCAAAAATCTGAAATTCTCCAATTCACTCATAAATGCTGCCAAACTGTTGCAAATTCACCCCTGAAAGGTTTGGTGGTGGAAATAGAAGGCTTTTATCATAGGACAAGAAATCAGCCTTCGACAACTTAACCTGTGGGGAAAAAAAATTCTAAGCCCCGGGGTCACAACTTCAGCAAAAATCTGAAATTCTCCAATTCACTCAAAAATGCTGCCAAACTGTTGCAAATTCACCCCTGAAAGGTTTGGTGGTGGACATAGAAGGCTTTTTATCATAGGACAAGAAATCAGCCTTCAACAACTTAACCTGTGAAAAAAAAATTTCTAAGCCCCGGGGTCACAACTTCAGCAAAAATCTGAAATTATCCAATTCACTCAAAAGTGCTGCCAAATTGTTGCAAATTCACCCCTGAAAGGTTTGGTGGTGGAAATAGAAGGCTTTTTATAATAGGACAAGAAATCAGCCTTCGACAACTTAACCTGTGAAAAAAAATTTTTCTAAGCCCCGGGGTCAGAACTTCAGCAAAAATCTGAAATTCTCCAATTCACTCAAAAATGCTGCCAAATTGTTGCAAATTCACCCCTGAAAGGTTTGGTGGTGGAAATAGAAGGCTTTTTATCATAGGACAAGAAATCAGCCTTCAACAACTTAACCTGTGGGGAAAAAAAATTCTAAGCCCCGGGGTCACAACTTCAGCAAAAATCTGAAATTCTCCAATTCACTCATAAATGCTGCCAAACTGTTGCAAATTCACCCCTGAAAGGTTTGGTGGTGGAAATAGAAGGCTTTTATCATAGGACAAGAAATCAGCCTTCGACAACTTAACCTGTGGGGAAAAAAAATTCTAAGCCCCGGGGTCACAACTTCAGCAAAAATCTGAAATTCTCCAATTCACTCAAAAATGCTGCCAAACTGTTGCAAATTCACCCCTGAAAGGTTTGGTGGTGGACATAGAAGGCTTTTTATCATAGGACAAGAAATCAGCCTTCAACAACTTAACCTGTGAAAAAAAAATTTCTAAGCCCCGGGGTCACAACTTCAGCAAAAATCTGAAATTATCCAATTCACTCAAAAGTGCTGCCAAATTGTTGCAAATTCACCCCTGAAAGGTTTGGTGGTGGAAATAGAAGGCTTTTTATAATAGGACAAGAAATCAGCCTTCGACAACTTAACCTGTGAAAAAAAATTTTTCTAAGCCCCGGGGTCAGAACTTCAGCAAAAATCTGAAATTCTCCAATTCACTCAAAAATGCTGCCAAACTGTTGCAAATTCACCCCTGAAAGGTTTGGTGGTGGACATAGAAGGCTTTTTATCATAGGAGAAGAAATCAGCCTTCGACAACTTAACCTGTGAAAAAAAATTTTTCTAAGGCTCGGGGTCACAACTTCAGCAAAAATCTGCAATTCTCCAATTCACTCAAAAATGCTGCCAAACTGTTGCAAATTCACCCCTGAAAGGTTTGGTGGTGGAAATAGAAGGCTTTTTATCATAGGACAAGAAATCAGCCTTCGACAACTTAACCTGTGGGAAAAAAAAATTCTAAGCCCCGGGGTCACAACTTCAGCGAAAATCTGAAATTCTCCAATTCACTCAAAAATGCTGCCAAACTGTTGCAAATTCACCCCTGAAAGGTTTCGTGGTGGAAATAGAAGGCTTTTTATCATAGGAGAAGAAATCAGCCTTCGACAACTTAACCTGTGAAAAAAATTTTTTCTAAGGCTCGGGGTCACAACTTCAGCAAAAATCTGCAATTCTCCAATTCACTCAAAAATGCTGCCAAACTGTTGCAAATTCACCCCTGAAAGGTTTCGTGGTGGAAATAGAAGGCTTTTTATCATAGGACAAGAAATCAGCCTTCGACAACTTAACCTGTGAAAAAAAAATTTCTAAGCCCCGGGGTCACAACTTCAGCAAAAATCTGAAATTATCCAATTCACTCAAAAGTGCTGCCAAATTGTTGCAAATTCACCCCTGAAAGGTTTGGTGGTGGAAATAGAAGGCTTTTTATAATAGGACAAGAAATCAGCCTTCGACAACTTAACCTGTGAAAAAAAATTTTTCTAAGCCCCGGGGTCAGAACTTCAGCAAAAATCTGAAATTCTCCAATTCACTCAAAAATGCTGCCAAACTGTTGCAAATTCACCCCTGAAAGGTTTGGTGGTGGACATAGAAGGCTTTTTATCATAGGAGAAGAAATCAGCCTTCGACAACTTAACCTGTGAAAAAAAAAATTTCTAAGGCTCGGGGTCACAAATTCAGCAAAAATCTGCAATTCTCCAATTCACTCAAAAATGCTGCCAAACTGTTGCAAATTCACCCCTGAAAGGTTTGGTGGTGGAAATAGAAGGCTTTTTATCATAGGACAAGAAATCAGCCTTCGACAACTTAACCTGTGGGAAAAAAAAATTCTAAGCCCCGGGGTCACAACTTCAGCGAAAATCTGAAATTCTCCAATTCACTCAAAAATGCTGCCAAACTGTTGCAAATTCACCCCTGAAAGGTTTCGTGGTGGAAATAGAAGGCTTTTTATCATAGGAGAAGAAATCAGCCTTCGACAACTTAACCTGTGAAAAAAAAATTTTCTAAGGCTCGGGGTCACAACTTCAGCAAAAATCTGCAATTCTCCAATTCACTCAAAAATGCTGCCAAACTGTTGCAAATTCACCCCTGAAAGGTTTCGTGGTGGAAATAGAAGGCTTTTTATCATAGGACAAGAAATCAGCCTTCGACAACTTAACCTGTGAAAAAAAAAAAATTCTAAGCCCCGGGGTCACAACTTCAGCAAAAATCTGAAATTCTCCAATTCACTCATAAATGCTGCCAAACTGTTGCAAATTCACCCCTGAAAGGTTTGGTGGTGGAAATAGAAGGCTTTTTATCATAGGACAAGAAATCAGCCTTCGACAACTTAACCTGTGAAAAAAAAAATTTCTAAGCCCCGGGGTCACAACTTCAGCAAAAATCTGAAATTCTCCAATTCACTCAAAAATGCTGCCAAACTGTTGCAAATTCACCCCTGAAAGGTTTGGTGGTGGAAATAGAAGGCTTTTATCATAGGACAAGAAATCAGCCTTCGACAACTTAACCTGTGGGGAAAAAAAATTCTAAGCCCCGGGGTCACAACTTCAGCAAAAATCTGAAATTCTCCAATTCACTCAAAAATGCTGCCAAACTGTTGCAAATTCACCCCTGAAAGGTTTGGTGGTGGACATAGAAGGCTTTTTATCATAGGACAAGAAATCAGCCTTCAACAACTTAACCTGTGAAAAAAAAATTTCTAAGCCCCGGGGTCACAACTTCAGCAAAAATCTGAAATTATCCAATTCACTCAAAAGTGCTGCCAAATTGTTGCAAATTCACCCCTGAAAGGTTTGGTGGTGAAAATAGAAGGCTTTTTATAATAGGACAAGAAATCAGCCTTCGACAACTTAACCTGTGAAAAAATTTTTTTCTAAGCCCCGGGGTCAGAACTTCAGCAAAAATCTGAAATTCTCCAATTCACTCAAAAATGCTGCCAAACTGTTGCAAATTCACCCCTGAAAGGTTTGGTGGTGGACATAGAAGGCTTTTTATCATAGGAGAAGAAATCAGCCTTCGACAACTTAACCTGTGAAAAAAAAATTTCTAAGCCCCGGGGTCACAACTTCAGCAAAAATCTGAAATTCTCCAATTCACTCAAAAGTGCTGCCAAATTGTTGCAAATTCACCCCTGAAAGGTTTGGTGGTGGAAATAGAAGGCTTTTTATAATAGGACAAGAAATCAGCCTTCGACAACTTAACCTGTGAAAAAAATTTTTTCTAAGCCCCGGGGTCAGAACTTCAGCAAAAATCTGAAATTCTCCAATTCACTCAAAAATGCTGCCAAACTGTTGCAAATTCACCCCTGAAAGGTTTGGTGGTGGACATAGAAGGCTTTTTATCATAGGAGAAGAAATCAGCCTTCGACAACTTAACCTGTGAAAAAAAATTTTTCTAAGGCTCGGGGTCACAACTTCAGCAAAAATCTGCAATTCTCCAATTCACTCAAAAATGCTGCCAAACTGTTGCAAATTCACCCCTGAAAGGTTTGGTGGTGGAAATAGAAGGCTTTTTATCATAGGACAAGAAATCAGCCTTCAACAACTTAACCTGTGGGAAAAAAAAATTCTAAGCCCCGGGGTCACAACTTCAGCGAAAATCTGCAATTCTCCAATTCACTCAAAAATGCTGCCAAACTGTTGCAAATTCACCCCTGAAAGGTTTCGTGGTGGAAATAGAAGGTTTTTTATCATAGGACAAGAAATCAGCCTTCGACAACTTAACCTGTGAAAAAAAAATATTTCTAAGCCCCGGGGTCACAACTTCAGCAAAAATCTGAAATTCTCCAATTCACTAATAAATGCTGCCAAACTGTTGCAAATTCACCCCTGAAAGGTTTGGTGGTGGAAATAGAAGGCTTTTATCATAGGACAAGAAATCAGCCTTCGACAACTTAACCTGTGGGGAAAAAAAATTCTAAGCCCCGGGGTCACAACTTCAGCAAAAATCTGAAATTCTCCAATTCACTCAAAAATGCTGCCAAACTGTTGCAAATTCACCCCTGAAAGGTTTGGTGGTGGACATAGAAGGCTTTTTATCATAGGACAAGAAATCAGCCTTCAACAACTTAACCTGTGAAAAAAAAATTTCTAAGCCCCGGGGTCACAACTTCAGCAAAAATCTGAAATTATCCAATTCACTCAAAAGTGCTGCCAAATTGTTGCAAATTCACCCCTGAAAGGTTTGGTGGTGGAAATAGAAGGCTTTTTATAATAGGACAAGAAATCAGCCTTCGACAACTTAACCTGTGAAAAATTTTTTTTCTAAGCCCCGGGGTCAGAACTTCAGCAAAAATCTGAAATTCTCCAATTCACTCAAAAATGCTGCCAAACTGTTGCAAATTCACCCCTGAAAGGTTTGGTGGTGGACATAGAAGGCTTTTTATCATAGGAGAAGAAATCAGCCTTCGACAACTTAACCTGTGAAAAAAAAATTTCTAAGCCCCGGGGTCACAACTTCAGCAAAAATCTGAAATTATCCAATTCACTCAAAAGTGCTGCCAAATTGTTGCAAATTCACCCCTGAAAGGTTTGGTGGTGGAAATAGAAGGCTTTTTATAATAGGACAAGAAATCAGCCTTCGACAACTTAACCTGTGAAAAAAAATTTTTCTAAGCCCCGGGGTCAGAACTTCAGCAAAAATCTGAAATTCTCCAATTCACTCAAAAATGCTGCCAAATTGTTGCAAATTCACCCCTGAAAGGTTTGGTGGTGGAAATAGAAGGCTTTTTATCATAGGACAAGAAATCAGCCTTCAACAACTTAACCTGTGGGGAAAAAAAATTCTAAGCCCCGGGGTCACAACTTCAGCAAAAATCTGAAATTCTCCAATTCACTCATAAATGCTGCCAAACTGTTGCAAATTCACCCCTGAAAGGTTTGGTGGTGGAAATAGAAGGCTTTTATCATAGGACAAGAAATCAGCCTTCGACAACTTAACCTGTGGGGAAAAAAAATTCTAAGCCCCGGGGTCACAACTTCAGCAAAAATCTGAAATTCTCCAATTCACTCAAAAATGCTGCCAAACTGTTGCAAATTCACCCCTGAAAGGTTTGGTGGTGGACATAGAAGGCTTTTTATCATAGGACAAGAAATCAGCCTTCAACAACTTAACCTGTGAAAAAAAAATTTCTAAGCCCCGGGGTCACAACTTCAGCAAAAATCTGAAATTATCCAATTCACTCAAAAGTGCTGCCAAATTGTTGCAAATTCACCCCTGAAAGGTTTGGTGGTGGAAATAGAAGGCTTTTTATAATAGGACAAGAAATCAGCCTTCGACAACTTAACCTGTGAAAAAAATTTTTTCTAAGCCCCGGGGTCAGAACTTCAGCAAAAATCTGAAATTCTCCAATTCACTCAAAAATGCTGCCAAATTGTTGCAAATTCACCCCTGAAAGGTTTGGTGGTGGAAATAGAAGGCTTTTTATCATAGGACAAGAAATCAGCCTTCAACAACTTAACCTGTGGGGAAAAAAAATTCTAAGCCCCGGGGTCACAACTTCAGCAAAAATCTGAAATTCTCCAATTCACTCATAAATGCTGCCAAACTGTTGCAAATTGACCCCTGAAAGGTTTGGTGGTGGAAATAGAAGGCTTTTATCATAGGACAAGAAATCAGCCTTCGACAACTTAACCTGTGGGGAAAAAAAATTCTAAGCCCCGGGGTCACAACTTCAGCAAAAATCTGAAATTCTCCAATTCACTCAAAAATGCTGCCAAACTGTTGCAAATTCACCCCTGAAAGGTTTGGTGGTGGACATAGAAGGCTTTTTATCATAGGACAAGAAATCAGCCTTCAACAACTTAACCTGTGAAAAAATTTTTTCTAAGCCCCGGGGTCACAACTTCAGCAAAAATCTGAAATTATCCAATTCACTCAAAAGTGCTGCCAAATTGTTGCAAATTCACCCCTGAAAGGTTTGGTGGTGGAAATAGAAGGCTTTTTATAATAGGACAAGAAATCAGCCTTCGACAACTTAACCTGTGAAAAAAAATTTTTCTAAGCCCCGGGGTCAGAACTTCAGCAAAAATCTGAAATTCTCCAATTCACTCAAAAATGCTGCCAAACTGTTGCAAATTCACCCCTGAAAGGTTTGGTGGTGGACATAGAAGGCTTTTTATCATAGGAGAAGAAATCAGCCTTCGACAACTTAACCTGTGAAAAAAAAATTTTCTAAGGCTCGGGGTCACAACTTCAGCAAAAATCTGCAATTCTCCAATTCACTCAAAAATGCTGCCAAACTGTTGCAAATTCACCCCTGAAAGGTTTGGTGGTGGAAATAGAAGGCTTTTTATCATAGGACAAGAAATCAGCCTTCGACAACTTAACCTGTGGGAAAAAAAAATTCTAAGCCCCGGGGTCACAACTTCAGCGAAAATCTGAAATTCTCCAATGCACTCAAAAATGCTGCCAAACTGTTGCAAATTCACCCCTGAAAGGTTTCGTGGTGGAAATAGAAGGCTTTTTATCATAGGAGAAGAAATCAGCCTTCGACAACTTAACCTGTGAAAAAATTTTTTTCTAAGGCTCGGGGTCACAACTTCAGCAAAAATCTGCAATTCTCCAATTCACTCAAAAATGCTGCCAAACTGTTGCAAATTCACCCCTGAAAGGTTTCGTGGTGGAAATAGAAGGCTTTTTATCATAGGACAAGAAATCAGCCTTCGACAACTTAACCTGTGAAAAAAAAATTTTCTAAGCCCCGGGGTCAGAACTTCAGCAAAAATCTGAAATTCTCCAATTCACTCAAAAATGCTGCCAAACTGTTGCAAATTCACCCCTGAAAGGTTTGGTGGTGGTCATAGAAGGCTTTTTATCATAGGAGAAGAAATCAGCCTTCGACAACTTAACCTGTGAAAAAAAAATTTTCTAAGGCTCGGGGTCACAACTTCAGCAAAAATCTGCAATTCTCCAATTCACTCAAAAATGCTGCCAAACTGTTGCAAATTCACCCCTGAAAGGCTTGGTGGTGGAAATAGAAGGCTTTTTATCATAGGACAAGAAATCAGCCTTCGACAACTTAACCTGTGGGAAAAAAAAATTCTAAGCCCCGGGGTCACAACTTCAGCGAAAATCTGAAATTCTCCAATTCACTCAAAAATGCTGCCAAACTGTTGCAAATTCACCCCTGAAAGGTTTCGTGGTGGAAATAGAAGGCTTTTTATCATAGGAGAAGAAATCAGCCTTCGACAACTTAACCTGTGAAAAAAAAATTTTCTAAGGCTCGGGGTCACAACTTCAGCAAAAATCTGCAATTCTCCAATTCACTCAAAAATGCTGCCAAACTGTTGCAAATTCACCCCTGAAAGGTTTCGTGGTGGAAATAGAAGGCTTTTTATCATAGGACAAGAAATCAGCCTTCGACAACTTAACCTGTGAAAAAAAAAAAATTCTAAGCCCCGGGGTCACAACTTCAGCAAAAATCTGAAATTCTCCAATTCACTCATAAATGCTGCCAAACTGTTGCAAATTCACCCCTGAAAGGTTTGGTGGTGGAAATAGAAGGCTTTTATCATAGGACAAGAAATCAGCCTTCGACAACTTAACCTGTGGGGAAAAAAAATTCTAAGCCCCGGGGTCACAACTTCAGCAAAAATCTGAAATTCTCCAATTCACTCAAAAATGCTGCCAAACTGTTGCAAATTCACCCCTGAAAGGTTTGGTGGTGGACATAGAAGGCTTTTTATCATAGGAGAAGAAATCAGCCTTCGACAACTTAACCTGTGAAAAAAAAATTTCTAAGCCCCGGGGTCACAACTTCAGCAAAAATCTGAAATTATCCAATTCACTCAAAAGTGCTGCCAAATTGTTGCAAATTCACCCCTGAAAGGTTTGGTGGTGGAAATAGAAGCCTTTTTATAATAGGACAAGAAATCAGCCTTCGACAACTTAACCTGTGAAAAAAAAATTTTCTAAGCCCCGGGGTCAGAACTTCAGCAAAAATCTGAAATTCTCCAATTCACTCAAAAATGCTGCCAAACTGTTGCAAATTCACCCCTGAAAGGTTTGGTGGTGGACATAGAAGGCTTTTTATCATAGGAGAAGAAATCAGCCTTCGACAACTTAACCTGTGAAAAAAAAATTTTCTAAGGCTCGGGGTCACAACTTCAGCAAAAATCTGCAATTCTCCAATTCACTCAAAAATGCTGCCAAACTGTTGCAAATTCACCCCTGAAAGGTTTGGTGGTGGAAATAGAAGGCTTTTTATCATAGGACAAGAAATCAGCCTTCGACAACTTAACCTGTGGGAAAAAAAAATTCTAAGCCCCGGGGTCACAACTTCAGCGAAAATCTGAAATTCTCCAATTCACTCAAAAATGCTGCCAAACTGTTGCAAATTCACCCCTGAAAGGTTTCGTGGTGGAAATAGAAGGCTTTTTATCATAGGAGAAGAAATCAGCCTTCGACAACTTAACCTGTGAAAAAAAAAAATTCTAAGCCCCGGGGTCACAACTTCAGCAAAAATCTGAAATTATCCAATTCACTCAAAAGTGCTGCCAAACAGTTGCAAATTCACCCCTGTAAGGTTTCGTGGTGGAAAAAGAAGGCTTTTTATCATAGGACAAGAAATCAGCCTTCGACAACTTAACCTGTGAAAAAAAAATTTCTAAGCCCCGGGGTCACAACTTCAGCAAAAATCTGAAATTATCCAATTCACTCAAAAGTGCTGCCAAATTGTTGCAAATTCACCCCTGAAAGGTTTGGTGGTGGAAATAGAAGGCTTTTTATCATAGGACAAGAAATCAGCTTTCGACAACTTAACCTGTGGGGAAAAAAAATTCTAAGCCCCGGGGTCACAACTTCAGCAAAAATCTGAAATTCTCCAATTCACTCAAAAATGCTGCCAAACTGTTGCAAATTCACCCCTGAAAGGTTTGGTGGTGGAAATAGAAGGCTTTTATCATAGGACAAGAAATCAGCCTTCGACAACTTAACCTGTGGGGAAAAAAAATTCTAAGCCCCGGGGTCACAACTTCAGCAAAAATCTGAAATTCTCCAATTCACTCAAAAATGCTGCCAAACTGTTGCAAATTCACCCCTGAAAGGTTTGGTGGTGGACATAGAAGGCTTTTTATCATAGGACAAGAAATCAGCCTTCGACAACTTAACCTGTGAAAAAAAAATTTCTAAGCCCCGGGGTCACAACTTCAGCAAAAATCTGAAATTATCCAATTCACTCAAAAGTGCTGCCAAATTGTTGCAAATTCACCCCTGAAAGGTTTGGTGGTGGACATAGAAGGCTTTTTATCATAGGACAAGAAATCAGCCTTCGACAACTTAACCTGTGAAAAAAATTTTTTCTAAGCCCCAGGGTCAGAACTTCAGCAAAAATCTGAAATTCTCCAATTCACTCAAAAATGCTGCCAAACTGTTGCAAATTCACCCCTGAAAGGTTTGGTGGTGGAAATAGAAGGCTTTTTATCATAGGACAAGAAATCAGCCTTCAACAACTTAACCTGTGGGAAAAAAAAATTCTAAGCCCCGGGGTCACAACTTCAGCGAAAATCTGAAATTCTCCAATTCACTCAAAAATGCTGCCAAACTGTTGCAAATTCACCCCTGTAAGGTTTCGTGGTGGAAATAGAAGGCTTTTTATCATAGGAGAAGAAATCAGCCTTTGACAACTTAACCTGTGGGAAAAAAATTTCTAAGCCCCGGGGTCACAACTTCAGCAAAAATCTGAAATTATCCAATTCACTCAAAAGTGCTGCCAAATTGTTGCAAATTCACCTCTGAAAGGTTTGGTGGTGGAAATAGAAGGCTTTTTATCATAGGACAAGAAATCAGCCTTTGACAACTTAACCTGTGAACAAAAAAATTTCTAAGCCCCGGGGTCACAACTTCAGCAAAAATCTGAAATTCTCCAATTCACTCAAAAATGCTGCCAAACTGTTGCAAATTCACCCCTGAAAGGTTTGGTGGTAGAAATAGAAGGCTTTTTATCATAGGACAAGAAATCAGCCTTCGACAACTTAACCTGTGAAAAAAAAAATTTCTAAGCCCCGGGGTCACAGCTTCAGCAAAAATCTGAAATTATCCAATTCACTCAAACGTGCTGCCAAATTGTTGCAAATTCACCCCTGAAAGGTTTGGTGGTGGAAATAGAAGGCTTTTTATCATAGGACAAGAAATCAGCCTTCGACAACTTAACCTGTGAAAAAAAAAATTTCTAAGCCCCGGGGTCACAACTTCAGCAAAAATCTGAAATTCTCCAATTCACTCAAAAATGCTGCCAAACTGTTGCAAATTGACCCCTGAAAGGTTTGGTGGTGGAAATAGAAGGCTTTTTATCATAGGACAAGAAATCAGCCTTATACAACTTAACCTGTGAAAAAAAAATTTTCTAAGCCCCGGGGTCACAACTTCAGCAAAAATCTGAAATTCTCCAATTCACTCAAAAATGCTGCCAAACTGTTGCAAATTCACCCCTGAAAGGTTTGATGGTGGAAATAGAAGGCTTTTTATCATAGGACAAGAAATCAGCCTTCGACAACTTAACCTGTGAAAAAAAAAATTTCTAAGCCCCGGGGTCACAGCTTCAGCAAGAATCTGAAATTCTCCAATTCACTCAAAAATGCTGCCAAACTGTTCCAAATTGACCTCTGAAAGGTTTGGTGGTGGAAATAGAAGGCTTTTTATCATAGGACAAGAAATCAGCCTTCGACAACTTAACCTGTGAAAAAAAATTTTTTTTCTAAGCCCCGGGGTCACAACTTCAGCAAAAATCTGAAATTCTCCAATTCACTCAAAAATGCTGCCAAACTGTTGCAAATTCACCCCTGAAAGGTTTCGTGGTGGAAATAGAAGGCTTTTTATCATAGGACAAGAAATCAGCCTTCGACAACTTACCCTGTGAAAAAAAAAATTTCTAAGCCCCGGGGTCACAACTTCAGCAAAAATCTGAAATTCTCCAATTCACTCAAAAATGCTGCCAAACTGTTGCAAATTCACCCCTGAAAGGTTTGGTGGTAGAAATAGAAGGCTTTTTATCATAGGACAAAAAATCAGCCTTCGACAACTTAACCTGTGAAAAAAAAAAATTCTAAGCCCCGGGGTCACAACTTCAGCAAAAATCTGAAATTCCCCAATTCACTCAAAAATGCTGCCAAACTGTTGCAAATTCACCCCTGAAAGGTTTGGTGGTAGAAATAGAAGGCTTTTTATCATAGGACAAGAAATCAGCCTTCGACAACTTAACCTGTGAAAAAAAAAAATTCTAAGCCCCGGGGTCGCAACTTCAGCAAGAATCTGAAATTCTCCAATTCACTCAAAAATGCTGCCAAACTGTTGCAAATTCACCCCTGAAAGTTTTGGTGGTGGAAATAGAAGGCTTTTTATCATAGGACAAGAAATCAGCCTTCAACAACTTAACCTGTGGGGAAAAAAAATTCTAAGCCCCGGGGTCACAACTTCAGCAAAAATCTGAAATTCTCCAATTCACTCAAAAATGCTGCCAAACTGTTGCAAATTCACCCCTGAAAGGTTTGGTGGTGGACATAGAAGGCTTTTTATCATAGGACAAGAAATCAGCCTTCGACAACTTAACCTGTGAAAAAAAAATTTTCTAAGCCTCGGGGTCACAACTTCAGCAAAAATCTGAAATTCTCCAATTCACTCAAAAATGCTGCCAAACTGTTGCAAATTCACCCCTGAAAGGTTTGGTGGTGGAAATAGAAGGCTTTTTATCATAGGACAAGAAATCAGCCTTCGACAACTTAACCTGTGAAAAAAAAAATTCTAATCCCCGGGGTCACAACTTCAGCAAAAATCTGAAATTATCCAATTCACTCAAAAATGCTGCCAAACTGTTGCAAATTGACCCCTGAAAGGTTTGGTGGTGGAAATAGAAGGCTTTTTATCATAGGACAAGAAATCAGCCTTCGACAACTTAACCTGTGAAAAAAAAAATTTCTAAGCCCCGGGGTCACAACTTCAGCAAAAATCTGAAATTATCCAATTCACTCAAAAGTGCTGCCAAATCGTTGCAAATTCACCCCTGAAAGGTTTGGTGGTGGAAATAGAAGGCTTTTTATCATAGGACAAGAAATCAGCCTTCGACAACTTAACCTGTGAAAAAAAAAATTTCTAAGCCCCGGGGTCACAACTTCAGCAAAAATCTGAAATTCTCCAATTCACTCAAAAATGCTGCCAAACTGTTGCAAATTCACCCCTGAAAGGTTTGGTGGTGGAAATAGAAGGCTTTTTATCATAGGACAAGAAATCAGCCTTCGACAACTTAACCTGTGAAAATTTTTTTTTCTAAGCCCCGGGGTCACAACTTCTGCAAAAATCTGAAATTATCCAATTCACTCAAAAGTGCTGCCAAATTGTTGCAAATTCACCCCTGAAAGGTTTGGTGGTGGAAATAGAAGGCTTTTTATCATAGGACAAGAAAGCAGCCTTCGACAACTTAACCTGTGAAAAAAAAAATTTCTAAGCCCCGGGGTCACAACTTCAGCAAAAATCTGAAATTCTCCAATTCACTCAAAAATGCTGCCAAACTGTTGCAAATTCACCCCTGAAAGGTTTGGTGGTGGAAATAGAAGCCTTTTTATCATAGGACAAGAAATCAGCCTTCGACAACTTAACCTGTGAAAAAAAAAATTTCTAAGCCCCGGGGTCACAACTTCAGCAAAAATCTGAAATTCTCCAATTCACTCAAAAATGCTGCCAAATTGTTGCAAATTCACTCCTGAAAGGTTTCGTGGTGGAAATAGAAGGCTTTTTATCATAGGACAAGAAATCAGCCTTCGACAACTTAACCTGTGAAAAAAAAATTTCTAAGCCCCGGGGTCACAACTTCAGCAAAAATCTGAAATTATCCAATTCACTCAAAAGTGCTGCCAAATTGTTGAAAATTCACCCCTGAAAGGTTTGGTGGTGGAAATAGAAGGCTTTTTATAATAGGACAAGAAATCAGCCTTCGACAACTTAACCTGTGAAAAAAAAATTTTCTAAGCCCCGGGGTCACAACTTCAGCAAAAATCTGAAATTCTCCAATTCACTCAAAAATGCTGCCAAACTGTTGCAAATTCACCCCTGAAAGGTTTGGTGGTAGAAATAGAAGGCTTTTTATCATAGGACAAGAAATCAGCCTTCGACAACTTAACCTGTGAAAAAAGAAAATTCTAAGCCCCGGGGTCGCAACTTCAGCAAGAATCTGAAATTCTCCAATTCACTCAAAAATGCTGCCAAACTGTTGCAAATTCACCCCTGAAAGTTTTGGTGGTGGAAATAGAAGGCTTTTTATCATAGGACAAGAAATCAGCCTTCAACAACTTAACCTGTGGGGAAAAAAAATTCTAAGCCCGGGGTCACAACTTCAGCAAAAATCTGAAATTCTCCAATTCACTCAAAAATGCTGCCAAACTGTTGCAAATTCACCCCTGAAAGGTTTGGTGGTGGACATAGAAGGCTTTTTATCATAGGACAAGAAATCAGCCTTCGACAACTTAACCTGTGAAAAAAAAAATTTCTAAGCCTCGGGGTCACAACTTCAGCAAAAATCTGAAATTCTCCAATTCACTCAAAAATGCTGCCAAACTGTTGCAAATTGACCCCTGAAAGGTTTGGTGGTGGAAATAGAAGGCTTTTTATCATAGGACAAGAAATCAGCCTTCGACAACTTAACCTGTGAAAAAAAAAATTTCTAAGCCCCGGGGTCACAACTTCAGCAAAAATCTGAAATTATCCAATTCACTCAAAAGTGCTGCCAAATCGTTGCAAATTCACCCCTGAAAGGTTTGGTGGTGGAAATAGAAGGCTTTTTATCATAGGACAAGAAATCAGCCTTCGACAACTTAACCTGTGAAAAAAAAAATTTCTAAGCCCCGGGGTCACAACTTCAGCAAAAATCTGAAATTCTCCAATTCACTCAAAAATGCTGCCAAACTGTTGCAAATTCACCCCTGAAAGGTTTGGTGGTGGAAATAGAAGGCTTTTTATCATAGGACAAGAAATCAGCCTTCGACAACTTAACCTGTGAAAATTTTTTTTTCTAAGCCCCGGGGTCACAACTTCTGCAAAAATCTGAAATTATCCAATTCACTCAAAAGTGCTGCCAAATTGTTGCAAATTCACCCCTGAAAGGTTTGGTGGTGGAAATAGAAGGCTTTTTATCATAGGACAAGAAATCAGCCTTCGACAACTTAACCTGTGAAAAAAAAAATTTCTAAGCCCCGGGGTCACAACTTCAGCAAAAATCTGAAATTCTCCAATTCACTCAAAAATGCTGCCAAATTGTTGCAAATTCACTCCTGAAAGGTTTCGTGGTGGAAATAGAAGGCTTTTTATCATAGGACAAGAAATCAGCCTTCGACAACTTAACCTGTGAAAAAAAAATTTCTAAGCCCCGGGGTCACAACTTCAGCAAAAATCTGAAATTATCCAATTCACTCAAAAGTGCTGCCAAATTGTTGAAAATTCACCCCTGAAAGGTTTGGTGGTGGAAATAGAAGGCTTTTTATAATAGGACAAGAAATCAGCCTTCGACAACTTAACCTGTGAAAAAAAAATTTTCTAAGCCCCGGGGTCACAACTTCAGCAAAAATCTGAAATTCTCCAATTCACTCAAAAATGCTGCCAAACTGTTGCAAATTCACCCCTGAAAGGTTTGGTGGTAGAAATAGAAGGCTTTTTATCATAGGACAAGAAATCAGCCTTCGACAACTTAACCTGTGAAAAAAGAAAATTCTAAGCCCCGGGGTCGCAACTTCAGCAAGAATCTGAAATTCTCCAAGTCACTCAAAAATGCTGCCAAACTGTTGCAAATTCACCCCTGAAAGGTTTCGTGGTGGAAATAGAAGGCTTTTTATCATAGGACAAGAAATCAGCCTTCAACAACTTAACCTGTGGGAAAAAAAAATTCTAAGCCCGGGGTCACAACTTCAGCAAAAATCTGAAATTCTCCAATTCACTCAAAAATGCTGCCAAACTGTTGCAAATTCACCCCTGAAAGGTTTGGTGGTGGAAATAGAAGGCTTTTTATCATAGGACAAGAAATCAGCCTTCGACAACTTAACCTGTGAAAAAAAAAATTCTAATCCCCGGAGTCACAACTTCAGCAAAAATCTGAAATTATCCAATTCACTCAAAAATGCTGCCAAATTGTTGCAAATTCACCCCTGAAAGGTTTCGTGGTGGAAATAGAAGGCTTTTTATCATAGGACAAGAAATCAGCCTTCGTCAACTTAACCTGTGAAAAAAAAAATTTCTAAGCCTCGGGGTCACAACTTCAGCAAAAATCTGAAATTCTCCAATTCACTCAAAAATGCTGCCAAACTGTTCCAAATTCACCCCTGAAAGGTTTGGTGGTAGAAATAGAAGGCTTTTTATCATAGGACAAGAAATCAGCCTTCGACAACTTAACCTGTGAAAAAAAAAATTTCTAAGCCCCGGGGTCACAGCTTCAGGAAGAATCTGAAATTCTCCAATTCACTCAAAAATGCTGCCAAACTGTTCCAAATTCACCTCTGAAAGGTTTGGTGGTGGAAATAGAAGGCTTTTTATCATAGGACAAGAAATCAGCCTTCGACAACTTAACCTGTGAAAAATTTTTTTTCTAAGCCCCGGGGTCACAACTTCAGCAAAAATCTGAAATTCTCCAATTCACTCAAAAATGCTGCCAAACTGTTGCAAATTCACCCCTGAAAGGTTTGGTGGTGGAAATAGAAGGCTTTTTATCATAGGACAAGAAATCAGCCTTCGACAACTTAACCTGTGAAAAAAAAAATTTCTAAGCCCCGGGGTCACAACTTCAGCAAAAATCTGAAATTCTCCAATTCACTCAAAAATGCTGCCAAATTGTTGCAAATTCACCCCTGAAAGGTTTGGTGGTGGAAATAGAAGGCTTTTTATCATAGGACAAGAAATCAGCCTTCGACAACTTAACCTGTGAAAAAAAAATTTCTAAGCCCCGGGGTCACAACTTCAGCAAAAATCTGAAATTATCCAATTCACTCAAAAGTGCTGCCAAATTGTTGAAAATTCACCCCTGAAAGGTTTGGTGGTGGAAATAGAAGGCTTTTTATAATAGGACAAGAAATCAGCCTTCGACAACTTAACCTGTGAAAAAAAAATTTTCTAAGCCCCGGGGTCACAACTTCAGCAAAAATCTGAAATTCTCCAATTCACTCAAAAATGCTGCCAAACTGTTGCAAATTCACCCCTGAAAGTTTTGGTGGTGGAAATAGAAGGCTTTTTATCATAGGACAAGAAATCAGCCTTCAACAACTTAACCTGTGGGGAAAAAAAATTCTAAGCCCCGGGGTCACAACTTCAGCAAAAATCTGAAATTCTCCAATTCACTCAATCAATCAATCAATATCTTTATTCGACCGATAGTCAGAATTAAAACATTACACAATAATTATAAACTATAACATCATGGGAGGTACATAAGTAAGGTAGGGCCACAGTAGTAGACCTCTCACAGATAACCCACATCAAGGCATTCAGTAATACGTTTCCGACACTTGAGTGCCAGGAAAAGAAATTTAGCCACTGACAAGGTTGTTTTCCCAGAAGACTTATTTAGCAGATATGCTGTCTGCTTTCCTCTTTGTTGGGAACTGAACTGGGTTAAGTATGGAGTTATAAGATACTGTCTTAAATCGTTGTAGAAGGGACAGCTCAATAAAATGTGCTCTGTGGATTCTACCTCACCCAATGCACAGTGGCATAATCTCTGGTCATATGGGACTCCTCCATATCTTCCCTTCAGGACCGCCGAGTCAAGAACATTCAGCCTAGCCGCAGTAAATAGTCTGCGGTATTCCACGTAGTGGATATCCGCCAGGTAGCGAGCTGGAGCAGCCCGATACAACTGCTCCCCCAGAAACAACCCAGGTTTCACACGGGCTATGTCCTCCTGTCTGGCAATGTCCCTTAATCTTTGCGCGATCACCGCCTTTGCGTGGCTGTACGTCATGGACTCTATATAAAGGGAGGACAACCCGCACTTCTGCACTTCCTCCACTATCTCCCCTTCCCATGGAGATTTAAAGTTATCCCTCAGAATCAAGGGGGCCAAACCCACCGGTCTGAAACAGAGCTTGAGCCATAGCCATAGCTTCGCTTTCAGGGCCACATACCTAAAGGCTTGGCAACCGGTTTCCAATCTCATGATCGCGCCTGCCACCGAGGGGGGGATCCTGAGTATGGCCCTGAGGAATTGGGTTTGGATAGATTCCAATTTTTCAAAATCCCTACGTGAGCCCAAGGCAATGCCCACCAGCAGAAGAGGGAGGACTTTCATTTTAAAGAGACGTAAGGCAACATTGACAGTTTGTGCCTGTTTCTTGGAGTACAGGGTTCTAATCATCAGGGCTGCTTTGGATGCGTTCGAGGCTATGTATTCTCTGTGCGCCAGGAAGGACCTATTTGATCTTACAACCTGACCCAGGTACTTGAAGCAACTGACCTGCTCTAAAGGAATACCATTAATTGACCATAAATTAGGTTTCGGTCGAGCAGCAAAGACCATTATTTTGGTCTTGGCATAATTTAATTGGAGCTCGTGTTGGGTCTCATATTCATGAAGAGCTCGAAGCATCCTCCTTAATCCAATGGGGGAGGTAGCTAATAGGGCGGCATCAGTAGGACATTTAAGGCTCGTCCTGCCAGTTTTGGTGGATGGAAATCAGCATTTGCCATGTGCACCACTAGCGAATTAATATAGAAGTTAAACAGAGCAGGGGCAAGCAAACAGCCCTGTCTTACCCCCCTAGTGGTGGCAACCGGATTGGAGACTAGCCCCTTACTATCTATCCTAATCCTCAAGAGGGTATTTGTATGCAAATTAATAATCAGCAAGAGAAGGCGGCGATCGATAGATGTCGCTGCCAATTTTGTCCATAGCTGGTTCCTGGGGATTAGATCAAAGGCCTGCTTAAAGTCTATAAAGGCGACGTGGAGGGCTTTTAGGCCATTGCCAGCGTACTTGGTGGCCAAGTGATTTAGGATTAAGATTTGGTCTGTTGTTGATCTTCCGGGGCGGAAACCCGCCTGTTCCTCTGCGATGATATTGTTGCTTTCCATCCAGGTCGTTAATTTGTTAAGTAGAAATCTTGAATAGATCTTCCCGATAACATTTAGCAGGCTAATTGGTCTAAAATTGGCCGGGTCTGTGCGCGGCCCTTTCTTGTGAATTAACACAATCAGTGCAGAGTTCCAGCTTGGAGGAAATTGTGCTGTTTTGTTTATATAAGTAAAAAGAGCTGCTAGGGGTGGACACCACCAATCCTTATTGGCTTTAATAACATCTATGGAAATAAGATCGTCTCCGGGTGCCTTGCCCGCCTCAAATTGGCCTATAAGTGCTTCCACTTCAGAGCAGGTAACAGGATCCCACTCTGGCAAGGGGGCCAAATCTAACCTTCCTCCGCTGGCTGCGTGAGCTGCATATAAAACGGAGAAGAAGCTTTCCCAGGTGTCAGCTGAAATTTGGGGTTCTATCCTTGACAACGGTCTACCCAGGTATCTGGAAATTTGGTGCCAAAAGGAGGAGGGATTTCTATTTTCTGCAGCTTTTAGAAGGTTCTTCCAATCATTTCTTTCTGCCGCACGCTTCTTTTCCTTTAATAGTGCTTTATACCTTCTCTTGAGGTTCATAAGGTGACTGCTAGGTGCGGAGTCATTTGATGCCCTATATGCCAAGAATTCATTATATAGGTTGTTCTTGAAGTGCCTACATTCCTCGTCAAACCACTTTTTATGAGAGAAATGGTTACTATTCATTACCGGGGTCTTAGCCAACGAAGGTTTTAGCAGTTCTACTAAATTGTCATATATTGGCAGTGGCTCAACTGCCTGGATAAGGGAGTCCCTTGTCTCTTGCAGTTGGTCAGACCAAAGGAGTTCATTTATCCGTTGAGCCATATTGTCGGTCCATTTTAAGGCAGTGGGCCTCATCTGAAGCTGGTTATTTGTAATAGGCACACAGGAATAGGTAGCCAATTCTCCATCCAGGGTCAGAGAAAGTTCTAATGGAAAGTGGTCACTTTCCAGCCTCGTTACCACCCTAAAGTTGGAAATTTTGGGAATTAGGTCTACTGATGTCCAGATAAAGTCTATGGTAGAGGCTCGGGAGCCTGACCAGAAAGTAAATTCGGCAGGGTAATCAGAACTGAGAGCTCCGTTTAAAAGGTGAAAATTAAGAGCCATCAAAGTTTGTCTACATTTAAAACCTGCATATGTAGCAACACTGTCTTTAAAATTCCTGGGTAAAAGGTCTGAGGTTAAAATGGGTAGTGAGGGATATTTATTATATTTAGCAAATAATGATTTATCAGAGTGAGACAATCGGCCATTGAAATCTCCTGCAACTAGGAAGGTGGCTTCAGGATATTTCTCTAGGAGAGTTTCAAGAGTCTGTTGAATTTCCCTCCATCTTTGGTCCACCAGGTTTTTCTTATAGATTGGGTGCAAATAAACATTAATCACCACAAACTCTTCCTCCGCTGTTTGTAGCTTTACACCCAGCATGGATGACGACTGGATGTCGATTTGTTCCACCTGCAGGTTTAAGGCCAAAGAAACTAGGGTAGCCAACCCACCTTGTGGTCTGCCAGGTGATAGTAAATTCTGTTGTGCATTCAGGT
The DNA here is from genome assembly GCF_965112155.1 of Podarcis liolepis. Lineage (NCBI taxonomy): Eukaryota > Metazoa > Chordata > Lepidosauria > Squamata > Lacertidae > Podarcis > Podarcis liolepis. Next base: position 10,273,475 of record NC_139557.1, read on the forward strand.
AGAAGCCCTTATACCCTGATAGGGAGAAGCCCTCACAAGCCCAGGTCTCTTGCAGCAAAAGAATATGACTGCCTTTTATGTAGGCGACAAAGGATGGATCCATCAGCTTAGGTTTAATGCCAGCTACATTCCAGGATAAGAAAGTAAGTAATCTCCTGGTCACCCCTTCGAGTCATGCTGGGCCTTGCGGAACCAGCACGGCAGAATCCACCTGGGAATGCATGCGGCGAGGGGGGACAATAGGCTGGAAGAAGGAAGTAATTGTAGCTTGCTTACAAGGCAATTTCCGAGCACCACTTACCGCAGCAGCAGCCATGGATTGAGGCTTAATTATTGGTAGCTGCAGGGATGGATTCTGGTGCACAGGAGTATCACTTAACGACAGGTCCATAGACTCTACATTTAAAGTGTGCTCTAAGATTGAGGGGGGTGGGCCTTTTGGATCTGCAGATGCTGTAGGGAACATGCAGTGTAAGGCAGGTGGAAGGCATCCTTTTCGGTTTGCCTCCAAAAGAGCATCCAGTCTTGCCACAGCTTCCGAGTTTGACCAGAGGGTTGTCGAATCTTCCACTGTATCCTGCCCGGACTTGACATCCCGAGGCCGTGCACAGCCAGGTTGCAGATCAAAGGTCGTTAAAGCAGGTGCCACTTGGGCTTGTGTAGACTGATCTAAAATTGGTGAGGAATTCATCTTATTTACATGAGCATGATCTTCTGAGTTACGGAGACAGAGTAGCAACTCGTCCAATCTGTCCGTTATCTCTGTTCGCTCCAGTTTTGGCAATTGGGAGAAGGACAGAAGTAACTCACGCTCCGTAGAATTCTCCAGATGTATAGCCTTTGTCAGTGGAGGCAGGGGGGCGTCAATCCAGCTGATTAGATCTGCGGCCAGGGGAGTTGGGGTCGTGGCAATTGGCGGACCCTCAGACTTATCTGCTTTCTTTTTGAACAAGCAGTTTGGTAAGAGGGGGCAGATCTTGGTATTGGTAAAGACTCTTGTAGCAAGGATTCCATAGTTAATTAGAAGGCTTCTTGAGGACATAATAAGTGCAGGGAGCTTTTTAGTTTTAAAGGAGAGCAGCACTCTCTGCCTCTGAGGTCTGCTGCTAATATGATCAATATGCTTCAGGTCGATAGAGCTAGGGGTTACCCTCAAAAGCTCCGCTAGGTGTCTCCTTATATCACTCTTATAATGCCAGTTTATCACCTTGCCTCTAAAGGGGCAAACCGTTAGGCAGATTTTGGTAGCTTGCAGCAGCAGTTTGTGAGGAGGTGCAGAGTGTTGTTCCTTCTTATTTTGCTCACCTTGCTCACTTTTCTGATTGCCAGCAGCTTGAGGAGTTATACAGGAGGTATGAGGTAAAACGGGTGCTCTGGGCATTTGTAAGGGCTTCATCTCAGGTGGTACATCAGGGGAACTGTCTTTACCTGGTAGGGATACAAGTGAGATAATCTTCTCCAAGGATCCTCGGATGTCTTTTATGTATTTAAAGATGTAGTCCACTGTTCTAGCAACCAGGTCTAAAGTAGTCGAGTGTTCAAATAGTATCTCGTCAATGCAGCTTTCACGGGCTCTAGTGCAAACATTCGAGTGGATGCCAGTATTATTGTTGCTTGAAGGTTTAGTAGGCAGGTTATCAAAAGGTTCTTTCACACTGGGTTCCTCGTCATTCATCTCTGCTAGCAGTGTGAAAGAGTTTGAAACCGGGATATTAAAGATATCCTTTGTACTTTCAGATTCACTAATTTTCGTTTGTTTAGCAAGAGGCAGGCATCTCAGTTCCTCTGTGTCGTCTATATCTCTGGAATCTCTGGTACGTTTCCCAGTTCCTCTCCCACAAGCAGGGCTGTATAGTTGCTTAGTCATTTCACTCTTCATGCAACCGCCCCAGTTTCAAGGTTAATGGTTGTCTCCCCGATAGAAAAAGGCGTCCTCCTACTTACTAATTTAAAACTAAGACTAAAAACTAAAGTTAAAAGACTAAAAACTAAAAACTAAAGTTAAAAGATAAAAGTTAAAAGGTTTCTATACTCATTAAAACAATGTTAAAAGATAAATCAAGGAGCTCACACTCACGCTGACTAAGTGCCGTTCGCCATCTTGGTTTGGGACAGATTTCCAGTAGGTACCACCTATATTCCAATTCACTCAAAAATGCTGCCAAACTGTTGCAAATTCACCCCTGAAAGGTTTGGTGGTGGACATAGAAGGCTTTTTATCATAGGACAAGAAATCAGCCTTCGACAACTTAACCTGTGAAAAAAAAATTTCTAAGCCTCGGGGTCACAACTTCAGCAAAAATCTGAAATTCTCCAATTCACTCAAAAATGCTGCCAAACTGTTGCAAATTCACCCCTGAAAGGTTTGGTGGTGGAAATAGAAGGCTTTTTATCATAGGACAAGAAATCAGCCTTCGACAACTTAACCTGTGGAAAAAAAAATTCTAATCCCCGGGGTCACAACTTCAGCAAAAATCTGAAATTATCCAATTCACTCAAAAATGCTGCCAAACTGTTGCAAATTCACCCCTGAAAGGTTTGGTGGTGGAAATAGAAGGCTTTTTATCATAGGACAAGAAATCAGCCTTCAACAACTTAACCTGTGAAAAAAATTTTTTCTAAGCCCCGGGGTCACAACTTCAGCAAAAATCTGAAATTATCCAACTCACTCAAAAGTGCTGCCAAATTGTTGAAAATTCACCCCTGAAAGGTTTGGTGGTGGAAATAGAAGGCTTTTTATCATAGGACAAGAAATCAGCCTTCGACAACTTAACCTGTGAAAAAAAAAATTTCTAAGCCCCGGGGTCACAACTTCAGCAAAAATCTGAAATTATCCAATTCACTCAAAAGTGCTGCCAAATTGTTGCAAATTCACCCCTGAAAGGTTTGGTGGTGGAAATAGAAGGCTTTTTATCATAGGACAAGAAATCAGCCTTCGACAACTTAACCTGTGAAAAAAAAAATTTCTAAGCCCCGGGGTCACAACTTCAGCAAAAATCTGAAATTCTCCAATTCACTCAAAAATGCTGCCAAACTGTTGCAAATTCACCCCTGAAAGGTTTGGTGGTGGAAATAGAAGGCTTTTTATCATAGGACAAGAAATCAGCCTTCGACAACTTAACCTGTGAAAAAAAATTTTTCTAAGCCCCGGGGTCACAACTTCTGCAAAAATCTGAAATTATCCAATTCACTCAAAAGTGCTGCCAAATTGTTGCAAATTCACCCCTGAAAGGTTTGGTGGTGGAAATAGAAGGCTTTTTATCATAGGACAAGAAATCAGCCTTCGACAACTTAACCTGTGAAAAAAAAAATTTCTAAGCCCCGGGGTCACAACTTCTGCAAAAATCTGAAATTCTCCAATTCACTCAAAAGTGCTGCCAAATTGTTGCAAATTCACCCCTGAAAGGTTTGGTGGTGGAAATAGAAGGCTTTTTATCATAGGACAAGAAATCAGCCTTCGACAACTTAACCTGTGAAAAAAAAAATTTCTAAGCCCCGGGGTCACAACTTCAGCAAAAATCTGAAATTCTCCAATTCACTCAAAAATGCTGCCAAACTGTTGCAAATTCACCCCTGAAAGGTTTGGTGGTGGAAATAGAAGGCTTTTTATCATAGGACAAGAAATCAGCCTTCGACAACTTAACCTGTGAAAAAAATTTTTTCTAAGCCCCGGGGTCACAACTTCTGCAAAAATCTGAAATTATCCAATTCACTCAAAAGTGCTGCCAAATTGTTGCAAATTCACCCCTGAAAGGTTTGGTGGTGGAAATAGAAGGCTTTTTATCATAGGACAAGAAATCAGCCTTCGACAACTTAACCTGTGAAAAAAAAAATTTCTAAGCCCCGGGGTCACAACTTCAGCAAAAATCTGAAATTCTCCAATTCACTCAAAAATGCTGCCAAACTGTTGCAAATTCACCCCTGAAAGGTTTCGTGGTGGAAATAGAAGGCTTTTTATCATAGGACAAGAAATCAGCCTTCGACAACTTAACCTGTGAAAAAAAAATTTTCTAAGCCCCGGGGTCACAACTTCAGCAAAAATCTGAAATTCTCCAATTCACTCAAAAATGCTGCCAAACTGTTGCAAATTCACCCCTGAAAGGTTTGGTGGTGGAAATAGAAGGCTTTTTATCATAGGACAAGAAATCAGCCTTCGACAACTTTACCTGTGAAAAAAAAAATTTCTAAGCCCCGGGGTCACAGCTTCAGCAAGAATCTGAAATTCTCCAATTCACTCAAAAATGCTGCCAAACTGTTCCAAATTCACCTCTGAAAGGTTTGGTGGTGGAAATAGAAGGCTTTTTATCATAGGACAAAAATCAGCCTTCGACAACTTAACCTGTGAAAAAAGAAAATTCTAAGCCCCGGGGTCGCAACTTCAGCAAGAATCTGAAATTCTCCAATTCACTCAAAAATGCTGCCAAACTGTTGCAAATTCACCCCTGAAAGTTTTGGTGGTGGAAATAGAAGGCTTTTTATCATAGGACAAGAAATCAGCCTTCAACAACTTAACCTGTGGGAAAAAAAAATTCTAAGCCCGGGGTCCAAACTTCAGCAAAAATCTGAAATTCTCCAATTCACTCAAAAATGCTGTCAAACTGTTGCAAATTCACCCCTGAAAGGTTTGGTGGTGGACATAGAAGGCTTTTTATCATAGGACAAGAAATCAGCCTTCGACAACTTAACCTGTGAAAAAAAAATTTTCTAAGCCTCGGGGTCACAACTTCAGCAAAAATCTGAAATTCTCCAATTCACTCAAAAATGCTGCCAAACTGTTGCAAATTCACCCCTGAAAGGTTTGGTGGTGGAAATAGAAGGCTTTTTATCATAGGACAAGAAATCAGCCTTCGACAACTTAACCTGTGAAAAAAAAAATTCTAATCCCCGGGGTCACAACTTCAGCAAAAATCTGAAATTATCCAATTCACTCAAACATGCTGCCAAACTGTTGCAAATTCACCCCTGAAAGGTTTGGTGGTGGAAATAGAAGGCTTTTTATCATAGGACAAGAAATCAGCCTTCGACAACTTAACCTGTGAAAAAAAAAATTTCTAAGCCCCGGGGTCACAACTTCAGCAAAAATCTGAAATTATCCAATTCACTCAAAAGTGCTGCCAAATTGTTGCAAATTCACCCCTGAAAGGTTTGGTGGTGGAAATAGAAGGCTTTTTATCATAGGACAAGAAATCAGCCTTCGACAACTTAACCTGTGAAAAAAAAAATTTCTAAGCCCCGGGGTCACAACTTCAGCAAAAATCTGAAATTCTCCACTTCACTCAAAAATGCTGCCAAACTGTTGCAAATTCACCCCTGAAAGGTTTGGTGGTGGAAATAGAAGGCTTTTTATCATAGGACAAGAAATCAGCCTTCGACAACTTAACCTGTGAAAAAAAATTTTTCTAAGCCCCGGGGTCACAACTTCTGCAAAAATCTGAAATTATCCAATTCACTCAAAAATGCTGCCAAACTGTTGCAAATTCACCCCTGAAAGGTTTGGTGGTGGAAATAGAAGGCTTTTTATCATAGGACAAGAAATCAGCCTTCGACAACTTAACCTGTGAAAAAAAAAATTTCTAAGCCCCGGGGTCACAACTTCAGCAAAAATCTGAAATTCTCCAATTCACTCAAAAATGCTGCCAAACTGTTGCAAATTCACCCCTGAAAGGTTTCGTGGTGGAAATAGAAGTCTTTTTATCATAGGACAAGAAATCAGCCTTCGACAACTTAACCTGTGAAAAAAAAATTTTCTAAGCCCCGGGGTCACAACTTCAGCAAAAATCTGAAATTCTCCAATTCACTCAAAAATGCTGCCAAACTGTTGCAAATTGACCCCTGAAAGGTTTGGTGGTGGAAATAGAAGGCTTTTTATCATAGGACAAGAAATCAGCCTTCGACAACTTAACCTATGAAAAAAAAATTTTCTAAGCCCCGGGGTCACAACTTCAGCAAAAATCTGAAATTCTCCAATTCACTCAAAAATGCTGCCAAACTGTTGCAAATTCACCCCTGAAAGGTTTGGTGGTGGAAATAGAAGGATTTTTATCATAGGACAAGAAATCAGCCTTCGACAACTTTACCTGTGAAAAAAAAAATTTCTAAGCCCCGGGGTCACAGCTTCAGCAAGAATCTGAAATTCTCCAATTCACTCAAAAATGCTGCCAAACTGTTCCAAATTCACCTCTGAAAGGTTTGGTGGTGGAAATAGAAGGCTTTTTATCATAGGACAAGAAATCAGCCTTCGACAACTTAACCTGTGAAAAGAAAATTTTCTAAGCCCCGGGGTCACAACTTCAGCAAAAATCTGAAATTCTCCAATTCACTCAAAAATGCTGCCAAACTGTTGCAAATTCACCCCTGAAAGGTTTGGTGGTGGAAATAGAAGGCTTTTTATCATAGGACAAGAAATCAGCCTTCGACAACTTAACCTGTGAAAAAAAAATTTTCTAAGCCCCGGGGTCACAACTTCAGCAAAAATCTGAAATTCTCCAACTCACTCGAAAATGCTGCCAAACTGTTGCAAATTCAACCCTGAAAGGTTTGGTGGTGGAAATAGAAGGCTTTTTATCATAGGACAAGAAATCAGCCTTCGACAACTTAACCTGTGAAAAAAAAAATTTCTAAGCCCCGGGGTCACAACTTCAGCAAAAATCTGAAATTCTCCAATTCACTCAAAAATGCTGCCAAATTGTTGCAAATTCACCCCTGAAAGGTTTCGTGGTGGAAATAAAAGGCTTTTTATCACAGGACAAGAAATCAGCCTTCGACAACTTAACCTGTGAAAAAAATTTTTTCTAAGCCCCGGGGTCACAACTTCAGCAAAAATCTGAAATTATCTAATTCACTCAAAAATGCTGCCAAACTGTTGCAAATTCACCCCTGAAAGGTTTCGTGGTGGAAATAGAAGGCTTTTTATCATAGGACAAGAAATCAGCCTTCGACAAGTTAACCTGTGAAAAAAAAATTTCTAAGCCCCGGGGTCACAACTTCAGCAAAAATCTGAAATTATCCAATTCACTCAAAAATGCTGCCAAACTGTTCCAAATTCTCCCCTGAAACGTTTGTCGGTGGAAATAGGAGGCTTTTTATCATAGGACAAGAAATCAGCCTTCGACAACTTAACCTGTGAAAAAAAAATTTTCTAAGCCCCGGGGTCACAACTTCAGCAAAAATCTGAAATTCTCCAATTCACTCAAAAATGCTGCCAAACTGTTGCAAATTCACCCCTGAAAGGTTTGGTGGTAGAAATAGAAGGCTTTTTATCATAGGACAAGAAATCAGCCTTCGACAACTTAACCTGTGAAAAAAAAAATTCTAAGCCCCGGGGTCGCAACTTCAGCAAGAATCTGAAATTCTCCAATTCACTCAAAAATGCTGCCAAACTGTTGCAAATTCACCCCTGAAAGTTTTGGTTGTGGAAATAGAAGGCTTTTTATCATAGGACAAGAAATCAGCCTTCAACAACTTAACCTGTGGGGAAAAAAAATTCTAAGCCCCGGGGTCACAACTTCAGCAAAAATCTGAAATTCTCCAATTCACTCAAAAATGCTGCCAAACTGTTGCAAATTCACCCCTGAAAGGTTTGGTGGTGGACATAGAAGGCTTTTTATCATAGGACAAGAAATCAGCCTTCGACAACTTAACCTGTGAAAAAAAAATTTTCTAAGCCTCGGGGTCACAACTTCAGCAAAAATCTGAAATTCTCCAATTCACTCAAAAATGCTGCCAAACTGTTGCAAATTCACCCCTGAAAGGTTTGGTGGTGGAAATAGAAGGCTTTTTATCATAGGACAAGAAATCAGCCTTCGACAACTTAACCTGTGAAAAAAAAAATTCTAATCCCCGGGGTCACAACTTCAGCAAAAATCTGAAATTATCCAATTCACTCAAAAATGCTGCCAAACTGTTGCAAATTCACCCCTGAAAGGTTTCGTGGTGGAAATAGAAGGCTTTTTATCATAGGACAAGAAATCAGCCTTCGACAACTTAACCTGTGAAAAAAAAAATTTCTAAGCCCCGGGGTCACAACTTCAGCAAAAATCTGAAATTCTCCAATTCACTCAAAAATGCTGCCAAATTGTTGCAAATTCACCCCTGAAAGGTTTCGTGGTGGAAATAAAAGGCTTTTTATCACAGGACAAGAAATCAGCCTTCGACAACTTAACCTGTGAAAAAAAATTTTTCTAAGCCCCGGGGTCACAACTTCAGCAAAAATCTGAAATTATCTAATTCACTCAAAAATGCTGCCAAACTGTTGCAAATTCACCCCTGAAAGGTTTCGTGGTGGAAATAGAAGGCTTTTTATCATAGGACAAGAAATCAGCCTTCGACAAGTTAACCTGTGAAAAAAAAATTTCTAAGCCCCGGGGTCACAACTTCAGCAAAAATCTGAAATTATCCAATTCACTCAAAAATGCTGCCAAACTGTTCCAAATTCTCCCCTGAAACGTTTGTCGGTGGAAATAGGAGGCTTTTTATCATAGGACAAGAAATCAGCCTTCGACAACTTAACCTGTGAAAAAAAAATTTTCTAAGCCCCGGGGTCACAACTTCAGCAAAAATCTGAAATTCTCCAATTCACTCAAAAATGCTGCCAAACTGTTGCAAATTCACCCCTGAAAGGTTTGGTGGTAGAAATAGAAGGCTTTTTATCATAGGACAAGAAATCAGCCTTCGACAACTTAACCTGTGAAAAAAAAAAATTCTAAGCCCCGGGGTCGCAACTTCAGCAAGAATCTGAAATTCTCCAATTCACTCAAAAATGCTGCCAAACTGTTGCAAATTCACCCCTGAAAGTTTTGGTTGTGGAAATAGAAGGCTTTTTATCATAGGACAAGAAATCAGCCTTCAACAACTTAACCTGTGGGGAAAAAAAATTCTAAGCCCCGGGGTCACAACTTCAGCAAAAATCTGAAATTCTCCAATTCACTCAAAAATGCTGCCAAACTGTTGCAAATTCACCCCTGAAAGGTTTGGTGGTGGAAATAGAAGGCTTTTTATCATAGGACAAGAAATCAGCCTTCGACAACTTAACCTGTGAAAAAAAAAATTCTAATCCCCGGGGTCACAACTTCAGCAAAAATCTGAAATTATCCAATTCACTCAAAAATGCTGCCAAACTGTTGCAAATTCACCCCTGAAAGGTTTCGTGGTGGAAATAGAAGGCTTTTTATCATAGGACAAGAAATCAGCCTTCGACAACTTAACCTGTGAAAAAAAAAATTTCTAAGCCCCGGGGTCACAACTTCAGCAAAAATCTGAAATTATCCAATTCACTCAAAAGTGCTGCCAAATTGTTGCAAATTCACCCCTGAAAGGTTTGGTGGTGGAAATAGAAGGCTTTTTATCATAGGACAAGAAATCAGCCTTCGACAACTTAACCTGTGAAAAAAAATTTTTCTAAGCCCCGGGGTCACAACTTCAGCAAAAATCTGAAATTCTCCAATTCACTCAAAAATGCTGCCAAATTGTTGCAAATTCACCCCTGAAAGGTTTGGTGGTGGAAATAGAAGGCTTTTTATCATAGGACAAGAAATCAGCCTTCGACAACTTAACGTGTGAAAAAAAAAATTTCTAAGCCCCGGGGTCACAACTTCAGCAAAAATCTGAAATTCTCCAATTCACTCAAAAATGCTGCCAAACTGTTGCAAATTTACCCCTGAAAGCTTTGGTGGTGGAAATAGAAGGCTTTTTATCATAGGACAAGAAATCAGCCTTTGACAACTTAACCTGTGAACAAAAAAATTTCTAAGCCCCGGGGTCACAACTTCAGCAAAAATCTGAAATTCTCCAATTCACTCAAAAATGCTGCCAAACTGTTGCAAATTCACCCCTGAAAGGTTTGGTGGTGGAAATAGAAGGCTTTTTATCATAGGACAAGAAATCAGCCTTTCACAACTTAACCTGTGAACAAAAAAATTCCTAAGCCCCGGGGTCACAACTTCAGCAAAAATCTGAAATTCTCCAATTCACTCAAAAATGCTGCCAAACTGTTGCAAATTCACCCCTGAAAGGTTTGGTGGTGGAAATAGAAGGCTTTTTATCATAGGACAAGAAATCAGCCTTTCACAACTTAACCTGTGAACAAAAAAATTCCTAAGCCCCGGGGTCACAACTTCAGCAAAAATCTGAAATTCTCCAATTCACTCAAAAATGCTGCCAAACTGTTGCAAATTCACCCCTGAAAGGTTTGGTGGTGGAAATAGAAGGCTTTTTATCATAGGACAAGAAATCAGCCTTCGACAACTTAACCTGTGAAAAAAAAAATTTCTAAGCCCCGGGGTCACAACTTCAGCAAGAATCTGAAATTCTCCAATTCACTCAAAAATGCTGCCAAACTGTTGCAAATTCACCCCTGAAAGGTTTGGTGGTGGAAATAGAAGGCTTTTTATCATAGGACAAGAAATCAGCCTTCGACAACTTAACGTGTGAAAAAAAAAATTTCTAAGCCCCGGGGTCACAACTTCAGCAAAAATCTGAAATTCTCCAATTCACTCAAAAATGCTGCCAAACTGTTGCAAATTTACCCCTGAAAGGTTTGGTGGTGGAAATAGAAGGCTTTTTATCATAGGACAAGAAATCAGCCTTTGACAACTTAACCTGTGAAAAAAAAAATTTCTAAGCCCCGGGGTCACAACTTCAGCAAGAATCTGAAATTCTCCAATTCACTCAAAAATGCTGCCAAACTGTTGCAAATTCACCCCTGAAAGGTTTGGTGGTGGAAATAGAAGGCTTTTTATCATAGGACAAGAAATCAGCCTTCGACAACTTAACCTGTGAAAAAAAAAATTTCTAAGCCCCGGGGTCACAACTTCAGCAAGAATCTGAAATTCTCCAATTCACTCAAAAATGCTGCCAAACTGTTGCAAATTCACCTCTGAAAGGTTTGGTGGTGGAAATAGAAGGCTTTTTATCATAGGACGAGAAATCAGCCTTCGACAACTTAACCTGTGAAAAAAATTTTTTCTAAGCCCCGGTGTCACAACTTCAGCAAAAATCTGAAATTCTCCAATTCACTCAAAAATGCTGCTAAACTGTTGCAAATTCACCCCTGAAAGGTTTCGTGGTGGAAATAGAAGGCTTTTTATCATAGGACAAGAAATCAGCCTTCGACAACTTAACCTGTGAACAAAAAAATTCCTAAGCCCCGGGGTCACAACTTCAGCAAGAATCTGAAATTCTCCAATTCACTCAAAAATGCTGCCAAACTGTTGCAAATTCACCTCTGAAAGGTTTGGTGGTGGAAATAGAAGGCTTTTTATCATAGGACGAGAAATCAGCCTTCGACAACTTAACCTGTGAAAAAAAATTTTTCTAAGCCCCGGTGTCACAACTTCAGCAAAAATCTGAAATTCTCCAATTCACTCAAAAATGCTGCTAAACTGTTGCAAATTCACCCCTGAAAGGTTTCGTGGTGGAAGTAGAAGGCTTTTTATCATAGGACAAGAAATCAGCCTTCGACAACTTAACCTGTGAAAAAAATTTTTTCTAAACCCTGGGGTCACAACTTCAGCAAAAATCTGAAATTCTCCAATTCACTCAAAAATGCTGCCAAACTGTTGCAAATTCACCCTGAAAGGTTTGGTGGTGGAAATAGAAGGCTTTTTATCATAGGACAAGAAATCAGCCTTCGACAACTTAACCTGTGAAAAAAATTTTTTCTAAGCCCCGGGGTCACAACTTCAGCAAAAATCTGAAATTCTCCAATTCACTCAAAAATGCTGCCAAACTGTTGCAAATTCACCCCTGAAAGGTTTGGTGGTAGAAATAGAAGGCTTTTTATCACAGGACAAGAAATCAGCCTTCGACAACTTAACCTGTGAAAAAAAAAATTTCTAAGCCCCGGGGTCACAACTTCAGCAAGAATCTGAAATTCTCCAATTCACTCAAAAATGCTGCCAAACTGTTGCAAATTCACCCTGAAAGGTTTGGTGGTGGAAATAGAAGGCTTTTTATCATAGGACAAGAAATCAGCCTTCGACAACTTAACCTGTGAAAAAAAAATTTTCTAAGCCCCGGGGTCACAACTTCAGCAAAAATCTGAAATTCTCTAATTCACTCAAAAATGCTGCCAAACTGTTGCAAATTCACCCCTGAAAGGTTTCGTGGTGGAAATAGAAGGCTTTTTATCATAGGACAAGAAATCAGCCTTCGACAACTTAACCTGTGAAAAAAAATTTTTCTAAGCCCCGGGGTCACAACTTCAGCAAAAATCTGAAATTCTCCAATTCACTCAAAAATGCTGCCAAACTGTTGCAAATTCACCCCTGAAAGGTTTCGTGGTGGAAATAGAAGGCTTTTTATCATAGGACAAGAAATCAGCCATCGACAACTTAACCTGTGAAAAAAAAAATTCTAAGCCCCGGGGTCACAACTTCAGCAAAAATCTGAAATTATCCAATTCACTCAAAAGTGCTGCCAAATTATTGCAAATTCACACCTGAAAGGTTTGGTGGTGGAAATAGAAGGCTTTTTATAATAGGACAAGAAATCAGCCTTCGAACAACTTAACCTGTGAAAAAAAAAAATTCTAAGCCCCGGGGTCACAACTTCAGCAAAAATCTGAAATTCTCCAATTCACTCAAAAATGCTGCCAAACTGTTGCAAATTCACCCCTGAAAGGTTTGGTGGTAGAAATAGAAGGCTTTTTATCATAGGACAAGAAATCAGCCTTCGACAACTTAACCTGTGAAAAAAAAAATTTCTAAGCCCCGGTGTCACAACTTCAGCAAAAATCTGAAATTCTCCAATTCACTCAAAAATGCTGCTAAACTGTTGCAAATTCACCCCTGAAAGGTTTCGTGGTGGAAATATAAGGCTTTTTATCATAGGACAAGAAATCAGCCTTCGACAACTTAACCTGTGAACAAAAAAATTCCTAAGCCCCGGGGTCACAACTTCAGCAAGAATCTGAAATTCTCCAATTCACTCAAAAATGCTGCCAAACTGTTGCAAATTCACCTCTGAAAGGTTTGGTGGTGGAAATAGAAGGCTTTTTATCATAGGACGAGAAATCAGCCTTCGACAACTTAACCTGTGAAAAATTTTTTTTCTAAGCCCCGGTGTCACAACTTCAGCAAAAATCTGAAATTCTCCAATTCACTCAAAAATGCTGCTAAACTGTTGCAAATTCACCCCTGAAAGGTTTCGTGGTGGAAGTAGAAGGCTTTTTATCATAGGACAAGAAATCAGCCTTCGACAACTTAACCTGTGAAAAAAAATTTTTCTAAGCCCCGGGGTCACAACTTCAGCAAAAATCTGAAATTCTCCAATTCACTCAAAAATGCTGCCAAACTGTTGCAAATTCACCCCTGAAAGGTTTGGTGGTAGAAATAGAAGGCTTTTTATCATAGGACAAGAAATCAGCCTTCGACAACTTAACCTGTGAAAAAAAAAATTTCTAAGCCCCGGGGTCACAACTTCAGCAAGAATCTGAAATTCTCCAATTCACTCAAAAATGCTGCCAAACTGTTGCAAATTCACCCTGAAAGGTTTGGTGGTGGAAATAGAAGGCTTTTTATCATAGGACAAGAAATCAGCCTTCGACAACTTAACCTGTGAAAAAAAATTTTTCTAAGCCCCGGGGTCACAACTTCAGCAAAAATCTGAAATTCTCCAATTCACTCAAAAATGCTGCCAAACTGTTGCAAATTCACCCCTGAAAGGTTTGGTGGTAGAAATAGAAGGCTTTTTATCATAGGACAAGAAATCAGCCTTCGACAACTTAACCTGTGGAAAAAAAAATTTCTAAGCCCCGGGGTCACAACTTCAGCAAGAATCTGAAATTCTCCAATTCACTCAAAAATGCTGCCAAACTGTTGCAAATTCACCCTGAAAGGTTTGGTGGTGGAAATAGAAGGCTTTTTATCATAGGACAAGAAATCAGCCTTCGACAACTTAACCTGTGAAAAAAAATTTTTCTAAGCCCCGGGGTCACAACTTCAGCAAAAATCTGAAATTCTCCAATTCACTCAAAAATGCTGCCAAACTGTTGCAAATTCACCCCTGAAAGGTTTCGTGGTGGAAATAGAAGGCTTTTTATCATAGGACAAGAAATCAGCCATCGACAACTTAACCTGTGAAAAAAAAAATTCTAAGCCCCGGGGTCACAACTTCAGCAAAAATCTGAAATTATCCAATTCACTCAAAAGTGCTGCCAAATTATTGCAAATTCACCCCTGAAAGGTTTGGTGGTGGAAATAGAAGGCTTTTTATAATAGGACAAGAAATCAGCCTTCGAACAACTTAACCTGTGAAAAAAAAAATTTCTAAGCCCCGGGGTCACAACTTCAGCAAAAATCTGAAATTCTCCAATTCACTCAAAAATGCTGCCAAACTGTTGCAAATTCACCCCTGAAAGGTTTGGTGGTAGAAATAGAAGGCTTTTTATCATAGGACAAGAAATCAGCCTTCGACAACTTAACCTGTGAAAAAAAAAATTTCTAAGCCCCGGGGTCACAACTTCAGCAAGAATCTGAAATTCTCCAATTCACTCAAAAACACTGCCAAACTATTGCAAATTCACCCCTGAAAGGTTTGGTGGTGGAAATAGAAGGCTTTTTATCATAGGACAAGAAATCAGCCTTCAACAACTTAACCTGTGGGGAAAAAAAATTCTAAGCCCCGGGGTCACAACTTCAGCAAAAATCTGAAATTCTCCAATTCACTCAAAAATGCTGCCAAACTGTTGCAAATTCACCCCTGAAAGGTTTGGTGGTGGACATAGAAGGCTTTTTATCATAGGACAAGAAATCAGCCTTCGACAACTTAACCTGTGAAAAAAAAATTTTCTAAGCCCAGGGGTCACAACTTCAGCAGAAATCTGAAATTCTCCAATTCACTCAAAAATGCTGCCAAACTGTTGCAAATTCACCCCTGAAAGGTTTGGTGGTAGAAATAGAAGGCTTTTTATCATAGGACAAGAAATCAGCCTTCGACAACTTAACCTGTGAAAAAAAAAATTTCTAAGCCCCGGGGTCACAACTTCAGCAAGAATCTGAAATTCTCCAATTCACTCAAAAATGCTGAGAAACTGTTGCAAATTCACCCCTGAAAGGTTTGGTGGTGGAAATAGAAGGCTTTTTATCATAGGACAAGAAATCAGCCTTCGACAACTTAACCTGTGAAAAAAAAATTTTCTAAGCCCCGGGGTCACAACTTCAGCAAAAATCTGAAATTCTCCAATTCACTCAAAAATGCTGCCAAACTGTTGCAAATTCACCCCTGAAAGGTTTCGTGGTGGAAATAGAAGGCTTTTTATCATAGGACAAGAAATCAGCCTTCGACAACTTAACCTGTGAAAAAAAAAATTTCTAAGCCCCGGGGTCACAACTTCAGCAAGAATCTGAAATTCTCCAATTCACTCAAAAATGCTGCCAAATTGTTGCAAATTCACCCCTGAAAGGTTTCGTGGTGGAAATAGAAGGCTTTTTATCATAGGACAAGAAATCAGCCTTCGAGAACTTAACCTGTGAAAAAATTTTTTTCTAAGCCCCGGGGTCACAACTTCAGCAAAAATCTGAAATTCTCCAATTCACTCAAAAATGCTGCCAAACTGTTGCAAATTCACCCCTGAATGGTTTCGTGGTGGAAATAGAAGGCTTTTTATCATAGGACAAGAAATCAGCCATCGACAACTTAACCTGTGAAAAAAAAATTTCTAAGCCCCGGGGTCACAACTTCAGCAAAAATCTGAAATTATCCAATTCACTCAAAAGTGCTGCCAAATTCTTGCAAATTCACCCCTGAAAGGTTTGGTGGTGGAAATAGAAGGCTTTTTATCATAGGACAAGAAATCAGCCTTCGACAACTTAACGTGTGAAAAAAAAAATTTCTAAGCCCCGGGGTCACAACTTCAGCAAAAATCTGAAATTCTCCAATTCACTCAAAATGCTGCCAAACTGTTGCAAATTCACCCCTGAAAGGTTTGGTGGTGTACATAGAAGGCTTTTTATCATAGGACAAGAAATCAGCCTTCGACAACTTAACCTGTGAAAAAAAAAATTTCTAAGCCCCGGGGTCACAACTTCAGCAAGAATCTGAAATTCTCCAATTCACTCAAAAATGCTGCCAAACTGTTGCAAATTAACCCTGAAAGGTTTGGTGGTGGAAATAGAAGGCTTCTTATCATAGGACAAGAAATCAGCCTTCGACAACTTAACCTGTGTAAAAAAAAAGTTTCTAAGCCCCGGGGTCACAACCTCAGCAAAAATCTGAAATTCTCCAATTCACTCAAAAATGCTGCCAAATTGTTGCAAATTCACCCCTGAAAGGTTTCGTGGTGGAAATAGAAGGCTTTTTATCATAGGAGAAGAAATCAGCCTTCGACAACTTAACCTGTGAAAAAAATTTTTTCTAAGCCCCGGGGTCACAACTTCAGCAAAAATCTGAAATTCTCCAATTCACTCAAAAATGCTGCCAAACTGTTGCAAATTCACCCCTGAAAGGTTTCGTGGTGGAAATAGAAGGCTTTTAATCATAGGACAAGAAATCAGCCATCGACAACTTAACCTGTGAAAAAAAAATTTCTAAGCCCCGGGGTCACAACTTCAGCAAAAATCTGAAATTATCCAATTCACTGAAAAGTGCTGCCAAATTCTTGCAAATTCACCCCTGAAAGGTTTGGTGGTGGAAATAGAAGGCTTTTTATAATAGGACAAGAAATCAGCCTTCGAACAACTTAACCTGTGAAAAAAAAAATTTCTAAGCCCCGGGGTCACAACTTCAGCAAAAATCTGAAATTCTCCAATTCACTCAAAAATGCTGCCAAACTGTTGCAAATTCACCCCTGAAAGGTTTGGTGGTAGAAATAGAAGGCTTTTTATCATAGGACAAGAAATCAGCCTTCGACAACTCAACCTGTGAAAAAAAAAAATTCTAAGCCCCGGGGTCACAACTTCAGCAAGAATCTGAAATTCTCCAATTCACTCAAAAATGCTGCCAAACTGTTGCAAATTAACCCTGAAAGGTTTGGTGGTGGAAATAGAAGGCTTCTTATCATAGGACAAGAAATCAGCCTTCGACAACTTAACCTGTGAAAAAAAAATTTTCTAAGCCCCGGGGTCACAACCTCAGCAAAAATCTGAAATTCTCCAATTCACTCAAAAATGCTGCCAAATTGTTGCAAATTCACCCCTGAAAGGTTTCGTGGTGGAAATAGAAGGCTTTTAATCATAGGACAAGAAATCAGCCATCGACAACTTAACCTGTGAAAAAAAAATTTCTAAGCCACAACTTCGGGGTCACAAAATTTTCTAAGCCCCGGGGTCACAACCTCAGCAAAAATCTGAAATTCTCCAATTCACTCAAAAATGCTGCCAAACTGTTGCAAATTCACCCCTGAAAGGTTTGGTGGTAGAAATAGAAGGCTTTTTATCATAGGACAAGAAATCAGCCTTCGACAACTCAACCTGTGAAAAAAAAAAATTCTAAGCCCCGGGGTCACAACTTCAGCAAGAATCTGAAATTCTCCAATTCACTCAAAAATGCTGCCAAACTGTTGCAAATTAACCCTGAAAGGTTTGGTGGTGGAAATAGAAGGCTTCTTATCATAGGACAAGAAATCAGCCTTCGACAACTTAACCTGTGAAAAAAAAATTTTCTAAGCCCCGGGGTCACAACCTCAGCAAAAATCTGAAATTCTCCAATTCACTCAAAAATGCTGCCAAATTGTTGCAAATTCACCCCTGAAAGGTTTCGTGGTGGAAATAGAAGGCTTTTTATCATAGGACAAGAAATCAGCCTTCGACAACTTAACCTGTGAAAAAAATTTTTTCTAAGCCCCGGGGTCACAACTTCAGCAAAAATCTGAAATTCTCCAATTCACTCAAAAATGCTGCCAAACTGTTGCAAATTCACCCCTGAAAGGTTTCGTGGTGGAAATAGAAGGCTTTTTATCATAGGACAAGAAATCAGCCATCGACAACTTAACCTGTGAAAAAAAAATTTCTAAGCCCCGGGGTCACAACTTCAGCAAAAATCTGAAATTATCCAATTCACTCAAAAGTGCTGCCAAATTCTTGCAAATTCACCCCTGAAAGGTTTGGTGGTGGAAATAGAAGGCTTTTTATCATAGGACAAGAAATCAGCCTTCGACAACTTAACCTGTGAAAAAAAAAATTTCTAAGCCCCGGGGTCACAACTTCAGCAAGAATCTGAAATTCTCCAATTCACTCAAAAATGCTGCCAAACTGTTGCAAATTCACCTTGAAAGGTTTGGTGGTGGAAATAGAAGGCTTTTTATCATAGGACAAGAAATCAGCCTTCGACAACTTAACCTGTGAAAAAATTTTTTTCTAAGCCCCGGGGTCACAACTTCAGCAAAAATCTGAAATTCTCCAATTCACTCAAAAATGCTGCCAAACTGTTGCAAATTCACCCCTGAAAGGTTTGGTGGTAGAAATAGAAGGCTTTTTATCATAGGACAAGAAATCAGCCTTCGACAACTTAACCTGTGAAAAAAAAAATTTCTAAGCCCCGGGGTCACAACTTCAGCAAGAATCTGAAATTCTCCAATTCACTCAAAAATGCTGCCAAACTGTTGCAAATTCACCCTGAAAGGTTTGGTGGTGGAAATAGAAGGCTTTTTATCATAGGACAAGAAATCAGCCTTCGACAACTTAACCTGTGAAAAAAATTTTTTCTAAGCCCCGGGGTCACAACTTCAGCAAAAATCTGAAATTCTCCAATTCACTCAAAAATGCTGCCAAACTGTTGCAAATTCACCCCTGAAAGGTTTCGTGGTGGAAATAGAAGGCTTTTTATCATAGGACAAGAAATCAGCCATCGACAACTTAACCTGTGAAAAAAAAAATTCTAAGCCCCGGGGTCACAACTTCAGCAAAAATCTGAAATTATCCAATTCACTCAAAAGTGCTGCCAAATTATTGCAAATTCACCCCTGAAAGGTTTGGTGGTGGAAATAGAAGGCTTTTTATAATAGGACAAGAAATCAGCCTTCGAACAACTTAACCTGTGAAAAAAAAAATTTCTAAGCCCCGGGGTCACAACTTCAGCAAAAATCTGAAATTCTCCAATTCACTCAAAAATGCTGCCAAACTGTTGCAAATTCACCCCTGAAAGGTTTGGTGGTAGAAATAGAAGGCTTTTTATCATAGGACAAGAAATCAGCCTTCGACAACTTAACCTGTGGAAAAAAAAATTTCTAAGCCCCGGGGTCACAACTTCAGCAAGAATCTGAAATTCTCCAATTCACTCAAAAATACTGCCAAACTATTGCAAATTCACCCCTGAAAGGTTTGGTGGTGGAAATAGAAGGCTTTTTATCATAGGACAAGAAATCAGCCTTCAACAACTTAACCTGTGGGGAAAAAAAATTATAAGCCCCGGGGTCACAACTTCAGCAAAAATCTGAAATTCTCCAATTCACTCAAAAATGCTGCCAAACTGTTGCAAATTCACCCCTGAAAGGTTTGGTGGTGGACATAGAAGGCTTTTTATCATAGGACAAGAAATCAGCCTTCGACAACTTAACCTGTGAAAAAAAAATTTTCTAAGCCCAGGGGTCACAACTTCAGCAAAAATCTGAAATTCTCCAATTCACTCAAAAATGCTGCCAAACTGTTGCAAATTCACCCCTGAAAGGTTTGGTGGTAGAAATAGAAGGCTTTTTATCATAGGACAAGAAATCAGCCTTCGACAACTTAACCTGTGAAAAAAAAAATTTCTAAGCCCCGGGGTCACAACTTCAGCAAGAATCT